>NW_026526843.1:17804154-18404154 GCF_024362965.1 Panthera pardus
CCAGACATGGAATTAATAATCAATCATGCCAACGTGAGGAAGCGTCCATAAAATCCCAATAGTGTTAGGATTTTAGGAGCTTCTATGTGGGTGAATACATCCCCATCCCGGGAGGGTGGTGCACCCCAAGTCCATGGAGGCAGATGATCCTGTGCTCAGGACCCTCCCAGACTTCCCTTGATGTGTCTCTTCATGTGGCTGTTCCTGCCCCTTAATAAAGTGGCACTCACAAGTGGTTCCCTGAGTTCTGTGAGCTGCTCTAGCAAATAGTCGAATCCACGGTGGGTCAAGGGAACCTCCAATTTGTAGCCCACTCAGACGGAAGCTGTGGGTAACCTGGGGATCTACTATGTATGATTGGCGTCTAAAGTGGGAGGCAGTCTTTTGGGACCGAGCCCTTCTGCTGAGGGATCTGGCGTTGTCTCCAGGCAGAGAGTGTCAGTGGTGAGTCAATAATTGAATCAGAAAACCCAGCTGGTGTTACATAGAATTGGTTGCTATGGGGGAAAAGCCCACAGAATGTTAGAAGTGTTGTGAGTATGGTAGCAGTGTGGGAGGAAAAGGCAAAAAGGAGGAAGAGTTACATTTTGTTAGTCACTTAATGCTGCATACTGCCTGCCCCAATCCTGGAATCATCCGTACATCTAAGGAGCCCTGCTTCCGTTCCTTGACAAATGGTTTTAGGAAACAAGATGTGCGTGTTAGGTGTGCTCATTGCTACCGAGGTGTTGTTAGTTATAGGCCCTCTCTGCTGACAGAGCAAGGACACATATACAGAGGTACTCACCCCTGCGTGTATCTATGAACAGTTTTTGTGTAACCTTCTGTTTCTATGTGAAGCTAAACATGGCCTCATGCTGATGACTCCAACTGTAATCTACTATCCCCTGGATCTTCTAGCCTCCCATTATTTATAAGTCAACACCCCTCTCAACAGTGAGAAACCTGGCTCCCACTGTTGGCCATCCACTTACATAGTTGTTCAGTTTCAGGTATGCTTGCGTAGCAGCATCAGAATTGTTAACCTGTATGTGCCGTCTTGGGAAATAGTTGCATGAGCTAGAAAACAGTGGTTATCTCATTCTCCGTGTCTTAAGTCTCACAGACTCACTTGCTTCCCTAGTTACTTAGGTAAGAACCTTCTCCCAACCCCCTCCAGTGAAGTTATTTCGTATATTTGTGATATGTTTGCCAGAGTTGGATTTCTGAGACAGGCTGCATTCCTTCCTGGGATTCCACTGACCTCCTATGTGATTTTGTGCATGTGTGTAATGGGCATAAACGAAGGTACACTCTTGTGCTGCAAAGGTCAATGGGCTTTGACAAGTGCGTAATACCATATAGCCACCATTACAGTATTATACACAGTGGCCTCACTGTTCCAAAATATCCCCCGTCTCTACCTATTCATTTAGGCCTTCTTCCCTTCTCCCAAACCAGTGGCGATCGCTGAACTTTTAAAATAATTCTCTAATTTTGACTTTTCCAGATGCCAGAAACCTGGAATCATACAGTACACAGCCTTTAAGAATGATTTTTAGGAATTTGAGTCTTCTCTGTTTCTCTCGGTAAGTCTAGCTAAAAGTCCGTCACTTCCATATCTTTTCAAAGAACAGACTTTTCTTTGCATCTATTTCCTCTTTCGTTTTTTTGTTTCTTTTAAATGTTTTATTTGTAAGTAACCACTACACCCAGCATGGGGCTCGAACCCCAAACCCCAAGATCAAACCTCCACCAACTGAGCCAGCCAGGTGCCCCTGTTGTTTTAACAATCTCTATTTCATCTACTTCCACACTAATCTCTCTTATGTCCTTCCTTGTGCTTACTCTGGGTGTGCTTTGCACTTTTTTTTAGTGTTTAGTTGTTTTTGTGCTGTGCTGTGCTGACAGCAGAGAGCCCAATGTGGGGCTCACACCCATGAACTGAGCCGAAGTCAGTTGGACACTCAACTGACTGAGCCAGCCAGGCACCCCAGGTGTGCTTTGCTCTTTAGTTTGCCAGTGTTGATGGTTAGGCTTTTTGTTTTGTATAAAGTGGGTGTTTACAGCTCTAAATTTCTGAGGACTGCTTTCACCCCATCTCCTAAGCTTTGGCATGGTTGCTGTAGATTTTGTTCACTTCAAAGCATTTTCTAGTTTCCCTTTGATTCTGGTGTGACCCATTGGTTATTGTCACGGACTGAATTGCAGTGCCCCACAAATTCATATGTTGCAACCATACCCCCAGAACCTCAGAATGTGACTGTTGCTGGAGATAGGGCCTTTCAAGTGGTGTCTGAGTTAAAAGGTAGCCAGGTAAAATGAGCTCTAATATGATATTGCTGGTGTCCTCAGGAGAAGGGTAGATTAAGACATATAAAAGGAGACACTAGGGGTGGGGTGCATGCATGCAGGGCGACCATGTGGAGAGGCAGCAAGAGGGCGGCCACCTGCAAGCCAAGGAGAAAGGCTTCCAGAAGAACTCAACCCTGCCAGCACCTTGATGTTGGACTCAAGTCTTGAGAACTTGGAGGGAATAAATATCTTTTGTTCAAGCCAGGCAGTCTGGTCTTTTGTTCTGGCAGCCGTGGCAGACGAATGCGGTTATTTGGGAACGCGCTGCTTGATTTCCATGTATTTGTAAATTTCCCACATTTCCTTCTGTTACTGATGTGTGCTTTCACTCCATTGTGACCTGAGAACGTACCTCGTACGGTGGGAAGTTTCTGGAGGGATGTCTCGTAGTCGGGCGTGTGGATTTTTCCTGGGGAAAGTGCCCTTGAGAAGCGCATTTATCCTGTTGCTGGGGGGGAGTCGTCCACAGGTGTGGTTAGATCCAGTTGTTCCACAGTGCTGTTCGAGTCTTTGATTCCCTTACTGTGTCTCCATCTAGTCCTTCTCTCCTTTACTGAAAGCGGGGTGTGTTCTCCAGCTAGGGCTGCTTAACAAAATGCCACTCACTGGGCAGTTTACACAGCACGCATTTATTTTCTCGCAGTTCTGGAGGCTAGAAAAGTACAAGCCAAGTGTTGGAAAATTTGGTTTCTGGTCAGGGAAAACCTCTCTTCCTGGCTTGTAGAAGGTGGTCGTCTCACTGTGTCCTTCACATGGCCTCCTTTCTGTTCACGGGGAGAGAGAGATCTCTGCTGTGTCTTCCTCTTCTCACAAGGACACTGGTACCATCAGCCTTGGGGCTTATGACCCCGATGGCCTCATTCACCCTTAGTTACCTCCCTAACGGCCCTCTCTCCAGATCCAGTCACGTCAGGGGTTAGGGCTGCAGCATATGAATCTGGTAGAGGACATGTAGTTCAGTCCATCACACGGGGTAGCAAAGTGTCCAACTTGTATGGGAGAAGTGTGTGTTTCTTCCTTCAGTTCCGTTTGTGTTTGCATTGTTCACTTTGGGGCTCTGTCGTTAGCTTTCTCAGGAGATCTCCCCGACCTGCACTAGCGGTTGGATTGTCACCAGCAGGGGTGGGAGATGCGACCAGGGGAGACTCAGGGTTCCTCTGGCTCGTGGTGGTCATGGCTTCCCTTGTACCCAGGCTCAGCTCTCCTCCCACCCCCACCCCAGCAGTGTTTATGAATGGGCCCTCGCTGTTACCCTGCCCCTGGGAGACTCAAGGAGTCCTGCCCAGGTCTTCCCTTCCCCACTGTGCACCCCGGAGGCAGCATGTGGTTCGCTCTCAGTGTGCCCTCTCCTCCAGTGCTCTTGAAACATCCCCTGTGCAGTGATTCCACTGCTCAGTGTCCTCACGGAGCAGGCAGGCTCAGGACTGTCCAGCTCAGCTGGGACCCAGCACCTTTCTAGAACACATGCCATTGAACAGTGAGAGTTCGGACAGTTGAGGCTGTGTAGACATTGTGCTGGGTGCTCAGGGTCACCGTCCCTTCTTGTATGAGAACCGTAGCCACCAAGGAAGTGTGACAGCACCTGACAGAAAGTCCTGGCATCCTGGGCGACCATCGGGGCAACATGTAGACCTGTCTCGTCAGGTGGTTGTTGAGGGGGACCCCGAACCATCATCGCCCCAAACAAACTGAGCATCTGTTGTGAGTGAGGGTCCCATGCCATCAAGGAGCGAGCGTGTGGCAGACCGTCACTCCTACTTAAGACAGCAAGAAGTTGTGCAAACAGTTCAGAAAAGTGCCTGCACAGCCTCGGTGGGCTCTCCCACGTGTCTCTTCATAACGTACTCCGTGTTCCTGTCCCTGGTGTGTGACAAGGTGGTCAGTAAGATGGGTGTAAGACCAGGTTCACATCGGCCTGAGTCAGCAAAAATATGCCAGCAAGGCCTGTGCCTTGAGTGCTGCGAGGGGCCCGTGACTCTGATGCTGCACTTGGGAAGAAGAAAGGGTGAGTCCTCTGAGTGCATCCTTCCCTAATGGTCTGAGAGACTATTTTCCTGGCCCCTCTTGTACATAATGACCTGAGGTGGCCTCAGGTGTAGAGGAGGGATACAAGAACACGTGAGCGGCCCAGTTCCAAGTCCCCATTCGTCCCGCTCTCTGCCTGACATGGTTTTACTGCAAATTCGGCTCTTAAACTGAGCTGAAGCACCGAGAACGTCAGTTTAAGAACTTGAGAAATTTAGCTAAGAACAAAGAAACCCATGTTTCCCTGCTACCTGCACCTTAGCTGTTTCCTGAGAGCTGCTGGGTCACTCAGACTTTCAAATACCACCCTCCTGTATTTTTAGGAGCCCCAGTATGTCTCTGAAATGACATTCCTAACAGTGACGTTGATTCTGTCATCATAGTGACAGAACTGTCACCTGAACGGTCATCATGTTCAGCTGACCTTTTCAGTTGGGTTTTATATTTGGGAAGGGGAGGGTGAATTCCTTCTTCCGGATCCTGCCTTGAGGCCTCGTGAGCAGTATCTAGTGGAAGCAGGAGGAAATCGGTTGAGAGGGGAGGGTGTGCGAGTCACCGTCTGGGCCAGGGTCTGTGCACAGTGCCACTGTTGGTATTGGGGGCTGGGTCATCCTGTGTGCGGGGGATGTGCTGGGTGCTGCAGGCTGTTTAGCAGCATGCCTGGTCTCTGCCCTCTGGATGGCAGTAGCATCCCGTGCCTGCCCCACTCCCCAGGTGGGACAACCGAAATGGCTCCAGACCTGGTGGTCACATGTAGCCCAGGAGGGAGACTGCCCTGGTGTGAGGGGTTGTCTTAGATGAGAACCCTCTTCTTGGGGACTTGAGGCTATTTTTTTTACATGTTTATTTTGAGAGAGAGAGGGTGTGAGCGTGAGTGGGGGAGGGGCAGAGAGAGAGAGGGAGAGAGAACCCCAAGCAGACTCCACGCTGAGACCTGCTCTTTTGGAGACCTACACAGGACTCAATCTCCTGACCTTGAGATCATAACCTGAGCTGAAATCAAGGGTCGGACACTCAACCGACTCAGCCACCCAGGCATCCCTATTTGGTGATTTCAAAGGCTTGGCTGGGGAACAAGTTCTCAACTCTTGGTGCCCCTCTAAGAAAGCTGTCTTGGGGTGGATGCTTTATATTCTGTTACATAACCATGTGACACCTGATATCCATCTTTAGGGCAATGGCCCAAAGCACCCGGTCAGCCTCTGAGGCACTGGTGTGTCCCTGTTTCATATGGCGACTCTCGTGATGAGTGTGAACCACAATCATCCCCGAGCCCTAAAGGATACCCAGCCAGAAAATGGTGTGCATTCTTCCACAGAACATGCAGCCCAGCACCGACAATGACAGTGCTTCTTTTTCCTGGGATTGGCCATTCAGTGGGTGAAAGGCTCTGACTCTTCCACTGTCCCTCCCGTCACCGTTTGGCACCTTCCCCTAAGAAGGGACCGAGAGAAATGGAGCCTAGAGGAGATGTTGGGGGCTCACTGAAGAACAGAGCTGACCCCAGCCCAGGCCGAAGGAGGCTTGGGCAATGCTTTGTGGGGAGTGAGTCCACGCTCACCCAAGTCGCCTGGCTCTACACCGCATCTCACATACTTTGGAGCACCCTTCATGCAGCCCTCCCTATGCAACCCTTGCTGGTTGAATCGCATTTTCACTTTCCTAGACACACTCACCTCTGATGGTGTCCTGGGAAGGAAAGTAAAATCCAGTCTTCTGGGCCAGCGTGGTCTCTCCTCTGGACCCCCAAGCACGAGTTCTTTCTAAGACTATCTGGCCATCCCGGCCCAGCCCATAGAAAACTTTCTTGCTCAGTTCACCCTTGGGTGAGCTCGGACCGCTGCCCACTGCCCAGCCCAGGAGGGCTGGAGGCCAGCCACTTTCCATCCGCAGAGGGAGGGGTCAACATGTAGACATGACTGAGTGGTGTGAAGAAAGTGTGGGATTGGTCTGCTAATGACATCATGCTGTCTAGATTTTGTAAATATGACCATACCCTTTTTGAAAAGCAGACACTGCAAAATTATAGTTCTGCACGTCCGCCCCTTTCTGGATAGACTGACATGTCAGCAAGTTTCACATGGGTTTAAGTTTACAGGAAAGTGGTTTTCAAAACAGCGTGGAATTTAGGATCAAGAGGCATACGGAAGTCCAAAATAAAGATGAAAAAACCATCCCTTTTAAGAGCTAAGGAGTTCACAGGCTACTGAATCTTAGAAAGGGCACGAGAACCCATTTGGCAGCATCAGTTTATAAGGGAGCAGGTGGGGACAGGACAGATGCGCTGCAGTCAGATTAGTGCTAAACTTGGGATGACAGGGGCTGCATCATCCACTGCCATGTGTCCATCCTTTATGGGCTCTTCCTCCTCAGGGGGACTCTCACCTGCTGTCCGGTGGAAAATAAAGGAGAGGGGTTGGTGTCTTTGGGTTCTGGCTGATGGCTGCTTGTGCAGACGTTCCCCCTCCACCTGACTTTGGAGCCTGTCTGGTGTCTATGCCCAATTATTGCCATGGTGAGAGCGTGGACGCTTGCTTCCTACGCTCCTTAAGACCAACACTCTTTAAAGCGGTCCTCGAGAAGAGCATGCGTTATTTACAAGCTGGATGGCCCAGCAACCAGAGGTTTCTTCCCACATGGAACCATGATGCCTTGAAATATTTAGTTCAAAAGGGAAAGAAAAGAAAAGAAAGAAAAGGAAAAATTCACAAGAAACTGTACCTGCAGTGAAAGCCAAACATAAATCCTGTCTTCCAGGCACCAGGGAGCAGCCTCTCAGACTGGAAAACTGTGGGACTCTGGCAGCGACTGTCCACACCCACATCTGGGTGCTGGAGAACAGTGAGGGCACATTTTAGCCCTCTTATGAGGTGAGACATGATCTTTTCTCGTGTATAAACTGAAGATCCTGCTATCTACGGGCACCAAGAGGACAGGGAAATGTGCCTGGATGGCCAGGAAAACATTACCACTGTTATCCTTAGGCCACTGATGCTAGGTTTTTGGACCTGTCCAGTGCCTTAAAGATCCTCTTTAACGAGTGGATGGTGAACATCGGAGGGGCTTAACTGACTATCTACTCGGTGCTGCATTATGCCAGGAGCGGTATTCCACTGAATTCTCTAGCACACAAGCGAAAGAGGGCTACCCCACTGCTAAGAAAGAAACATCACAGGGGCCAGGAGCGCTTGGGTTCAGCAGAAAATGGCTCCTTTTCTGATACATTTTATTGACCTGCCTGTTTTCTGACAAAATGATCACCTGCAGGGGTTGTAGTGTGCGTAGACGGGGTACCCTGGTAGCCATCAGTAGGTGGCAGGTATTCTGGGAAACAACAGCAGTCCAAACCACTGTGGAATGGACCTGGGGGACAAGGAATCACAGTCATGGAGGCGGCAGGTCTGGAAGCCACGACAGGCATCCAGCGATGGCAGGAGGGCAGCAGCCCAGCCACGGGGAGGGGCGCAGATGGCACATGTCCCCGGACTGGTCTGGGGGTGCCAGGAGCATGGGAGGCATGGCAGCAAAGCTACCAGCAGCCTGTAGGAATGCACATGGGCAGAAGGCAGGGTGAGACAGACCACGGGGAAGGCCCCAGGCATGGCCATGGCAGCCATGAGAGTGTCAAGACCTGGGTGCCCTCATGCTGGCCGCTGGTCGGCCGGCCTCCTGCAGCATCCAGATCCAAGTTGGGCCTGGCTGCCATCCTTGGAACGGCTGGAGGGGCAGACTCACTCCTGACTGGGGTAGTAGGACTGTCAAGCTCTTGGCTACTCACCGGCTCCCGCTTGTCCTCATTAGAGGTGGGGAGTTCCTCTGGTTGTTCAGTGGCTGCAGGTGCTGGGGGAATTCCCAGGGCTTCGGGCTTGCTCTCCACCTGCCTTAACCCAGATTTAATGCCCACTCTCCTCTTCATCCTCACGAGGAGGTGAGAGCAGGCTCCCTTAAACAAGGGACTGCTGTAGAACTGTAACTGAGGTGCAAAATCGAAAGAGGAAAAGAAATCCCAAGTCACAACAGAGGTGATCACAACCAGCACCAACATTCTAGGCCCCTGTGTGACCTAAGCCAGTGGTCCAGAGACCTCTGTGGAGGAGATCGCAGTCCCAACAGGAAGCTGTGTGCTAGCTTGCCCATCATCCCCATTCACTGACTTATGACCCGCACGTCACCTGGGACAAGGAATACAAGGGGCCAAGCGGGGTAAGCGTATAAGTCCGACAAAGGGGGACGTGGAGTCTGCAGATGGGGAGAGATCTGGCAGCTCTATGAGCAAGTGTCAGCTGGCAACAGAATCACCCCGTTGCTGGGAGTTGCTCTTGGCCCGCAGGGGCCCGCTGAACTTGGCAAGCACACCCATTTGGCCAGTCTTCAGCAGGCTTCAAAAAGTGCTTGGGGGCTGGCACCCCCAGACCAGCCTGGGGACACAGCTCTTTCACCAAAAGGGACCCGTACACCCACCTCAGTTACGGTTTAGAGCTATGGGCATCATGCGTGCACACGTCCCCGGTGACACTTGTCACTTGTCCCCGAGCAGGAGGGCATGAAGATACAGTGTCTCCCAAGTTTTATTAAGATGGGATTGTCAGGCAGCACTCTGTTTAGGGTGCACAGAGCAATGCCTTCACCTACATTTGCTGTGGAGTGATGGCCACAGCGCACTCAGGGCATGCCCATCACCTCACATAGACACCAAACCAAAAGAAAAAATTAAGAAACGGGGAAAGAGAAAAAAGCAGGTGGCAACAAGGAAAAAGTTTTCCCCGTGCGACGAGAACTCTTAGGATCTACTCTCTTAACCACGTGCCAGCATCCCACCCTGCAGCGTGCGCTCTCATCATCACATGCTGGGCCTTTGAAGAAAGCGCTCAGGACACCCCCACCATCCGGAGCACCTTCCCCATTTTTGGTCTCTGCTGCCATTGCCACTGCCCATAGTGGGACACGGGCACCCGATCACCATCGGGGCTGCTGGGATTTCCAGCCCCCTGGACCCCACCACCTGAGTCTGCGGGTTCAGCCCCTGGTGGGGGTGGGGTCACCCACCCTTACTTTGCTCAGCATGGGGTCTCTGGGGAAGAAGCTGGCCAGGCACATGGATGGGAGGACATCCTGAAGAATTTTGTTGAATCCATAGAGGATTCCATCGAGCTGGTGGATGAAACTTCATACAGTCTGTTTCAAACACTTTGTTCAGGCCATGCCTCTCCAAAAATTCCTTCTGGAACAGTTTCTCGTCGATGCCTACGCAAGTCCCATCGTCATCCCACCAAATGGATGCAAACTGATTGCTGTTGACAATGTTCCGCAGCTTCTTGGGGAAGGGCAGGCAGAGGAAATTGCCTGCTCCCAAGGACAGGGCGTCACAGGTGGTGCGTGGCCTTTTGAACAAAGGCTCCTCAGTCAAAGCTTGCGAAGTATTTTCTTCAAGCAGCAGCCTGAAGCCAGGGTGTGGGGAGGGTCTGCTGGGGGAGCATAGCTCTGCAAGCCAATTGCGGGAACCCCTATTTCTGGAGGAAACGGCCCATCCTGAAGCCGGGCCCCTGGCCTGTCGGATGACTTTTCTTGTGGTTAGCCATCCTCGGCGGTGGTGCGTCCTTCCTTCCTGTAAACATGCGAGTGTATCGTGGCCAGCGGGACCCCTTGCTAACAGTGCAGCTTGGGACACCACAAAGGGGCTCGGGTCACTTGGGGGTGACATCACAACACAGCTAGCCGGTAACCTAATAAAAGGCCAGCCATGCAAGTGACCTGTCAGTGTGCCAACATTCTGGTCACACAAGGTAGTTCACCCAGAAAGCCGACACTCATCTACAGGTTTAAAGTAACCATGCCAAACATGGGGGCAAGCCACCAACTGTCTTTGTGTCCTCGATCTCCCAGGACCTGGCTGACCCACACTGATGTGCTGCCCAAAGGTCAGAGCTCATTTTCTGAGGCCGTGGCCTTGAGAGCCCTGCACCAGATGTATACTTTCAAACAGGCAGCAGAAGCCAGGACGGGTGTCCAGGGTCAAGGGAGTGGCCACACGGTCCTTTCAGCATTGTCACAGCCAGGACGGCAAGGTCCTCCACAGAGACCCTCCTAATTCACCCACGCCTGGGTCACCCGAAGGCACATGGAGACTGCTGCTTAGGTGAATGGGTTAGCCAAGGGACCCACCGCCACCTTGCACAATGACGAGGGGGAGGAGGCCTTCTCTTTGCCTCTCCTCAGCCTGCACGTTGCCCCTCTTCGCACCCCACCAATGCCTCCTGGGCAGATTCCTGTGCCCGTAGGGACAAGGCACGAGCCACGGACCTCATGCTGGCTTACTTTCCTTGACTGACGTCTGTAGGGACAGCCGGTTTGTGCCCAGGGTTTGAGCTCTGCAATCCTTGTCGGGGGGGCGGGGCTGGGAGAATCAGTAAGAGGCGGCCGTGCAGAGAAGCCTCTCTCGCACATTCTCCCCACGTGCAGGGCCACCTACCCTGAAGACCCACCACACACACTCGATTCTAGGCAGGAAGTCAATGATCTTCCAGACATTTCCATGAAGCAGAAATGCCTCCACACTCCAGGGCATTCTGTCTAACAGCAAGTCTGAAAGACGCTCTGTGGCCTTGGGCTACCTGCAGGCAAACCATGGGCTGAAAAGCCATCTGACTCAAATGCCCGGTAAAATGCAGAGACAGCTAGGCAAGCTAGGCAGAAATCACAGGGGATTTTAAATGTAAGTAGCACTCTGCCGCTGGTGTCACCGAGCAAGGCCTCAGGATCACTAAAAAGCCCATTTCAGTTTTAGACTGTCTTGGGTCTCAGGAATACTCTCGTAAGGCTCCTAAGCTATCCCAATGACGGCACGGGGTTCCCCGGCCAACGGTCGGGTCTCCATGATGTCCCTGTCTGTCTACACTCTCTAGGTTCAGGCTGTACCTGAAGACTCATCAGAAATGTTCACCCACCCCCACACGCCTTGGCCGCCTGTGGCAGCTACAAGGTGTTTCATGCCGGCCGAGAAGAACCCAAGCGTCCTGGACCGACCGTATCTCACGGAAGATGCACGCAGTACCATGGAAAAGGAGGAACCAGTTTATTGAACAACTGCAGGGAGCAAAAATAGTGGATTGAGCTACATTTGTCACAGAGCAAGCAAGAAAGGCTATGCCATTCCCAACGTTCCCCCTCCCCCCCAGAGACAACAGGCTTGCTGGGCGTCGCTTCCAGGCGGTCTCGTGTGCTGGACGTCGGCTGAGCCTGACGGAGAGACATCAGCAGCTGCCCCCGTTTAACCCTTCCCTCTCCTGCGTGACAATGCCAGTGCTCCTTTTCCCTCCTTTCACAAACGGCTACTTGTTCTCAGGCCGAAGGCTCTTATCCTGGAGGATCTGCTTTCTTCTGCTTCGCCCAGGGCTCTACCAGCAGCTCTTGGAGCAAGTGTACTCCTAGTTGAAAGCATGCGGCTGGCCGACCGGAAGGACTTTTGTTGGGGGCCCGACAAAGGGCCTCAGACCCTAACAAACACGTGATTCCAGTGGCTGTTTCCAGTTTCAGCAACTTCTTCCAGTTTCTCTAGTTTCAGCTCACGCACATATTCCCAGAATGTAGGAAAAGCACAAACCATTTCTTGCTTATTGTGGCTGTTCTGGCAGTAGCAGCCACTGTGTGTGTGGAGGATTTCAAGGGGGGTGATGATGATGGCCCGTTAAGGGGTGACACCCCCTGGGCAGGACAGGTGCGCCAGCAGCTTCTGCTTCTGCAACAGAACACACGTCTCCCATACAAGCTCGTAAAAAAATACTTTAACAGAATATACTGTACAGAACTAGGATTTAACACGGTATATTACAATGCTAAAATATTTGTATAAATACTATACAGGCACGGAGTCACTCCATTGGAAAGGGCTCACCGATGGGGCCGTTAAAAACTGCTGTCAGCATTGCCCAAAGAGAAACGACTTCCACAGCAGGAACACAAACAGTAATGACGGTGTAGGTACACTTGTGGTGCCGCAGAGGCGTATTTACAGTTCCTACTGACTACGCTGCGACAGGAGAATCTAAGCTACATGGTGTGGCCGGCCTGGTCTAAAAAACCATTTTCAAGGAACACTTTCAATAGGAATTTTAGCACTTTGAAAACCAGTTCCTTCTCTGGCCTAAGCAGCCATCCCTAACAGATCCAAGTCAGCTCCTGAGGCGCCTGCCCAGAGGTGATGGCTTTCCCCTTCTCACACACGCTCCCTCCTTCATGCCCACGTCCACTGACATGCGCCCTAGCCCAGCCCGCACCGCGGGTACCAGTCACCTGCCATGTGTGCGTCCCATCAGGGTGAGCCACTGGTAGGCATTGAGTGCAAACAAGGCATGAGATGGAAGTTCCCGGAGCCCTGGCCTCGGCTCCAGTTCTGGGTGGGGTCAACAAAGAGGCAGAGGGTAGGAGACAGCGTGCGTGTGTCCCAGTGGTCCGCTTGCATTCTGTCCAAGGAAGTGGTGTCTAATCTGGCATTTCAATATTCAGTTTGGGAGGTGGGAGGACATACTTCCCAGGGCTCTGGGTGATAACGACCCTGGTCTTCTTCCGAAACATTGGAGCAATTTTAGGAGGTTCTGGAATTGGGGTTTCTTCGGTTTCCTCAGTATCTTCATGATGGAGGTCGTAGGAAATGTTTCCATATTCTCTCAAAAATGGGAAGATTTCAAGCAGAAACTGACAGAAATCCTTGCGAATACCAAACCACCCTGAAAAAGAAGTATGAAAAAACTTTTTCAAACACTAGCCTCCACTGAATTTCGTGTGACTTTTCTTTCCTGAATGTGACGTTTTACACGTACCGTTTAATGCTTTATCCTGATGTCTTAGAAATAAAGATAGAGCAAGGCCTGAATAGCCACTAAGGGCAAGGGGAAAGGCCTGTGGCTCCGTGGCTCTCCAAGTGGGGCCCCCAGGCTGGCAGTGACCACATGAACCCCTGCGACCTTGTTAGGGATGGGAAACTGTGGGTGAGGTGGGGCGGCCCACAGGCACAGGCCTTCCGGGACTCGGATGGCTGCTCCAATGAGAAGGACCACTCTAGCAATGTCAAGTCCCTGCGGCATCAAGACTTTGTCAACATCCTCCCATCTGCCCCGCCTGGGATACGCTCACATGTGACAAAGAATGTCAAGGATGTCATCCCAGAAAGGGACTTCAGTCAGTATCTGGCAGGCACATTGGTCCAGGCAGGCAGGCAGCCTGAGCTACTTCTCAAAGTTACTTCTCTGAGGCCTGCTCTTGCTGTCTGTACCATGGGACCATCGGCTCAGTGCTGGCTCTCCCAGGGCACAATGTGCCCCGCCCCCAATCCCCTGGCTTCTAGAATGGTGTGCTCTGGGGCTACCCACAGAGGAGTTCACAGTCTAGTGAGGAGGGAACCTCTGTCAAGGATCACTTCAAAACCGAATGTGCCATCGTGTGGGTGGAGAGAGAAGAGAGAGCAAGCAGAGCACCGCTGACAAGACACAGTGATGTCAGGAATGTCACTGGGGAGAATGAGGAGGACACAGAACCTAAAAGGACTCTCAGGATTTGGTTGGTGACATGGATCTTCGTCTGATCAATCCTTGGGAGCCCCTGGAAAGCAGGTATCTTGATCCCCATGTTGCAGCAGAGGGGACGGGGCTGAGAGGCTACCTACCGTGGTCAGTCCTACCTCAAATGGCAGAGCGTACACTAGGAAGGCCATGGTGTGGGGCAGGGAAAGCAAGGTTGAAAGCTCACCCTTTCCTTGGAAAATTCCAGGCCTTCCTCAGGTCCAGATTTCCCATGCGACCTCCCTGAGCGCAGACCCTCAGGCTCATCTTTTCAAAGAGTGGGGCCACGTGCATGCACACGCACACACACACATGCACGCACGCACACACACACACACACACACACACACAGGTCAAGGGCTTCTGAAGTGCTGAGTACATACAGTGGTTTCCTCCCTTCTGTCCAAATGTGGTTGCCATCAGAGTGATCAAGGAGAGCCAAAGGGGGACAAATATTGGGATACAAGAGAATGCGTTGTGGCCATCCAGTTTGTGAACCAACAGGATCTAAGGAAAGAGAAACAGTTCAGGTTCTATTGATAAAGCATCTGAGGGTGGACGATGTCTGAAGCCAGTCCACCCTTCCCTTGTCAGGTGTCATAAGGGGAAAAGTCAGCTCCACAGGAGACTACGAAACCCTCTATTCTGTGGGACAGAATGAGATAAGCTTTTGTATCCCTCTTCAGGACTAAGCAAAATCTGTCCATTTGGGAAGTTTCCAACACCAACATTGTTACAGGAGGCTCCTCTGGTGTTTGTTCTAAAGAGTCAACAGTGCCCATTCTATAATCCTGCACAGAACTCAAAATACCAAAAACACCCAACGTTCTCTTTCTACATGTAAACAAATCAGTACACACCCATGCATCATGGCTAGAGAGACTTCTCACTGCCTGCCCCCCCAAAAGAAAGGTCACTCTAATTTTACCATCATCCTCTCCATGTGCTTTTCAGGGGCCAGCTCATTTCCAGGCAGAGCAGGCTGCCTTGACAGGCACGCAGGGTGCTGTCACAGGGAAGGGTAGGACTCGGGGCCTGAAGAGTTCTCCTGTCGAAAGCTTACCTCAAAAGTAAGGAGAGGAACGACAATGGTCATCCAGCTCAGTGCCATTGTTATGTGTGTCCTTCGCTGTTCCGCAATCACATCCATGGAACGCAGGAACAAAACAGACCACACGATGTAATAGAGGACCACCAGGCACAGAAAGGACATAAGAATCCACAGGGGAACACACACGACCTGAGGGAAGGAGGAGAGAAAAAAACCTTTATAGTTTGTGCCCAGCACCTGAAGGGAGGCATAGCCAAGCCCCCGATGGATCTCTGTGGCTAAGACAGTGTGCGCCCGAACGAGGACAGCCGCCCCGCACCCCAGGGGTGCCGTGAAGGACAGTGTGGGGCCTGCCGCCGGCGCTGGGACATGCTCTGCTGTGGGCCACTCCTGGGGGAGGAGCCCAACAGCCGCCCTTCCTAAGATATGATCACACTCAGCCGGCCCCTGGCTCTGCCCTGCAGGGAACAGGGCAGCCCGCCACCCTGCGCACTCACCTCACCTGCCCCTGACATGCCCTCTCCACAGGCTGCTTCCCCATCCCACCAGAGGCACTTTGGCCAGAGACTCTGGGGGACGTGCTCCTGGGAACTTTCGCTGCCCGGGTTGTAGAAGCCCTCCGCTCACATGCACTCTGTCACTGACAGGGTTCTGCCACCTGGTCCCTGCCACCTTGCCCAGGTGGGTTACACATCTGCTGCCGTTGCACCGGAAAGACCTGGCTTCACCCCTGCACGAGCCCAGAGAAGAGGCACTCGGGGCCCCACCAGTCTCCCCTGCGTGATCCTTCTCCTTCCTGCTCTGCCCCTTGGATCCGTCTGTCATCCTTCCGTCCCATGTTATCGAACGGTAAACTGACTGTGTCCTTTTGGTATATACTTCTAGGATTTGTCACCCATGCACGTGCAGAACTGTGTATCCCCTGGCAGGACACAGGACAGCTCCTTGACCCCACAGGACTCCTCCGTGCTGTCCCTGCAGTGTCATACCCTCACCCCACCCCTACCCCAGGCAACCACTGATCCGTCCTCTATCACTAGCACTTTTATCTTTCCCAGAGCGTGATGTGCATGGCACCAGAGAGCATGGGACGTTCTGAGACTACCCTCTCTCAATCTGCAGAATGTCTGGGAGGTTCTTCCAGTCTGTTGTGTGTAACGACAGGTCGTTTTTAGTGCCGAGTGGTATTCCGCCAGATGGATGCACCACTGCCTGTTTATTGAGCCACCCGTGGAAGTTGATCTGGCTGCTTTCTCGTGTCTGGCTATCACAAATAAAGCTGCTGTGAACACTTGCGCGTGGCTTTTGTGTAGCTGTACGTACTCATTTCTCTAGGACAAATACCCAGGATTGGCGCTGCGGCATCGTAGGGTGACTGCACGTTTAACTGGATACGAAATTGCCTGTTTCTCAGAGTGCCTATGCAGTTCGGTACTCCCCCTGGCGGTGCACAAGTGTCCCGGCCCCTCCGCGCCCTCCCCTGCGCTTGGCATTGCTTTCTTTCTCCTTGCCATTCCGGTGAGTGTGCTGAAGGGCCTCGTCCTGATTTTCCTTTGCCTTTCCCTGATGGGGATGACATCCTGTCCATGTGCGTATTTGTCGTGTGTCTATCCTCTTTGTGAACGGTCTTTCCAAGTCTTCTGTCAGTTTTAAAATTGGGTGGTTTTTTGAGTTTTGAGAGTTCTTTCAGATGTTTCGGATACAAGTCCTTGTTTGGACATGTGCTTTCCAAATATTTTCTGCTGCTCTGTGGCCTGTCTTTTCATTAATTCCATTTCAATTCTGAGCTTCTTTTATGGACCTTGTTGTTAGTGTCACTTGTAGGGACTCCTCATCTAACCCCAGGCCTCAAAGATTTTCTCCTACGTTTTCTTCAAATAGTACTTTGGTTTTCCATTTTGTTTTTAGACCTATGACTTGAATTGGTGTGTGATTTTTAATCCTCTCGAATCGCTTGGAGTTGCTGATGGTAGGTCTGGCCGAAAAGTCTCTGGAGAGCCTCTTTCTTCCCTGTGTTCCCTCCTCATGCAGCTGCTCTCACTTGGGGGCCCCGTGGGTGGAATGTCCGTGATCACAGCAGCCTCACTCGGTCTCTCTTGATCATTGTGGGAAGTGTGCAATCAGACTGCTCCACCTGCTGGGACCTGCGCAGGACTGGGGCCGGAAAAATCCCTCCATTCACCTACAGAAGACATTCTTCATTCCTCATCTTTTTTTTTTTTCTCTGAAGGCACCTTATACTAAAATTTCGGTCTTGCTCACATTTGTTTCCTCCATGTCACAACACAAAATTCTGAACCCAATTACGATTCCCCAGAGATGGCACCCTAAAAGTGTAGGACAGGTAGCCGAACGTTGTTTTATTATGACTGTTTTATCAAAGACTTGGGCAGAGGTGAAGAGTCTTGTCTGTATTCACTATGGAGGTGACTTGTGTTCCCTCATTTTCTTCCCTGTCACCAAATGAATATTTTCTTTTTTTACTCTATTTGTTACTTTTTCTTAAAGTAAAACACGTTCACGTGTAAAAGTACACATGAAACAGCAGAGGGAAAAAACAGAAGAAAACACTGGCATGACCTCATCTCCCAGAGGCAACACACCTCTTCTACCTCTGTTCCCTGCATCAGTAGTGGGAAGTCCTACCGTATTCTCTAATTTGTAGCTTGCCATGAGTACATACTTACATATATATGTAGCCCGATCGATCCATCCACCCACCCTTCTATCCATCTATGTAGGCAATTTTAACCACACACCCAGTAACTGAGGCCACAGGTTATACGCATGGCTTTACACCTCATCCCTGGAAGGAGTGTGAACTGACACAACTCTTTTGAGAAGCAAGCTGGTAGTGCAGTTTGTATTTCAAAATTTCAGAAAGCTCCCACCCAGTAATACTGTTTCCAGAGTCTTTCCTATGAAAACAATCAGGCAAAGATTTTTATGTACAAAAATATATGTTACATCATGGTTTAGAATCACACTCGTCTCAACTTCAATATTCGGAAATAGGGGGATGGTTTGGTAAATGCACTGGAAGAATACTGCATCAATTAAACCTTAGGTTATATTTATCAAGGCCTTTTCCACACAGGAAAATGCTTACGATGCATTAGAATGAGAAAGCAGTGCACAAAATGACATACACAGTACGCTCTCAGCCATCTGTATGAGACAATAACCTCCAGCACAGGAAACACAAACCACTAACCGGAGAATCTCCCAGGGGATTACAGGGGATTATCATTCTATTACCTAAGCTCCTCTGTCTTTTCCAAGTTTTCTACAATGAACACAAATTACGTTTATAATTAAAAAAAGAAAAGTTTATTTTAGGATTTTAAAAGTTACATACAAGCCAGGGCCAGTGGATGATCTTGTCCAGTCTTAAGGCAATGAATATAAACTGCAGGATGTTGACAGAACACAGTATTTCTAGCTAAAAATGAAAAGAAGAGTCAATTAAACAAAGTAAAAGTTGCATTCAATACTGCAATTATTTGGTTGACACACTAAAAGGCAATGCGAATTACAATATGGTAACAGTTTTAGCAAGTTATAGTGGGACCTCCAGGGGTGCCTGGGTGGCTCACCCAGGTTAAGCACTGACTTTGGCTCAGGTCACGATCTCACGGTTCATGACTTCAAGCCCCACATCGGGCTCTGTGCTGACAGTGCGGAACCCGCTTGGGATTCTCCTCTCTCCCTCTCTCTCCCTCTCTCTCCGCCTCTCCCTGACTTGCACACACTTTCTCTATTTTGAGAGACAGTTTATTTATTACTTTATAAATAAATAAACTTAAAAAATTATACTGGGACCTCCTGATTTTCAGCACCACAGGAACAAAGCAATGCAGCGGCAAAAAGAAACCTGCCTCCGGTCTCTTGCCTCAGGCCCTCTACTTAGTGGCTGCTCTGTCCTTTACACTCTTACCAAACGATAACTTTGTTTCCAGACTCGCTGAGTAGAGGCAATCCGTGGCAGATACCCCAAGCATCCTTCTTGCCCCTACCCACAAACTTCTTGATTTCTAACCATACCTGTATCTCCTTCTTCTTGTACTCAGGACTCAGATCTACACCCCACCCCTTCCTTTCTGGTTCCTTGAGGACCTTGTCACATCAAGACATCAATTACAGATTCCTTACTGCATCTTTTTTTTTAATGTTTATTTTTGAGAGAGAGACAGAGACAGAGTGTGAGTGGGGGAGGGGCAGAGAGAGAGGAAGACACAGCATCCAAAGCAGGCTCCAGACTCAGCTGTCAGCACAGAGCCAACGTGGGGCTTGGACCCACGAACAGTGAGATCATGACTTGAGCCTTAGATGTTCAAATAACTGAGCCACCAGGCGCCCTTCCTTACTGCATCTTTAGCCCTGCCTATTCCACTGATCCTTCCCAGAAGCACAGAAAAAAGTTCAAGTCATTCTCATCAAACACAAAACAACCCCAAGAGCAAATGACCCCATCCGTCCCTGGAGTCAGCATCCCCTCCAGCCACAGTGCTTTCTGTTTCCATCAAGCTATATAAGACCTCCTGGACGAGCAAGCCCCCCTGGCCTCCCCTGCCATTCTGAGCTCTCAGCACTGTGATCCGGCCCCCAGCCCTGAACACTGGCGACTGCTTCTATCAACGTCGCCAGTCACCTCTACAGCATCAGACCCCCTATGTCAGATCATCCTACGGGGCATCTATGTGGCATGTCTTTCCAGGAGCCTACTGCAGTCTTACCCTCCTCCTCGTGCTCTTACAGCTCCTTTTCAGTCTCCTCCTCTCCTTAAACCCTGATTTCCTCCCAGAGCCTTCAACTCAGTCTTCTGTCCCCACTAGAGAGGCACAGATGCAAACACACATACTTACACTTGCTTGCCCTGCCGTCCAGAGCCTTGTCTTGTATGACCTCCTGTTGGTTGCTTCTCCCACTCCTGTCTCTGACCTAGCCTTCCTGCTGTGGTCCAGACCCAGCCCTCCCAGAGGTGCCTTGGCTGGAGCCGGCCCCGGACTGAGTCCATTATCCCCTCGCACCTTTACAACTTTATCCCATCCCACTCCCTTCCGTAGCCTCCCGCCTTGAAGGTTGGGTGGTAAGGCACCACAGTGGCCCAATTACCCAAGCCACACTGCCAGCAAGCACCCTATATTCTTTTTCCCACTCTTGCATGCTCAGTCACCATGTCCTGTCCTCTCTACCACCCTGAGGACCACTGCCTAGTCAGGACCTTCCCCTCACCAGCCCCCCAAATGCCTCCAACAGGCCCCTAACTAGCTTCCCAGCCTCCAGTCTGGAAGGCTCTCTGCTCCCAAGTATCCGGGCTGTCTTCCTTCTGGCCGTGGCACTCGCTGCTCTTCAGTGGCTTGCCACTGTCTACAAAATGAAACTCACAGGAAGCCATCTGATCTGGCCCAGAGCTTCCCCAAAGTTCTCAGCTCACAGGGCATTTAGTGAGGTAGTAATTCTTTCATAGGCCTCTGGGCTGAAAGAAACCCCTAGCAGTTCCACTGGGTTAAGTATTTAGATCTAAACTTAGTAAGTATTTATGTCCTGAGTAGCCGTCTAAAAAAAAAAAAAAAACAAAACTTCGTATAAATTGAAAGAAAGATATGATTTTTATCTCCTTCTTAAAGAACCACAACTGTTCCCTAAGAGGATGTGTGTGCCTATTGGGTACTGCATCATTTCTTAAGACAGTGCCACCCTCATTACCTGTTCTCCAGGTAGATTTTTGCACAGGACTACCTTTGCATCATGGCAACTGGCAACAACCTTGCTTCTTATACGGTATCATCAAAACCAATGTAGTGTGACCAAAAAATAAAATGGTAAACTACTTGGAGGTAGTAGTTCGTATCATGTCCCCAAGGCCGGTTGGTGTCATTGCTTCTCCCTCAAAAATGTCCAATATCCCACGGTGCCCTGTGAGTTCACTATGGTGCCCTGGGACGGCTCAGCGCACGCTCTGAGGACTGAGGATCTGGCCCCTACTCAGCTCTTCTCTATGGCCTTCCTTCCCCCAACTCCCGCCACTGTCTCCTTTCCACTTCGTGTTCTAGGCAACCTTTTTTTTTCTTTTCTCTTTTTTTACCATGGTAAAATGCACACACTGGAAAACTTACCGTCTTAACCATCTCTAGTTGCATAACTTGGTGGCATTACGTACACCCGTACTGTTGTGCAGCTGTCATCAACATCTACCTCTAGAAGCCTCGCAACTCGCCAAACTGTGCTCCAGTCATACTGGAGTCACCATAGTTCGCTCAGCATGAGGACAGATTTTCTCCTGCCTCTGTGCCTTTGTGTGTTATTCCCTCTGCCCGGAAAACACCATCCCCTGCCCCACCTGCATAGGCAGCCTGGCAAACCCTGCTCTTCCTCCACATCTCTGTGTAAGCCTATCCCTGGTCACCCTTTAGCAAATGTAGGTAGGTACTCTTGCTCCCGGGAGATGAGAAGCAAGAGGGAGGGAGCTCAACTGCCAGCATGCTGTTTCTTCTTGCAGGCAGGAAGGCCGAGAGTGTGACTGCATGAACGACTTGCATCTTGTAGCTCCACATTAGGAAAATATGGTTTCGTGCCCAATGTAGTCCTGGTCCTTGTATGTACTTTTACTTTCTAAGAAACAAAGTTCCAAAATTTTAGTCATCTTAAACCTCTTCCTCAGTCCCTATCCAACTATATTTAGGTAACTCTCCCAGTGCTTTTCAACCTGGGCAACACTGCTGCTGCCCCAGGAAAAAGCTAGGAAATGCACAGCAGTACCGCCAGCCATCACAAAGACCTGTCGTGGGGAGCCCCTCCGCTACCATTTCATGGCCAGAGGTCAGGCATAAGCATCCTGCAATGCAGAAGTCAGTCCTGTTCAACACAACATTTCCCGTCCAAAAGGCCAATAGCTCATGTCCCTCGCTCCCTGAGAAATGTCGAGCCACATATGGAATATCTAGAACGCGTGCTCTCAGTGATTCTGTGTAATGTGAACTTTCGCAAATGATCTTTAAAGCTTGGTTTTGCTTCATCTGCCCAGGTAATAGAGAAAACATGCAGAGCAAGAGAGGCATAAAGTAAAACGGTAAGGGTGACTGGGTGGAAGTGGTGTCTTTAACCGGCACAGGGAATGCAGATTCAGGTGTGGTTGCATGAGGAGCCTGGAGCTGGCGGAGAGATCGGAGTTTTGCAGTGTGAATTTAGGGAGTGACAGAACCTAAGTGGCAGTGGAGACAGGAAGTATAAACAAGATCAAGATAAATCCGAGGGAGTAGGCAAGGTGAGGACAGAAAGTGCCCCCAAGCCTAGAACCCTAAGAAGCGGCGATGGAGCCAAAGCAGAGGTGACCAGACTAGTCAAAGGCCCAGGAGTGTCAGGAGCTACAGAAAAGATGGACTGAGAGAGACCACTGGATCTGGCCAGTTTCTGGGGAGTGTAGGGCTGAACAGGGAGCACGGGGTCAGAACAGCAGTCAGAACAGCACTGAGGCAGGGAGCCTTTCTGTGAACTCAGGAGCAAACGCTCAGAGGAACCAGCAGGGGAGAAGGTCTCCTTCCCCCTGGGAAGGAGTGCCATGCAGAGGCAGACGGGCGGTAGGCTGCACGGGGGGCAAGGAGGGTCTCGGTGTTTCCCAGCCTCGCTCCCATTACTGTCCCCCAAGGAGTCTTTTTCCTAACTGCACTCCCTCATGAAGTCTTCATACCCTGGCAAGCAGCCAGGGGGCTGCGCGGCGAAGCAGCTGGGTTGGTGAAGGCTGGGGGGACTGCAGGGAGGGGAAAGTGGGTCCTCAGATCCCGCGGCCGCTCCAGCCTACTAGCCACACTGCCCCATGCCCTTGTCCCCAGTGCCAGGATGGAGGATGCTCTCCCTGTTCCAGACCAAGCCCTTCCTAGTGCTCAGGGTCCTGTGCCCATGGGGTCCCTCAGGGTCTTATTCTTTCCCCCTCCCTCTCTATGGGTGCCTTCTCAAGTTCACATACCCTGAGCCTTCCAGCTCAAGTGCCATCCCCCTTCCTCTACTTTTTACTCAGCCAGCTCAAAACAGAGCATCCCTAGCCATCTCGTTCTCCCCTCGACTCATCTGTATCGGGCTCTGGGCCTTCAGCCTCCATGTGGTTCAGTGCGGGCTCTGGAGTCAGGCTGACTGACAGGGGATCCTGGCCCCAGCCCTGCCCCTTAACCAACAGCCAGGAACACATTCCTTCCACTCTCTGGAAGACAGGGGTGGTGACTGCATCTACTTCGCAGGGTTGTTGTGAATCTTTAAGAAGATACTACCACATGGGAAGGGACTAGCCCAGTGCCCAGCACACAGTAAGTGCTCAACAAATGTGAGCTGCCATCATTTTTGATACTAGTATTAGTTTTGCTAGTATTACTTTTTTAATTGATCTGTGTATCCTCTGTGTCTAGGCAAAAACAGGGCTTGAAGCTAACTGGAGAGCAGATGAAGTGCTAGATCATGGGGTCTGAGGTGGCAAGGTGGTTAGTTTTATGTGTCTATTTGGCTGGGCTACATGGCACCCGGTTATTTAATCAAGCACAAGTCTAGGTTTTGCTGTGAAAAGTATTGCCTTTCAGTAAAGAAGGTGGTCCTCGATACTGTGGGTGGCTTTTGCCAATTAGGTAGAAGGCCTGAGGCTCCCTGGAGAGGAAGAAATGCTGTCTCAAGGCCGTAGCACCAAGGCAGCCTGCGTATTCAGCCTACCGGCACAACCTTTGAACACCAGGCTCGCCAGCACCCAACACATGAGCCAGCTCCTTACAACTGATCTCTCTCTCTGTCTGTCTATCTCCGTCTCCCTCCTTTGCTCTCTTCCTTCTCCCCTTCCCCACTTCTCTTATTGGTTCTGTTTCTCAGGAGAAGCCTGACTACCACGGGTGGCTGGGGCGAGCTGTGACGCTGGATGAAGCCTGATGGCCTGGGTGAAGAGCCAGCGCTCTAAGCCAAGAAACAGAACCATGATTATTTCCATTGTCCTTTTGCTTCCTTACATACCATCACCTGGAGTTAATGATTCATCTCTTCCTAACAAAGGGCAAGAGATCTTCATTACAGTAAGTGACCAGATTTCCTGTTTAAAACATTCTCAAATAAACGAAATCTTACCTCCAGGGACCGGTCGTGTCGAAAGCCCCAAACACAAGCTGCCACAGACACCGGGGAAACAAAGAACAGCGGCATGAAGACCAGAAGCCAAAAATGGCTTCCTCTTTCAATCCTGTCACAGACCAGAACTTCGAACATCAACAGGAGCAAGTGGATGCCCACTGCAATTAACATGGCTTTAAACTCCACACATGTTTCTCCTTCTGCTCTAAAAAGGGACACAAGAAGAGGAAGAAGAAAAAATAGTCTCAGTTCAGAATCTTCAAACCAAGCAAGCAGTCCAGGCCAAATACCAACTTATGTTGATACCATGAACTGTAGTGATAAGTCTGACAAAAAGCGAAGGAAGTTAGGTAGAAAACTAACTTAAACTTCATCTTTAATATGTAATCTTCCAAACACCAAAGAACTACTACATGGCAAGAAATGAACACTGCAGGCAAACCAAAGTTTTAACTGGGTAAGGATGTTCTCAGAAGTAATGGTCAGTTATTTCTCTGACCGTGTACACAAATGGTTTTGTTCACAACTTTGAATTCAGCTGCTTCCAAGATTATTCAAGCGGATTGCTTCTACCACTAACAACTGACAACTATCCCCTAAATCTCATGATCCTTATCCCTCAATGAATTAAAAACCATGTAAATCACATTTCATGCAACACTATAAAAATAACTAGCTTTATGAATCAGCGTGGGTGATAGTTCAAGAAAATATAGCAATTATTGTTAGGTGCTATTTTAAAATGCAAATAAAATTATGAATGCCTTTTTGTTTTCCTTTCTCTTCCACTGGGATGAATTAACACCTGCAGATGAAAGAGAAATAAGAACAGTGAAAACTGTTTTTAAACAAAATCAGTTTACCTAGCTGTTTACGTATCATAGAGGAAATGCTCTGAAAACTGAAAAAGAGTAAGGCTGCTAATCAAGAAAACGCTTACAAAAGCATCTGCAAAGCCGAGAACATTTCATTCAAAATACAGGTAAACATTTATGATGTATCTTCTTGGTGAAAATATACCTGGAAAGGAAGCCAGTGGTTACTTCTATGGGAACCAAGAACTTTCCACTGGATAACGTTAACACCAGAATGACCATGCCCCAACATTCATGACACTCAACCACACGCATATAATTCCTTTCCTTGCTCTAAACCACCTGTTGGGATGAGCCCTGGGTGTTCTATGGAAACCAATTTGACAATATAAAAAATAAATAATATTTAATATTATGATTATGATTAATATGATAATATAAAAAATAAATAAAAAATTTAAAAAATAAACATTGTAAATTAAACCACTAGGGCAAAGCTCAAATAGCTTCTAAATATCAATCAATGGAATCTAAAATGTTTAGTTATTTAACTTTTCAATCTTTGAGTCATAAACATTAGACATCTGAAAATATCTCATAAAAAAGAAAAGATTTGCCAGCTGCACAGGTAATCTTCGAAAATAAAGAAAGTCTAAGGACTTTAAAACAACTGCACACAAATGTCTCCCATCTGTCAAGGCTCTTTGTAGGACTGTTTTAAAGTTCTTAGATGCATATGTGCTAATGGGCTAAATCTTATTTTTAAAGTTGATCAAGACTGAAACACCTCCTGCACTTTTCTCACGAGCAGCTGAATGTGCCCTGCCTGTCTGCTGGGCACTCCTGCCCTCTCCCTCTGCCTGGCGAAGGCTGAGAACAGCCTCCCCAGTCTCCCTTTTTCCTTTCTGAAGTGCCGGTCTCTGTGAGGGAGAAGAGACTCTCCAGGCCCCAGCAACCTAGGCTGCACAGCAGAGGGAGCCGACTCCAGGAACCTGGACTAGCTGAGGCAGCCAAGAAAGGCTCAGGGGAGTTGAGAGTAAAGGCGACCCCTCTTCCTGGCTCCCAAAGGCTCTGCTCTCCTTCATGGCATCTGGGCCTCAACTTTCCCTGTCTCAGGGACTCACTGTTTCCCAGCCAAACCACCTCACCCACACCACTAACAGCCCTAAAACCCCAGGACCAGGGGATTGGGACAAGGCGAACCCCAGCTCTGGGACTGAATTGGAGACTGATAGATCCCTGGTGACCAGAGCCAGGACTTTGTTTTGTAGAACTGCTCTTGCAAACATGATAGTCTTATACTTCCTAGTTTAGCATGGTGTAACAGTTCGATATTTTGGATGCATTTTAGTTTACATTGCCTATTGTGGGCCAGCTAGGACCTTAAGCACCCCAAAAAACACTGCTTATATGTAAAAAATGCATATCCAACAACTAATTTAGAAAAGTACTTAGGCTAGAACCCAGTTTGCCTATATTATGGTTCTTATAAAACCCTAGATAGGTAGAAAAAAATAGTGCTTATTTAATTAAAAGTGAAAAACAAGATCTTGCTCCCTCAGGGTAGAGACCAATCAGTTTTATAAAGCAGTATTACCGATATTGGGGATTTCGTGCCCAGACTCCAGTTCCAACTGAGGCTCCAACAATGACCATCAACTTCCACAGCCATATTGGAGCAAAAACAGCCCAGTAACTCCACTGAATGATGCCATCCAGACGAAGGGCCAGCAGCACAGAGAACAGCAGGAGACAGGCATAGATGAGGAATTTACTAGGAGAAAAGTAAAATGATTAAAGAGGACTCACTTTTACAAATATGTGATACTAAAAGGGAGAGTAAGAACAGTATTTTTGAGCATGTGTAGAGTCACTAATTCAACAATTGTTTATTGAAAGGTTCTATGCAGTAGACATACACTGTGTGTTAGGGGATAAGGGACACATAAAGAAGACTCAAATAAGTTCCCTGCTTTCCAGGGCTTCCTGGTAGGAGAGAGTCCACACAGAAACACGTCACTGTATGGGGTGCCTGGGTGGCTCAGACGGTTAAGCATCTGACTTTGGCTAAGGTCATGATCTCACAGTTCGTGGGTTCGAGCCCCGCGTCGGGCTCTGTGCCGACAGCTCAGAGCCTGGACCCTGCTTCGGATTTTGTGTCTCCCTCTCTCTCTCTGCCCCTACCCTGCTGGTGCTATGTCTCTTTCTCTCTCTCAAAAATAAATAAAAGCATTAAAATTTTTCTTAAAAGAAACACACAATTATAATACAGCATGATATGTGCTGGAATGGTGCTAGGGTAGACAGTGATGGAAACCCAGAAGAAGAAATATGGATTCTGTCTGGGGGTACTAAGAAGGAGAGAAACTTCCAGAAGATATATGGAAAGCTGCCAGGCAAGAAATATTGTGAAATGAAGAAGCATTCCAAGCAGAAAGAACTAGACGTACCAAGACATGGAGACTGAAAAAGGTTGACATGTTTACAATATGGTCAAGTTTTGTCACTAATTATTTGATTCTATTTTTAAAAAGGCATGACATTTTTAATCTTCAATGTTCAGATACAGTAACATTTTAGTACGCGTATTATAATTTCTGTGACTGAATAGATTTCTCTCTCGCACTCACTCTCGTGCGCTCTCTCTCTCTCTCTCTCACACACACACACACACACACACACACACACACAATTTCCCATAAAAGGGATTTCCTGAAGATGATGTCCTTAAAATAGTTAGAAATTACATTGTTGAGGTCTTCTATTTCCACCTTTGATGAAGTAAGAGGAAAGGGGTTTTTCTTCCAACCTTAAACAACAGACTGGACAAAATATATGAAACAACAGTTATCAGATACTGGACAACGGACAACAAAGGACTGTGATGACAGGGAGGGAGGGAGGGAGGAAGGAAGGAAGAAAATAAACTTTATTAATGTTCCAGCTTACTGCCTAGAGGCAGTTCCCAGGGTTCAGCAAGAGGTAGTTAAAACCCAACCCTACTGACAATCACAGTAAGTGTAAATGGTCTACCAGATAAAAGGTAAAGATGGTCACATTGGATCAAAAAGCAGGACAAATATATGCTATCTATAAGAAACCTATGTCATGAATCGATAAAATCACAGATTAAAACTAAAAGGACAAAGAAAATTTATACCAAGCAAATACTGACCAAAAGAAAGCTGCAGTGGTATAGTAATATCTGTTTTCATTTTCTATTGTTGCTGTAACACATTATCACAAACTTAGCAGGTTAAAACAATACAAGTTTATTATCTCACAGTTGTGTATGTCAGAAGTCCAGACAGGCTTGGTTGGTTTCACTGCTCAGATGTTCATAAGGCTGAAGTCAACATGTTGGTTGGCTGGACTCTTATCAAGGGATTCTGGGAAGAATCGCTTCCAAGATCATTCAGGTGGCTGGCAATTTGCTTTCTTGTGGTTGTAGGACTGAGATCCCAGTTTCTCCACTGACTGCCAGCAAGGGACTGCCCTTAAGATCCTAGATGTCTCTCTCTGATCCCGGCACATAAGCTTTTAAAACTCAAAGCCAGCAACAGCACAGTGAATCTTTCTCATGCTTAGAATTCTTCTGACTTCCCCTTCTGCCATATTGCTCCTGCTTCATTGGAGGTTCTTTGCTTAAGAGCTCATGTGATTAGATTGGGTCCACCTGGATAATCAGGATACTATTCCTGTCATCAAGTCCATAACTTTGGTAGGCAGAATTATAAACATGCCCCCCAAGATTCCTGTCCTCTGTTTATTCAATCAAATACTAATCTAGGTACTGCCATGAAAGGACTTTGTAGATGGAATTATTAATCAGGTGACCTTAAAATATTGGGGATTATCCAGGTGAGCCCAATGTGATTATATGAATCCTTAAAAGCAGAAAAGGAGGCATAAGAGTGATTCAGAGAGAGACAGCAGAAGAGGAGAGATGAGGCCGAAGGGGAAGTCAGAATGATTCTAAACATGAGAAGGACTCGACCTGTCTTTGCTGGCTTTGAAGATGGAGGAAGGGAGCCATGAGCCAAGGAATGCAGGCAGATTCTAGAAGTTGAAAATGACCCCTGCTGACAGCCAGCAAGAACACTGGAGTCTTCTGTTAAGTTTCTCAGGATCCACATAAGAGTGAAAACATATGGTATCTGTCTTTCTCTGTATGACTTATTTCACTTAGCATAACCCTCTCCAGTTCCATCCACATTGCTACAAAAGGCCATATTTCATTCTTTCTCATGGCCACATAGTATTCCATTGTGTATATAAACCACAATTTCTTTATCCATTCATCAGTTGATGGACATTTAGGCTCTTTCCATAATTTGGCTATTGCTGTTGGGATGAGCACTGGGTGTTGTATGGAAACCAATTTGACAATAAATTTCATATTAAAAAAAACATGATAAAAAATAAAATAAAAATAAAAATAAATAAAGTGCTGTTGAATTCATAAACAAAAAAAAAAAAAGGAACATTGGAGTCTTCAGCCCTACAACTGCAAGGAACTAAATTCTGACAACAACCCAAATGAGTCTGGAAGCAGATTAATCCCCAGAGCCCTAGAAAGGAATGTGGCCCTGCCAACACCTTGATTTTGGCCTTGTGAGACTCTAAGCAGAAAATCCAACTTAGCCCTGCTGTACCTGTACTTCTGACCCACAGAAATGTAAGATAATGAGTTCTGTGTGGTTTTGAGACACTAAACCTGTGGCAATTTGTCATGGAAACAACAGAAACTAATACTGTCACCTTAGATACTTCTGCAAAGTCTCCCTTACCATGTAACATAACAGTCCCAGGTTCCATGGTTTAGGGCCTGGATATCTTTGGGGAGCCACTTTGCCTACCACAATATAAGACAAGGTATATTTTTGAACAAGGAATATTACCAGCGACAAATAGGGGCAGTTAATAACAATAAAGAGGTCAATTTGTCAGAGGATCTAACAACTGTAAATATGTACCTAATAATGCTTCAAAATACATGCAGAAAATAAAGGAAAAATAGAAAAATCCACAATTATTATTGGAAATTAACATTTCTCTCTAAACAACTGATAGAACACATAGAAATTACTAATTTACACAAGAGTGCAATAATGCTATTAACAAACATGACCTAATTGATACTGATAAAGCATTCCTCCCATAACAGCAGAACAGAAATTCCTTTCAAATGCACATGGAATATTCACCAAGACAGGCTGAAATCTGGGTCATAAAACAAGACTCAAGAAATTTAAAAGAATCAAAATCATACAAAGTAAATCTCTAGGGGCGCCTGGGTGGGTGGCTCGGTTGGTTAAGTGTCCAACACTTGGTTTCAGCTCAGGTTATGATCTCACAGTTCATGAGTTTGAGCCCTGCATCGGGTTCTGTGCTGACAGCGTGGAGCCTGCTTGGGATTCTCTCTCTCCCTCTCTCCCTGCCCTTCCCCTGCTTGCACTCTCTCTCTCTCTCAAAATAAATAAACTTAAAAAATTAAAAAAAAAAACAAGTCTCTATACACAATGAAATTAAACCAAAAATCAACAACAGAAAGATACCTTGAAAATTCTCAAAATGCTTGCAAATTAAACAACATGGTTCTAAATAATCCATAAGTAAAGTAAAAAACCACAAGGAGAATTTGAAAATTCCGGAATAAATGAAAAGTGGAAACACAACTTACTAAAATCTGTGAGATACGGCTAAAGCAGTACTTAAGGGCAATTTATAGCATCAAATGCTTTCGTTAGAAAAAACATAGAGTCAACGTTCTAAGGTGCACCTTAAGAAACTAGGAAGAGAAGGAAACTTTAAAAAGTAAGCAGAAGGAAGGAAATGATAAATATAAGTTCAGAAAAATCAATGAAACTAAATCCTGGTTCCTTGAAAAGATCAAGAAAAAGAGTAAACCTATAGTCAGAGTGATCAGAAAAAAATAGTGGGCAAAATCACCAATATCAGAAATGAAAGCAGGGACATTACTACAAATCCTACAAACATTACAGGGATTAGAAGGGAATATTATGAACATCTTTATGCAAGTAAATTTCTTGAGACATTATCAAAGTTCACACCAGATGAAAGATCACGTCTGTATCTATTGAATACACTAAAACTGTAGTTAAAATCCTTCTCACATAAGAATGAAATATGGCCCTTTGTAGCAACATGGATGGAACTGGAGAGTGTTATGCTAAGTGAAATAAGCCATACAGAGAAAGACAGATACCATATGGTTTCACTCTTATGTGGATCCTGAAAAACTTAACAGAAACCCATGGGGGAGGGGAAGAAAAAAAAAAAGAGGTTAGAGTGGAAGAGAGCAAAAGCATAAGAGACTTAAGAGCTGAGAACAAACTGAGGGTTGATGGGGGGTGGGAGGGAGGGTGATGGGTATTGAGGAGGGCACATTTTGGGATGAGCACTGGGTGTTGTATGGAAACCAATTTGACAATAAACTTCATATATTGGAAAAAAAATCCTTCTCACAAAGAAAATGTTAGGCTCTGAAAAAAATCTATCAAATACATAAAGAATAAATAGTACCAATTTTTTGCAAATCCTTACAGAGAAAGATAGGAGGGGGTATTTCCAAATTTATTTTATGAGTCTAGCATTACCCTGATACCAAAACCTGACCAAAAAAGAAAACTATAAACCAATATCCTTCATGAACATAGATGCAAAATCCTTAAAAATTTATCAAATTGAATCCAGCACTATATAAAAAGGATATTACAGTATGACTAAGTGTGGTTTAGTCAAGATTGTAAGCTTGGCTTAACATTTGAAACCAATTAATGTAATTCATTGCATTAATAGAATAAAAAAGAAAAAACATATGATTATCTCAATAGTTTCAGAAAAAGAATTTGACATAAATTAGGAAGAGAAGGATATCTATGAAAATAACGTTTAATGCTGCAAGACTAAATACTTCCCCTAAGATTAGAAACAAGGCAAGTACATCTATTCAACCTTGTACTGGAGGTCCTTGCCATAACCATAATTCAAGAAAGAGAAATAAAAGGGGTAAAGAGTTGAAAGGAAGGAGTACATCTAATATTTGCAGACAACATGATTATCTATGTTGAAAATCCTAGCTAATCTACCAAAAACAAAATAAAACAAAACAAAACACTTCCAAATCAAATAAGTGACTTTATCAAGGTTGCAGGATACAAGGCAATTTGTACAAAAAAATATTACTGCATTTATGTTTGCCAGCAATTAAAAAGTGGACCCTCAGATGTTTTTTAAACCTATCATTTACTACAACTTTCCTATAAATCTAAAACTATTCTAAAATTAAACGTTCATGAAAAAAACTGCCATTTACAAACATCATCAAAATATGAAATACTGAAATAAATGTAACAAAATATGTGCAAGACTTGTATGCTGAAACCTACCAAACACTACCAAGAAAAATTAAAGATACCATATGTTTTCACTCATATGTGGATCTTGAGAAACTTAACAGAAGACCACAGGGGAGGGGAACGGGGGAAAAAAAAGTTACAGAGAGGGAGGGAGGCAAACCACAAGAGACTCAAGGACTGAGAACAAACTGAGGGTTGATGGGGGGGTGAGGGAGAGAGAAAAGTAGGTGATGGGCAGGGAGGAGGGCACCTGTTGGGATGAGCACTGGGTGTTGTATGGAAACCAATTTGACAATAAATTTTATTTAAAAAAAAACAATCTAAGTAAATGGAGAGAGATCCCATGCTTATAGATTAGAAAATTCGATATTGTTAAAGTTTGCACACACTGTGTATTAATTTCCTATGGTTGCTATAGCAAATTACCACCAACTCGGTGGCTTAAAACAACACACATTTATTCTCTTATAGTTGTGGATGGAGGCCAGAGGTCCAAAATGGGTTTCGCTGGGTTAAAACTAAGGTGTCACAGGGCCCGCTCCCTCTGGAGACTAGGGGAGAATCCATTTCTTGCCTTTCCCTGTTTCTATAACTGTATTCCTTTCACTCCTTAGGCCCCCTTCCTCCATCATTAAAACCAGCAGCACAGCGTCTTCAAATCTTTTTCTCTGCTCACATCACATTGCTTTCATGGAAACCCATGATTGCATTTAGGATCCACCTAGATAATCCAGGATACTCTCCCCATCTCAAGATCTTTAACCGAGTCACATCTTTTGGGACATAAGCTAATATTCACCTTTTTGCCTTAGAAGGTAATATTCACAGGTTCCATGGATTAGGAAAGTGGTTATCTTTGGCAATCATTATTTAGCCTACCATGCTCATCAAATTATTCTACAGATTCAATAAAATTTCAATGAAAATCCCTCTGTAGAAACTGATACACTGATTCTAAAAGTTGTATGAAAACAAAAGGACTCATAAAGGGGAAAACAATGGTGAGAAAGAATAAAGTTGGAGAACGTATACTACATGCTTTTAAGGCTTATTGTAAAACTACAATAATCAAGACAATGTGGTATTAGCATTAGGAGAGACACAGAGAACAGAAAAGAATACGAAAACAGACTCATACATATATGGTCAGTTAATTTTTGACAAAGCTGCCAAGGCAATTCAATGGAGTGAGGACAGTGTTCCAACAAATGGTGCTGAAACAACTGGAAAGATGAAGGAAATGCACCTAGACTCTTACCCTCACAGCATATACAAGCATTATGTGAAATGGATCAGACCTCCATGTTATAGCCAAAACTATAAAACATCTAGAAAACACAGAAGGCAAAACTACTTGTCACCTAGAGTTAGGAAAAGATTTCTTAGATGGAATACAAAACTGGACTTCTTCCAAATTAAAAACTTTTAATCTCCAAAAGAGACAATTAAAGGGGTGCTTGTGTGGCTCAGACAGTTAAGTGTCCAACTTCGGCTCAGGTCATGATCTCATGGTCTGTGAGTTTGAGCCCCGTGTTGGGCTCTGTGCTGACAGCCTAGAGCCTGGAGCCTGCTTTGGATTCTGTGTCTCCCTCTCCTGCCCCTCCCCTGCGTGCTCTGTCTCTCTCAAAATTAAAATAAACAATAAAAAAAAATTAAGTCAATTAAAAAAATGAAAACCCAAGCCACAAACTGGGAGAACACATTCTGAAAACATGTAACTGACAAAGTACCTGAATCCAGTACATATAAAGAACTTCTACAACTATAAAATGAGAAAACAATCTGATTAAAACCGGCAAAAAAAATAATAATAATAAGGACACTCCATCAGAGAAGTTATACAAAAGGCAAATAAGCACATGAAAAGATATTCAATATTTTCAGGCACTAAAGAAATACAATATCAATGCAATACAACAAGATAAAACAACACACTCCCCACCATGGCTAAAATTAAGACGATCAACTTTGACAACTGTTGCTAAGGATGTAGAACAACTGAGACCCTCAAATATTGCTGGTGGGAATGCGAAACAGCACAGCCACTTTAGAAAACACTTGGGCAGTTTCTTATAAAGTTAAGTACACACTTACTCTATGGCCTTGCAATCCCATGCCTAGGTATTTACTCAAGAAAATGAAAAGCATATGTACACACAAAAACTTGTATTCGAATTCTCAAAGTAGCTTTATTTATAATAGCCACTGGCACCAATCCAAATGTCCATCAGCTGGTGAATGGTTAAACCAACTGTCGTATATCTGTTCACTGGAGTACTTACTAATCAGCAGTAAAAGGAAATGAAGCAAGGATGCACTCTGTTGAGTAAAACAACTCAAACTGAAAACACAACATACTGCACGACTCCATTTAGTTGATGTTCTGGAAAAGGCAAAAGTATAGATACAGAAAATACATCAGTGTGGTTGCCAGTGGCTGTGTTGGCAGGGAAATCTGACTATAAAGGGACATGAGGGAATTTTTTGCAGTGATGGACCTGTTCTATATCTTTGGGTTATCCACATATCCACAAATACATGGATTAAAATGCACAGGACTGTGCACTAAAAAAGGGTAAATTTTACTGCATGTAAAATATATTTCAATAAAGCCGGTATATCTATCAATCTATCTGGGCATGCACAGCAACATCAATAGCTGACATTTACTGGACGCTTATGACACGTCAATACTATGCTGCTTTTCACGCATTGTCTCACTTAAGCCTCACAGCAACTCTGCAAAGGAGGAGTTTTCACTACTCCCATTTTGCAGATGAGGAATGAAGGCTTAGATGTTAAATAACTTGTCCAAGCAGCTCACAATGCACAGGGCTGGATTCAAACTAAGATCTATTTGCTATTTGACCCCAGAGTCCTTTTACTACTGACATTATACTGATAATTCAACATTCTTGGAAAAGCATCTGGATAGATACACACTGAGAATTAAGAATGATCTCCAGCAGGGAGGATTAAGGATAGTCTTTACATTCTTGTTTATGATTCCTGACTTTTTTCAAGGTGCATGTACTGTACCTGCATTATGAAAAACAACATAAGAAACTTCAACTGGAAAAAAAGGGGGAGGCTGTAAGGATTGGGACCTATAAAACTCGGCTCAGAAGACCTCCAAGAATGTAAACTACAGTGGGAGGACTATCAGATTTGGAAAGGTTGCTAACTAGAATATGTATCCAGCCTTTTTGTGTCACAGTATTCTTGTCTATAAAATCAGTAAGGTGGTTGTGAATACAAGATAATGAATCCAAAAAGTGCTTTGTGTAAAGCAGTACATTCGTGGCTCTCAAAATCTTTTTTTTAATTAAAAAAAATTTTTAACATTTATTCAGTTTTGAGAGACAGAGAGAGACAGAGGACAAATGGGGGACGGGCAGGGAAAGAGAGAGGAGTAACACAGAATCCGAAGCAGGCTCCAGGCTCTGAGCTGTCAGCATAGAGCAATGCAGGGCTTGAACTCATGAACCATGAGATCATGACCTGAGCCAAAGTCAGCTGCTTAACCAACCGAGCCACCCAGGTGCCCCTCTCAAAATATTTTGTATCAGGATTCCTTTACATTCTGAAAAATTACTGAGGAACCCAATGAGCTTTGTTTCTATCGTTTACCTATTGTTATTTACTGTATCAGATTTTGAAATGGCTATTTTTGAAATATTAATTCATTTAAAAATTACAATAAACTCATTATATATTAACATACATAATTTTAATGAAAAAACACTATTTTTCAAAATTTGTACAGTTTTGAAAATGTTTTAAATGTCTGGCATCATAAAGGACACCGAGATTTTCATACCCACATCTGTATTCATTCTGTTACAATATGCTGTTTTGGCGCAAGCATATGAAGAAAATCTGGCCTCACAGAGATCTGTAGTTAGAAAAGAACAGAATATTTTAACAGCTCTTTCAGATAATGGTGGATATTCTTTGACAGGATGCTGAAAGTCAAACAGTGGTAGTTTCCTGAAGGTTAACTGTGATGTAGAATCTGAAACCCTGTCAGTGAACTTCTTGTAGGCTGCTACATTAAAATCCATTGGTCTCTCTTGCACTTTGGATGAATGTTTTATCCCTGCAAAATCATGATACCATGTAGGCTGACTGAAAAATAGTAGTTCACTAAGTAATAAGGATCTTGCAAATGTTGACACACTTCACTATACCAAGGCAAGTTCACAGTAGTTATTGTCACAACTCATTTCATCAGAAATATGTCGGTATTGGTTGGGGCGCCTGGGTGGCTCAGTCAGTTAAGCAGCCGACTTCGGCTCAGGTCATGATCTCACGCTTTGTGAGTCTGAGCCCTGTGTTGGGCTCTGTGCTGATAGCTCAGAACCTGGAGCCTGCTTCGGATTCTGTGTTTCCCCTCCTCTCTGCCCCTCCCATGCTCATGCTCTGTCTCTGTTTCTCAATAATAAATAAATGTTAAAAAATTTAAAAAAAAAGAAATATGTAAGTATTGGGAGGCTGTCAAGTTCACGGGGATAGATAAAACTTTTCAAAAATTCTGATTTTCCCTTGAAAGCTCTAATTTTACTATTTGCAAAAATATCATCAGTTGTTTTCCTTGTTGAAAACGCTGAAGGCACTCCAACAGTTTTTTTACATTTTAAATTAGATTTGTGTTTTTTGTGTTATCAGTGCTGTTTCCAAGTTACAGGTTCACTTGTATTTTCAAGAAAAATGTCTGCCAAATGCCCTAATACAAATAGCCGTAGTCTTGTGTGTTAGCTGTCCTTCCAGGTAAAAATGGTGTTCCATGAAAAAAGGCAGCTTGCAGCCCATGCACATAAGTGCTGTTCCTTGAGTCAAGCACTGTACAGCAGACAGCCTTTCTGCATTCTTCCTATTTTGTCACACAGAATATTAAAATGGACGTGTACTCAAGGGTCACTATTTAGTGAGACTGGTATTTTTGTATGCTTTATTGAGGACATCCTTACATGAAGCTGGCTGTTTGAACTGTAAGCGTATTGCAGTGAAGACTCCAATGACTACTAATACAGTTTCGTGTCACCAGCTTGATTTGTGCTCAGGTTCCAACAGTCTACCCACCACTGCTTTTGTACCATCGGTGCAAATGTCAACCCAGAGAGAGGCAAAGAACATCTTAGTGTTATGAAAATAGTTGTGACCTCACAGACCCCTAAAAGGTTCTCAAGGACCACCCCCCACCCCGCCAAGGTGTCTGTGGAAAATGGTTTGATAACCACTGCACTAAATACATGTTAGTTATGATCAATGCTCAAAACCAAAGGATGTTTTTCAAGCTGTCACAAAGACAAGAGAGCTACCACTGAAAGATGCCAAGGCAAGAATGACTTCACCACTAGACTCTGGAGAAGGAAAGGGGTTGATGGGGACTCATGAGCTCACAGAAATGGAGTCATCACCACAGAGACAGGAACCAGCAGAGGCAACTTTTTCCCTCTAACGCGCAGGTGGATAGTGCAAAATCTAGAAAACCAGAACCAATTTGTCAACCCAAACCTGTGGCTATACCTATCATTACCAGAAACAATGGATTTGAAAACAGAATATTTTTTAAAAAAATAAGTGAATTCAAACATCAGCAAATGCGAGGACAATGATAAACACAGGATTCACAGGTAAATTAAATAATATGTAGAGGTAAAATTTTTCTAGAGTTTCAAACTATAAACAAAAAATAAATGAGGTGGGGGGAGAGTAAACCCTCTAAGCTAAATTCATGATCTTCTCTAAAGGAGAGGATTTTTTTATTTAATTAAAGAAAAAAGTAGAAGTAATGGAAACAGAAGTACCAAAATGTTTAAAATGTTGGGAAAGTGATTATTTTATAATTTTTGATGTAATTTAAAAGGAAATTAAGAGTTCTAGGTCTCTTACATGAAAAATGAAAAACAGAAGCAAGAAACTTACAAGAGGACAAATAATAATACAAAAATATAATTCCTAATTCAAATACTGGGGTTGAAAAAATGTAAGTAGGAAGAAATGTTCTTGTATTACTCTTCTATTGTTGTCATGCAAAGTTACCACCAATCTAGTGGCTTAAAATGCATAAATTTATTATCTTTACTGTTCCAGACATCAGAAGTCTGAAGTGGTTCTCACTGGGCTAAAATCAAGGTGCCACCAGAGCTGTGATCTTTCTGGAGGCTCTAGGAGAGACTGCTGCTCTGCCTTACCAGCTTCTAGAGGCTGTTGTGCAGACCCTTGGCTCATGGCCCCTTGCTCCAGTTTCAAAGCCAGCAGTAGAGAGCCCAGTCCTCCTTACATTGACTCACTCTGACCTCCTCTTCTGCCTCTCTCTTCCACATTTAAGACCTGTAATAATGGGTCCAGGCAGAGAATCCAGAATAATCTCCTTATTGTCAGGTCAGCTGATTGGCAACCTTAATTCCATCTGCGACATTAATTCCTCTTTGCCATATAATGGAATATATTTCCAGGTTCCTAGAATTAGGATGTGGGCATATTTGGGGGGATCATTATTCTGCCTACCACAGACCTACAATATGAAAGTTCACTTAGTGGATTAAAAAATAAAACCTAAATCTGTTGCATTCAAGAGTCACATTTGCAACCAGTATCAAAAGTCAAACCATCTACAGGAAAGGAGATAACAAAGGTTTATCATGTCTGGGTGGGGACAAGAGAAGCAGTTTACTAGTACAGTAATTTGGTGGATTTTAAAGATAAAGCATTAAAATACTAAAATGACTAACAATGAAAGCATAAACAATGAAAACTTAGCAACATGGCCATAGAATATGGCAATAACGTGACAATTTTTCTTTTAAGAATATACAGAGATATTTTCACTGTCAGCTTCTACACGCTACTGTTAAATCATCACAGATAAAGTAGATAAAGTTCCTAAGGAAACTAGAAATTATGGAAATGAACACGAGAGTAGATAAAAATAGCACGGTTCTATACAGAGAATCAAGTAGCAGGACAAAAATAATGCTTTCTTTACATACATACAGATTTTTCCAGAGGGAGAGAAAAAAGATCACAGGGCACTGACACACAAAAACCATGAATCTAATTTAAAATTTAACTGTTTGAGTGCCTTCGATGTATGGAATGTATAAAAATGAGAAAGTGGGGGTGCCTGGGTGGCCCAGTTGGTTAAGTGTCCAACTCTGGCTCAGTCATGACCTCAGGGTTTGTGAGTTCAAGCCCCACATCAGGCTCACTACTGTCAGCACAGAGCCTGCTTCGGATCCTCTGGCGCCCCCTCTCTGCCCCTCCCCCGCTTGCATGCTCTCAAAAATACATAAAACATTTTTTAAAAGAAAAAAAATGAGAAAGGAAGTCTCTGCCCTGAAGTTGTTCAAGACTAATGGGAACAGGGGCGCCTGGGTGGCTCAGTCAGTTGGGCAGCTGACTACAGCTCAGGTCATGATCTCGTGGTCTGTGAGTTTGAGCCCTGCATCAGGCTCTGTGCTGACAGCTCAGAGCTTAGAGCCTGCTTCTGATTTTGTGTCTCCCTGTCTCTCTGCCCCTTCCATGCTTGCTCTCTGTCTCCCTCTCTCTCTCAAAAATAATAAACATTAAAAAAAATTTTAAAAAAAGACTAATGGGAACAGAGGGAGGTGATCTACAACAAGTAACTACATATCATTGTAAACTGGTACATGGAACATTGGTTTCCCTGGGAGAGTTGGGAAGGGAGGTAGGAGCCGGGTAACAGGGTGGGGACAGGGAATTCCAGACAAAGGGATAAGATTCTTTAAAGTATGAAACAGTTTTTTGTATCCCAGGAGACTGAACACCCAGAATAAATTCTGTAAGTCTTTGGGGGTGGGGTAGGGAGACAGGAGAAAAGGCACCAGAGGAAATCAGGGAAAAGTAAGCTGGGGTTAGAAGGTAGTGGGATTCGAATAATAAGGTAAAGTCCTTGGAATTTATTAATAGGCAATGGGGAGCCACTGGAGATTTTCTGAGCAAAAGAAAGGTATAGAAGGCATAGAAAAATGTGTAAGGTAGATTGCAATTGGCAGAGACTGGAGGCAGAAATTCTACACAATTCATAATAAACTGAAACAATGGACTGAACATTGCCTAACCATATGGATCTTTTTCAATGCTCACTTGTTAAGCAGAACAGCAGAGCTGAAGAGATTATTTGTGCAACTCTATTTGAACCTTTGCTTCTTCATAGCAAAATGCAGATAATACTACCTCTACCAGGCAGTGCCGAGATCAGAATTAAATAACTTATCAGAAAGCACCTATTGCAGGGCTTGGCACCAAGCAAGTAACTTGTTAGTTTCCTTCTTTAAATAATGACTAAATCCAGGATGAAACAGAACACTATTGGAGAATATTCAAAATCCTGCTAAAGCATGACTGAAACATCAAAACACCCGGGCTGTTGCCAAAGCAAAACTTGGAGAAAACGTATCCACTCCAAAAGTGGAACTAAAATCAAAAAAGAAAAGAAAGAAAAAAGAGGCAAAGCGAAAACTAGTGAACTAAGTTTGTACACTAGTGAACTAAGTTTGTGCCTAAGAAATTTAGGGGTGAAAAAACCCCAAGGGAACCAAAATATGGAAATAATAAAACTAAAAGTAGTAATATAGACACCAAAGTGGAATTAATCGATAAGTAACACCAACAGCTGGTTCTTTGAAAAAAAAATGAACAACTACAAAGTTGACTGAATAAGTTAATGCACTCAGAAATTTTAGAAGATGTAATTGGTACACACATTTGTAACTTGGGGAAGAAGGAACAGTATGTCAACTATACCAATACATTTGAGAACCAAGTAAAAAAGATGACTGCATATCAAATAGGAAATCTTCAACCTGACTGGCAATAAGAGAATATGATGCAGCAATAACATAGTGACAAGAAAATTTATTAAAAAAAAAAAAAGTTGGCACGCCTGGGTGGCTGAGTAGGTTAAGTGTCAGACTCTTGATTTTGGCTCAGGCCGTGATCTCACAGTCATGGGATCGAGCTCCGTGTCAGGCTCTGTGTATGGGATTCTCTCTCTCTCAAAATAAATAAACATTCAAAAAAAAGTCACAATCAAAGCCTAAACTACTTTGAATCACTTTTCAAGAAACATTTAGACTAGAGTCCAAGTATAAAAATAGACTTTGCTTAATTCTCCACAAACCAGCAAATGGAGGTTCCACTGGATATTGTGGCATCAACCACTACTTCCTAAATTTCACTTTTGCAATTACACGTTTAAAATGGGTGTATTCCACTCTATGAATCTGTAACGCTAGTACATGATCACTGAGTAGTGTTACATAGGTCTAACTACAAAGCTAGTGTCCTCTCTGAAATGTATATGGAGCTTTCTGCTAGAGGCTCAAATTCCCTCTCTCCACTTTGAGGGACAAGGGAAAAGGACGGGGAGGGGGGAGGGGGGAGGGGGGAGGGGGGAGGGAGGAGGGAGGAGGGAGGAGAGAACACACCTAGTGAAGAGACAACTATGGGTGTAAAAGTTCTAACATCTGTTATCTGCAAATCAAAAGAATGCAACTGGACTCGTGTTAGACCCATCGGTCTTCTCCAGTTAAATGCAGCAGGTGCACATGCAAACACACGTGTGCACGTGCGCACACACACACACACACACACACACACACACACGCTCTGCGTGACACATCCCTGTAGGTGCCTCTTGTCTACAACTTCCGAGAATGGCTCCAACTGACAAACTGCTAACTGACACTCTCCCAAACTGTTAAAGGGACTGTATTTCTGACATTGAGCAGAACCTTACCAACAAAATTTAAATTCTTTTAGTGGTGATTTTAACTGGCTTTATTAAGATGAAAAGTGTTTAACATCAGCTAGCCAGTAGATGTAAGAAAGCAAAAAAGCCCAATAAAAACAAATCACTCTTAAGGAGGTCTAGAAGGGGGCCAGGCTGGAAGTTTATCAGCTGTGCAATTGTCGAGGGTTACTCTTTCCCTAAGCCTGTCTCTTCCTGGGGTTACTCACATATTAATTCACTAAGATTAGGGGATGTGAAAGCCCTGTGTAAACAATCAATTTTATCTATTTTTGCTGCTACTACTATTATAAAAGAGAAAAGTTGTAACAATCTCACTTAGCAATCCTTTTTCTCACTATTAGACCATAGCTGACAAAGTATGAATCATTAGTTACAAAGAACCTATCTTGAGTTCAATTCAACACTTTCATCTTAAATTCTAGTTCAGGTACAACCTGTGATCAGGCAAGGCAATTAGAAACCCCAAGCTCAATATTGGGAAGCTTAACTCCTAGAGTCCTAAGAAATCATCAAAAACTCCTCCAACCTACTGTCTCTCCCCTACAGCAGAGTCTCCAATGGTACATGTCTATTTGTACTCCACATCCGCTCATTCAGCACATTTACTGAATGCCTCAACATCCTGGACTTCAAAGAGCTCACAGCCAAGAAAAATATGTATGTAATTATCAAGTAATGGGAATGATATTTTTAAAACCAGAAATTATGCATTCAAATGAGACTTGTCTCCTTTAAACAGTCCCCCTGGGAGGCAAAAGGCTAATTCCACTTCATCGCTCAAACCACCTTTGGAGTTTTCCTCCTAGAATCGCCTTGAGAGCTGCAGTCTGTTCTTCTGAATATCCTCAATGGTGCCAACTCTTCACTGAAAGTGAATTCGATTTTTGGAACTGGGCAAAAGTCAGTCAAAGCCAAGTTTAGTGAACAACATGTATGATCAAACTAGGTGGCACTATTTTGGTTCAAAAATGATACATGATTATAAAGCAATGAGATGCAGTTCCTTATATGATTTGTAATCTGACTCCAAAGGAAATTTCAGATGAGTAACAAGGTGTATGAGCAGTAGAATAGGTGTGTGTGTGTGTGTGTGTGTGTGTGTGTGTGTGTATTTCTCTTTCCTAAGTAACTTCTTGGAGGCAGAACACTCATTTGGATATGTAAGCTCAGATAGAAGGTTTACTTTGTTTAATCACAACTCATAAGGTTAGAGTGGGAGAGAGCCAAAGCATAAGAGACTCTTAAGAGCTGAGAACAAACTGAGGGCTGATGGGGGGTGGGAGTGAGGGGAGGGTGGGTAATGGGTATTGAAGAGGGCATCTTTTGGGATGAGCACTGGGTGTTGTATGGAAACCAATTTGACAATAAATTTCATATATTAAAAAAAATAATCACAACTCATAAATAGAAGGCTCCTTAGGATGTTGGACCCATTGTGGTATGGTGGACTGTCACTAAATTAGAGAGGTGGCATGGCATGCAGGAAAGAGCACAGGCTTCAGAAGGAGATTGACTCACATTAGAATCCTGACTTGGCCCCCTGCCGCCTGTGCAACTTTAGGGAAGTCACAAGCTCTCTAAGACTCTGCAAAGCAATGCTTATAATCTAACTTGCTGGTTGTTGCACAGATGGGAGATAATGATCCCCATTGTGCCTAACATATGGTAGGGGCCCCATAAGTCACACATATTATTAATAATAACCTCAGTATAGTCAAGAGGTTTTTCTTACTCTAGGTGGCTTGAGATGACAGAACGAAAGATAAACCAACATTTGGGTGGTGGGTGAGTAGTTCATTAACAGTACCAGCATACACTCACTACCAATGGATCTGAAGCCTGCTTTAAAAAAAAAACAGTAATACATAAAACTATTTGCAATAATTAATAACACTACATGTAGTAGTTTTCAATCCTATGACATGTGCCACCTGCAGCGCTCCTACCACACTGACCTTTCACCACTGTCTGAGCATACCAGGTCCTCTCATGAACCCTATGCCTTTGCATCCTCTGTCCCTCCTAATTTGCCTTTCCTGACCTCTGGTCTGACAAAAGCCTACAATTACATCCTTCAAGATTGAGCTGTGGAACCATCCCTGCCCACTCTGACAGAATTGATGGCTCTGCCCCTTGTGCTCCCACAGCGTTTGGTTCCTGTCTCTGGAATGCCTCTTCTTGTCTTGAATTTTAATTTCTCTTCCCATTTCTGCTTCTCCTGCCAGGCTTGAGCATGGAGAAGAATTATATCTCATTTATTTTTGTACTTAGAGCACGTAGCACATCTCTTGGCACACAGCAGGAACTCAGGAGATGTTTGACCAATGAATGCTTTAAAGAGAAATCTTTTACAAATGATTGGTAAAGACCAGGTAGCTGCCTTTGGTTAACAATTACCAGAAATCACATCCATTTTTCCTAAATTCAAAGAAACAAGATAGCTTACATAGACCCCAGAATAGCTTTAGAAGTTGCAGCATATGGAACTTTCTAAACGCTACCGGCGGCCTCCTTAGTACTCCATGCTCACGTGACAGAACCCCCAGAGCAGCATCCCTCAGCCTTCGCCCCAGTCTGGCTTACCTGCGGGACTCACTGCATGGCCAGGTGCTTACAACAGATGACTCAGAGGGCCTAGCACGGCTCTCACAGCCTTCCAACACTGTCTGGCTACCAGGGCCAAAGAGCCTTCTTCAAGCCAGCAACTCCAGCAAGTTCAAGTTAGCAGAAAATCCCGAGGCTCCATGGTGCGAGTGGGGTGTTGGCTCAATGCCACTATTCCCAGATCCCCACCTCCCACAGGCACCTCAGAATCAGTCTTCCAATTCTGTATACTGCTAATAGCTGCCTCTTCAATGAATGAGGCTCCCTCACTGCTAAGTTAGGAAGCCTTAGGCACTCAGGGAAGGACTTGGTGGGTCCAGTGTGTGTGTGTTTCAGCAAGTCTTAACCTGTGTATCTAAAAAGAGGTTCATGAGCAACCAGTTATGGGTCAGAAGGAAATAGGCAGAGGGTCAGCTGGCAGCCCTGTGTATCCGAGTGCTGACACTTGTGAATCATTCTGTTACTGCAGTTTCCCAGGGCCTTGGCAATACAGTGGTGGGTTCAGACTCACCAAGATCAAAAGGTTGGAAAGGAGATCTGGAGCCATGGCCCATGCCTTGGGACCCACAAAACCATGGCAGGGACTATTTTTGTGACACACATAACCCGCAAGGTAAAGACAGCCATATTCTGCCTTAGCATCACCATCTTCCCTGTCTCTCCAATGGAATGGCTGCATTCTGAGGGAGGGAAGAAGAAAGAGAACCAAGCCAAAGACCACCAGGAAAACAGTGACTGGAAGAAGCCATTTCAGATTTCTCCTATAGGCTCTGGAGAGTATTGTATTCATTCATTCATTCATCCATTCATTCATTCATTCCACAAATATTTATTGAGTCAGGTACTATTCCAGGTATGCAGGATACTATAATGAACAGAGTCATGGCCCTGGCCCCATGGAGCTTATAGTTTAGTAGGGGAGACAGGCATTAATCAAATAAGCACACAAATATAAGGGTACAAGTAAGTGCTCTGATGGAAGAGTTCAGCATGCTACAGGGATTGTATAAACAGGTATCAGCAGACTTAGGGAAGTCAGAAAAACTTTCCTCAGCAAGTAACAAGTGAGCTGAAACCTCAGGGATAAGTAAGAGTTAACTAGGTCAGGAGAAGAGAGGCAAACATTCTTGGCAAAGAGAACAGTATGTGCCAAGGTCCTGGGGTAGGAGGGAGATGTTGAACTGGCTCTGAATTAGAGGCAGGGAGAAAGGCAGTAGCACCAAGGTTAGAGGCCCTGGCACAAGGTATCTTCCTGTCTACACTCCTTGGCTTGTGCTTCAGCTGTCTAGAAGGCCCGCCCCAGCATGGAACAAGACTAAAGAACAATGTTCAAAACTAGGTGTGCCCACGGGACATGACACATCACTAGCTAAAAAATTGGACTTGCCAATATTACCTGGCCACTCTAATATCAATCACCACTGTGAGGTAACACTGCTCACTCCCACTGAGTCAACACTGCATCAGGAAAATGGCACCCTATAAAAGGTCTTTAAACTTAGAGATGCCTTTCAATCCCAGTAGAAGTAAAATGTTGATAAATATGTTGACGATTACTATACATCTGTTTAGATACCTAATATTTCATTGTGATTTTCATATCATAATTTTTGCTGGAGGGGAGGGGAAGGGAAGAAGCTACAGGAAAAAAATGGTTAAGGATCTTATGTGCACAGCACTGCTGTGCTTTGGCAACTCTGTTCACCAGTTAGAACACTCGAGGCAGTTCTTGGGTTCTGAATTATCTGTCACCCTGCAAAATAGTCCTGGAACTTTCTATTTGTAAAGCACTTTGCAATCAATCATTAATTTAGCCTCCCATCCTGCTGAGATTATACTCAAATCTACAGATAAAACAGAAAGATAAGTGAGTGGCCCAAGACTACAAAACAAGTCAGGTTTTACTTACCTTTCTTATCACTCTTGCCAAACAAGGTAGACACACAAAGCCTGTCCAACTCCGGGACCAACGCTGCTAGGCTGTGGACCAATCCTAACCCCTAGGAGAGGCAGTGGAAGTCACTTTTCCCTTACCTACTCAACAAGCTCCTCTACCCAGACTGCCTCCAAGGCCAACAATGATAATGACTGCACTGTGATTGGAACATTGGCACTCCAGACTAGAATATGAACTCTGGTAGTGCCCAAAGAATAAGAGTACCTAGGAAGTCACGATGGCTCGTAGCTTAAAGTGTCACTGTCCCTAGGGAGACTGCGCTCCCAACACTCTCTCAATCTCTCTCTCCCAAGACTTCTCTTCATCTCCCACAAGCAGCCCAGGCAGTGGCCTCCACTGGGCTCCCTCCATACAATACTGAAAAGTGTTGTCAATCATATATTTACATGCCTCTTCTCCATCCCTAAGTTGGGACCTCCCAGCATCTGAGGGACCTAGAATACAAAAGGTCGATTGAGGGCATGGCTTCCCACCAGCAAATAAGGGAAACAGGTACTCCCTTCACAGACTAGTGGACTTAAAAGATCAATTAGGTCAACTCGTTGTCAGATGAGCAGGGAATATGTAACCCAGTTACATGAGGCCTGGTCCTCAATCCAGGTCTTTTGGCTCAGTCTAGTTCCACAAACATTTTATAAGGGCCTGCTAAGTTTCAGACGCGGTGGTAGGTGCTGGGGATAGTGAGAAGAGCAGAAGATGGGTCTCTGCTTCAGGAAGCTCAAGGCCCGGGGCGGGGGGAGGGGGGGGTGATGGACAGAGTTACAGAACACTTGGGCAAGTGCAAGGACAGGCACTTGATTCCTTAGTCAGTGTTCTCTCCACACTGTCCAGAGGATATTCCCCAGCTAGGAAGCAGGACGGTAATATCTACTTCCTGCAAATAAACTTACAGTGAAGACCGATGAGAAACCGCATATGGAAAATCGTCAGGTTCACCCCCAGAGGCATTATGTAAGGTATTGCCATACCCTGACACCGACTCCGAGGATTCAACGTCGTTTCAGATATCACTCGACAAAGCAGCAAACAAGCGAGGGGTGGGCATATATCCAAGGAAAACCTCAAGGGCTCAGAGGAACTGGAGGAAACAGCTGGGTGGTGGTGAGGGGGTGGTTAGGGGTGTCGGGTCAAGCGAAATGGCCCTGGTGCGGGGAACGGAGGCCAGGCAGCAGGGCGCGAGGAGAGGGGACGAGAGGGGGCGTTGGGCCAGCAGCGAGGGTGGGCCGGCCGAGAGGAACGCGGCTCCCGCGGAGCCGGGGCCCGGGGCTCGAGGCACCGGGCGCGGGAGCGGGAAGCGCTGCCCAGAGAGCCGCTCGCAGGGAGCTGCCCTGCCGCCCGCCGCAGCCTCACGCCCGCCGCGCCTCCCCGGCGGAGCCTCACCTCGGGTTGAAGTCCTGGAAGAGGCCCCTCAGGTTCATGGCGGAGAACTTCGCCGCGGCGGCCTCCTCCACCCCCCTCCCCCCGCGCCGCGCAGCCTGTGCGTTACAGCGGGTTCATGGTGCCGCCGCGAGCCGCGTCCCCGCCGCCGCCGCCGCCCGCCGCCCGCCGCCCGCCGCCCGCCGCCCGCAGAAACCTGAACCGCCGACCCCCGCCCCTCCTTCCGGGCTTCCGTACGACGGCGGCGCATGCGCCCGAGCCCCGCCCCGTCGGCCGGGGAAGCGCAGCTTGCCACGTGCGACGTCCCTCTCCCGGCTGGCCGCGGCCCTGGGTGCTCGCGCGACTGCCCCAGGAGACGGCTGGGGGCGTGGAGGCTGGGAGAGTCGGGGAGCCTGAGGGCGGCGGCGGAGAGCCGAGTAGAGAAACCTACCCGGTGCAGGCCTGCGGAAAAGGAGCGCCCCCCACCCCAGGAGTCCCGCGGGGGAGGTCTTCGCAGACACCTGTCACCTTGGCCCGTTGCTGCCTTCTGGAGATTTCCCCTGAGCCTCGGAGGGTGGGGTGGGTAGTGGGCACGGGTGACACGTTGCATTTTGGCGATCTCAGCCCAGGCTTCACCTGTTAGATCTCCCCAGTCTGCGTCTCAACTTCCCTCCCAAGGCCCAGGCTGGCATATGGACACGTGGGCTGGCGGTCCCAAATTTGGACTACCTGTCATCTTTCCTCCCAACTGCCTTCCCCTCCTGGGTTGCCCTCTCTCTCCATTGGCAGCAGACCTATCCATGGGGGCACGCCAAACTGGAAATCTGGTAGTCATCCTCCCATTTGCCAACGTAGTCCAGAGACTCGGCCCTCGCCTAGACTTTGGGGTCACTTCACACCCGGCCTCTCCCTTCACTCCAGGCCATCTATTCATAACTGCCAGGTTCACCTTCCTTGGGCAAGTCAACATCTTTGTGCCCCATTTTTTCTCCTCTGCAAAATGTAGATGATAAAACTGACTCCCTAAACTCAGATGAGATAGTGTGCATAGCACTGTGCTTGGTTCACACCAGGTGCTCAGTTGGTGTTGCTCTCTGGCTCCTTCTGGATGCCTGCCTCCTCAAAGAGTCTATTTACTTTTGGAATTGGAGAGCTGGACAAGTTCATAGCAGGTGCCCTAGTCTACCTTCTTCACTTCCGGCTGATTTAAGACTTTTCCATGAGCACAGCAATACCTTGCACATTAGTATCATTAGGGATAATAGTTGTACTTTGTCACACTAGCAAGGTTTCATGAATGGCAGTTTTATATGGGTTAGCCCTGGGGCAGCTTGAGAAGTTCACAATTATGATAGTCATACCTTGCCATGATGTATCACCTTTCTTATGAGAAACAGAAAACATTTCACAAGTGGTAATTAGGCTTCCCAAACCCGCTGGAGAATGGATATTATTATATGAGCAGGTTGGTTTTAAGGATGAGTAACCTGAATCAGGTTTGTCAGCTGCTGAAGCGCCAGAACTCTGTCCCAGAGTTTTTGGTCCAGCTCCCTTGTCCATCCTCTGGATAGAGTCCAGTGTCCAACCCTGAGGAGGTTCTCAATGAATACTTAAATACAGAAGAGAACACTGAGGCATAGAGAAGCTTATATAATGTGCCCTGAGCTACCCATTTAGTAGACGTGTAGGAGCAAAGAGGCAACTTGGGGTCCTGCCAAAACTGCAGCCCACAGTGCAAAACAGAGGTACTTGCCAGTGGGCAGATTGGCTAGCACCATCTTAATTACTGGTGACCTCCCCACAAACGGGCATTAAGACTGGGATTGCCAGTTAAGACACTTGAACAACAGATACTGTTGCCCTTTCAAAACCTTCACAGACAGAGACCAGGCAGGCTGCTCCATGTCCAGAGCTTTGGGGGCAGGTACTACTTTGGTGAGGTCCCAGGGAGTCCCAGAGTTGAACCACTGCTCTTCAGGCTCACAGTCCCCCAGACTGGACTAGGTTGTGAGGGCTGTCCAGCCCGAGGAACAGAACACTAATACACAAACCAATTGTCAATGCAATCTTTTGCTCTGACAAGCCAAATTGCCGAGGGGAGCTTAGAAGCCTGTCCGTGGGAACATAAGGGAAGAATCAGACTATCCCAAAGCCTCACATCACCAATCTTCACAAAGTGGATGTATCTGGACTTCCTCAGCTTCACTGGAGTCCAGCCCTGTACTCTACTGGTGCTCTCATGGAAATATAAATGCACACCCTCATCATCTCCCCTAGCAAACTTTGACTTGCCACCAGATTTCAGGGCCATCTTACTACAGACTCTCCACCTTCCCTATACAGAGGTATGAAATGGCTCAGGATTGAAAAAGCCAGAAAGCACATCCATGTGGCTTTGGAGTGGATAAATGTCACAGTGTCCCAGAAGCATCAGTGTATATCTGGACCATGGTTGGATGTGCACCACCATTCCGATAAGTTGGTGGCTTGTCCAATTCAACGTTCACATTGGCTCCAATCTGATGGGGTGAAGGGCAGGCTTCTGAAGAGCAGGGCTGTGTAAGAGAGTATCCTGGTATATTCAGACACTTTGGTCATGGAAGGCCTGGGTTAGGGGACAGAAATGGCTGTGGCCCAGCTCTCACACCACTTGGCTCCTCCCCTGGGCTGCAGCAAAATGGAGAGAGCATAGAATTAGAAGACTCAGACAAGCTTCACCACTGCTCCAGTGGAAGGAGGGATAGCTGGGATCCAATCCTGGGCAAGGCCAGCAGACCTACTAAACTTCCTGGAGTATCAGCTTGACAACTTCTTCAGCCAGGAGACACAAGGTGCCAGCTGAACGCTGACCCTCTCTCAACCCACAATTCTCCACTCTAAGTTCCCCAATGTCCACACCCTCAATGCCACCAATTAAAGAATCACTGGAGTCCCCAGGACTCCACTTGCAAAATGCACCCCTTGCTTCCTGAGAGGGCCCTGTGTTTCTGGCTACTTTAAGTTGACTTGGGGGAAGTGTGTGGTCTTTCTCTTCCTGAGATCTCCCTGGGAGCTGTTTGGGGTCTGGACAAGGGTGTGGTAGAACACTTAGCTGGGTTTGGGGGGCTCAGGGAACTTGGGGAGGAGGCTGGGGGCAATGGAAGGGACCAAGAAAGTAGTGCCTTGGTCTGCTTTGACTTGCAGCTGTCCCTGGTCTTCAAGAGCCCGGAAAGAGCCACTCCTCACATGGAGGCATCCCTGAGGACTTGCAAACTGCAACTGCTGAGAGACAAGAGGGAGGGAAGGCAGTCCCAAAGCCCTACTGGCCCTCTTGTCACTGAAGGTGGCCCCAGGAACAAGTGGGTCAGCATCCATCCGTCTTGGGGCAAGCTTCCCAGTGAAGGGAGCAGGGGCCATTTCCTATTGGAAGGTGGAGTGAGGAGGCTTTGTCTGGGCCTCCAGAGCTACCACAGTGTCCCTGTGCTTCCCCCCACCCCCCACCCCAGACCTCTCCTGCCACCAGGGGCTCCAGGAAGTCTTCCTAGGTGGAGAGGGAGGCTCCTGGGACCCTCTCCTTCAATGAGATGTGCCTGTAAATCCCAGGTCAAGTACATGTGGCCAGGCCTCTTGGGAAGACAGAAAGAAATGTGCCTGTGAGAGGTCACCAACCAGCTGTCCACACAATTCCCTTCTCAACTCATCCCTGTCCTGACCTCCTTCCTATGTCTCCACTCACCGCTTGCTTTTTGACCTTTATACTTCCATGCTGGCTTTCTGTCACTTTTCTCTGGGACCCTCTGCCCTTACTGATCAGATGCCCCCTGCTTCCCCATGCCTTCTCCTAATGCACCCTTTTCGCTGGGGCAGCCCACAAACTCCACTTCTACTATTACCTTAGATTAATGTCTTTTATGAAGCGTCTGCTTCATGCCAGGTGCTGTGGAAGGCACTGCTAACACACAACATTGTATGTGCTAAGCTTCCAGGGCAGGAGAACCGCTGAGCTGAACCTGAAAGGACACGTAAGATTTCAAGCCAGGAGGAGAAGAAAGGGGAATGCAAACTGAGGGAACGGCACTTGCAAGTACACGGAAGCCAGCAAGTGGAGGCAGGCGGACCTTTCAGGAGAAAAATGTCATCTACATTCATTCTCTGTGGAGTCTCAGGAGAACCCTCCTTTCGGGCAAGTCCTCTAGTCTGGGCTCTGAGAACTCATTACAAAAATATTTTCCCCAGACTGACCCCTGGAACAGAACAGGACTCAGCCTGGGCCATGCTAGATGCTGTGTGTAAACACAGCACGCAGAACTGAGCAATGTAAGGCAACAGCTCAGTGAGGTTGTTTCATACATTTCTAATACTGGTAGATTGCCTTCTCTCAGTCTCCAGTCTATCCTGGGATCCTGTGGCCTCCTGAAATGATTGTTTTCTCCAGCTTCATGAGCAGCACACTGCCCCCTGCTCTGGCTTACTTGCGATCCTAGGCCTATGGTCAGTGAGAACTCAGCTCAGGAAGCCTGTTACAGACCAGCAACCTCCCTGCATACAGTAGGTGCTCAAGGAGTGGTCACGAAATGAGTGCAAGAGTCAGATCATCCCCAGATCCTTTCAAACAAGCCATTCTCCTCCCCCCACGCCTCAAACTGGACCCCCAACATCTGTCGGAACAATGATCTATTATTCCTAAGTTTATAGTAGCTGCAGGCATTATCTGTGGGCACCCACTCTCTCTTTTTCCTACCACATTCTCCAGGTCATTGACACAGTGAGGGTTTCTGAGTCTTGTGATACAACAAGTTATACCATGTTTGCACATGACCATCCATTTGAGATGGGTCATCCATTTGATAACTGATTTTCAAGGGGAAAAAATCACTGCACCAATCAATTTAGATATAGATTGTAACACATATACTGATTCAACAATATTAAATGGGGGGAAGGAAGGTACACCTTAGATGCTTAGTAATAATAGCTCCCTCTCACTGACCACCTACTTTGAGCCAGTCATTTTACATACAGATGACACCTTGTATAATCTTTGTTAGGGTTGAATTATGCCCCCCTAAAATTATGCTGAACTACCAATCTCCAGGACCGGGAAGGTGACCTTATTTGGATGTAGGGTCTTTGCAGATGTACTTAAGTTCAGATGAGGTCATTAGTGTAGGCCATAATGAATCTGACCGGTGTCCTCATAAGAAAAGGGAAAGTTGGACATATACAGGTACGGGGGGAAGACAGGCTTGTGAAAAGGAAGAGACTGGAGCGATGTGAACGCGAGCCAAGGAAAACTTGGGGACACCAGATTCTGGAAGAGGCAAGAATACAATCCCTTCCAGACCTCAGAGGGAGCATGGCCTTACCAACACCTTGACTGTGGACTGTGAGCACCCATAAATATGAGAGAAGAGATCCCTCACATCCAATTTGTAAGGCAGTCCTAAAAAATGAATACAATATCACATCAAGGCACACGATTATACTGTTTTATCCTTCCCAATTTACAGAAGAGGAAACTGAGAGCTGGACACTGAGAGCCGGACACTGGACCAGCCCATGTGCCCTCTCCCAGCCCCATTGGGTCAATATCTGTCCTGAAATGGAGATGAGAGGTGGGCTGTAAGACAGAGTGGGTAAGGATGGAGAAGGTTCCACTTGGAGGTGAGTGTTGGAACTGTGGCCACTGAAGGCTGCTCTGATGTTCAAGCTTGGCCCCTGCTCTCCCATTCTCCTGCCCAGCCTGGTCCCCTTCTATCCCAGCTGGCTGGGTGGCCCAGCGTTCTCCTGCAGGCTCACTCCCTGAGCAGGCTGGACATCAGGCACTCAATGGGCCAGCAGTTCAGAGCACACACCCACTGGGCCTGTGGACTCTCACTGCATCCCCACGGAGAGAGTTTCTGAAGGGGTTTTTGGACAGACCCTTCATCTGGGTGCTAGGTAAATGTGGCCTTGCTCCTGGATGCTGTCTTGTGGATGGCCTTTGGTGTAACATCCCATACCCTCTCATGAAGGACCTAGGGTAGCTGCGAACGATATTTGCCCCAGAAGAGGGCAGGCAAGAGCCAGGCAGGCTGTCAAGCCCTTGCCAAGGAGGCTGGAGTCCAGATCAGGCTTTGCTGGGGAATGGAGGCTTCTCAGAGGAGCAGGACCATGACTGAGACCTCTCACAGCAGCCCATCAGGGGGCAGGCTCAGGGGATCTTCCTGCTAATGGTCAGAGGAGCTCCTGCCTCCTCTGCCCCACCCTGGTACAACTGCCCAGGACCTGGGTGGTGGGTGTCAGCACAGACATTGCTGGAGAGGACTTTGCACCCTGGAAAATGCCTTCCTGAAGGACCCTTGTGGTGGGGCTTGGGGCATCCTGGGTGCTACCTCCCAGCGGGCCATCCGGCCTGGGGGGAGCACCATCCAACACCAGTCATTTCCCTCTAAGGACAGCATGCAGGAGCCCTGCTTCCACCCTCGAGTACCCCATGGGGTCTGGTCCTGGAACATGTGCCAAGAGCGCCCCTCTCATGATGTCGTCCAGGGCTCCAGCTCCCCTCAGGCCACATCTGCTCCCACGACCCTCCCCTGGTCAGCCCAGGGCAGATCCAGATGGGGTCTGGTGGGAGCTCCTCATTCTACCCCTACTGGGGTGGCTGACCCTCTTCATGGCCTGCTGCCTGGGAACCCGAAACCCCCTCCTGCTCGAGGGCTCTCCAAATCCTCATTTGAGTCCACTGTCATCTGCTAAAGTCTTTCTTCTGTTCAAACTGCCCATTTGCAGACACCAGGGTCCTAGCTGGCTCTGTGGATGGCTGTCAGATACCACACCCCATCTCTGGTTCAGTGTCAGAGAGCAAAACCTCAGAATCGCCTTCACAAGGCCTTCAGCTTAACGAAATGGTTGGCATTACATAGGGAGTTATTAGAAAATAACTCATAATCCTAGCAACTTGTCACACAGTCATATGACAAAGATTATTATTCACCAGCTTCTAGGAGACTCACCAAGATGCTGCATCAAGTCATGCCAGCCCTACCTGAACCAGAGCAGTCATGAAAAGGCACTTTTCGCTCCTGCACTTTCAAATGAAGATAATTGCTTATGAACATGAACACTGGAAACTGAGAAGTTGGCAGCGGGGAGACAGGAGGACAAAGCCTCAAGTTCTGAAGACTGAAGCAAGGTTCAGGGGAGACTGAGCAGTGCGGGCAGCGAGGAAGATGGGGACTGCCAGCTGGGCCTCGGGAGGAGGACAGCCCCCTTTCCAGCATGGCCACTTGGATGCCTGTCCTAAGCCTTGCTGGACATTATGGCTCTCAGGAGACTGATGGGTGTAGCTCTGGTCCCTAGAGAGTATGGATAGTACCCCACCAATTCCTGCAGGCAGCATCCTGTGGGGCAGCCCCTGTTTTGAACACTTCCACCCCTGCCTTGTGCCTTAAAGGTGCCTTAAAAAAGCACATATGCATGACTTAAGTCCCTGACTATGAGAATAGAGTGGACTGTGCTCTGTGATCTCTTGGTGTGGTAATGAAACTCACAGCTCCTGAAGCTTCTTCTATAGAAACAGCTTCATGCAGCTTCCCATGCCCCCAGCTTCATGCTCACCATTATCCAACTGTCAGGCCCCAGTCCCCCATTCTTGTCACTCACTTTTTCTGACCGGGGTGGAGAGGATGCTTGGTCCTGCAAGGAGGAAGGCAGGAAGAGGAATGCACTGTCCTCATGGGCGGTCTTGTGTTTGCAGCTCAGACATAGACTCCTGCACATGTCCCATTTGGGCACCTGCATATGTCCTGAGTGGTGGTAGAGTCGGAGGGACCATAGAGCGGCTAACACTCCTGGGAGCAAAAGGGCGGGGATATGCCCTTTTTCTTTCCAACCCAGGATGCCACATTACCTGTAGTCATTATGCCCCCTTAATGCCCTCCAATCTGTGATCGTTTCCTAGTATTTCCTGTTTCACTGAACCTGTATTACTTTCCTATTGCTGATGTAACAAACTACCACAAACGTAGTGCTACAACTCAGATTTGTTTGTGGAACAACATAAATGTATTCTGTAGCAGTTATGGAAGTCAGAAGTCCAAAAAGAGTCTCATTGGGCTAAAATCAAGCTGTCAGAGAGGTTCCGGAAGATGGCGGCGTAGGAGGACGCGGGGCTCACAGCGCGTCCTGCCGATCACTTAGATTCCACCTACACCTGCCTAAAGAACCCAGAAAACCGCCAGAGGATTAGCAGAAGGGAGTCTCCGGAGTCAAGCGCAGACTAGAGGCCCACGGAAGAGGGTAGGAAGGGCGGCGAGGCGGTGCGCGCTCCACGGACTGGCGGGAGGGAGCCGGGGCGGAGGGGCGGCTCGCCGGCCAAGCAGAGCCCCCGAGTCTGGCTGGCAAAAGCCGAGGGGCCGGACGGACTGTGTTCCGACAGCAAGCGCGACTTAGCGTTTGGGAGGTCATAAGTTAACAGCTCTGCTCGGAAAGCGGGAAGGCTGGAGGACAAAGGGAGGGAGAGCTGCTGAGCCCCCTGACGGCAGAGCTCAGCTTGGCGGGGAACAAAGGCGCCAGCGCCATCTCCCCCGCCCATCCCCCAGCCAAAATCCCAAAGGGAACCAGTTCCTGCCAGGGAACTTGCTCGCTCCGCGCAAACACCCAACTCTGTGCTTCTGCGGAGCCAAACCTCCGGCAGCGGATCTGACTCCCTCCCGCTGCCACAGGGCTCCTCCTGAAGTGGATCACCTAAGGAGAAGCGAGCTAAGCCTGCCCCTCCAGCCCCCGTGCACCTTGCCTACCCACCCCAGCTAATACGCCAGATCCCCAGCAACACAAGCCTGGCAGTGTGCAAGTAGCCCAGACGGGACACGCCACCCCACAGTGAATCCCGCCCCTAGGAGAGGGGAAGAGAAGGCACACACCAGTCTGACTGTGGCCCCAGCAGTGGGCTGGGGGCAGACATCGGGTCGGACTGCGGCCCCGCCCACTAACTCCAGTTATACACCACAGCACAGGGGAAGTGCACTGCAGGTCCTCACCACGCCAGGGACTCTCCAAAATGACCAAACGGAAGAATTCCCCTCAGAAGAATCTCCAGGAAATAACAACAGCTAATGAACTGATCAAAAAGGATTTAAATAATATAACAGAAAGTGAATTTAGAATAATAGTCATAAAATTAATCGCTGGGCTTGAAAACAGTATACAGGACAGCAGAGAATCTCTTGCCACAAAGATCGAGGGACTAAGGAACAGTCACGAGGAGCTGAAAAACGCTTTAAACGAAATGCAAAACAAAATGGAAACCACGATAGCTCGGCTTGAAGAGGCAGAGGAGAGAATAGGTGAACTAGAAGATAAAGTTATGGAGAAAGAGGAAGCTGAAAGAAAGAGAGATAAAAAAATCCAGGAGTATGAGGGGAAAATTAGAGAACTAAGTGATACACTAAAAAAAAAAATATATACGCATAATTGGTATCCCAGAGGAGGAAGAGAGAGGGAAAGGTGCTGAAGGGGTACTTGAACAAATTATAGCTGAGAACTTCCCTGAACTGGGGAAGGAAAAAGGCATTGAAATCCAAGAGGCACAGAGAACTCCCTTCAGACGTAACTTGAATCGATCTTCTGCACGACATATCATAGTGAAACTGGCAAAATACAAGGATAAAGAGAAAATTCTGAAAGCAGCAAGGGATAAACGTGCCCTCACATATAAAGGGAGACCTATAAGACTCGTGACTGATCTCTCCTTTGAAACTTGGCAGGCCAGAAAGGCTTGGCACGATATCTACAGTGTGCTAAACAGAAAAAATATGCAGCCGAGAATCCTTTATCCAGCAAGTCTGTCATTTAGAATAGAAGGAGAGATAAAGGTCTTCCCAAACAAACAAAAACTGAAGGAATTTGTCACCACGAAACCAGCCCTACAAGAGATCCTAAGGGGGATCCTGTGAGACAAAGTACCAGAGACATCACTACAAGCATAAAACATACAGACATCACAATGACTCTAAACCCATATCTTTCTATAATAACACTGAATGTAAATGGATTAAATGCGCCAACTAAAAGACATAGGGTATCAGAATGGATAAAAAAACAAGACCCATCTATTTGCTGTCTACAAGAGACTCATTTTAGATCTGAGGACACCTTTAGATTGAGAGTGAGGGGATGGAGAACTATTTATCATGCTCCTGGAAGCCAAAAGAAAGCTGGAGTAGCCATACTTATATCAGACAAACTAGACTTTAAATTAAAGGCTGTAACAAGAGATGAAGAAGGGCATTATATAATAATCACAGGGTCTATCCATCAGGAAGAGCTAACTATTATAAATGTCTATGCGCCAAATACCCGAGCCCCCAGATATACAAAACAATTACTCATAAACATAAGCAACCTTATTGATAAGAATGTGGTCATTGCAGGGGAATTTAACACCCCACTTACAGAAATGGATAGATCATCTAGACACACAGTCAATAAAGAAACAAGGGCCCTGAATGATACATTGGATCAGATGGACTTGACAGATATATTTAGAACTCTGCATCCCAAAGCAACAGAATATACTTTCTTCTCGAGTGCACATGGAACATTCTCCAAGATAGATCATATACTGGGTCACAAAACAGCCCTTCATAAGTTTACAAGAATTGAAATTATACCATGCATACTTTCAGACCACAATGCTATGAAGCTTGAAATCAACCACAGGAAAAAGTCTGGAAAACCTCCAAAAGCATGGAGGTTAAAGAACACCCTACTAACGAATGAGTGGGTCAACCAGGCAATTAGAGAAGAAATTAAAATATATATGGAAACAAACGAAAATGAAAATACAACAATCCAAACGCTTTGGGATGCAGCGAAGGCAGTCCTGAGAGGAAAATACATTGCAATCCAGGCCTATCTCAAGAAGCAAGAAAAATCCCAAATACAAAATCTAACAGCACACCTAAAGGAAATAGAAGCAGAACAGCAAAGGCAGCCTAAACCCAGCAGAAGAAGAGAAATAATAAAGATCAGAGCAGAAATAAACAATATAGAATCTAAAAAAACTGTAGAGCAGATCAACGAAACCAAGAGTTGGTTTTTTGAAAAAATAAACAAAATTGACAAACCTCTAGCCAGGCTTCTCAAAAAGAAAAGGGAGATGACCCAAATAGATAAAATCATGAATGAAAATGGAATGATTACAACCAATCCCTCAGAGATACAAACAATTATCAGGGAATACTATGAAAAATTATATGCCAGCAAATTGGACAACCTGGAAGAAATGGACAAATTTCTAAACACCCACACTCTTCCAAAACTCAATCAGGAGGAAATAGAAAGCTTGAACAGACCCATAACCAGCGAAGAAATTGAATCGGTTATCAAAAATCTCCCAACAAATAAGAGTCCAGGACCAGATGGCTTCCCAGGGGAGTTCTACCAGACATTTAAAGCAGAGATAATACCTATCCTTCTCAAGCTATTCCAAGAAATAGAAAGGGAAGGAAAACTTCCAGACTCATTCTATGAAGCCAGTATTACTTTGATTCCTAAACCAGACAGAGACCCAGTAAAAAAAGAGAACTACAGGCCAATATCCCTGATGAATATGGATGCAAAAATTCTTAATAAGATACTAGCAAATCGAATTCAACAGCATATAAAAAGAATTATTCACCATGATCAAGTGGGATTCATTCCTGGGATGCAGGGCTGGTTCAACATTCACAAATCGATCAACGTGATACATCACATTAACAAAAAAAAAAAAGAGAAGAACCATATGATCCTGTCAATCGATGCAGAAAAGGCCTTTGACAAAATCCAGCACCCTTTCTTAATAAAAACCCTTGAGAAAGTCGGGATAGAAGGAACATACTTAAAGATCATAAAGGCCATTTATGAAAAGCCCACAGCTAACATCATCCTCAACGGGGAAAAACTGAGAGCTTTTTCCCTGAGATCAGGAACACGACAGGGATGCCCACTGTCACCGCTGTTGTTTAATATAGTGCTGGAAGTTCTAGCATCAGCAATCAGACAACAAAAGGAAATCAAAGGCATCAAAATTGGCAAAGATGAAGTCAAGCTTTCGCTCTTTGCAGATGACATGATATTATACATGGAAAATCCGATAGACTCCACCAAAAGTCTGCTAGAACTGATACATGAATTCAGCAAAGTTGCAGGATACAAAATCAATGTGCAGAAATCAGTTGCATTCTTATACACTAACAATGAAGCAACAGAAAGACAAATGAAGAAACTGATCCCATTCACAATTGCACCAAGAAGCATAAAATACCTAGGAATAAATCTAACCAAAGATGTAAAAGATCTGTATGCTGAAAACTATAGAAAGCTTATGAAGGTAATTGAAGAAGATATAAAGAAATGGAAAGACATTCCCTGCTCATGGATTGGAAGAATAAATATTGTCAAAATGTCAATACTACCCAAAGCTATCTACACATTCAATGCAATCCCAATCAAAATTGCACCAGCATTCTTCTCGAAACTAGAACAAGCAATCCTAAAATTCATATGGAACCACAAAAGGCCCCGAATAGCCAAAGTAATTTTGAAGAAGAAGACCAAAGCAGGAGGCATCACAATCCCAGACTTTAGCCTCTACTACAAAGCTGTCATCATCAAGACAGCATGGTATTGGCATAAAAACAGACACATAGACCAATGGAATAGAATAGAAACCCCAGAACTAGACCCACAAACATATGGCCAACTCATCTTTGACAAAGCAGGAAAGAACATCCAATGGAAAAAAGACAGTCTCTTTAACAAATGGTGCTGGGAGAACTGGACAGCAACATGCAGAAGGTTGAAACTAGACCACTTTCTCACACCATTCACAAAAATAAACTCAAAATGGATAAAGGACCTGAATGTGAGACAGGAAACCATCAAAACCTTAGAGGAGAAAGCAGGAAAAGACCTCTCTGACCTCAGCCGTAGCAATCTCTTACTCGGCACATCCCCAAAGGCAAGGGAATTAAAAGCAAAAGTGAATTACTGGGACCTTATGAAGATAAAAAGCTTCTGCACAGCAAAGGAAACAACCAACAAAACTAAAAGGCAACCAACGGAATGGGAAAAGATATTTGCAAATGACACATCGGACAAAGGGCTAGTATCCAAAATCTATAAAGAGCTCATCAAACTCCACACCCGAAAAACAAATAACCCAGTGAAGAAATGGGCAGAAAACATGAATAGACACTTCTCTAAAGAAGACATCCGGATGGCCAACAGGCTCATGAAAAGATGTTCAACGTCGCTCCTTATCAGGGAAATACAAATCAAAACCACACTCAGATACCACCTCACGCCAGTCAGAGTGGCCAAAATGAAGAAATCAGGAGACTATAGATGCTGGAGAGGATGTGGAGAAACAGGAACCCTCTTGCACTGTTGGTGGGAATGCAAATTGGTGCAGCCGCTCTGGAAAGCAGTGTGGAGGTTCCTCAGAAAATTAAAAATAGACCTACCCTATGACCCAGCAATAGCACTGCTAGGAATTTATCCAAGGGATACAGGAGTACTGATGCATAGGGGCACCTGTACCCCAATGTTTATAGCGGCACTCTCAACAATAGCCAAATTATGGAAAGAGCCTAAATGTCCATCAACTGATGAATGGATAAAGAAATTGTGGTTTATATACACAATGGAATACTACGTGGCAATGAGAAAAAATGAAATATGGCCTTTTGTAGCAACATGGATGGAACTGGAGAGTGTGATGCTAAGTGAAATAAGCCATACAGAGAAAGACAGATACCATATGGTTTCACTCTTATGTGGATCCTGAGAAACATAACAGAAACCCATGGGGGAGGGGAAGGGAAAAAAAAAAAAGAGGTTAGAGTGGGAGAGAGCCAAAGCATAAGAGACTGTTAAAAACTGAGAACAAACTGAGGGTTGATGGGGGGTGGGAGGGAGGGCAGGGTGGGTGATGGGTATTGAGGAGGGCACCTTTTGGGATGAGCACTGGGTGTTGTATGGAAACCAATTTGACAGTAAATTTCATATATTAAAAAATAAAAAAAAATAAAAAAAATAAAAAAAATAAAATAAAATCAAGCTGTCAGTGGGGCTGTAATCTTTTTGGAAGTCTCTAGGGAGAAATCTGTTTTCATGACTTTTCCAGCATCCAGAGTTGGAACTCTGGAAAAGTATTTTCTAACTCACATGATCTAGACCACGATCTTTGGCCCATGAACCCTTATTCCATCTTTAAAGCCAGCAGTAGGCAGGTGAGTCTTTCTCACATGGCCTCCGTCTCCCATATTTGGATAATTGTATTAACATTGGATCTACCTGGATTACCTTGGACAAAATCCCTATCTTAAGGTCGGCTGATTAGTAACTTTAATTCTATCTCCAACTTTAATTCCACTTTTATGTGTAACTTAACATATTCCAGCTCCTGAGCATTCAGATGTGGACATTTCTGGGAGACCAGTACTCTGCTTCTATCAGTGGTGTTGACACTTCTGAGGAGGACTGGTCCACTTTTGGTAGAATGTCCCTCAGTTTGAGTGTGTCTTATGTCTTCTCACAATTAGGCTGGCCTTTGGCAGCTTACCACCTCCCAGGGAGGTGGGCTCTTCCTCCCTCCACCACAGGGAGGAAGAGCCCTTCTCATTGCAGGCACAGTATCTCCAACACTTTGAAATGCAAGGAACAGTATGTGCTAAGGCCAGGGGGGGGGGCACCTGTATTCTGGCAATGGGGAGAAATCCTAGTGGTTGGGGTATTTGGGGTTTGAAAGTAACCTCACAAACTTACTTTTTGTGGCTAAGAAGAGGCTAACCCCCTCTTCTACTTTCTCCAGAGAAATCTCATCAAGGTCATTGGTGAATATGCGTGTGCTCTCCAGATCATGCCCAGGAATCAGTGGGCAAGTGCTGTTTGGACCGGCTGTTTGCAAAACTCTTTGTGGCCCAGGCCAAACCCAAGGGCATGTGAGTCCCTAATTGCAGCAACTTATAGATCCAGGCCAACAAAAAAGAGGAGCAGAGCATAGGAGTGAAGGTCATAGCTGCCCGCTGGCAGGAAAGAGTGCAATAAGCCATGGGTGTTTGGAGTCCTGTGATGCTGACATTCCCAGAATACCAGGAGCATGGACCAGGGACTGGAGGAAGGGGTCTCTAGAGTCCCCAGTAAGCTTGGTTGCTTACCTCACCCATGATCCAATAATTAGAGAATGGTGGGAAGCATTCAAACTTTGCCTGTTTGGGTAGTTGTGGGGGTTAGAAATGCCAAGGGGGTTAGGAAAGTAGACTCCAAATACTGGGACCTTGGAGTTGGCAGTTCTTTATTCATTTTCAAAATGAGTAGTGAGTATGTACTATGTGTCAGGTACTGCTCGAGGCTCTAAGGATACCGCATTGAGCAAATACCCTGCTTCTGTAGTACTTATACTCTACTGGGTGTAGGGGTATAGACTGTGCAGACTGAAATGAACAATGGAACAAAGTAAAAGGTGAAGTAGGTTGAATAGTGATAAATGCTATGGAAAAAAATTGAATCTACAGAACTGAATAAGGAGCCTTGGGGATGGAGTGGGAAGAGGGATTGCAATTTAGGATTGAGTATTCATGGAAAGACTCATGGAGAAGGCGACACTGAAGGAGAGACTTGAGGACGTCTCAGGAGGAGTACTAGCAGCATGACAAAGCCAATGCCCAGGGGAGAACAATGGCATACAGTAGCTCAAGGCCCGGCAACAGAGAGTAGGAGGCAGAGGTCTAGAAAGCCAGTCTGGAGGGCCTGATCCTCTGAGCCAAGGGCAGCCTTGCAGCAAGATCAGTGGCACTGGTACCATGAACTAGCTTTTTCGATTCCAGTTTGTATCTGAGGTTTGTGACTTGACCTATGAGATAGGGAGCAAATGCAGATCTAAGCATCCAGGACCATTCTCCCAAGATAAAGGGAAGGGAAGGCACCTAAAGAAGCAGAATACACATTCTTCTCGAGTGCACATGGAACATTATCCAAAATAGATCACATGCTGAGTCACAAAACAACCCTCAACAAGTATAAAAAGATTGAGATCATACCATGCATATTTTCAGATCATAGCACTATGAAACTTGAAATCAATCACAAGAAAAAATTTGGAAAGCCCCTAAATGCATGGAGTTTAAAGAACATCCTACTAAAGAATGAATGGGTCAACCAGGAAATTAAAGTAGAAATTAGGGGCACCTGCATGGCTCAGTTGGTTGAGCATCTGACTTTGGCTCAGGTCATGATCTCACAGTTTGTGAGTTTGAGCCCTGCCTCAGGCTCTGTGCTAGAGCCTGTTTGGATTCTCTCTCTCTCTCTCTCTCTCTCTCTCTCTCTCTCTCTCAAAAATAAATAAACATTAAAAGTTTAAGTAGAAATTTAAAAATATATGGAAGCAAATGAAAATGAAAACACGACAGTCCAAACCCTTTGGGATGCAGCAAAGGCAGTCCTAAGAGGAAAATACATTGCAATTCAGGCCTATCTCACAAAGCAAGAAATGTCCCAAATATACAACCTAACCTTATACCTAAAGGAGCTAGAAAGGCAGCAGCAAAGAAAGCCCAAAGCCAGCAGAAGAAGAGAAATAATAAATATTAGACCAGAAATAAACAATATAGAATCCAAAAAACAGTAGAATGGATCAATGAATCTAAGAGCTGGTTTTTGAAAGAATAAACCAAATTGATAAACCCCTAGTCAGACTTCTCAAAAAGAAACGAGAGAGGACCTAAATACATAAAATCATGAATGAAAGAGGAGAGATCACAACCAACACCATAGAAATACAAACAATTATTAGAGAATACTATGAAAAATTATATGCCAACAAACTGGACAATCTGGAAGAAATGGACAAACTCCTAGACACCCACACACTACCAAAACTCAAATGGGAAGAAATAGAAAATTTGAACAGACCCATAACCAGTGAAGAATTTGAATTGATTATCAAAAATCTCTCAACAAATAAGAGTCCTGGGCCAGATGGCTTCCCAGGAGAATTGTACCAGACATTAAAAACAGAGTTAATATATAGTCTTCTTTTTTGTCCCAAAAAATAGAAATAGAAGGAAAGCTTCCAGACTCGTTCTGTAAAGATAGCATTACCTAGATTCCAAAACCAGACAAAGACCCCACTAAAAAGGAGAATTACAGGCCAATATACCTGATGAACATGGATGCAAAAATTCTCAACAAGATACTAGCAAATTGAATTCAACAGTACATTAAAAGAATTATTCACCATGATCAAGTGGGATTCATTCTGGGGCTGCAGGGCTGGTTCAATATTCACAAATCAATCAATGTGATACATCACATTCATAGGAGAAAGGATATGAACCATATTATCTTGTCAATAAAAGCAGGAAAAGCATTTGGCAAAATACAGGATCCCTTCTTAATAAAAACCCTCAAGAAAGTAGGGATAGAAGGAACATAATTTAGTATCATAAAAGTCATATATGAAAGGCCCACAGCTAATATCATCCTCAATGGGGAAAAACTTAGAGCTTTCCCCCTGAGATCAGGAACATGACAGGGATATCTACACTCACCACTGTCGTTTAACACAGTGTTAGAAGTCCTAGCCTCAGCAATCAGACAACAAAACTAAATAAAAGGCATCTAAATTGGCAAAGAAGTCAATCTTACGCTCTTCGCATATGAAATGATATTCTACATGGAAAACCTGAAAGACTCCACCAAAAAACTGCTAAAGCTGTTACAGGAATTCAGTAAAGTCACAGGATATAAAATCAACGTACAGAAGTCAGTTGCATTTCTATGCACCAATAATGAAGCAACAGAAAGAGATATCAGGGAATCAATCCCATTTACAGTTGCATCAAAAACCATAAAATACCTAGGAATAAACCTAAGAGCAGAACCAAACCAAAGAGATAAAAGATCTGTACACTGAAAACTAGAGAAAGCTTATGAAAGAAATTGAAGAAGACATAAAGAAATGGAAAAACATTCCATACTCACGGATTGGAAGAACAAATATTGTTAAAAATGTCTATATGACCCAAGGCGATCTACACATTCAACGCAATCCCAATCAAAATAGCACCAGCGTTCCTCACAGAGCTAGAACAAACAATCCTAAAGTTTGTATGGAACCAAAAAAGACCCAGAATAGCCCAAGTAATGTTGAAAAAGAAAATGAAAGCTGGAGATATCACAATTCCAGACTCCAAGCTGTATTACAAAGCTGTAATCATCAAGACAGAATGGTACTGGTACAAAAACAGACATGTAGATCAATGGAACAAAACAGAGAACCCAGAAAGGGACCCACGAATATATGGCCAATTAATTTTCAACAAAACAGGAAAGAATAGCCAATGGAAAAAAAAAGACAGTCTCTTCAGCAAATGGTGCTGGGAAAACTGGACAGCGACATGCAGAAGAATGAACCTGGACCACTTTTTTAAACCATACACAAAAATAAAGTCAAAATTAGGGGCGCCTGGGTGGCTCAGTCGGTTAAGCGACTGACTTTGGCTCAGGTCATGATCTCACAGTCTGAGAGTTCGAGCCCCACGTCGGGCTTTGTGCTGACAGCTCAGAGCCTGGAGCCTGCTTCAGATTCTGTGTCTCCCTCTCTCTCTGACCCTCCCTCGTTCATGCTCTGTCTCTCTCTGTCTCAAAAATAAATAAACATTTAAAAAAAATTTTAAAAAACTCAAAATGAATGAAAGAGCTAAATGTGAGACAGGAAACCATCAAAATCCTATAAGAGACAACAGGCAGAAACCTCTTTGACCGCAGCCGCAGGAACTTCTTACTTGACATGCCTCTGAAAGCAAGGGAAATAAAAGCAAAAATGAACTATTGGGACCTTATCAAGATACAAAGCTTCTGCACAGTGAAGGAAACAATTAACAAAACTAAAAGGCAACCGACGGAATGGGAGAAGATATTTGCAAATGACATATTGGATAAAGGATTAGTATCCCAAATCTGTAAAAAAAATTTATCAAACTCAACACCCCCAAAACAAATAATCCAGTGAAGAAATGGGCAGAAGAAATGAATAGATACTTTTCCAAAGAAGACATCCAGATGGCTAATAGACACATGAAAAGATGCTCAACATCACTCAGCATCAGGGAAATACAAATCATAACCACAATGAGATACCACCTCACACGAGTCAGAGTGGCTAAAATTAACAACTCAGGAGACAACAGATATTGGCGAGGATGTGGAAAAATGGGAATCTTCTTCTTGCACTGTAGATGGGAATGCAAACCGGTGCAGCCACTCTGGGAAACAGTGTGGAGGTTCCTCAAAAAAGTAAAAATAGAACTACCCTACAACCCAGCAATAGCACTACTAGGAATTTATCCAAAAGATGCAGGAGTGCTGATTAATAGGGGTACATACACCCCAAAGTTTATGAGCAGTGCTATCAACAAGAGCCAAATTATGGAAAGAGCACAAATGTCAACCAACTGATGAATGGATTAAGAAGATGTGGTATATATACACAATGGAATACTACTTGGCAATGAAAAAGAATGAAATCTTGCCATTTGCAACAGTGTGGATGGAACTGGAGGGTATTATGCTACGTGAAATAGGTCAGTCAGAGAAATACATATCACATGATTTCACTCACATGTGGAATTTGAGAAACTTAACATGATCATAGGGAAAAGGAAGAAAAATAAGATAAAAACAAAGAGGGAGGCAAACTATAAGAGACTCTTAAATACAGAGAACAAACAGGGTTGGTGGAGGTGGGGAAAATTGTGATGGGCATTAAGGAGGGCACTTGTTGGGATGAGCAATGAGTGTTATATGTTAAGTGATGAATCACTGGATTCTACTTCTGAAGCCAAGACTACACTGTATGTTAAATAACTTGAGAATAAATTTTAAAAAAAGAAAAAGAAAAGAAAAGGTATGATATTTTGGATATACTCTACAATATTCCAGCCCTGAGATACCATGTGTGTAGGGGTAGAGTTGGAACCTGATTGATCATGTATAGAAGATTGGTGACCTTGGGTGTCAGGTATATGGGGTTCATTATAATATGCCCTACTGTTTACATGTTTGAGAATTTTGGTAATAAAACATTTTTATAGTTTGTTTATTTATTTACTTAGAGAGGGAGGGCAGAGAGAGAGAATCCCAAACAGGCTCCATGCTGTCAGTGTGGACCTTGATTCGGGGCTTGAATTCACAAACCATGAGATCATGACTTGAGCGAAAATCTAGAGTTGGACACTTACACGACTGAGCCACCCAGGTGCCCCTGTAATAAAACAATTTTATTTATAAATATCCTGCCATTAAGTTTGAAAATCTAAGTAAAATGGATTATTTTTTAGAAAAAGATATGACAAATTTATCCATATAAAATAGAAAACCTTAATGTTACGTTACAAACTGAAATCATATCATAAGCTCAAGCAACCCTCAAATGTTCCAGGGCAAGGCAGTTTTCAAGGCTAGTTCTACCAAATGGATGGGGAGAACTCATCATCATAGGAAAATGCTTTCAAACTAAAGAAGAATATGGGGAATTATTCAATTAATTTTCCCAGGCTAGTGCTCCTAGATTTAAATGCTAGAGGAGAAACCCACCATGAAAGAACTCTTAAGCAAAAATCATTCATAGAGCAACAAATAGACAAAATAAATTTATACATAGTCAACATAGGAGTGAATTAAATGGACATTAGGCTGTGCCCAATGAATGTAAATGTGTTTTAACATTAGAAAATTCTTTCAACTATATTTACCTACATTAACAAAGTAATGGAACAGAAAATATCTGATCACAAATGGGTACAGAAAAATCCTTTGAAGGAAATTCAATACAAGTTAATGGGAAAAAACTTTTATGAAAATAAGATTAGAAGGGAATTTCTTGAGTGTCTGATTTCAGCTCAGATCATGATCTCACGGTTCGTGAGTTTGAGTCCCACATCGGGCTCTCTGCTGTCAGTGTGGAGCCCGCTTTGGATCCTTTGTCCCCCTCTTGCTTGCCCTCCCCCACTTGTGTGCACACACTCTGCTCTTTCTCTCTCTCTCTCAAAAATAAATAAACATTTTTTTAAAAAATTTTAAAAAGGGGGAGTGACCTGGGTGGCTCAGTTGGTTAACTGTAGGACCCTTGATTTCGGCTCAGGTCATGATCTCATGGTTTGTGACTTCAAGTCCTGCATTGGATTCTGTGCTGACAGCACAGAGCCTCCTTGAGATTCTGCCTCCCTCTCTCTCTGCCCCTCTCCTGCCCACTCTTTATCTGAAAAAATAAACATTTAAAAAAGATGGGACTTTCTTTTTGAATTTCTGTGTAACTAAAACTACTCTTCAAAAATTAAAGTCTTGAAAACCACACACAGAAGGAACAACAATGTCCAAACAATAAAACAGGAGAAAGCCCTGGGGGACATTGAAAACCCCTGAGCTGGTACTTGTGTCTGGGGCAGGGACACAGGGAGCAACAGGGATTTGGGAAGGTAATGTAGGCTGCATAAATGCAGGTGACAGGATGGACAAAGGAACCAGTTTTCAACTTCTGCTTTCCCTTCCTGTACACATTGGAGGCAGGAGGATCTCAGAGCACACATGCCAGGAGCCCTGGGGTGAGACCAGGACAGAGGGAAAGATGGGATGATTGAGGCATTTGACTACAGAGTCTATGCTATTAACACCTGAAATCATCTTAGCGGGGAGGAATGTCCTTTTAAAAAATTATTTGAATGGAATATAAAGAATTGACTGGAAATAGAATAGTGAGTATCAAGGCAAATCACATAGTAAGAGAAGGTATTCTTCATGAGGTAAGTATACACATATATAAATACATACACATATAAATGCATATATAACATGAACACACATGCATATATATGTGTCAACATCCATATGTATGTATATGCAGGTGTATGTAAGATATATAATCTACACATATCATATATATATATATATATATATATATATATATATATATATTAAACACACTAGGTAGTGTTGGACAATGTATTTCTTACTATGGATGAACATGACAAAGGAAAACTCACTGAACTGGACCCTACAATATTAGATAAGCATAAAAGTGCAGGACTATCCCTCAAATCCCCTGGAGCTAATCGGCTTCTTTGGTAACATAAATCTTGAACAGAATGGTTCTGAAGGCGGGTTGCTGGTGAAAGGACTCCTTTCAAATGAGTGCTTCTTCTCTGACACTGCCCCCAGGGTCGTGGGTGCCATAGCTCCACATTAGGCTCCTTTCCTGCACTGTATGTGTCCTGCAAGTGTTGATGAGGGCCTCCTGGTTGAGAACTGAGAAGTACATACATTTCAGATGACTGGGGGCTACGTAAGCCTGCTGTGACCCGCTGGCATACCTGAGATAATCCAGGCCAGGACAACAGGTTGGGAACGACCCTCCCAAACCATCCCTTACCAGCTAGAGGAAGACAGGGAGTCTGAGAGCCTGGGACTGAGGCACATGGACTCAGGTCTAGACAGGACTGGGAGAGAGCCTGACAGAGTCAAGATGAGGATCCTGGGAAGGACGGAAGGAAGCCCCCAACCCCGCCCCTGGAACCCACCTCCAGTCAATGATGACGGCGCCAGGGAACCCCTGGCCACCGGGTCCAGAAGTGACGTCCACTGAAGTCCACACGGCAGGCAGGGTGACAGAGGTGGGAGCCTTGGTTTGGGAGGTCCAGTTTGGGTTGGCCGAGAGAAGGGGCTCAGGCCCAGCAAACAGGCATATACATTGACCTGTGAGGGAGCACGGCCGGCCCCCCACCCCAGAATCCAGGTCAGTCCAGCAGGCCTCCCCGAGAGACCCCGGCAGGGTTGTCAGGCGGAGCCCCTCTCCCAGCAGGGCTAAGGGTGGTGGACTCAGGGCCCCAGAGAGACGCGCCCCGGCTCTTCCTGGAGCGGATGTCAGGACCTGAGGGACAACTGCGGGGACCATTCCACCCCGGGGAGAGGCGCTCAGTCCCTGGCACAGCCCGGGGGTTTCTAGGGAGGGAGGCCAAAGGCTGAATCCGCTCAACTGTGCCTTGGGGGTCTGAGGGAGCTGAGGACCTTGGGGTGAGGGACAGGATCCCAGGTCAGGAAAGGTCATGGCACGGGGCAGGAGATCAATATCTTATCATTTAACAATGAGCCTGGGCATCTTGTAGTGCCAGAAAGTAGGGACATGGTAAAAAACAAAAACAAAACCGAAAACAAATAACAAGACAAACCGAACCACACTGTATGTCAAAAGGACTCAGAAGGTAACTGACTCAGCTTCTGATGACCAACGATGGAGCAGTCTGAGCAACCAAAGAAAGTAATATTGGAATATAACCCAAAGTATAAAACAAATATCCTTGAGTCCATCGTGAGAGCAATGCATGACCAAATGGCAAAGACACAAATGCCTGAGAGTAGACAAATTTCCCCTGCATTAGAATTCCAACTGACTGAAGTAGATACTCCTCCCGCAAAGAGTGGGAGCATCATCCCTCACCCCAGTGAAGTGAGGGCTGTACAGAGCGACTTCCTTCCAAACAGGCCAATGTGGAACCGGCAAATAAAAGAGTGCCTTTACAGAGGGGACACCTGACAGCCTCTACCTCAGCCACATGCTCAAGGTCAATATCAAGAAGAAAACTGAGGAAATCTGAAGGCATGGTGAACTTTAGTTAATCATATCGCATCCACATTAGCTCACGAGTTGTACCTCATGAACTCTACTGATCTGAGAGGTTAATATTAGGGGAAACTGGGGGTGCAGTATATGGGGACTCTCCGTACAAGGAGTGTAGACTTTCTATAAATATAAAACTCTCCAACATCCAGTCTACAGAAATTTAAAAAGTTAAATGGATGATGAACATGTGTTAAAACGCAAGAAATCAAGCGAGCACACACACCCAGTAGCAGGCAGGTGCAGTAGCCTTCCTGATGATGACCTCAGCGCTTTGCCCTCTCTGAGCCCCCAAGCCTGATTCCTTCCTACACCACTCTGGTCTCCTCTACCTCGCTTTCATCTCAGGAGCCCGTCCCTCCTCTCTAGCCCCCGGCCAGGCCTAAAGCAGCCTCACATTCATCCTCTCTGGACAATGGCGGGAGCCCCCCAAAGGCCCAGCTCCACCCGCAGCCCCCACATCACTCTCCTGAGTGGCCTTCCCAGAACACGAGTGCGATGGCACCCTGCTTCTGCACCAAGCATTTCGGCATCATACACCATTGAAGAAGCACCCCCAGGCCTGGGACTAGCCTCTAAGGCCTCGTGGGATCAGCCCCATGCACAGCGCGCTGCCCCCTGCCTTGAGCTACTTACAGTTCGTGGGTGCTCTCCCAGGCCTCAGCTCAGGCCCCCATGAGCAACCTGCTACCCACCTGCATCCCTGCAACCTGGTATAAAGTAGATGCTCAGGAAGTGCCCACAAATAACGGGGGGGAGGGAGGCGGTGGTGGTCAGACCATCCCTAGGGGTGTACAACAAGCGGTTCTCCTTCACACAGCCTCAAACCAGGCACCACGAGGTGCTCCAAAGCTCCAGGTTGAGGCGCTCAGAGCAGGAGAGGCAGCCTGGGGGAGGTTAGATGCCTGCCCCAGCCCCATGTCCTCTCTATGCCCACTCTAGGAGCCCTGACGTTCGCCCTGGCCGACTCTAGAACAACTTATACCGTGTTTGCCCAGTTCTGACATGTGAGAGGAATTAGCTAGGCAACAGGTTTGCAGCAGGAAAGAAAAACTCCATCATGTGATGCTCACAGGGATCACAAGACATGCACTGACTGGTTCAGCATCCATCCTCACAGTAAGGGGGAAAGGTACAGCTTAGACGCACAAGAACAATAGGTGAGGCTACCGACACCTAATTTGGGCCAGGCGTTTTACGCACAGGTCACGTCGTGTACAACTCGAAGCTACACGTTGAATGTGTACTGATACTGTCTGTATCCATTTGCCCATCCAGAAATAGAGCCAGAGAGAGTTGACATGCGGTGTTCAGCTTATGAGTGGCAGCATTCCCATTCAAATTGAGCCTGCTACAGGTGCAAAGCTGTGGTCCTACACTGGCCAGAGGTGTTCTCCCCACAACCAGCAGGGTTCTAGCTGTCCTCTGTGAGGATGTCAAGCATGATGCTTCATGTCCCTTTATGAAGGGACCCCAGGAAAAACGATGCCATCAAGATGCCAGACACTGCACCTTGCCAACACGGCCTCTCCTAGCCCCTTTGGGTCACCATCTGTCCTAGATGGATTCCATGGCTCTGGACGCCAAGTGGGGGCTAGGATGGAAGGTGTAAAGATGGAGAAGATCACTCTCGCACGTGGCTGTAGGAGCTTGGCCAACTGAAGGCTGCTCTGGTGTTCATGCTTGGCCCCTGCTGTCCCATTCTCCTGCCCAGCCCGGTCCCCTTCTATCCCAGCTGGCTGGGTGGCCCAGCGTTCTCCTGCGGGCTCACTCCCTGGGCAGGCTGGACGTCAGGCACTCAACGGGCCAGCAGTTCAGAGCACACACCCACTGGGCCTGTGGACTCTCGCTGCATCCCCACAGGGGTGGGGAGCGTCGCGGGGAAACTTTGCACAGATCCTCTGGGCACCTGGCAAGGGTGGCTCGGCTCGGTGACTGAGGACAGGCAGCGAGGTCAATTACTTGCTCATGAAGCACCTAGGGCAGCTGCCAGCGATAACTGCCATAGAGGAGGGCAGGTGGGTGGCAGCCAGACTGCAGGTCAGACCCCTGCCAAGGAGGCTGGAGTTCAGAGCAGGCTTTGCTGGGGAATGAGGGCTTCTCAGAGGAGCAGGACCATGGCTGAGACCCCTCACAGCAGCTCTTTGCAAATAACTGCTTCTCAGGTGCATTCTCGCACAGTCACATGGCTATGATTGTTCTTCACCAAGCCCTGGGAGACTGACCACCAGGTTTGTCTAGTCAGCTCTACAGGAAGCACAAGTACGCTGAAAGAGGATTCTTGTCTGGGGACTCCCAAGGGAAGAGGAGGGCAAGTGAATATCGGCACTGGGGAGTGAGGTGGGGGGGCGTGGGGAGACGGGAGGACAAAACCCCAAAGTATGCAGACTGAGGCCAGGGTCGGGATGGACTGGGTAGTGTGGGTAGCAACGGACATGGGGCCTGCTGGCTGGGCCCCAGGGGAGGACACCCCCAATCCCAACATGGCCAATGTGCAGCTGGCTGCTGGTTTCCCAAAAGAGACAGACACATCACAGCCCTGAGCAGACTGATGGCAGTAGCTCAGGGACCTGAGGGTGCAGGTGGCATGAATGAGTTCCTCCAACCCATTTCCTGTGGGGTGCCTCTGTGGTGGAATACCTCTAGCCATGCCCGGGGCTTTAAAGGCACAGAAATCGGGCATGTCACATCTAAGGGTCCTACATCCCTGACATAAGTCTCTGGCTGAGTAAACAGCATGATAGAGATGAGAAAAAAAAAGCAATGATCTGGGAATACAATAGGAAGTTTCAGAGTGATCCACACACACTAAGTGTAGAGACTCTTTCATGAAATGTTATCCATATTCTAAGTAGACGCTTGGTAGAGACATAAAATACATGTTTTTTTAACTAGAGGTGAGGGTTAAGAAAGTGAAAATCACTGCACTCAATGATACAATGTTAGATAACTGGTAACAGCAGGATCTCCCCAAATCCTGCCGCTCACCTTCTTCCATGTGGAAAATAAATCTTTTCGAACAAAACGAAGCCTGGCTGGCTGGCTGGCTGGCTGGTGAAGAAACATGATAGAAAAAGGATGCTTCTTCTCTGACCTCCCACCACAAGTCTTAGGTGCTGCAGCTGGCCACTAACATCAACTATGGGATCCTGAGTCATTCTCTGCAAGGATCGTAGCTAAGCAAAAACTTGGATCTAACAGGGAAGGGGCATTTCCAAGGCAGCATCTAATCAAGGAGCCAGAAGCTGAGGACACTCACGACTATGGACTGAGGGGGTCCACCCTCTCCAGAGGGCCCAGAGAATCCAGTCCCAACCTTGATGACAGGCTTGGGAGACCCCGGCAGAACTGTCAGGCTGAGAGGTCCCCTACCCCTCTTCATTCTGCCTCAGTGGTGTAAGAGCAATGAAAGCCTTGGCCAGAAGGGGAAGGGCTCAGGTCAGCAGAGGGAGGAGCCTAAGGTCATGCCAGAAGCCAAGGTGAGGATCTTTAAGGAGCATTGAAGGAACGTCCCAAACCTGAAGAGAGCGATCCCGGATTAGCCCTGTCCCTGTGGTCATCTACTAGAGGCCCCATGTCAGAAGGATGTAGAGGCCCCTGACTTCCTCCTGGGGAAGAGAGATGCAGGTCTCAGGAAAGTGAGACTTGGATGAGGGGTATGTCTTCAGATCAGCAGAGAAAGGCGTGCCAGTACCTTCCATGAATCAAAATATCCTGTTGAAGGAGTAAGGGGACCCTCGATCACAGAAAAGAAGGGTCCTCAGCCCAACCCCGCATCTGCTATTAGCCTTGGGAGTCCCCAGGAATACAAGGCCCTATGTGTCCGCCTTTGAGATCTCCTGGAGGGAGGGGAGATCTCAAGGAGAGGAAATCTTTGATCTGAAAGGTGCTGCACTTGGGTCAGCAGAAGGGAGGGCCTAGGTCCCGTCGGTAATCAAAGGGAGGGTCCTGAGGGAGGCTTGAAGGGGCCCTGGACTCCGGAAGAGAGGGGACCTCCACCAGCAACAAAAACCCAACCTAGCTGTCAGCTGTGGGAAGCCCCATGACAGTCTGGGCAAATGTAGTATTTGTCACTTCCACCTGGGGACTGGGAAGGCAGTTTGGCTTCCTCTGAGGTGTGAATCCTCAAGTCAGCACAGAGAGGACTCCCAGACCCTGAGATGTGAAGGTAAATAAAGACCCTGAGGGAGGATCAAGGGACCCAGGACCCCAGAAAACACAGAGGGGACCTCCCAGAGTTCGCGACCTTGCGTCCTTCATGGAAGGGCCCTGGGCCTGTACGGACTTGCGGCAGCAAGTCTGTCCGGATTTCCACAGCCGGGTCTCAGAGACACGGGGGGGGGGGGGGGGGAGGGGTTTGGGACACCTCAGGTCACCAGAGAGCAGGGCCTGGATCTTGGGGCTATTCCTGGTGAGGACGCAGAGGGAGGACGGAAGAGCCTGGACCCCTCAACAGAATCAGTCCGAGTAGGCCCCCAGACGGGATGGGGACACTGTTAGAGCCTGGGCTTCGGCATCTGGGTCTCAGAGGGCGGGGACCGGGGAGTGGGGGGCGGTTCGGGGGTCGGACGGGTGAGCTGGGGAGGACGGGGGACCCACCAAGTGCACAGGAGGCCACCTAGGGAACACGAAGGGAGGGACTCTGGCCCCCAGAACGGAGGCCCCGGCCCGGAAGGCGACCCCTAGCGGCAGCCTAGGGAAGCCCCTAGTGGGAATGAGGCCCCGCGGGGTGTCTGGACTTCCCCATCCGGGTCTCAAGAGACGGGCGGGGCGGGGCGGGGCGGGGCGAGGCGGGGCGGGGCGGGGCGAGGCGGGGCGGGGCGGGGCGAGGCGAGGCGGGGCGGGGCGAGGCGGGGCGGGGCGGGGCGAGGCGAGGCAAGGCGAGGGGGCCTCGGCGTCGTCGGCGTCTTCCGGCCTGCGCCTCGAAGCCCGTCGGGCGCGGGAAGGGCGCCGAGCCTCGTGGGCTTCGAGGTGAGGCCCAGAGGGAGGAGCGAGGGAGCCGGGACCCAGAGGGGAATGAGTCCGGCGGTGGGGGCGGCGGTGGAGGCCGCAGGGTGGCGCGGCCACGACGACTGTGACCAGGGCGTGAGGCGTGGGCGGCCTCGGGCTCTGGGTCCCAGCCCGACCGAGAGCTGGTTGCGCGCGAGGAGCCGGCGTCAGGCGGCAGAGCCCGAGGCCCAGGCCGCCCAGGGAGTCCGGATGGGGACGAGAGGACAGGGCTGAGGGACCCCAAGGAACCCATGTGAGCCCCTGCCATCGGCCCCGGGCCTCCCCGGACTTGGTCGCCTCGTGCGACGCCAGCCGCCTTGGCCCGGACCTCGCCGGGCCGGGAGGGCTCTGGTGGGAGGCAGCGGGCCCGGGGCTCCCCGGGAGAGCCGTGCGGGAGGACGGCCGGAGGCCCCTTGGACCCCAGCCCCGGGGCCGCCGTCGGAAAGCCGCCCCCGCGGTGGGTCTGGGCGAGGGGAGGGCCTTGGTGTGCGGGGCTGGACCCCGGTCAGCCGAGGCAGGATCCCGGGCCCTGGCCGGGGTGCAGGGGAGAGAGGAGGCGCTGCCTCCCAGCCCAGGACACCTACGTAGGGCCCAGGAGGCCTGCCCTGCCGCTCGGGTCCGCTCTGGCTGTCAGCGGAGGCCCAGAAGGGGCAGGTCCAGGCTGGATGGGGTGGGGGCTCCCGGGGTGGGGGGGCGCCCAGAGTCCTGGCCAGAACCTCCTGGCCGCAGTGGGGGGTGGGGGCCCGGGGCGGTGCACGCGGTCTGCACCCACCCTGAGACCCTGAGGCGCCCCCTCCGTCCCTCCCTCCGTCTCTCCCTCCCTCCCTCCCTCCCTCCCTCCGTCTCTCCCTCCCTCCCTCCGTCTTCCAGGGGCTCGGAGAGCTCTGGAGTTGAGGCCTTGGTCTGAGGCAGGAGTCCCGAGGTCACAGAGCAGAGGAGGCGCGGCCGCGTGCCAGTCGGTTGTCCAGGCGAGGTGCGTGCTCCGCGCGTGGGGCCGGGGGCTCGCCCATCCCACCCCAGAGGGGACCCCTCGGCCCCCAACCCCCACGCGGCCCCGCTCTCAGGCCTGGGAGCTCGGGCTCTGTGGGCTGGGCCTCCCCCTGAGGAGCCACCCCTCTTCTGTCTTCAGGGTCTGGCGACCATCATGCCCCTGCGTCAGACGAGTGAGCTCTGCAAGGCCGAGGAGGAGCCCAGGCAGGCCCCGCTGCCATGGGATGTACCGCTGTGGGAGGCGGAGGACGAGGAGGTGGAGGTGGTGGAGGTGGAGGTGGAGGTGGTGGAGGTGGAGGAGGTGGATATTGTGGAAGCGGAGCAGGTGCATGCGGAAGAGGAGGTGGATGTGGAGGGGGACGTGGAGCACGTAGAGGTGGAGGAGGTGGAGGAGGTGGAGGAGGTGGAGGAGGATGGCGAGGCACTGTCTGCCCGAGAGTCAGAGGAGTGAGCTCTGGAAGCCTGAGGAAGAGCGGCGCATCCTGCTCCGGTTGGATGCACTGCTGTGGGAGGGGAGGACGAAGAGGAGGAGGGGGATGTGGAGGAGGAGGAGGCACCATCTCCCTCTCCATCCTCCTCTTCCTCCCTGTCCTCCTCCTGCTCTGCCCAGGTTCTGGTCCCCTGGAGGAGGGATCTGCTGCTGGCTTCCAGAGCCCCAGAGCCCTCACAGCCCCTGCCCTTCCCCAAATGCCATGGCAGGTGCTCCGTTGAGCCAGTGGGACCTTGGCCCCAGCAGCCCGGAGGAGATGGGGTGGAGTACCTGGGGGCACTTGGAAGTGGCCCAGTCCCTGTGTCGGATGTGAATTCTTGTACACTTTTGGCGGGACCGTGACAGGATACAGTTGTGGTGGAAAACGGTTTGGTGTGCCATCGAAAGATTCAGAATGGAATCCCTGCGTGGTCCAACAATCCTAATTAATTCTGGGTGTCTTCGCAAAGAGTGGAAAGTTGGGTTCCAAGCTTCTTTCGCTCCCTTGCTCACAGATGCAGTATTCACGATAGTTGAAGTGCTGGTGTGATATTATGGCATATGCAGAAAATATATTTGTGGTCACTGAGATGACTAAAATACATTTCTTTCAAATATCTACGTGGAGCATCTGGGCGTCTCATTCGGTTAAGTGTGCGACTTTGGCTCAGGTCGTGATCTCACGGTTTGTCTGTTGGAGCCCTGCGTCGTAGGGTCTGTGCTGACAGCTCAGATCCTGGAGGCCGCTTTGGATTCTGTGTCTCCCTGTCTCTCTCTCTGCCCCTCCTCCTTTGTGGGGGAGTGAATGTTCTCTTTTTGTCTCTCAGAAATGAATAAATAAACATTAAAAACATAATAAAAAAGTAAACCAAAATGCATAGCTGGTCTTGTTCCAGGGTCTGTCTCAGACCTCCCCGAATGCTTCTAATCCCAAAGCTTGAGGAAGGAATCCCCAAAAGATGAAGGTGTCTTGTTATGTCAGTGAGGTGAGTCTGGGCATCTCCCAAGCACGGGGCCTGATTGCCAGGTGAGTGGACCATGTGCTTAGAGGATGGGCGCTTTCATTCCTCCTCCCTCCGCTGCCAGGGAGGGCCGAGGGGCTGCAGAGTGAGTGAGGAAGCCTCCAGAAAACCCCGAAGGGAGGCGTTGAGGGAGGTTTCAGGTGTTTGAACTTGCAGGTGTGTGGGGGAGGGCCGCACTCTGATGGTACGGCAGCCTCGCCCCTCTGCCCACATACGCAGGCAGCTCTTGTGTCTGGCTCTTCCTGAGCTCCATCCTTTCACAATCGAGAGGTGAGCTACCGGGTAGCTTGTTTGCCTGAGTTCCGTGAGCCAGTCTAGCCAATTCACGGAACCTGAGGACGGGGTGGTGGGAACCTCTGATTTAGAGCCTCTCGGTCGCAAGCAGGGGTGACGGCCCCGGGGTTTGGGACTGGCGGGAGTAGGGGTGGGCAACCTTGTAGGCCCGAGCGCCGGCCCTGTGGACTGCGGTGCTGTCTCTGGGTGGAGAGTGGCAGAAGCAGGATGAACTCTGGGCCACCCCGCCGGGCCCGCCCCTGGCTGTGTGAGAGTGCTGTCAGGCTGCCTCCAGGCCCGGCAGTCAGTTTACATCACCAGCGTCGTGGCAGCTTAGGAGGGCAGCGCCTCCGGCTTCCCTCAGGAGGAGGGCTAAGCTTCCAGGAGCAGTTCTGGAACACCAAGATCACAAAGCCCTGTCCGTGCCCGGCAGGTCCCCAAGCCTAGGGCTGGCTTTTGCTCCACGGTCGCAGAATCACTGTGTCCTTTCAGTAATCAGACTACGTCGTTTCCATCGGCCCCTCTTCTCCCCCAGACCCTTTTGTCTGGAGGGGTCCTACCCAAGAGGGACTGAAGCATCTTGGCAGAGCAACGTTGTCGTACAAGTGAACCAGGAAGACTCGTCACGGTCAGGGGCTAGTCAGGGTGACAGCCTGAATTTTCAGCAGTGTTTGAAATGGGGGCACGTGACCCTTTTCATCCTGATGGCTTACCCGGTGAGGGGTGGACAAAAGAGCCTTGCCTTCCTGGGAAAGCTGAGGGAACACGCACACGGCCTGGTGGGTGCGGCAGGAGGAAGGCGAGGGAACAGGCGGCCAGTGCTTGTTGCGGACCGCAGGTAACCAGGCCGGGCCCGCACAGCGAGCCGAGAGCAGAGGGCCGCCCCCTCGAGGGGTTCCGAGTCGGATCTGCCCTGAGTGCACGGAGGCCTCAGGGTCCCTGCGGTTGGCCTTCCCGGGACCTGCAGCTTCAGCGGGCATCCCAAGCTCGGAACACGCTCCCTCGTCTGTGTCAGAAATGCCCCTGGGCGGCTCCGTTTCTCTTGGTCTCCTGGGAGAGCGAGTGCTTCCTTGCGCACATCTGGAAGGGACCCAGATGGTGCGGGGCGGCACCCAGGATATTTTGACAGATTTGGACCCCACGGAGGGGTGTCCCAAATCTACAACACGCCCGGAGCCCAAGACCTGGCGGTCGGGCTTTGCCTGCTCTCGGTCCAGCACAGCACCTGCTGAGGCTGAAAAGGCCCGCCCACGGGGGCCATGTTCAGGTTTGGCTCGGCATTAAAGCCAGGCAGTTAGGCTTTGTGGTTCGGGTCTAACAAAGTCGGTGGCGCTTCCGCAGCAGCTTCCCGCAGGAAAGCCAAGACCCGGCCAGGCCAGACAGCAGCTGCCCAAGTCCCCATGGCAAGCAGATGCTTTCCTAAGCCTTTCCGGCCTCGCCGTCCTTAGAGTCTCGCCACATGACCGCTGCAAAACCTGCACCTTGGGCCAGATAATCGTCATCCTCTAAGGGTCAGACCTGTGATTTCCCCAGGGCTCCTTAGCAAACTGTAGGGGGTTCCGGGGATCAGGGGCTCCTCCGGGAAGAAGACGTGACCAGGAGACACAGCAGCACACAAGCTCTCCTGGGTGGCGCCTGAACAGCCCCATTACCCAGGAGTCCCTCACAGCATGAGACCATCCAGGGGCTTATGGGCAGGGAGCCTATGCAGAACGGGAGTGCTATGGTCTGAATGTTTGTGTCCTCCCCCCCTCCCACCCCCCCAATACATCTGTTGAAATCCTAAGTGCCAAAGAATGATGGCATTTGGAGGTGGAGCCTTTGGGAGGTGCTTCAGTCATGAAGGTGGAACCCTCATGGGTGGGAGGAGCACCTTGGGAAAGAGGCTGCAGGGAGTTCCCCAGCCCCTGCCACCATGAAAGGACACGGCGAGAAGATGGCGGCTGTGACCCAGGAGGAAGGCCCTCGCTGCACCGTGCGCGGGCACCTTGCCGGCACCTTGCACTTGCAGCCTTCAGCGCCATGAGGAATAAATGTCCCTTCTTCATAAGCCGCTCGGTGTGCGGCGTTGTGTTACCGCAGCCCCATGGGCTAAGGGATGAAGGCAAGGGAAGGGGCCCCTGGGGGAGGCCTCCCTCAGGGAGGGGGCTCAACTCAGCAGCTCAGGGCCCTGGCCCGGGGTCTTAGAAGCATAAGGCTCTATCTTGTGTATTCTCCGCAGATGCAGGGTGAGGTTTGGCGAGGCACGCCAAGCACGCAGGCTCCAAACGGCCCAAACTCGGCTGCTTGGGGCTACGTTGGAAACAATCACAAACGTGAGGGAAAATGTGAGTCGGGTGCTGGCGGGTGTTTGAGCCAACAGGGTGCAGCAGCCTGCCGTGAAGAAGTCCACCGCCTCGGGGGCCCCTGTGCGCAGGACCCGTTTGGCCCATTTGTAGAACACGACCTGAACCCTGCTTTTCCAGTCTCTAAAAGGCTCTGCGGGCTGCCTCTCTCTCCCACGTGGTCCTCCTTTCCCCAGGGCCTCCAGTAGGCAAAAAGCACCAGGAGACGCCTTCTGCTACCAAGATTCAGAGTTCACAACAGAGAGAGACACTGATGGAGAGTGACTCTAATGGCACAGTTCCCGATGGGAGAACATCTCCGAAGGAGACACGTCCGATACTGCAGAAAAGAAACGCCGATGGAAACCCCGAGGACCCGGGTCTCCCTGTCTACAGCATGGGAGGGAAACCGGCTATTAACAACACTTGCACATGGTTCCTCGAGAAAGCACCCAATGGCCCCGTGCCATTTGCAACCTTCCCAGTGTCCCCGAGCCTTGGGCGACTACAGAATGTAACGCCACCAGATAGGAAAGGCTCCTTTGCTGCTGGTCTCTGCAGTACACGGGAGGCTTCGTGGCTTCAGGGCTCTACTTGGTCAGGTGGAACCTGGGCCCCTGACTCCACCTTCCACGGCCTAGGTTGGGCCTTTTCTGACACCTTCCCAGGGGACCGGGGCCCAGAGGAAATGGCCCAGACCCCGTGGAGCACTCAGCACAGCCGCTGTGATGCGGGGCCCTCCGTGCCTGCTCCTGCTGTCCTGTTACCTTGCAGAGCGGTAACGTCAAAGATGCTAAACCCCGCCCAGCTCCTGGTGGGTCACACACAACTTTCTTCCTTCCAAAATGTACACCCTGGGACCGGGTTCACATCGTGGTCTCCACTGTCCCCAAGGACTTCCTTAGTCTGGAAGGGGAGACGGAGCACCCAACTGGGACTCCACGTGGGAGCTGGGCCGGATGCAGGAGCCCCGGGAAGGGAATCGTGAGGGGGACCGGGCCAGGAGTTAGGACTCCCGGAGACAGCGACCTCGAAGCCAGACCACAGGAGAGGGTAGCACGGGGTCTGACCCTGACACGGGCTCCAGGTGTGTCAGACATCAGTGCTGGCCAGACGAGCGGCGGGCCGGGCCAGGGGCCGGTGCCCGGCAGGGGGTGAGAAAAAGCGGCTGGAGGGCTGGAGGGCTGGAGGGCTGGTGGTTGCAGGCGAGGGTGAGGTGAATGCAGTGGCCAGCAGGGCTGGAGAAGGCAGGCCTGGGATGTGGCGAGGATTTGTGTCCACAACGGATGCGCTCCTTCTGGGCCGTGGCTGAGATAGACCCTCGGGGTGTGAGGTGACCCAACAGCAGGGGAAGGGTGGTGCCTTCGGGGGATGGGGACCAGGAAGGGGGTGGCTCCCGGGACACTGGGAGCAACGGTGGGGGGGGGGGACAGGGGGATGTTAAAGGATGGAGTCCAGGGGGTGGGGGTGGGGGCGGCCGAGGGCAAGGCCACAGAGCCAGGCTTGCCCGGTGGAGATGCCGGGCCTCGGGCCCTGTAACCTGGAGCTCGGCGCCCTCCCAGTGGGCACCAGGCTGTGTGGGAGCCGCGGAGAGTCAAGATTGAAATTGCTTTCCCTTCAGCGTGGCTGTCCTCCTGGCCTGGTCAACTGTGCTCTGCTGGAGTCGCCCGGCCTGGGGTTTGGTCCCTGTAAGGCGGCGACACGTCTGGGTCGTCTCCGGGGCCGTTGAAGCCCTGAGGGCCAGTCATTTCTCCCAGAGGGTCCCGAGCACGGAAGCTACCTGAGACAGACTCGTCTGAGCGGTGGTCATGGGTCCCAGGGTTGTAATGCTGGGACTGAGAAGGTTTAGCAAAGAGAGACTGGGATTTCCATCATGCCCTTCTTCATGTAGACTGAAGATGGCACAGTGGCTATTTCTTCTTCAGGGGACGAGCTGAGCCTCCTGCCCTAGACTGTTAACCCCAGTAGAGATTCGGGGACTCTTGAAACAAAGAACATAAGGCAACAGTCCTACAGAAGACTTCGGACCTAACAGTGCCTAAATCCAATCAAATCTCTGCCTGCTCTCTGTAGAGCGCCACACTGTGTCTTCATGAATCTTCTTCTCTCCCACATCCCTCCCACCAATAGGTCCTGTCCCTGTCAGTAACCAACAGAGCTCAGGGGCTCTCAAGGGCCACAGTGAAATACCGCTTCCACTCCTTAAAGAGCTCACTGAAGGGAAAATCCTTATGTGTGCAACTAAAGGAAGCCGAGATGCTGTGGAAGAAGAGATGCTAGGAGCCCCCTCCTGAGAAACCACCAATGATTTTGAAATGGTGGCTTTGTTTTACTTTTGCCTCCCATTTAAATCCTTATCCTCTCAGGGCACGGCCATACAAGACACGCTGACGTCTGGAATGAACGCTTGGTAAACCTGTCTAGAAGCACACAGCCCACGGAGCAAGCCTGACTCTAGACCTGGGGCTCCATCGAGGGTTCCAGCCATTGGACTGAAAGGCACCTTGGGAGACCCTCTCTCAGACCCTCTTGGTGTTCCCCTTTTAGACACAAAGTATGGACTCTCAGAGAGGGCCAGTGACGCTCCTCAGTGGTGGAGCTGGCACAAGGAGCTAAGATCCTCGCAGGCAGGGCCCTTTCCTCCTATCCAGAGTGAAGATTAAGAACAAAGTTGTCCAGACGCCTAGAGAACACGTATCCCCAAATCCCCTGTCCCATCCTCTCACCTATGGCGAAGATGACTTTCATTTGGGTTTTGTGCCACCCCATACCCAGACTCTCCTCTATTTTCAGATACTTCATATTGGTTCCGTCTAGTCACGTCTAGCTAAACAAGTAGGAATGGTCCCTGGGAGTGAGTCTGTGTAAAGCAGGCCCTATGAAAAGTAGCCCCACAGTAAAGAACGTTATTCAGTGTCTCTCCTATCAAGGTAATGGCAGGAGAGGACACACGGGGTGGGGTGGGAGTGGGCTCGGGACAAGAGAAGCAGGGCAGGCATGGCAGTGGACCTGTGAAGTGCTTTGTGTCAACAGAACGGAGTATATTCTGAACTTGCAAATCAAGTAATTAAAGGGGGAAATACCGAAGGAGATCCAATTTGCAAGCAGGAGGCCAGAAATCTGGGAGAGCGGAAGCAAAACCACCATATGGAAGAAAGGAAATAGGGCTTCAGAGGTAGGCTTGAGGGACCCTGAATCCAAGTGTCTGCAGGAGGTGATCTGCAAAGGGCATACTCAAGTGCTCCCAAAGTGAGCAGGTCTTGGGCAATGAGAAGGTTTTCTATAGGGAACAAACGGAAACTAAAGACAATCCCCTTGTGATCTGGAGAGGGATGAGCTGAGGAACATGGAGAAGCACAACAAGAGACTCTCAAGCACAGCGGAGGAAGCGGCTGTTCACGCCTAACACCGGCGCGTTGGGTAACGCTGTGTCTGAGGTGTTGTGGGTAAAACTGAGGTTGAGGAACAAGACGAATGCTCACACCGTGCTCCATCACAGCCCTACTCTGGGGACAACATGACCCGGGGGAAGGAAACCAGGACTTTTTGTTGAAAACAGGCCCAACTAACCAGCAGGAGGAGTTGGAAGAGACCAAAGAAAGAAACGGGGGGGGGGGTAGGCGGCAGGAAGAAACGGGGGGGTTACCAACCAAACCCTACTCTGAGGAAACTTGACCTGGGGGCAAGAAGACAAGATTCTTTGAGCCTATCTGAGCAGGACCAACTAACCATCAGGAACAGTTGGAAGAAAACAAAGTGGGAAGTGAGGGGGGCAGGAATAAAAGGGGGCTACCAACTGGAACACTGCGCTGAGGAGAACTTGACCGTGGGGCAAGATAACAGGACATTTTGTTGGGGTCTCTCACAGCACGACCAACTAACCAGCAAGAGTAATTGGAAGACCCAAAAGGGAAGTGAAGGTGGGGGCAGTAATGATGGGCTACCAAGTGAGACACCACTCTGAGGACAACTTGATGTAGGGGGCAAGAAAACAGGAGTCTTGGTTGCACACAATCTGAGCAGGACTAACTAACCAGGAAGAAGAGTGGGAAGAGACCAAAGACAGAAGTGTGGGGCACGCAAGAAAACCTAGGGCAAGAAAACAGGTCTCTTTGTCGGGGTCTATCTGAGCAGGACATCTAACTAGGAGGAACAGTTAGAAGAGACCAAAGTGGGAAGTGTGTGTTGGGGGAAGGGGGAATAAGATGGGAGCTATGACTGAGACCCGACTCTGAGGACAACTTGACTTAGGGGACAAGAAAATAGGACTCTTTGATGGGGCCTATCTGAGCAGGACCAACTAAGCAGCAGGAACTGTTGGAAGAGACCAAAGCTGGAATTGGGTGGGGACAGGAATAAAGGGGGGCTAACAACTGAGACCCTACTCTGGAGACAACTTGACATAGGGAGCATTAAAACAAACAATACTCTTGGTGGGACCTATGTGAGCAGGACCAACTAACACGCAGTAACAGTTGGAAGAGACCAAACCTGGAAGAGTGTTGGGGTCAGGAAAAAAAGTGGGGCTAACAGTTGAAACCCAACTCTGGACAATCTGAGCTGGTGGCAAGAAAATGACTCTTTGTTGGGGCCTATCTGAGCAGGACCAACTAACCAGGAGGAACAGTAGGAAGAGTCGAAAGCAGGAAGTGTGTGTGTGGGGGGGGGGAAAGCAGGAATAAAAGGGGGGTACCAACTGAAACCCTAGTCTGAGGACAACTTGACCTGGAGGCAAGAAAACAGGACTCTTTGTTGAGGGCCATATAAGCAGGACCAAGTAACCAGCAGGAACAGATGGAAGAGACCAAAGCGGAAAGTATGTGGGGGGCTGGAAGAAAAGGGGTACTACCAACTGAGCCCCAACTCAGAGGACAACTTGTCCTGGGCGCAAAAAAAAACAGGAGTTTTTGTTGGGGCCTATCTGAGCAAGACCAACTAACAAGCAGGAACATTTGGAAGAGACCCAAGCAGAAAGTGTGTGTGTGGGTGGGGGGCAGAAATCAAAGAGGAGGCTACCAACTAGGACCCTCCTCTGGTGACAACTTGATCTAGGCCGCAGGAAAATAGGACTTTTTGTTGAGGCCTATCTAGGTAGAACAAGTAACCAGCAGGAACAGTTGGAAGAGACCAAACCAGAAAGTGTGGGCGGGCAGGAATAAAAGGGGAGGCTACCATCTGAGACCCTACCCTGGGGACAACTTGACCTAGGGAGCAAAACAAAACAAAACAAAACAGGAATCTTGGTGGGGCCTCTCTGAGCAAGACCAACTAACCAGCAGGAACAGTTGAAACAGATCAAAGAGGGAAGTATGTGGGGAACAGGAATAATGGGAGGGGGGATACAAACTGAAACTCAACTCTGAGGACAACTTGAACTCGGGGCAAGAAAACAGGAGTATTGTTGGGGCCTGAGAAGGAACATCTAACGAGTAGGAACAGTTGAAAGACACCAAATCAGGACGTGTGTGTCGGGGGGTGGCAGTAGTAAAAGGGGGACTTCCCAACTGAAATCATACTCTGAGGACAACTCGATTTGAGGGCAGGAAAACAGCACTTTTTGTTGGGGCCTATCTAAGCAGGACAAACTATCCACCTGGAACAGTTGGAAGAGACCAAAGCAGGAAGTGGGGGGGTGGGCAGGAGTAAAGCGGGGGGGGGGGGGCACCAAAGTAAGACCCTACTCTGGGGAATACCTGACCTAGGGGGCAAGAAAACAAGACTCTTTCTTTGGGCGTATCTGAGCAGGACCAAGTAACCACAAGGAGAATTTTGGAAGAAACCAAGGAGGGAATTGTGTGTGGTGCATGAATAAAAGGGGTGCTACCACCTTAAACCCAACTCTGAGGACAACTTACTTTGGGGCAAGAAAACATGACTTATTCTTGGGGCCTATCTGAGCAGGACCAACTAAACAGCAGGAAGTGTTGGGAGAGAACAAAGCAGGAATGGGGGGCAGCAGGAATACAAAGGGAGGCTACAAATGAGAACCTACTCTGGGGACAACATGACCTAGGGGAGAGAAAATAGGACTCTTTGTTGGGCCCTACATGAGCAGGACAAACTTACCAACAGGAGTGGTTGGACGAGACCAAGGAGGGAAGCGTGTGGGGTGCAGGAAACAAGGTGGGCTACGAACTTAAACCCAACTCTGAGGACAATTTACCTGGGGGCAAGAAAACATGACTTATTCTTTGGGCCTATCTGAGCAGGACCAACTAACCAGCAGGAACAGTTGGAAGAGATCAAAGCAGGAATTGGAGGGGGGCAGGAATGAAAAGGACGCTACAAATGAGACCCTACTCTGGGGACAACTTGACCCAGGGGACAAGAAAATAGGACACTTTGTTGGGCCCTATATGAGTAGGACAAACTAACCAACAGAAGAGGTTGGAAGAGACCAAGGAGGGAAGTGTGTGGGGTGCAGGAATAAAAGGGGGGCTACCAACTGAAATCCAACTCTAAGGACACCTTGACCTGGGGACAAGAAAATAGGACTCTTTGTTGGGACCTATCTGAAAGGGAACAACTCACCGCCAGGAACACTTGGAACAGACCAAAGTGGGAAGTGTCAGTTGGGAGGGGCATTAATAAAAGGAGGGCTCCCAACTGACACACTACTCTGAGGACAACATGACCTTGGGGGCAAGTAAACAGGAGTCTTTTGCGGGGCCTATCTAAGCAGGACCAGCTAACCAGCAGGAACAGTTGTTAGAGACCCAAGCAGAAAGTGTGGGGAGGAAGGAATAAAACGGGAGGCTACCAACTGAGACCATACTCTGGGGAAAACTTGACCTCGAGGGCAAGAACAGGACTCTTTGTTGAGGACCAAGCAGGACCGACAAACCAGCAGGAACAGTTGGAGCAGACCACAGTGGGAAATGGGGGGACAGCAATAAAAGTGGGGCTACCAATTTACACCCTCCTCTGAGGACAACCCGGAACAAGAGAACAGGACTCTTTGTTAGGGCCTATCTGACCAGGACCAACTAACCAGCAGGAGAATTTGGAAGAGACCAAAGAGGGGTGTTGGCTTAAAAGGGGCCTACGGACTGAGACCCTACTCTGAGGACAATGTGACCTGGAGCAGGAAAATAGGACTCTTTACTGGGGCCTATCTGAGAAGTACCAACTAAGCAGCAGGAGTAGTTGGTAGGGATCAAAGCGGGAAGTGGTGGGGGAGGGAATAAAAGGGGGGCTTCAAACTGAGACACTACCCTGGGGACAATTTGAATTAGGGATCAAGAAAACAGGACTCTTGGTGGGGCCTATCTGAGCAGGACCAACCAACCAGCGGGTACAGTTGGAGCACACCGATGTGGGAAGTGTGTGTGGGGGGGGCAGGAATAAAAGGGGGTCTACCAACTCAGATCCTACTCTGAGGACAACTTGACCTAGGGGGCAATAAATCAGGACTCTTTTGGGGGGCCTATCTGAGCAGGACCGACTAACTCACAAGAACAGTTGGAAGAGGCCAAAGTGGGAATTGGGGGGGAAGAAATAAAATGGTGGCAACCAACTGAGACCCTACTCTGAGGACAACTGGACCTGGGGGGCAACCAAACAGGAAACTTGGTCTGGGCCTCTCTGAGCAGGATCAACTAATCAGCAGGAAGAGTTGGAAGAGACCAAAGCGAGAAGTGTGGGGGTTCAGACATAAAACAGGGCAACCAAGTCAGACCCTACTCTGAGGACAACTTGACCTTGGGGGCAAGAAACGGGACTCTTTCTTCGGGGCTATCTGAGAAGACGCACTCACCAGCAGGAACAGTTGGAAGAGACCAGAGCAAGAAGCGTTGTGGGACAGGAATAAAAAGGGGGCTACCAACGGAGACAGTACTCTGACGGCAAGTTAATCTGGGGGTAAGAAAACAGGACTTTTTCTTGGGGCCTATCTGAGCAGGAGCAACTAACTAACAGGAGAAGGTGGAAGAGGCCACGAAGGGAAGTGTATGAGGTACAGGAATAAAAGCGGGGGCTACCACCTTATACCCAACTCTGAGAACAACTTGACCTGGGGGCAAGGAGACACGATTATTTTGGGGCCTATCTGAGCAGTACCGACTAACCAGTAGTAAGAGTTGGAAGAGAACAAAGCAGGAACTGTGTGTGTGTGTGGGGGGGCAGTGGCAGGAATAAAAAGGGGGCTACCAATTAAACCCTACTTTGAGGACAGCTTGACCTAGGGGCATGAAAATAGGACTCTTTGTTGGGGCCTATCTGAGCAGGATAAAGGAACAGTTGCAAGAGACTAAATTGAGAAGTGGTGGTGGGGGGCTATAAAAGGGGTGCTACCAACTAAGACCCTATTCTGGAAACAACTTTACCTAGGAGGCAGAAAATAGGTTTCTTTGATGGGGCCTATCTGAGCAGTACCAACTAAACCAGCAGGAAGGGTTGGAACAGTGCAAGGCGGGAAGTGTCGGGGGGGCAGCAATAAAAATGGTGCTCCCAACTGAGACCATACTCTGAGGACAGCTTGACTCTGGGGGCCAGAAAACAGGACATTTTTTGGGGGGCCTATCTGAGATTGATGTCTAACCAGCAGGAACATTTGGAAGAGACTAATGCAGGAAGTGTGGGGGGCAGGAATAAAAGGGGGGGCTAGTAACTGAGACCGTACTCTGAGGACAACTTGATCTAGGGGGCAAGAAAACAGGGCTCTTTGTTGGGACCTATCTGATAAGGACGAACTAACCAGCAGGAACAGTTGGAAGAGAGCAAAGCAGGAAGTGGGGTGGGGGGGGAATAAAAGGGGGACTACAAACTGAAATCCTACTCTGAGGACAAGTTGACTTGGTGGCAAGAAAATAAGACTTTTTGTTGTGGCCTATCTGAGCAGGACCACCCAACCAGCAGGAAAATTTGGAAGGTCCAAACCAGGAAGGTGGGGGGGCAGGAACAAATGGGGGGCTACAAATTGAGATGCTACCCTGTGGACAACTTGACAGACGAGGCAAGAAAACATGACTCTTATTGGGGCCTATCTGAGTCGGACCAACTGACGAGCAGGAACAGTTGGACGAGATCAAAGCAGGAATTGGGGAGGCAGGAATAAAAGCGGACACCAACTGAGATCCTACTCTATGGACAACGTGACCTGGGGGGCAAGAAACCAGGGCTCTTCCTTCTGGCCTATCTGAGCGGTACTACCTAATCAGCAGGAAGAGCTGGAAGACACCAAAGCAGGAAGTGTGGGAGGCATGAGTAAAAGGGGGGCTACCAACTAAGACCCTACTCTGAGGACAACTTGAACTGGGGCAAGTAAACAGGGCTCTTAGTTGGGGCCTATCTGACCAGGACCAACTAGCCACCAGGAGTGGTTGAAGAGACCAAAGCAAGAAGTTTGCCAGGGCAGGTATAAACGGGGGCTACCAACTGAGACCCTAATCTGAGGATGACTTGACCTGGGGGCAAGAAAACAGGACTCCCTTTTGTGGCCCATGTGAGCAGGACCAAGTAACCAATAGAGCAGTTGGAATGGACCAAAGCAGGAAGTGGGGGGGGGCAGGAAAAAAGGGAGGCAACCAACACACACCCTACTCTGAGGACAACGTGACCTCGGGGGCAAGAAAACAGGACTCTTGGTTCGTGCCCATGTGAGCTGGACCAACTAACCAGCAGGAACAGTTGGAAGAGACCAAATCAGGAAGTGTGTTTGGAGGAGTGGCAGGAATATAAAGGGGACTACCAAATTAAACCAGACGCTGAGAACAACGTGACCTAGGGGCATGAAACTAGGACTCTTTCTTGCAGCCTACTTGAGAAGGAACAATTAACCAGCAGGAACACTTGGAAGATACCAAAGCAGGAACTGGGTGGATCAGGAATAAAAGGGGGCTACCAACTAAGACCCCACTCTGGAGACAACTTGACCTAGGGGGAAAGAAAACAGGAATCATGGTGCAGCCTATCTGAGCAGGGCCAACTAACCAGCAGGAAGAGATGAAAGAGACCAAAGTGAGAAGTGTGGGGGGGGGGGACAATAAAAGGGGGGCTAAAAACTTAAACCCAACTCTGAGGACAACTTGACCTGGGCCAAGGAAACAGGAATATTTGTTGGGCCTTATCTGAACAGGACCAACTAACCAGCAGGAGTGGTTGAAAGAGACCAAACCAGGAAGTGTGTGTGTGTGGGGGGGGGGGTGGTCAGCAGGTACAAAAGGGGGGTGCCAAATTAAACACAACTATGAGGACAACTTGTCCTAGGGGCAGGAAAATAGGATTCTTTGTTGAGACATATACAAGCAGGACAAACTAACCTATAGGAACAGTTGGAAGAGACCAAAGCAGGAAGGGGGAGGCAGGAATAAAAGGGGTTAGGCTACCACCTGAAATCCTACTCTGAGGTCAACTTGACCTAGTGGAACAAAAATAGGACTCGTAGTTGGGGCCTATCTGAGCAGGACCAATTAACCAGCAGGAACAGGTTGAAAAGACCGAAGCAGGAAGTGTGGGGTGGGCAATAGGAATAAAAGAGGGGGGCACCAACTGACTCCCTACTCTGATGACCACTTGACCTGGGCGAAAGAAAATAGGACTCTTTGTTGGGCCCTATCTGAGCAGGACCAAGTAACAAGCAGGAACCGTTGGAAGAGACCAAAGTAGACAGTGTGGGAGGGCAGGAAAATAAAGGGGGGGCTACCAAGTAAGACCCTACTCTGGGGACAACTTGATCTAGATGGTAAGAAAACAAGACTGTTCGGTCCTATCTGAGCAGGAGCAAATAACCAGCAGGAGCCTTTGGAAGAGAACCAAGCGGGAATGGGGGGGGGGGATAAGAGGGGGGCTGCCAAATGGGACCCAATTCTGAGGACAACTTAACCTGGTGGCAAGATAATAGGACTCTTTGGGGGCCAATCTGAGTAGGACCAACTAACCAGTGGGAACAGCTGGAAGAGGCCAAAGCAGGAACTGGGGGGCAGGAATAAAAGGGGGGCTACCAGCTGAGACCATACTCTGAGAACAACTTGACAAAGCGGGCAAGTAAATTAAGACTCTTTTGGAGCCAGTATGAGTAGGACCATCTAACCAGCAGGAAGAGTTGGAAGAGACCAAAGCAGGAAGTGTGGTGAGTAGGAATGAAAGGGGCCTAGTAACTGAGACCCTACTCGGAACACTACTTGACCCAGGGGGCAAGAAAACAGGACTCTTTATAGGGGCCTGTTGAGCAGGACCAACTACACATCAGGAATCGTTGGAAGAGACCAAACCGGTAAGTGGGAGGGAGCAGGAGTAAAAGGGGGGCTGCCAACTGAGTCCCTACTCTGAGGACAACTTGTGTTGGGGACAAGCCAACAGAACTCTTTGTTGGGACATATCTGAGCATGACCAACAAACCAGTGATTACAGTTGGAAGAGACCAAAGCAAGAACTGTGTGTGTGGGGGGGGGGGGGGGGCGGTGCAGCAGGAATAAACGGGGGGGTGGGGGCTACCAACTGCAACAATACTCTGAGGACAACTTGACATGGGGTCAAGAAAATAGAACACTTTGTTGGGGCCCTGTCAGAGCAGAATCAACCAACCAGCAAGAACAGCTAGAAGAGACCAAAGCAAGAAGAGAGGGGGGAGGAATAGAAGGGGGGCTACCAACTGAGACACTCCTCTGAGGACAACTTGTCCTAGGAGCAAGAAAACAGGAGGCTTTGTTCAGGCCTATCTGAGCAGGACCAAGTAACCGGCAGGAACGGTTGGAAGAGAGAAAAGTCGGAAGTGTGTGTGGCGGGGTGGGCAGGAATAATAGCGGGGACGGGCCCAGGCTCTTCTGCAGCAGGTGTCGGGACTTCATGGAGATCCGCAGGGCCCATCCCGCCCCGGGGAGAGGAGATCAGCCTGGGCCGCGGTGCCGGGCTACCTGTAGAGGGTGGCCGCAGGCCCCGTCCACTCAACTGTGCCTCGGGGATCTGAGGAAGCTGAGGACCTTGGGGTGAGGGACAGGATCCTAGGTCAGGAAAGGGCAGGGACACAGGACGGGGGCCACGGTGTCCAGGTGGGGGTCAGAGGGAGGACTGAGGGACTCAGGTCCCCAGGACAGAGGGGACGTCCCAAAGTTCAAGACCTCACGCCTTCTGAGAAGGGCCCTTGGGAGGCATGGGGACTCGCGGAGGAGAGTCGGGCCAGACTTCCGCAGCCGGGTCTCAGAGACACCGGAGGAGGCGCAGGGGGCGGGGGGAGCACAGGGACACCTCAGTTCTGAAGAGGGCAGGGCCCGTGTCCTGCCTGGGGCGATTCCTAATGAGGAGCAGAGGGATCTGCAGGCAAAGGAGCCAGGACCCCACAACAGAGTCAGTCCGCGCAGGCCCCCGGGAGGGATGGGGACACTGGGCGAGGCTGGACTTGGGCATCCGGGTCTCGGATCACCCGGACCGGGGAGTGGGGGTCGGATGGGTGAGCTGGGGAGAACCGAGGACCCGCTGTCGGTCGGGAGCAGCCGCTCCGGCGGGCAGAGGGGAGGAGGGCCCAGGTGCTGTCAGGAGACCAGGTCCACCCCAGCCCAGAGCTACGAAGTCAGTCCGTGCCGCAGGCCCGGGGAGCCCCTGCATCGGGTGGCCAGAGGTGGCGGGCGCCCCGTCACTGAGCCTGGGCGGTGCGTCCCAGAGACCTTCGGACCCTGGTCTGAGGGGCACGAGTTCCCTTCGTCAGCGGCCACGCGCCCAGGCCATCCCCGGGGTGCAGGAGGCCACGGAGGGAGCACCGAGGGAGGGACTCCGGCCCCCAGAACGGAGGCCCCGGCCCGGAAGGCGACCCCTAGCGGCAGCCTAGGGAAGCCCCTAGTGGGAATGAGGCCCCGCGGGGTGTCTGGACTTCCGCATCCGGGTCTCAAGAGACTGGCGGGGCGGTGCGGGGCGGGGCGGGGCGGGGCGAGGGGGCCTCGGCGTCGTCGGCGTCTTCCGGCCTGCGCCTCGAAGCCCGTCGGGCGCGGGAAGGGCGCCGAGCCTCGTGGGCTTCGAGGTGAGGCCCAGAGGGAGGAGCGAGGGAGCCGGGACCCAGAGGGGAATGAGTCCGGCGGTGGGGGCGGCGGTGGAGGCCGCAGGGTGGCGCGGGCCACGACGACTGTGACCAGGGCGTGAGGCGTGGGCGGCCTCGGGCTCTGGGTCCCAGCCCGACCGAGAGCTGGTTGCGCGCGAGGAGCCGGCGTCAGGCGGCAGAGCCCGAGGCCCAGGCCGCCCAGGGAGTCCGGATGGGGACGAGAGGACAGGGCTGAGGGACCCCAAGGAACCCATGTGAGCCCCTGCCATCGGCCCCGGGCCTCCCCGGACTTGGTCGCCTCGTGCGACGCCAGCCGCCTTGGCCCGGACCTCGCCGGGCCGGGAGGGCTCTGGTGGGAGGCAGCGGGCCCGGGGCTCCCCGGGAGAGCCGTGCGGGAGGACGGCCGGAGGCCCCTTGGACCCCAGCCCCGGGGCCGCCGTCGGAAAGCCGCCCCCGCGGTGGGTCTGGGCGAGGGGAGGGCCTTGGTGTGCGGGGCTGGACCCCGGTCAGCCGAGGCAGGATCCCGGGGCCCTGGCCGGGGTGCAGGGGAGAGAGGAGGCGCTGCCTCCCAGCCCAGGACACCTACGTAGGGCCCAGGAGGCCTGCCCTGCCGCTCGGGTCCGCTCTGGCTGTCAGCGGAGGCCCAGAAGGGGCAGGTCCAGGCTGGATGGGGTGGGGGCTCCCGGGGTGGGGGGGGCGCCCAGAGTCCTGGCCAGAACCTCCTGGCCGCAGTGGGGGGTGGGGGCCCGGGGCGGTGCACGCGGTCTGCACCCACCCTGAGACCCTGAGGCGCCCCCTCCGTCCCTCCCTCCGTCTCTCCCTCCCTCCCTCCCTCCCTCCCTCCATCTCTCCCTCCCTCCCTCCGTCTTCCAGGGGCTCGGAGAGCTCTGGAGTTGAGGCCTTGGTCTGAGGCAGGAGTCCCGAGGTCACAGAGCAGAGGAGGCGCGGCCGCGTGCCAGTCGGTTGTCCAGGCGAGGTGCGTGCTCCGCGCGTGGGGCCGGGGGCTCGCCCATCCCACCCCAGAGGGGACCCCTCGGCCCCCAACCCCCACGCGGCCCCGCTCTCAGGCCTGGGAGCTCGGGCTCTGTGGGCTGGGCCTCCCCCTGAGGAGCCACCCCTCATCTGTCTTCAGGGTCTCGCGACCATCATGCCCCTGGGTGAGAGGGGTGCGCTCTGCAAGCTTAAGGAGGAGCCAAGAGAGGTCCCGCTGCCATGGGATGCACCGCTGCCAGAGCCTGAGGACAAGGAGGTGGAGTTGAAGAAGGAGGAGGTGGAGGAGGTGGAGGAGGAGGTGGAGGAGGTGGAGGAGGAGGTGGAGGAGGTGGAGTTGAAGAAGGAGGAGGTGGAGGAGGTGGAGGAGGAGGTGGAGGAGGTGGAGTTGGAGGTGGAGGAGGTGGAGTTGGAGGTGGAGGAGGTGGAGTTGAAGGTGGAGGAGGAGGAGGTGGAAGAAGTGGAGGTGGAGGTGGAGGTGGAGGTGGAGGACGTGGAGTCGGAGGAAGAGGAGTTGGAGGAGGAGGAGTTGGAGGTGGAGTTGGAGGTGGAGTTGGAGGTGGAGGAGGTAGAGTCGGAGGAAGAGGAGTTGGAGGAGGAGGTGGAGTTAGAGGAGGAGGTGGAGTTGGAGGAGGAGAAAGCAGAGGAGGAGGAGAGGGGGGGCCCGTCTCCCTCCTCCTCCTCCTCCTCCTCTTCCTCCCTGTCCTCCTCCTGCTCTGTCCTCATTCTGGTCCCCCTGGAGGAGGGATCTGCTGCTGCCCGGTCCCCGAGTCCTCCCCAGAGCCCTCGGAGCACCTGCCCCTCCCCCAGTGCCATGGCAGGCGCTCCGGGGAGCCAGTCCCACCAGGGCTCCAGCAGCCCCGATGAGGAGGGGTCGAGCACCTGGGGGGCCCCGGCAGGGGCCCAGGCCTCGCTCCCAGATGCGCTCCGCGTGAAGGTGGCCGGCCTGGTGCTGCTGCTGCTCCTCAAGTATCGCACCAAGCAGCCGACCACACGGGCGGAGATGCTGGCGGCGGTCAGCCGAGATGACCGGGACCGCTTCCCCGTGATCTTCCGCCGAGCCTGCGAGTATCTGCAGCTGGTCTTTGGAGTCGACGTGAAGGAAGTGGACCCCCGCGAGCACTCCTACGTCCTGGTCAGCATCCTGGGCCTCAGCTGCGATGGGACGCCGAGTGGTAGGGACGGCATGCCCAAGACCAGCCTCCTGGTGCTGGTCCTGTGGGTGATCCTCCTGGAGGACGACCGTGCCCCTGAGGAGGCGGTGTGGGAAGCGCTGGGGGTCATGGGGGTGTATGCCGGCAGGGAGCACGTATTCTATGGGGAGCCCAGGGAGCTGCTGACCGAAGTCTGGGTGCAGGAAGGGTACCTGGAGTACCGGCAGGTGCCCGGCAGCGAGCCCGCACGCTACGAGTTCCTGTGGGGTCCCAGGGCCCACGCAGAAACCAGCGGCGTGCAAGTGCTGCAGCACATCCTCGCGGTCAACAGCAGGCAGCCCGGGGTCTCCGTGTCTGTCCGAAGAGGCTGTGAGCCATGAGGAAGAGCGGGCCTGAGCCCGAGGGGCAGCCGGGCCCGTTCCCGCCTGGGGTCGAGCAGCTTCTCCTGCGGGGCACGAAGCCAGGCCGCTTCTCGCCTGCGAGTGCGAGCAGAGCGGGCGCTGGGCGTTGTGAGTAGTGGAGGGCCAGGGCGGCTTGGGGGAAAGCGGGGCCAAGAGCACGTTTGGGTGGGTTCTTGTTCTCTGTCTACGTGGCCTCGGAAATCGATCTTTGTTTCCTCGAGGAAGTTTTCAGATGTTGTTCCTTGTCACAGAAGGTTTCGTGAGCTTCGGGCTCAGCGTGGGAGTGGCACCCACGCCACAGGTGTTCGAGAGTCAGAGTTTTGCCGTTTGGTGCAACGAGCTGGGAACCCTTCCGTCCTCGTTCGGGATCCAGAAGGGAATCGCGGTGCCTGGGCTGGGCACAGACAGGGATGTCTTGCAAACGTGAAGACCTTGGCAGTAAACGGATGGTTTCAGGACATGGAGAAGTAAAAGATGTTCGTTCTTGCTTCTCGTCCCTTGTCGTCTGTCATTCTGGACAAGGGACATAGAGATGTGTGCCTGCCTTTGCTTGGGTCTCCAAGAAAGGAGGAGACACCCGATCTGAGCAGAGGTCCCCAGCTCACTGGGACATTTGTGGCCGGACATTCGCCGAGCTCTGCTCACTCTCGGAAGGGCCCTGTGTTGGCAGTGAGGACACTAGGAGAGGCAGGACACGTCTCGCCCATAGGTGACTATCTAGCAGCTGCGGTCCCCATGGGAAGGCAGGGAAAGGTCCCCTAAGAGGAGCAGAAGAAATGAAAGAAGGCTGAGGCGGTGGGGCTCCAGGGGGGGGGAGCCCTGCAGTGGAGATGCCCTGCCCGAGCCAGGCTGGCCTGGGATCTCGGTTCAGTGCGATGCCTTCCGGGCAGCTGATCACAATGTAGCGGGGAGGGGACAGTGGCTGCGGTGGGCTCCCTGCCTCTGTCTCCAGGAAGTCGGGGAGCGAGAGCCTGGATCTGAGGCGCACAGACTCAGCTGTGCAGAGGGCGGGGGCACGGCCCGAGCCGGTCAGAGTCAAGGTGAGGATCCCGGAAAGGATGGTGACAGAGGTGGGGGCCTCGGTCTGGGATGCCTGGTTCGGGCCGGCAGAGAGAAGGGGCCCGGCCGGGCAGCAAGGCGTGCACGTCGACATGTGAGGGAACACGGCCGGCCCCCCATCCCGGAATCCAGGTCAGTCCAGCCGGCAGCCCGAGAGACCCCGGCAGGGTGGTCAGGCGGAGCCCTTCTCCCAGCGGGGCTAAGGGTGGTAGACTCGGGGCCCCAGAGGGACGGGCCCAGGCTGTTCCTGGAGCTGGTGTCTGGACCTGAGGGAGAGCGGTAGGGCCTACTACACCCACCCACCCTGGGTAGAGGCGTTCAGGCCCCGCTGAGGCCCCGGGGTTTCTGGAGAGGGCAGCCGCAGGCTGCGTCCACTCAACTGTACCTCGGGGGTTTGAGGGAGCTGAGGACCTTGGGGTGAGGGACAGGATCCCAGGTCAGAAAGGGCAGGGGCACGGGCCGGGCTAGGGAGTCCAGGTGGGGACATGGGGGGGAGGACCGAAGGACTCAGGTCCCTAGGACACACAGAAGGAACCTGCCAGAGTTCGGGCACCCGCGTCCTTCTGTGAAGGGCCATGGGCAGGATGGGCATTTGGGTGGACAAGTCGGGCCGGACTTCCACAGCGGAGTCTCACAGCCACGGGGTGTGTGTGTGTGTGTGTGTGTGTGTGTGTGTGTGGGCGGGGGGAGGCGGCTGGGACACCTCAAGTGGGCAGAGGGCAGGGCCTGGGTCCTGCGGCCATTCTTGGCGAGGATGCAGAAGGAGGACAGAGGGAGCCTGGGCCCCTCAACAGAGTCAGTCTGAGCCTTCCGAGTGCCTGCCCCTCCCCCGCTGACATGGCAGGTGCTCCGTGGAGCCAGTCCGATGAGGACCCCAGCAGCCCCGATGAGGAGGGGTCCAGCAGCAGAGGGGACCCAGGAGGAGCCCAGCCCTCGCTCCCAGACGCATTCAGCCTGAAGCTGGCTGACCTGGTGGCATTCCTGCTCCTCAGGTATCGCACTCAGCAGCCGACCGACCACACAGGCGGAGATGCTGGCGGCGGTCAGCCAAGATGACCAGGACCACGTCTCCGTGATCTTCCACCAAGCCTGCGAGTATCTGCAGCTAGTCTTTGGTGTTGACGTGAGGGAAGTGGACCCCAGAGACCACTCCTTCTTCCTGGTCACCATCCTTGGCCTGATATGTGATGGGATGCTAAGCAGTAGGCAGGGCATGCCCACGGCCAGCCTCCTGGTGCTGGTCTTGGGGGTGGTCCTCCTGGAGAACAACTGTGCCCCTGAGGAGGAGGTGTGGAACGTGCGGGCTACCAACTGAGACCTACTCTGATGACAACGTGACCTAGGGGCAAGAAATCAGGACGCGTTATCAGGGCATACGTGAGCAGCACCAACTAACCAGCAGGATCAGTTGGAAGAGACCAAAGTGGGAAGTGTGTGGCCACCATGAATAAAAGGGGAGCTAACAACTGAAAACCAACTCTGAGGACAACGTGACTTGGGGGCAAGAAAACAGGACTTTCTTTTGGGGCTTATCTGAGCAGGACCAACTAACCAGATGGAACAGTTGGAAAAGACCAAAGCAGAAAGTGGGTGGGGGGGCTACCAACTGGGATCCTACTCTGAGGACCACTTGATCTAGAGGACAAGAAAACAGGACTCTTTGCTCGGGCCTCAATGCGCAGGACCAACTAACCAGCAGGAATATTTGGTGGAGACCAAAGATGGGAGTGTGTGCTGGGGAGGGGTGGCTGGAGTAAAACGGGGGCTACCAACTGGAACCCTACTCTGAGGACCACTTGACCTGGGGGAAAGATAAAAGGACTCATTGTTGTGGCCTATTTGAAGAGGACCAACTAACCGGCAGGAGCAGGTGGAAGAGACCGAGGCGGAACTTTGTTGGGGGTAGGAATAAACGGGGGGCTACCAACTGAGAAACTACTCTGAGGGCAACTTGAACTGGGGGCAAGAGAACAGGACTCTTTGTTGGGGCCTATCTGAGCAGGAACACCTAATCAGCAGGACCAGTAGGAAGAGACCAAAGCAGGAACTGTGCGGGGGGCAGCAGGAATAAAAGGGGGGCAACCACCTGAAACCATTCTCTGAGTAGAACTTAACCTGGGGGCAAGAAAAAAGGACTCTTTGTTGGGGCCTATCTGTGCCGGAGCAACTAACCAGCATTAACATTTTGAAGAGACCAATGCAGGAAGTGGGGGGAAACGAATAAAAGGGAAGGCAACCATCTGAGACCCTATCCTGAACACAATTTGACCCGGTGGCAAGAAACCAGGACTACTGGTGCGTGTCTATCTGAGCAGGACCAACTAAGAAGTAGGAACAGTTGGAGGAGACCACAGCGGGAAGAGGGGGAAGGGAACAAAGGGGGACTAAACACTGAAACCCTACTTTGAAGACACCTTGACCTGGGGCAAGAAAATAGGACTCTTTCTTGGGGGCTATCTGAGCCGGACCATCTAAGCAAAAGGAACAGTTGGAAGAGACCAAAGCAGCAAGTGGAAGCAATAAAGGGGGCCTACCAACTGAGACCCTACTCTGAGGACACCTTGACCTGGGGGCAAGTCAACAGGACTCTTTGCTGGGGCCTATCTGAGCAGGACCAACTAACCAGCAGGAACAGTTGCAAGAGACCAAAGCGGGAAGTGGGGAGGGGCAGGAATAAAAGGGGTGCTACCAAGTGAGACACTACTCTGAGGACAGTTTGACATAGGGGGCAGGAAAACAGGACTCTTGGTGGTGCCTATCTGAGCAGAACCAACTCATCAGGAACATTTGGAGGAGACCAAAGCAGGAAGTGAGTGTGTGTGTGTGTGTGTGTGTGTGTGTGTGTGTGTGTGTGTGTTGGGGGGGTGGCAGGAATGAAAGTGGGGCTACAAACTGAAAACCAACTCTGAGGACAAATTGACCTGGGGGAAGAAAATCAGTCTTTGTCGGGGCCTATCAGAGCAGGTCCACTTAACCAGAAGGAACTGTTGGAAGAGATCAAAGTGGGAATTGGGGGAGGACAAGAATAAAAGGAGGGTACAAACTCAGACACTACTCTGAGGATAACTTGACCTAGGGGGCATGAAAACATAACTCTTTGTTTGCCCTATCTGAGCAGGAACAATTAACCGGCAGGGACATTTGGAAGAGACCAAAGTGGGAAGTGAGGAGGCAGGAATAAAAGAGGGGTACCCTCTGAAACCCTACTCTGAGGACTCCTTGACCAGGGAGCAAGAATATAGGACTTTTTGTTGGGGCCTATCTGAGCAGAACCAACTAACAAGCAGGAATACTTGGAAAAGACCAAAGCAAAATGTGTGGGGTGAGGCTGCGAGTATAAAGGGGGCCTACCGAGTGAGACCCTACCTTGGGGACAGCTTCATCTAGGCAGCAAGAAAATAGGACTTTTCGTTGGGGCCTAAGCAGAGCAAGGATCCAGCAGGGACATTTGGAGCAGACATAAGCGGGAAGTTGGGATGTGCAGGAATAAAGGCAGGGCTACTGGCTGCAACTCTACTCTGAGGACAACTTGACTTGGGGGCAAAAAAACAGGACTCTGTGTTGGGGCCTATCTGAGCAGGATGTACTCATCAGCAGGAACAATTGGACGAGACCAAAGCAGGAAGTGCGGGGCGGGGGGCAGGAATGGGTGGGGGGGGCTACCAACTGAGACCCTACTCTGAGGGCAACTTAACCTAGGGGGCAAGAAAACAGGACTCTGTGTTGGGACATAGGTGAGCAGGACCAACTAACTAGAAGGAACAGTTAGAAGAGACCAAATAGGGAAGTGTGTGGGGGGTGGGAATAAAAGGGGAGCAACCAACTGAGACCCGACTCTGAGGACAACTTGACTCAGGAGGCAAGGAAACAGGACTCTCTGTTGGGGGCCTACCTGACCAGGAACAACTAACCAACAGGAGCAGTTGGAAGAGACCAAAGCGAGAAGTGAGGGAGGGGCAGGAATAAAAGGGGGACTACCAACTGAGAACTTACTCTGAGGACAACTTGTCCTGGGGCAAGAAAACAGGACTCTTGGTTGGGGCCTGTCTAAGCAGGACCAGCTAACCAGCAGGAACAGTTGGAAGAGAGCAAGCGGGAAGTGGGGGTGGGGCAGTTATAACAGGGGGGCTAAAAGCTGAGACCCGACTCTGAGGACAACTTGACCTATGGGACAAGAAATCAGGACTCTAAGTTGGGGCCTATGTGAGCAGGACCACCTAAGCAGCAGGACCATTTGGAAGAGACCCATGCAGGAAATGTGGGGGGTGCGGGAATAAAAGTAGGGCTACCAACTGAGACCCTACTCTGAGGACAACTCGACCTAGGGAGTAAGAAAACAGGACTCTTCTTTGGGGCCTATCTGAGCAGGACCAACTAAGCAGCAGGAACTGTTGGAAGAGACCAAAGCAGGAAGTAGGGGGCGCGGGAATAAAAGGGGGCTAACAACTAAGAGCTTACTCTGGGGACAACTTGACCTAGGGGGCAAGTAAAGAGGACTCTTTGTTGGGCCCTATCTGAGCAAGACCAAGTAACCAGCAGGAAGAGTTGGAAGAGATCAAAGTGGGAAGTGGGGGAGAGAGAATAAAAGGGGGGCTACAAACTGAAACACTACTCTGAGGACATCTTGATCTGGAAAAACAGATCTTGATCAAGAAAACAGGACTCTTTGTTGGGACTATCTGAGGAGGGCCAGCTCACCAGTAGGAACAGTTGTTAGACAGCCAAGCAGAACATGTGCAGAAGGGTTAGGAATAAAAGGGGAGGCTACCAACTGAGACCATGCTCTGAGGACAACTAGACCTAGGGGGCAAGGAAACAGGACTCTTTGCTGTGGCCTATCTAACAAGGCCCAACTAATCAGCAGGAACAGTTGGAGAAGACAGAAGCTTGAAGCAGGGTGGCAGCGTTAAAGTGGGGCTACCAACTAAGGCCCTACTCTGAGGACCATGTAACCTGGGGCCAAGAAAACAGGGCTCTTTGTTGGGGCCTATCTGAGCAGGACCAACTCACTAACAGGAACAGTTGGAAGAGGCCAAAGTGTGAATTGCAGGGGCAGGAATAAAAGGGGGGCCACCGACTGAGACCCTACTCTGAAGACAACTTGATATAGGGGACAAGAAAACAGGACTTTTGGTTCCGGCCTATCTGAGTAGGACCAACTAACTAACAGGAACAGCTGGAAGAGACCAAAGAAGGATTGGGGGGCAGGAAAAAAGGGAGGCTGCCAACTGAGAACCTGTTCTTCAGACAAGTTGACATTGGGGGCAAGAAACAGGGCTCTTTGTTGGGACCTACCTGAGCAGGACCAACTAACCAGCAGGACCAGCTGGAAGAGATCAAAGCGGGAAGCGTGGGGGGAGAAAACAATAGAGGGGGGGGCCACAAACTGAAACCCTACTCGGAGGGGAACTTGACCTGGGGCAAGAAGAAAACAGGACTCTTTTGGGGGGCCTATCTGAGCAGGAGTAACCAACCAGCAGGAAAAACTGGATTAAACCAAAGGAGGAAGCGGGGGCGGGGGGGGGCAGGAATAAATGGGGAAGCTACAAACTGAGACCCTACTCTGCAGAAAACTTGACCTAGAGGGCAAGAAAATAGGACATTTTCTTGGGGCCTATCTGAAGACAACCAACTAACCAGCAGATACAGATGGAACATACCAAAGCAGGCAGAGGGGGGAGGCAGGAATAGAAGGGGTACAACCAACTGAGACCATACTCTGAGGATAACTTCACCTAGGGGTCTTGAGAAATGGACTCTTTGTTGCGGCCCATCTGAGAAGAACCAACTAACTAGCAGATACAGTTGGAACAGACCAATGCGGCAAGTGTTTGGTGGAAGCAATAAAAGGGGGTCTACCAACTGAGGTCCTACTGTGAGATCAACTTGACCTAGTGGGAAAAAAACAGGACTCTTTTTTGGGCCTATGTGAGCAGGACCAACTAACCAGCAGGAACAGTTGGAAGAGACCAAAGCTGGAAGTGTGTGAGGGGGTGCAGGAATAAAAAGGGGCTACCAGCTGAAACCCTACTCTGAGGACAAACTGACATGGGGGCAAGAAAACAAGACTCTTTGTTGGAGTCTATCTGAACAGGACCAACTAACCAGCAGGAACCTTTGGAGCAGATCAAAGCTGGAAGTGAGGGGAGGCATCAATAAAAGTGGGGCTACCAACTGAGACCCTACTCTGAGGACCATTTGGCCTGGAGCAAGAAAACAGAACTCTTTGTTGGGGCTTATCTGACCAGGAACAACTAACCGGCAGGAGCAGTTGGAAGAGACCAGGAAGTGGGGAGGGCAGGTATAGAAGAGGGCCTCCCAACTGAGACCCTGCTCTGAGGATAACTTGATCTGGGGGCATGAAAACAGGACTCTTTGTTGGGGCCTATCTTAGCAGGACCAATGAACCAATAGTAGCAGTTGTGAGAGACCAAAGCAGCATGTGGGGAGGCAGGAGAAAAAGGGAGGCAACCAACTGAGACCCTACTCTGAGGACAAATTGACCTAGGGGGCAAGAAAACAGGACTCTTGTTTCGGGCCTACATGAGCAGGACCAACTCACCAGCAGGAACCATTACGAGAGAAGAAATGAGGAAGTGTGTGTAAGGGGGTGGCAGGAATAAAAAGGGGGCTACCGACAGAAACCCTACTTTGAGGACAACGTGACATAAGGACATGAAAATAGGACTGATTGTTGTGGCCTACCTGAGTAGGACCAACTAACCAGCAAGAACTGTTGGCCCAGGAATAAAGGGGGGGGGCTAACAACTAAGACTTTACTCTGGGGACAACTTGACCTAGGGGGCAAGTAAAGAGGACTCTTTGTTGGGCCCTATCTGAGCAAGACCAACTAACCAGCAGGAATAGGTGGAAGAGACCAAAGCGGGAAGTGGGGGAGAGAGAATAAAAGGGGGGCTACAAACTGAAACGCTACTCTGAAGACAACTTGACATGGGGGTAAGAAAACGGGACTCTTTGTTGGGACTATCTGAGGAGGACCAGCTCACCAGTAGGAACAGTTGTTAGACAGCTAAGCAGAAAGTGTGCAGAGGGGGTAGGAATAAAAGGGGGCCTACAAACTGAGACCCTACTCTGAGGACAACTTGACCTAGGGGGCAAGGAAACCGGACTCTTTGCTGCAGCCTATCTAACAAGGCCCAACTAATCAGCAGGAACAGTTGGAGAAGACAAGAGCTTGAAGCGGGGTGGCAGCATTAAAGTGGGGCTACCAACTAAGGCCCTACTCTGAGGACCATGTAACCTGGGGCCAAGAAAACAGGACTCTTTGTTGGGGCCTATCTGAGCAGGACCAAGTTACCAAAGTAGTTGGAAGAGACCAAAGGGGGAAGTGTGTGGGGGCAGGAATAAAAGGGGGACTACCAACGGAAACACACCTCTGAGGAAAACATGCCCTGGGGGCAAGGAAACAGGAATTTGGGGGGGGGGTCTGAGTAGGACCAACTAACTAGAGGGAACATTTGGAAGGGACCAAAGCAGGAATTGTGTGGGTGAGGCAGCAGGAATAAAAGTGGGGCTGCCAACTGAAACCCTACTTTGAGGACAAATTGACCAGGGGGCAAGAAAATAGGAGTCTTTATTGGGGTCTACCTGAGCAGGACCAAGTAAGCATCAGGAACTGTTGGAAGAGACCAAAGCAGGAAGTAGGGGGTGCAGGAATAATAGGGGACGCCAACAACTAAGACCTTACTCTGGGGACAATTTGACCTAGGGGGCAAGTAATTAGGACTCTTTGTTGGGCGTATCTGAGCAGGACCAACTAAGCAGCAGGGATAGGTGGAAGGGACGGAAGCGGGAAGTGTGGGAGAGGGAATAAAAGAGGGCCTACCAACTGAAACCGTACTCCGAGGACAACTTGACTTGGGGGCAAGAAACTAGGACACTTTGTAGGGACTATCTGAGGAGGACCAACTCACCAGTAGGAACAGGTGTTAGACAGCTAAGCAGAAAGTGTGCGGAGGGGGTAGGAATAAAAAGGGGGCTACCTACTGATACACTTCTCTGAAGACAATGTGACCTAGGGGGCAAGAAAACAGGGCTCTTTCCTGGGGCCTATCTTAGAAGGATCAACTAACCAGCATGAGCAGTTGAAGAGACCACCTAGGGAAGTGTTAGGTGGAGAAGGAATAAAACTGGGGCACCCAAAGGAAACCCTACACTGAGGGAAACTGGGCCTCGGGGGCAAGAAAAGAGGACTCTTTCCTGGGGCCCATCTGAGTAGGACCAACGAACCATCAGGAATAGTTGTAAGAGACCAAAGCAGAAAGTGGGAGGAGGCAGAAATAAAAGGGGGGCTATCATCTGAGACCCTACTCTGAGGACAACTTGATCTAGGGGGCAAGGAAATAGGACTCTTTGATGGGGCCTACCTGAGCAGGACCAACTAAGCAGCAGGAACTGTTGGAAGAGACCAAAGCGGGAATTGGGTGGGGTAGGAATAAAGGGGGGCTAACAACTGAGACCCTACTCTGGGGACAGCTTGACCTAGGGAGCAATAAAACAAACAATACTCTTGGTGGGACCTATGTGAGCAGGACCAACTAACTCGCAGTAACAGTTGGAAGAGACCAAACCTGGAAGAGTGCTGGGGTCAGGAAAAAAAGTGGGGCTAACAGTTGAAACCCAACTCTGGCAATCTGAGCTGGTGGCAAGAAAATGACTCTTTGTTGGGGCCTATCTGAGCAGGACCAACTAACCAGGAGGAACAGTAGGAAGAGTCGAAAGCAGGAAGTGTGTGTGTGTGGGGGGGAGAAGCAGGAATAAAAGGGGGGTACCAACTGAAACCCTAGTCTGAGGACAACTTGACCTGGAGGCAAGAAAACAGGACTCTTTGTTGAGGGCCATATAAGCAGGACCAAGTAACCAGCAGGAACAGATGGAAGAGACCAAAGCGGAAAGTATGTGGGGGGCTGGAAGAAAAGGGGTACTACCGACTGAGCCCCAACTCAGAGGACAACTTGTCCTGGGCGCAAGAAAAACAGGAGTTTTTGTTGGGGCCTATCTGAGCAAGACCAACTAACAAGCAGGAACATTTGGAAGAGACCCAAGCAGAAAGTGTGTGTGTGGGTGGGGGGCAGAAATCAAAGAGGAGGCTACCAACTAGGACCCTCCTCTGGTGACAACTTGATCTAGGCCGCAGGAAAATAGGACTTTTTGTTGAGGCCTATCTAGGTAGAACAAGTAACCAGCAGGAACAGTTGGAAGAGACCAAACCAGAAAGTGTGGGCGGGCAGAAATAAAAGGGGAGGCTACCATCTGAGACCCTACCCTGGGGACAACTTGACCTAGGGAGCAAAACAAAACAAAACAAAACAAAACAGGAATCTTGGTGGGGCCTCTCTGAGCAAGACCAACTAACCAGCAGGAACAGTTGAAACAGATCAAAGAGGGAAGTATGTGGGGAACAGGAATAATGGGGGGGGATACAAACTGAAACTCAACTCTGAGGACAACTTGAACTCGGGGCAAGAAAACAGGAGTATTGTTGGGGCCTGAGAAGGAACATCTAACGAGTAGGAACAGTTGAAAGACACCAAATCAGGACGTGTGTGTCGGGGGGTGGCAGTAGTAAAAGGGGGACTTCCCAACTGAAATCATACTCTGAGGACAACTTGATTTGAGGGCAGGAAAACAGCACTTTTTGTTGGGGCCTATCTAAGCAGGACAAACTATCCACCCGGAACAGTTGGAAGAGACCAAAGCAGGAAGTGGGGGGGTGGGCAGGAGTAAAGCGGGGGGGGGGGGCACCAAAGTAAGACCCTACTCTGGGGAATACCTGACCTAGGGGGCAAGAAAACAAGACTCTTTCTTTGGGCGTATCTGAGCAGGACCAAGTAACCACAAGGAGAATTTTGGAAGAAACCAAGGAGGGAATTGTGTGTGGTGCATGAATAAAAGGGGTGCTACCACCTTAAACCCAACTCTGAGGACAACTTACTTTGGGGCAAGAAAACATGACTTATTCTTGGGGCCTATCTGAGCAGGACCAACTAAACAGCAGGAAGTGTTGGGAGAGAACAAAGCAGGAATGGGGGGCAGCAGGAATACAAAGGGAGGCTACAAATGAGAACCTACTCTGGGGACAACATGACCTAGGGGAGAGAAAATAGGACTCTTTGTTGGGCCCTACATGAGCAGGACAAACTTACCAACAGGAGTGGTTGGACGAGACCAAGGAGGGAAGCGTGTGGGGTGCAGGAAACAAGGTGGGCTACGAACTTAAACCCAACTCTGAGGACAATTTACCTGGGGGCAAGAAAACATGACTTATTCTTTGGGCCTATCTGAGCAGGACCAACTAACCAGCAGGAACAGTTGGAAGAGATCAAAGCAGGAATTGGAGGGGGGCAGGAATGAAAAGGACGCTACAAATGAGACCCTACTCTGGGGACAACTTGACCCAGGGGACAAGAAAATAGGACCCTTTGTTGGGGCCTATCTGAGCAGGACCAACTAACTAGCAGGAACAGTTGGAAGAGACCAAAAACGGAATTGTGTGGGGGCAGCATAAAAGGGGGCTTGAGACCCTACCCTGAGGACCACTTGACACAGGGGGCATGAAAACAGGACTTTTTGTTGGGGCCTTTCTGAGCAGTACCAAATAACCAGCAGGAAATTTTGGAAGAGACCAAGGCAGTAAGTATGGGGGGGGAGGGCAGGTAGGAATAAATGGGGGCTACCAAGTAAGACTAGGCCAAGTCCTCTAGGGATTGCCATCTTCTGACAGGTACCGACCCCAAGGGTCCATCTGACCCAGGCAGCCTTGGGGGCAGCCCAAGCCAGGACTAACCAGGGCCTGGCTCTTGACCAAATCTGAGAGACCAGCAACTGGTCTCCCCCATCCCTGGAGTGGGAGTAGACCTCGGATCATGGTTTCTCTTCCCATCCAGGGCCTGGTCCCATGAAACAATGTTCCTGGCTGCAGACAGGAGCCCTTCCTGGGAACTCAAACCAGATGTTTGCATATTCTTTTGGAAAAGAGAGAAGCTGGGGGCCCTGTGCCCATCCCCTCCCCCACACTTGGCCAGTGCTGCCTTGCCAGATCAGCTGTGAGCCACCTTTGTGACATCACATGACAAATAAAGAGGCGATGACTTAGGTAGCTGGTTGCCTCACTACGAGATTCTAGAATTTTGTGGACGGTATATATTGGGCATCCCCATACTGACCGAAGGCATTTTCGACTTGAGAGGTCAGTGAGACATTCTCATGGCAAAAGTGCTCCTGGTCTAGACTAGCTCCATGGCTAGTCAGAGTGCTAAGGAGATACCCAAAGGGAAGCTGGCCCCATCTGATGATGGAGAGCCAGCACCAGAATTACCATCTAGTTCATCCCAGGATCCAAATTTGGATTCCGGGGAGATTTTGGTGATGAATAGGGACCAAGCAGTGATCCAAGATCCAGGCCCCCAAGACAACCCACAACCACAGGCCCCAAACCAAGGTGCCGCCAACGTGGGAGAAAACAACAGTATTCTTGGGCTCTCCTTCCCAAGAAAGCTTTGGATGATCCTGGAGGACAACACCTTCACGTCGGTGCGCTGGAACGATGCCGGGGACACCGTGATCATCGACAAAGACCTTTTCCAGAGGGAGGTTCTTCACCGCAGAGGCGCGGAGAGAATCTTTGAAACTGACAGCTTGAAGACTTTCATCCGCCTGCTGAACCTGTACGGCTTCAGCAAAATACGCGCAACCGACCCTTGGGGGAATCAGTCCCCAGGGAATAAGAGAATGCTGGTAAGTAGAAAGTCCTTGGTTTCCCATGTTTTCTGTCTTTTCAGCACCTTCCTAGTAGACCCCAGATGAATGATCTACTGAAAGGGTTTAATTTCCGAGGACAACTTTCTTTCTCGAGAGACATTATGGAGAGATGAGAAAGTCTAGGCTTTCCTATTAACCTACAACCCCCTTAGATGGAGTGTGCATGTATGACTAAACATTCAGAGGCCAGGTAACGTCAAATAGGTATGTGAATCCCTTCAACTGGGCTTTATGTGTCTTTATTCAGTGAGTTTAGTTAGGTCCCAGGGCATAGTGAGCCTTGTAGACAACTTAAAAGGATCTTTTCTCCATAGTAGAACCAGACCATTATGACTGCTGTGGGAGGGGCCAGAGGCAGGGAGCGGTGGTGGGGGGATCCAGGGGCGGGGAGTGGGGGGGGTAAGGGGGGAGGGGGAATGGGAGGAGGAGGCGGAGGGGGGGGAGAAGAAGAGGAAGGAGAGAGGTGGAAGGGGATTGTGGGGGGAAGAGGAGGGAGAGGGAGGCAAGGGGGAGGATGGGGGAGAAGGGGAGGAGGAACGGGGAGGGAGAGGGAGAAGAGGGAAAGGAGGTGGCAGTCTCGGTGGCAGCAGACACAAATCTTCCCTCCCAGAATGACTAAAATGATGAATCTCGCATCTCGTTTCAGATTTACCGCAACGCCAACTTTCAGAGAGACAAGCCTTTCCTGCTCGGGAACATTCAGAGGAAAAGTGACCTGAGAGTCACCACCACCTGGCTAGGCACCAGTGCACCAACTCCAAAGAGAAAGAAGCCGGTGGCAGCAACAAGACAGTCCCCACGAATCCATCACGAGGAACCCGCCAACGACGACAAGACGGTCCCCGGCGCAGCCCCAAACGCTCAGGGTCCCAGCGGCAGCCAGTCCTTTGCCTTCTCTGGCATTTGGTCTCTGAGCAGCGCAGCCGGGTACGCCATGGCAACTCATGGCCCGAGTGAGCCAGGTGGCCTGAGTGGGGAGGGCACCTCCAGGAACATGATGTTTGCGCCCCTGGCTACTGCCAGAAGGGATGACGCAGGGGAACTGCCCATCAGCCCCCCAGTTTACCCCGACTATGGTACGGTGATGTCTCTGTATAACACCTGTTATTCCATCCTGCTGGCGGCCCTGTCAGTCATGTCCCCAAACGAGGCCCCCAGTGAGAACGAGGAGCAGGAGGGCTCCTCAGATTACAAGTGTTCCCTCTGTGAACATTTCAAGGAAAATCCGGGTCCCTAGGCTCACAGGCCACTGACGACAGCTAAAAACTCACCACTGTAACCGTCAATCTATTTTTGGCTTTAATGGAAATAAACACAACTCCGCGGGAGTAAATAAACAGTCTGACTAGAACCGCGAATCTGTGTTCTTTCTCACGTATGATGCTACACACACCTTATGCGATAAGCCCGGGGAGGCTGGGAATCCTGGCCTGAGACAGGTTCTGGCCCCCTACTGTCCTCTGTCCTTCGAAGCGGCAGCGTTTTTGCAGCCTCGGCCAAGGACCTGGCTAGGGAGCATGGAGGAGGCAAGCCCAGGAAGATCTGGTCCCCTGAGCCTCGCCTGCGGGTCAGGAGACAGAACCGCCTCACTCCTGACCTTGGGGGTGTCACCTCGTATCATTCGTGTGTTTGAAACAGGAGGGCTTTCCTCACGGGTGCCCCTGTGATGCCGGGAAGTTTCTGATCAGCAGCTGAGCGCTTCTAGCCCAAGAGCCAGGGGCCTGCCAAAGAGGCCCACCTAAAAGCAGGGCCACCCCATCTGCCAAGGGACGTGGGGCCACTTTCTTGTTGCTCAGAAGAGACGGGCCATTCTAGTCAATGCCTGGGGGTGGGGGTGGGGGAGGGACAGCCCATCTTCCCCATCGGTAAGGACCACCAGAAACTTTGCTAAGAAAGCACACAACGACAACAAAAGATTTCCCACAGAATACACAACACGACTTAATCATTTTCCCATCGGTGCTGTATTTAGGATCCTTCCTTTGGCCATGAAGTAGCTAGCTGTGGGATGTGTCGAACACGCATACTTCATGGGCCAAGGGACGCTTTGACAACAGAGTAAGAGTCATTTGTAAGAACAGACGGATGCTGTGTCTCAGTCTGATGCTGTTGTCATGGTGAACGGGGGCACCGTGGCTGGCCACCCCTGCACACCCCTTTAGCGCCCGCTCCCAGCCTTCCCACAAGGTCCCCTGGATGCTGTTCAAACGTCCTATGAGTTCTGAGCAGAACAACGAGAGGAGGAAACACGAACTGGTCGTCTTCAGACCTATGTCTTTGTACGACCCGGAAATCAGAAGGACTCAAGTAGTGGCGGCACCAAGACATTTACTGGACGCTTCCCCTTTATCCCGAACGTCGAAGTCCTGGAGACTGCCGGCGAGCCCAGATAGGCATCTCACGAGGAAAGTCCCGCTGCCCTGTCCCCTGCATCTGAGTGGAGAGACCTGTTTCCACGAACAGCACACAGTGGCAGGGCCGATTCAGACTGAACCGGGCTTGTAGGTCTGCGGCATGACGGTCAGTGGACGGGTCACGATTTAGCCGGTTTCTCGGTAACCTTCCGCACTCGCCAGGCGTCCTGCCCCAAGGGCATCAGGTGCTCTGGGATGTCTACCTGGAAGATATCCTTTCCACCTTTCCTGGGTATGGGCTCCAGTAACCACCTGGGGTTTGAAAGCACGGTGAGGTACTTCTGCTTCAGGCTGGTCAGCACAGCTTGATTCTCCAGCGCCACAACCTCATCAGGGGCTAAGTCCTCTGGGCACTGTACAGTTTCCCCAATGTCAACAAGCCCTGAGCACAAAGAGAAGCACACGATGGTTTTTCCTTCCAGAAACCAAGGCCCGCCTGTTGGAGAACATGATTATTCAAAGTTACAACCACCAGAGACCAAGAGGGTCTCCCCAAGGGGACACCGGGTACACTGGGCCCCTCGGACTGAGCATACCCGACACGCCAAAGTCTGCTTCGGGCGTTCTGGGTGAGGCCGAGGGAGGGAGCGAAACGGAGCGGAGGGCCTCGTCCTCAACGACCACCCCCAAATAATGGGCTGGCCCCAGCCAGAGAGCTTAGGGCAACAGGCAGAGGTCAGACCAGAAGGGCCCCAGATGCTGGGCGGAACAGGCACTCAGGTCCCCGAGCACTTCAGCAGGTGGCAGGTGCTCGTGTGGGACCTCCCCCACCGAGGGCTTAGGGGACTCACCCAGGATGCAGGGACAGTGGGGGTGGGGCATCGCACAGGAAGCCCAGCAACAGCCCGGGGTCTGGAGTCTGCCCGACCCACTGTGTGCACCGTGCTGCCTCCACGGTCTCTGTCGCACGCACACACGCGGGCACACATGCGCAACCGTGAGCGAAGGTCACATGCACACTTGGAACCTGTCCCTGTCTCTCAGGTCAGAACCGGGCACTGAGGCCCAGAGCGGAAGCAGGGTTCACCTGAAGTCGTGGGACCTCAGCAACTCCCCCCATCCCCAGTCCCAGGGCCCCCTGCTGCCCCGCCGAAGGTGTGCTGCTTAAAGAAAACACGGCCCCCACACCAAGCAGCTCACACAAGGGAACAAGGCACAAAACTCCTGAGCAAGGTCCTGGGGAGTAGCCCTTGGGGGTGTCTCAGCAGCATGCGGCTTCTCATCACTTGCCAGCGATCACGCCACGGCCATACTTTTCCCCTTCCAGAAGCAAGGCCTGAATCTGAGCAGGGGTCATTCCAAGCCTCTCCGCCAGCAGCTCCCTCCATGCGGTGTCTTCCCAGTCCCTGTGAGCAATGTGGATGGCGATGGTACGGTTCCGGTGGCTGCTCAGCAGAGGACGCCAACGCGTCTCCAGGGTCTTGACCCCGTTTAAGACAAAACCTGCATAAGGCTGCCGGAAGGAGAGGCAGCCGAACTTCATCTCCCCAGAGCGCCTTGGGCCTCACCAGACCTGCGGAGACACAGAACCACGAAGGTCAACAGGCATCGTGCCCAGCGCTCCAAGCTCATGACCTGGGGGCAAGACCTCTCCCCAGGGTCCCCCGGGGGTGCCCTGACACCCCACTGACCTGGACGGTGGGGGAACGGAGAGCCTTGGCTCCTCCTCCTCTGTCACTACACGGTCAGCTGACAGGCACAAAGGAAGGGACCGGCGGTCAGGATGACGTGTCCATCACATGGAGTCGTTGGGGACCTCAGAGAGGAGGGCGGGGATAGCTAGAGAAAGGCATGGCCAGGACAGCCTGTGGTCAGTTCTACATCAGAGGTCACTGAGCCCCAGGAGAGCACAGATGGCGAGGGGCCCCTCGGTTGGACGGCTCAGTGAGCTGGCTCTACCTCTCTCCCAGCACAGACAGGGACATCCTGGGCTTCGCCACCCTGGGGCTGCTGAGCGCAAACCCTTGGTATCCGACCTCAGCTCAGCGCTGGGGGCGCCCTGTGATCGCACATGGTCCTGGCAGCTGTCTCCTCCCGACCCCTTTGGGTGCCACCCTCCTCTGACCCCTTCCTGCCCCACTGCTCTCCACCATCAACAGACACCCCCCGACCCTGACCCGGGCCTAGAGAAACCAGGAACCAGAGCAGGAACAGCTGGTACCAGGGCGCACGCACCGTCTCCATGCCAGGCACTGGGGTGGGCACAATCAACACATCACAGGATTCGATCCTCACATAACCCAGTAAGGCAGCGCTTCGTCACCCTGCTCTATAGCTGAGAAGGAGGCGCCGAGGGATAGAGAGACGGCCCATGATTGCAGGGGACCTGAGTGCACCTACCCCTTGTCCTTGCACCTGGACGAGGGGGTCCCTCCTCCTTGCGCACGGCAGAGCTGTGCAGTGGGAGGAGCACGAGCCTCAGCTGGGTCCTGGCACCTCAAGGAGCCCCAGTCTCCATCGGGGCCGCGAGGACCGGGGACAAGGTGCAGGGGCACCTAGCCCGGCATGTGGCACCTAACAGGACAGCCACAAACAGTGGCCGCCCCTCATCATTATCATCATCCTCATCACAGGGCCTGGGGCACTGCGCTGCACTCAGGAGCACCCCGAATCTGGATCATCTCTCCTCCCAGTTCTCGAAGGACATAAACCTGGCCTCAACCCCTCCTCTCGTTTAAGAGAACACATCTACTCTCAACGATAAGGCCCTGGGATCACCCCTTTCCCAACCCACCGTCCTGCCGCCCTGGCACCACACCCCCTGCGTTCCCTCTGTCTGGGGCTGAGCTGCGCGGCCACCTGCCCTCAGCTGTGCTCTGGGCCAAGCACAGTCCTTCACTGGAGGACCTCACTCCGTCTGCTCTTGCTCAGGCAGCCCTACTCCCCTCCCCTGTGAGTAGATGGTCTCGCTTTCAGAAAGCCACACCTGCACACCCCTCACTGCAGGGACAAAGACCCCCCCCCCCCCAACCCAGCCCCTGAGCCCGCACGTGTCTCCAGCACCTGCCAACTTGTCTAAACCTCTGCATAGCAGAGGTCCCAGGAGCAGCGGTCTACACTCACAGTCTCTACTTCTTCCCCTCGCACTGCCCGCCCTCCTCCATGAACACACCGGTTGCCGCAGGCACCAGCGACCTGCCCCGTGCCTGTCCATCTTCATGGAACTCACGGCCGGACAGCCCTGACGCGACTGACACCCCTCCTTCACTTCTCAGCCTTCCACGTTGCACCTCACTCACGGGTTGGTTCTGCTAACCACATAAGGCCCCAGCCGGCAGCAGAGAAAACCATTTCATGTAAGTGGCTCGTGTTCTCACAGCCTAGCAGACCCGTATCCAACAGGAGAAAGAGGACACCAGGCCCTCACACTGTCACACGGGAAGGATTTGGGGGCCCTATAGTCCAGTTCCCCTCAATCAAATCCTGGAAGTCCCCCCCCCCCGGGAGGAGTGACAGGGGCAACAGGCTGAACCCCGCACAGCCGGCGGCCTCGGTGAGGTCGCGGCCCTTAAGGGCCCAGCGGGAGGCGGGGAGGGCCGGAATGACTGCGGACCGGGGCCCGTGCAAAGGTATGGTCGCGTTTCTCCGCGCACACGTACGTCGCGGGCATGTGATGGTGGCGGGAGGAGGGGACAGGGAAGGGTGTCCGCGGCCGCTCTGCGCTTGCTTCCAGACCTCTGGTCCGGGAACCCCCAGCCCAGAGGCACCGTCCCGCCGAGGGTCGAGCAGGCCGCAGCCGCACGGGCTTCCTGGCTCCCTTCGCGCGTGGCGGGTCTCCCCGCCCCCGCCCACCGCAGGCGCGCTCAGCCGATTCGGCTGCGGCCACCGGGCGGGACCGTCCGCTTCCCGTGACCCTGCGAGGCCACCAGCGCCGGGACGACCGCCTCCCACGCCCAGGCGAGGAGACGACGCGGCCCACCGAGAGAGGACAGAGCGCCCGGTCCGCGTCGTGGCTGTCCCGCCATCGCCGCGGCCCGACACCAGGGACCGCTGACAGGTGCCGGGCGCCGGCAGCCCCTCACCTGACGCACCCGCACAGACGCTGCCGCTCCTTTTTTGCGGGGCATACGCCGGCTCGTACCCACGTAGTTACGTACGCACACGGAGGTACGCAGCACGCCAGGGCGAAAGCCCGTAGGCACGCAGCCAAGCAGTTACGTGGACACGCACTTACGTACACACGCACATAGGCCCGCAGGCCCCGGTCGCTAGGAGACGTCGTTGGACTCAAGGGGCCGGGAGGCGCGCGGGACCATCAGGCTTGATAGGGAGCTGGGGCTGGCGGCTGGAGCGGAACCGGAAGGAGGATAGAAATGGGGGTGGGGCGGTGGGGGGAAGGGGCGGGGCGAGTCGAGTCTGGGGGTGGGGCTGTGGGCGGGGCGGCGGGAGGCCGAGCTGGGGGAGGAGTAGGTGGGGGCGGACCTGTGGGTTAGGAGCTGGGGTAGGAGGAGCCGTGAGACAGGGCTGTGGAAGAAGCTGGCGCCAGTTGTGGGAAAGAGTTGGGGCAGGACCTAGGGCAATGAGCGGGAAGGAGCAGGACGGAGATGGGAAAGCTGCGGAGGAGTAGCTGTGGGAAGAGCAGGGTGGGCCTGGGGAGGTGTAACTGGGGGAGTTGCAGGGGGGAGCTTGGGGTGGAGCCAAAGGGGAAGCTGGGGGACCACTGGGGAGGAGGGCAGAGCTGACAGGAGGAGCTGGAGCAGGGGCAGGATGGAGCTGGGGCAGTGGAGGCGGAGCTGGGAGAAACTGTGAGGGATGGAGTCAGAGGAGCTGGGGACCCCTGGGGGGAGGGCCCTGGGAGGAGCTGAGCGGAGTTGAGAAGCGGAGCTGGAGAGGGGCGGGGTGGAACTGAGGAGGTTGGGTAGGCGGAGCTGGGGCAGGAGGGGGCGGAGCTGAGAGAAAGCTGTGTTTGGTGGGCGGGGGGGGGGTTCAGGGGAGGAGCCAGGGAACCCATGGGTGTGGGGGTAGGGAGGAGCAGAGCGGAGCTGAGAAGTGGAGCTGGAGAGGGGCGGGGTGGAACTGAGGAGGTTGGGAAGGTGGAGGTGGGGGTGGAGATGGGCGGAGCTGGAAGAAAGCTTTGGCGGGTGGTGGAATCACAGGAGGAGTGGGGGAACCACCGGGTAGAAGGAGGTAGGGTGGAGCAGGATGGAACTAAGGGGAGCAGGCGAGGAGGAGCGGGGCGGAGCTGGCGGACGAGTGGGACGAAATTTAGGAGACGGAGGTGGAGCCATGGGAAGAGCTGGGGAAGCACAATGGATGAGCACCTGGGGAGTAGCAGGGCCGGGCTGGGGGACCCTCCAAAGGCAGAAGTGGGGGACTAGGAGGGCGTGGCTGGTGGCAAGTTAGGAGGGAGAGGTGAGGATGAGCCGGGCCGGTCTGGGGGAAAGGTCGGAGAAGTAGTAGCTAGCGCCGGGGGTGGGGAGGGTGGCACGGGGATGGGCAAAAGCTGGGAGAAGGTGGGGAGGTGACCAGCGGGGCTGGGGTTGAGTAGAACGACGTGGGCGGGGGAAGCTCGGAGCAGAAAATGGGGAGGAGTGGGGCGGGGCTTTCGAGGCTCGAAGTGAACTGGTGAGATAGCTGGGAGGGGGAACAGGGCGGGGCTGTAGAGAGGCTGGGCGGGACTGCTAGGATAGTTCGGAGGAGGAGCTGCGGAGGGGCTGGTGTGGGGAGTAGCAAGGTTGGACTGGTAGGGTATCTGGAAAGTGAAGCTGGGGCGGAGCAGGGTGGGACTGGTGGAATAACTCGGGGGAGGAGCTGGGGTGGAGCAGGGTTTGGTACGGGAGGAGCGGAGCGGGACTCGTGGAATAGCTGGCGGGGAGGGGCTGGGGTTGAGCAAGGCTGTACTGGTGTAGTGGCGGGGAGGAGGAGCTGGTGTGTCGCGGGGCGTGGCTGGGGTGGAGCTACGTTGGAGGAGGGCGGAGCTGGCAAGGCCGGAATGTTGGACCTTGGGGACCGCGCGGGGCTTAGCAAAGGTGTGCCAGTGGCGCAGACCAGGCAGTGCCCTTTATAAGCGTTCCGTCCGCGCCGCACTCGTAGGCAACAAAGTGGCAGCCCCAGGGTCCTCAGCGACCTGAGGTGACCCTTAAAATGGACCCCGGAGAGCACGGAGGCGGGAAGAGGGTGGTACCTGCAGGTTGAATCCCGCACCTCCGGGCTGAACGCCCAGGCACCCTGGGATGGCCAGTGGGGGCCTGAGGGACGGACTTTATATGAACGTATTTCGCAGGTGAGAAGAAAAAATTCCTACTCTGTTTCCTGCTGCCCCTCAGACCTGACATGTGCCAGACAGAGTCAACCGCCCTGTCAGAGCTGTTTCCTGCCCTCTACCTCTCAGTCAGGGACTCAACACACTCCCTGTCGCCCTGCTTTGTTCCTGGGGTTCCCTTACCCTCACCCTCCTTCCGCATTTGCTTGGTGACCAAATCCGGTGTCCCTGCCTCCCAAATGCCTGATTAGAATAGATGCTCCTCTTCTTGTCCCCACTGCTACTTCCTGAGTTCAGGTCTGAGGTCTGGGGCTTTTTACCTGAGCCCCCACACCGGCCTGGATGCCTCCTGTCTTTCTTCCTCTGTAGGGGTAACTTCAAAAACATTCAGGTCACTCCTGGTACTTCAGAGTGGCCTGCAAGTGAGGTTTTCCTGAACACTTTTTTCAAAGCACGAGAATCTCTTTTTCCTCAGCTACCCTGCTCTCACTCAGTAACCCACCCCTGCCAATGGAACAAAATCCGCAAGGAGAAGTAGAGGGACTACAGATATAATCCTTAAGGAAACAAAGTTTCTGGAAGAGTGTCCTGTATCTCTAGTGTTTCCTGAATTCTCTCATAGCTAGGGACTTTTTTCATATAACTCAGGCAGATTTTTAACCCCTCTCTGGCCCTCGTGTGATCCCAGCCAACCCTGTAGCTTAACCATGCTTCCTAAAACACAACTTTGCCCAGAGGTTGCCCTCGCTCCTAATTCTTGGCATTTAAGTGCCTGAACCTCTCTGGCCTCAGTTTGTCCAGGTGTCAAATGAGGATAATATAAACAATCCTCAGGTTGTGGGATTACTATGAGCACTGAATGAGCCCAGCTCAGCCATACATAACATGGCCTTGTTCAAGGGAGTCGTCTGTCTCTAGTCTCACTGCCTGGACCCTTCCCCAGTTCCCAGCACTCAGTGACTGTGCCCTCCACACTGCTCTCTCATGGCAGATACTCTCCCTCACTTCCTGTGTGTGGCCTCATGAAGCTTCCCCTAACAGTCTGAGCCGGGTGTCAGGGCCTGCTCCTTCTTCCTGACAACTTTCCAGAATCCTGTCTATGGTACTCCTTTTGTGCAAGGTTACTTTGGCTTTTTCTGTTTTGCATGTGTATGTGTGTGCCCAGTTATTGCAGCTAGACTGGAATCTCTCTGGAAACAAGCACTCTGTCCACTTCACCTTTGTGCTGTCCCCAGAGCCTGCCTCTGCCAGAGGAGACACTAGATGTAAATGATGGCGATAAACTGTCCAGTTTGAATCATCCAGGATTCATCGACTCTCTACCATGATGAGCTACTGTACCATGCTGGGCTTCAGCAGATGAGTGACATAGGCCCTGACCCGGAGTCGGTGCATGCTAGTTGGATAAGAAAGGCAAGTATGTCAATAACTCTCATTTGAGGTAGGACCAGACACTGTCCACAGAAAGAACTGTGAAGTGCTACAAGGCCTCAGGAGAGGCCAGAATGCACCTCACTGGGAGATCAGGAAGTTTTCAGAAGCAGGCTGGTTCTGAGCTGCGCACTGAAGAATAGGCAGAGTTTGGAAGGTGTTGATACAGGAGTCCAGTCCTGGGAAGTCAGCTTTAGACTGAGAAAACAGGAGATTAGAGGCAATAAGGAAGAATATCCCAGGTAAAGCTGCTTCTCGCATCCTGTCTCCTCTGGTCCTTGAATCAACCTGGCAAGCTAGGTGCTGATAGATCCACTCGATGGATGAGGAAACCAAGAGCACAGAGGCCAAGGGACTGGGCTAAGATCTCTCATTCGGCTGGGGGTGGGGGAGAGCTGGGATTTAAACTCAGGATCGGCCAACCCAGAGTCCACGTGGCCACCAGACAGGTTGGGAACACAGGATGCACACTCTAAGCCTGGTGCTAAGGCCATCAGCCTGCTACCCTGAGTTATGCTTCTGAAGTATATGGCTGATCCCGGGCCTTGCGTGTGTTCTTATTTCCCATCTGGAAGGCAAGGGACTCAGCCTCTGACCACTCCTACTCCTTCCAGCTCTTGTGCAGTGTGATTCAGGGACTTTGAATTATTTCACTTGCCTGTGAGCTGGTCTACTCCTTTTAGATCACAGGAGGGACTATTGCACTTGAATCAAGACAGTATGCGTTTCACAGAATGTACTTTATGGTGGCTGTGAAAGAGTCAATTCCGTTTACTCAGCTGTGGCTGGTGCTCTCTGGAGTGCAAGGAAAGACCGAACCAAAGGGAAGATTAATGGCTTGCTGTGAGACACAGCCACCCAAAGGCACTGTCCTTAGATTTTCATCCCCATTTGTGTAGTTGAGAAGTGTCAAATCAGGCATATGCATTTAGTTCTGCACTTGAGTTTCCTGCTGACAGATTCTGCAGAATGACTCAGGGTAGCAGAGTTTCTGTCAAATCTATTGCTTGCTTCTGGGGATCTGTGTGGTCCAGAGCCAGGTGACTTTACCATATACGTCTTCCTACTAGGATAGAGCAGGGCTTGGACAAGGGCTGGTATGGAGGTGAGGGACTACAAGCGTCATCTGTAGTCCTACAAATCTGCCCTCTGAGACATTTTTTTATTCTATTTTTAATGTGTACTTATTTATTTAAAGGGGAGGTGCAGAGAGAGAGAGAGAGAGAGAGAGGGAGAGAGAGAGAGAGAGAGAGAGAATCCCAAGCAGGTTCTGTGGGTCAGCGCAGAGCCTGATGCGGGGATCGAACTCACAAACCATGAGACCATGACCTGAGCTGAAACCAAGTCAGATGCCTAACTGACTGAGCCCCCCAGGTGCCTCTGCTTCTTCAGACCTTGAAATGCTTGCCTGTGTCCTCTTCTCCTTCCTTCTCCAGTCCTAGCGAAACTACTTTTTGGAGTCCATCCTATTTGTAAAATGACTGTTATTCATATCGAATTAATCCCAAAGTAGTACCATCAATTTCCCTCTAAAATACCAACAAGACCACCGCTTTAAACTGTTGATACACGAGGGGGCGCCTGGGTGGCTCAGTCGGTTAAGTGTCAGACTTCCACTCAGGTCATGATCTCACCGTTCTGGAGTTCGAGCCCTGCATCAGGCTCTGTGCCGACAGCTCAGAGCCTGGAGCCTGCTCTGGGAGATTCTGTGTCTCCCTCTCTCTCTCTGCCCCTCCCCTGCTCATGCTCTGTCTCTCTCTTTCTCTCTCAAATATAAATAAACATTAACAAATTTTAAACTGTTGGTACATGAGGGAGAGAGAAGAGTCGGTGAGAGTCAGCGTGTTCTGAGCGTTCACACCGTATGCAGAGAGGTAGTTTGCCGCAGCTCCTGTGCTGCCGTTTCCACTGTGGTAAAACAAAGCTGGCATTCCCGCCAGGCTTTGCAGTTCATAGCTTGCTTACCCGTGGGTCCTTAGGAAGAAAGCCCCTCTGGGTCCTTTTCCTCATCCTAGTACCACATTGGATTCTCCTGGGGCTTTGGCAGTGACATTATCATTCTCTTCACTTTAGAGATGAGGCACCTGAGATTCAGAGAGAGGAAGTGATTTACCTCCAGATGCGCAGTGAGTGACCGAGGCAGGACTGCTTGGGTCCAACTATGGTGACCTGCTTCCCCTACCCACGGAGGGTTGTGGTTGAATATGCTACCTAGAAGGCCCTTTCGAGCTTGAGCAACATTTGATGCTGTGAGTGTACTGTTTGGGAATTCAGTCTTGACCCATTCAGACTTATTTCTTGGCTGCTTCTCTGGTTCCTGGCCTGCTCAATTTGGTTCTGTACCTGCCCAACACAGTTGCTCTCCGCCTGTGGTTCAAGAAGCCCAACTCTTCTGAAGTAATTCTTCCACTGCACTCGGTGTCTAGCCCCACTCATGCTAGACTGTTCATGTCGGTCATGGGAAAAAGACACTCTGTCATTTGCGTACTTGTGTTGGGGCCCAGCTCAGGCTGTCTTCTCATTCCTACGTCACATGCTAACCACTCATTCCCAAGTACTTTGGCATGCTGGTTATCTGGAATTCATCCTGGTTTCCTTGTCCTTGCTTCTGCTTATATACACTCCTCCCTTCTGCCACATTATCTGGGTCCCAGGCCTTTTCTGTGTTTGATTTTTCTTCTGTAACTCCCTGGGCTAGACACAGAGGCACAGTGAAGCTAATCAAGTTTAAGACTCAGCTTCAGGGTCACTTGCTTGCACAGGCCTGGGAGAGACCCTAACGTTATGGTTTATGCTAGTCATACGGCTTATAAAATCCACAGAAAACGAAATTTTAGCTTCTCGGGGCACCTGTCTTTCCATTCTGTTGCCTCCATTATTCTTGCTGTTGTGTTGGGTGGCAATGCAGCGGCCGTGGGCATATTGAGAATCTGACTAAGGAGATGCTAAATGGGGATATACTTAGTGTGCATTTGGAGAGTCCTATTTAAGGGGCTCACAATCAATTCCATACATGTTTGGGTTATTGCTAGCTGCCCTATATTGAAGTAACTTTCAGGAATACCTATGCTTTCTGTACCATTGCACACAGTGTCGGGAAAAAAGGTATGAGGTTGTAGAGGACTGGGGTGTCGTATCTTGGAGAACTCAGTGCTGGAAGTGTGTCGGCAGTAGAGGAGAATCAAGGTTCACGGTGGACCGAGCCGGAAGCTAGTCTGTGGGAAACTCTTCCAGTCACAAATCAGATCTGTAAAATTGACCAACACAAGTTCCATCCTGTCAGGAAAATTCTCAGTGTGCAGTGTATGCAATCATAAACACAGCACACATTTATGTTAACATTTGGACGGGCCTGTATGAAGTGAAATTTTCCAGAATTCTTGTGACTGTGAGGCACACACCTGTATCAGAACTACAGACGTTGAGCGGCATGCTGAAAAGAGTTCATGTAGCTGGACTGAGACTGCTGTCCTTTTAAAAGCTCTGCTTGCAAGGCTGGCTTCTGGGGACTTGGCCTTCAGAGGGTGTCCAGGCAATAGTAAACTGGTAAGAAGGCTCACTGTGTGCAGACTGTTTATACAAACTACATGGTTTATGCTGAACACCTACTTTCCTTCTGGGAGTCTGAAATTTTGGTGCATGCTAGCTAGGCAGACAGTTCCTATGTGACCAGCCCTGACTACAACCCCGGGGCACTGAGTTTGGGCTTCCCTGGGCAGAAATGTCACATCCATGTCACTGTATGTTCATTGCTGAAGGAATCATGTGGTCTGCGTGGCCCCTCATGGGAGGGATAGAGGATAAGGAGTCTGCACAGGAATTCCTCCAGGCTTTCCTTGTGTCTTATCCTCTTGCGATCTGCCTGTGTGTCCTTACTATGTTGCTGTAATGCATTTTAGGTGTGAGTACAACTGTATTCTAAGTCCTGTGAGTCTCCCACTATGATAGACAAGAAAAGTAGGAATAACGTATTGCAGAAATATGTCAGGCAATTATTTAATAAAATATACTTTTATTTATTATGTCATTTTTTTCTGAATTTTGAGATGTGCCTCACATTTATTGACTTTTTCAAATGTGTGTTTCATTGTATTTCTTCTCTCATTTTAAATATTCACTTCTGTTACCAATCATGTATTGATATTTTTGTATTCTTATCCTTGGAGAGGGCCCCAAGTGTTATAAGCTTCCGGTTCCACAGAACCTGGATCTGCCTCTGTTGTGGATCCAAGACTTGTGACTTGTTGATTTTGTTATTGTCACCCCATATTTCACAGGTGGGAGATTAAAACTGAAAGGGGGAAGTCAAGTATATGTGGCAAAACTGGGATAGGATCCAGGTCTTCCAACTCCCAATTTAACACTCTTATCCTTCCATTCAGTAAAGCATTTTGATGATTTATCTGTAAACAATGGTCAGGGTGCATTGGACATAGACTGGGTGGCACTTGGAAGACTGAAGTTCTACTCCCTTCTTTCAGTAGATGGGTCATCTTCTATGAGTCCTTCCCTTCCTGGGACATATTTTCTGCTTTTGTAAAACAAAGGCACTGGAATAGATGCTCTTTAGAGTAGAGGCCTTTCTCTCTTTGATGTTCCATGAGTCTGTCATTCTAGAAATGCTGGAGTCACGCAATCATAGTTGAAACCATTTATCTTCTTGTCCTTGGGTCTTCTCTATCTCTAAAACAGAAGTAAAATACCTACGTCTCTCAGTTGTTGTCAGCCCCCTGGCACCATTCCTGGTAGAGTAGGTGATCAAAAGTTGCTTCCATCCTTTGGTCCAGTCAGGAACAAAGGTTGTGGTGTATAATTCTCACTCCTCCCCTTTGGAATCAGAGGATCTTTGATCAGCAAACCAAATTTTTTTAAAAAAAGAAATACACACACACACACTCTGCTTCTGAAACTTTTAAAAATAGAAATATAATTTGCAAACAGAAAAAAAAGCACAAATATTAAGTGAATAGATTAGTGGATATTCACAAAGTTAACATACCAGTAACACATATTTATATTAAGAAATAGAACACTGCTAGAACTGCCTTGTGATCTCCTCCAGGTCACTCCTTCTGCCCAAAGGTAACCACCACTTTGGCTTGTTACATCTTATGGAATCCTACATTATGTACTGTTATTATTGTCTGGATTCTCAACACTTAATATTGTTTGTGAGATCCATCCGTATTGTTGCATGAACAGTATCTCCTTGATTCTCGTTGCCATACAGTATACCGGTTTATGACTACACTGTGATTTATCTATTCCACTGTTTGTGGACATTGGCATGGTTTCCAGCCTTTTGTTGTTACAAATAAAGCTGCTAGGAATATCCTTGTATTTACTTTCTTTGGCAAATATATGTTTCTGTTGCATATATGTCTAGAGGTGTAATTGATGATTTATAAGATGTGACCAAGTTTAACTTTAGCAGATACTGCCAAATAGCTTTCCAAAGTGGTTGTAGCAACTTCTATACTACCACCAGCAGGGTGTGAGTTCCAGTTAGTCTCTATCCTTGATAGCACACGTTGTCACTTAGGTGGGTTGCAGGGGGATCTTATTTTGGTTTGTTTGTTTACATAGATCAGACTTCTGTGGTGTACAATTTCATGACTTTGGACAGAAGTGCAGAGCCATGAATCCGTTACTACCAAGATACAGAAAAGTTCCCTCTCCCTCCCCCCCCAAATGGCCTGGCACCACCTCTTTGTGTTCTACTCCTCCCCCATTCTCAGACCCTGGCAGCCACTGCCCTGATCTCCATCCCTATAATTTTACCTTTTCCAGATTCTCGAGTAAATGGAATCAAATGGTATATAGTCTTTTGGATCTGGCTTCTTTTACTAAGCAAAATGCCTTTGAGTTTCATCTGTGTGGTTGTTGTGTATCAGTAGCTCACTGCTTTTTATTGGTGGGTAGTCATCCATTGTATGGATGCACCACATTTTGTTTATCTGTTCAACAGTTGAAGGACATTTGGTTTGTTTCCAGTTTTTGGTCTATTGTTGTAAATATTCATATAGAGGTTTTTGTGTGGATATAAGTTTTCATTTCTCCTGAGTAAATATCCAGAGGTGGGGATTGCTGTAACTTCCACCACCAGCGAGGTATAGAACTGTACCATCACCACATCATCCTCATACCTCATGGTACCCCTTTATATCCTCACTCACTTCCTACTCCACATCCCTTACCCCTGGCGACTACTATTTTATTCTGCATCTCTGTCGCTGTGCTATACCAAGAATGTTATTTACATGGACTCATATGGCACAGTATGTACCTTTTGATAATGGCTTTTTTTTCACTCAGCATAATTCCCTGGAGGTTCATTCAAGTTGCTGCCATGTATCAATAGTCCACTTCTTTTTATTGCTGGATAGCATTTAATAGTAGTGATGTATCACAATTTAACCGTTTACACACTTCAGTAGTTTTCATTTTTTGGCCATTTAATGAATAAAGCTGCTATAAACATTCATCTACAGGTTTCTGCACTAACGTAAGTTTTCATTTCTCTGCAATAAATGCCCAAGAATGTGATTGCTGGCTCATCGAGTAAATACATTTTTAGTATTTAAATCAATTGCCAAACTAATTTTCAGAGTGGCTGTACCATTTTATATTCTGACCATCAATGTATGGAGATCCATTTTCTTGGCATCCTCACTAGCAATTTGGTGTCACAGTTTATTATTTTATTCACTTGGATAGGCTTGTAGTAATGTCTCATTATGGTTATAATTTGCATTTTCTTGAAAGGCTAATGATGTTGAATATCTTTTCATGTGCTTCTTTGCCTCTGTGTGTCCTCTGCGGTTAAATGTCTCTTCCTGTCTTTTGCCCATCTCCTAATAGAATGAGTTTTTTGATGCTGAGTTTTGAGATTCTTTATATACTCCAGATACAAGTCCTTTGTGGGACATAGAATTTTCACACTTTTCTTCCAGTCTGTAATTTGTCTTTTCATCTCCTCTTTAGTGTCTTCTATAGATTGGAGGTTTTTAGATTTGATGAGGTACAGTTTATCAATTTTTACTTTTGCGTGTCATGCTTTCAATCCATTGGGCATCTTTGTGTAGGTATATTCTCTATTCTCTATTGTCTTCTGCTGATGTATGTGTCTCTACCTCCCCCAGTACAAGACTTTATTATTGTTATTGTTGAATTTGAAGAGTTGTTCATATGTTTTGGATATAAGACCTTCTTCAGCTATGTCATTTGCAAATATTTTTCCCAGTCTGTGATTATTCTTTTCATTCTCTTAAACAATGTTCTTTACCTTTTTTTTTTTTCTATTGATTTCTAGCATGGCCTGAGACCATACGTTTAATGATTGCTGTTACTTAAAATTCATTGAGGTTTTTTTCTATGGCCCACACAATAGTTGATCTTTATGAACGTTCCATGTGCAAGAAAAGAATGTGCTGGGTGGGATTTTGTACACCAGTTTCGTCAGATTGGTTGCTGTGCTGTCCAGGTAATCTGCAACTTTACTCATTTTTTGCCTGTGTTTCTGTCAGTTTCTGAGAGGAGTGTGGAAGTCTCCAACTGTAATTGCATATTTGTCTTTTTTCTCCTTATAGTAGTGTCATTTTTAGTGCATTTTTAAGCTCTGTTAAGTGAGCACATTTTTATGATTTTTATCTTATTGGAGACTTGACCTCTTTCTTGTGTAATGTCCCTCTTCATTTCTGATAATATTCTTTATTCCGAGGTTTTTGTCTGAGGTTACTCTAGCTACTCCACAATATTTTGCTACTATTGTTGCTTTATACTTCTCTTTTAGATAAATTAAATATAAGAAAAATCTGTTTTACCTTCATTTCTTTCTTTTTAGCACTCTTGATTTGTTTGTGAAGATCCATGTTTCAGACTAATGTATTACTTCAGCTGGAAAAGTTACTTCAAATTTTTTGTTGAGTAGGACTACTGGCTATGATTTCCATCATTATTTGTGGTCTTCTGAGAAAGTCTTTATTTCTCTGTCATTTTGAAAATTAGCCTTACGGAGATATAATTTACATACTGTAAAATTCACCCTCTCACATGTATACTTCAGTGACATTTGATCAATTTGCAAAGTTGGGGAACTCTCACCAAAATCCACTTTTAGAGCATTGCTATCACCCCCAGAGACCCCTCATACCATGTCAATCATCTTCTCACCCCCATTTCAGGTAACCACTAATCTGCTTTCTTCCCCCTTCCAGTTTTATTGAGATATAACTGACATACATCATTGTTTACATTTTTTTTCTGTTTTATTTTAGAGAGAGAGAGAGAGAGCACACACATGAGTCAGGGAGAGGGGCAGAGGGAGAGGAAGAGAAAATCCTAAGCAGGCCCCACACTCAGCACAGAGCCTAACGTGGGGCTCGATCCCATGACGCTGGGACCATGACTTGAGTTGAAATCAAGAGTCAGACGCTCAACCGAGCCGCCCAGCCACCCCCATCATTGTATACGTTTAAGCTGTAGAAATCTGCTTTCTATGCCTATAGATTTGCCTTCTTTGGAATTTCCATATAAATTGAATTATACAATACTGAGTCTTCTGCATCTGGGTTCTTGCACTTACCATAATGTTTTTGAGGTTCATCCATGTTGTAGCAGGTGTCAGAATTTTGTTCCTTTGTGTTGCTAAATAGTATCCCGTTGTATGGACGTAGTATATTTTATCTGTTTACTAACTGGTAAACATTTGAATTGTTTTCATTTTTTGGTTCTATGAATAATGCTGTTATGAACATTTGCTTACAGGTCTTTGTGTGGGCATATGTTTTCATTTTACTTCTTACCTAGAGCATACATAATTGCTGGTTCACATGGTAAATTTATGTCTAACATTTAAAAATTTTTTCAAAAAACATTTTTTTTGTTTTAGTAAGTTAAACTATTTTTAGAAGAGATTGAATACACTATTTAAGAGATACTTGAATAATGCTATTCTGTATTTTGTTCAAGGTGATACTTTTTAAAATGTGAAGCTACTCTTGTGTCATTAGATTATTATGCCTTTTACATCAGAACTAAAGTACATTATGCTTTACATTTTAAGGAACGAATTGACAAACTGGTTTCAAAAGTGGCTGTACCAGTTTACATTGACACCAGTTCATTTCTAAAGATAATTTTTTCTGGGTATAGAATTCTGAGTTGCATGGTTTCTGATGAAAAAATTTCATGTAATTCTTATCTTTTTATTCTATGTAATGTTTCTCTTTTCTCTGGCCACTTTCAAGATTTTCTTTAACTTTTGTTTTCAGCAGTCTGACTCTGATATGCCAAGGGGTAATTAACTGGAGACCTTGAACTTATATTTGTGCTTTGGTGTCATTTAATTTCAGGATATTCTCACCCATTATGACTTCATAAAAATTTTTAAAATAAATAATTTCCCATCCCCCTGCCTTCCTTCTGGGATTATACTTACCTTAGGCTGTTTTATATATTATCTTGGGTATTCTTTTCTGTTTTTATTTCTAATTTTTCTCTTTGATTTCAATGGGGGTAATTTCTATTGACTGATCTTCAGGTTCACTGATTCTTTCCCTGGCTGTGTTGACACTGGTGGTGAGCCCACTGAACATATTATTTACCTCCACTACCATGTTTTTCATTTCTAGCATTTCCATTTGGTTTTTCTCTTAGAGTTTGTGTTTCTCTGCTGCAATTACCTTCTGCTCCTGCATGATATCCACTTTTCCCATTAGAACTTTTAACGTGTTAATCATAATGGAAGTTCCTTGTCTGATCGCCGCAGTGTCTGTGTCATAGCAGATGCTGGCTCTGATGATTGCTTTGTTTCTTGGGAGTATGATTTTCCTTGCCTTTCTGTGTGTCTTAATTTTTTTTGTTTGAAGCCATACATCTTGTGTGGGACAATAGAGACTGAGGTATATAGTTTTTATGCCTGGATGTGAACGTGAATTTCCTTCTGCTAGATCTTTAGAACAGGGCGTTGAGTTACCCTGATTAGGAATTGGACTGAGTTTGAGGTTGTCCTTGCAGAAACCTGTGCACCACAGGTTTCAAATTCCTGTAGCAATTCCTTGTACTTAGGGGGAGAGGTGGTTTTCCAGAACGTTTTGTCAACACTGAGCTTTAGGTCTTCCCTTCCCACTGCTTCAGGTGGTCTCTTTGCATACTCTTCCTCTTCTGTCCCTTTCCCAGCACTATTCTGCTGTTACCAGTTACTGGAACTTGGTTGCTTAGTGGTGTGGGGGACTGGGAGGGGGCAGTTTCCATTCTTCTGCTTGAGCCTCAGTCTTAGGTCCTGGGTCCCTTGGTCTCAGGAGTGTGGCCTTCATAAGTCTTTTGCTCCTCTCCTTGGTTGTTGTGGGCCCAGCACACATTTCTGCCCTTCTCCCAGGACTCGTTGTTTTACTTGTTTTCCTGTTTTCTTCTCCCAGTTGCCATGGGTTGCTACCGTGCAGTCTGTGTTCTTTGCCTCCACAGAGAAAGGCGTTTTCTTCCTGGAGGAGATAAGGGAAATGCAGAGGTGAGGATTCATAGCCCTCCCTAGTGTTCTTCTCTTCAAGGTCTGCATTTCAATGGTCCCTTCTTAGTGTTCTTTCTGATCTTTTCTGAGAGCAAAGCACCCAGTGGAGTTTCTGGGGTAGGGACTCCCACAGTATCTGAGGCTCTCAGAGGCTTCCCTCTGCCCTGCAGGTTTATATTCTGCATTCACCAAGTCATCTATGGTTCCAGCTGACCTCTTCTTCCTGGTTTTCAGTAAGCTAAGCCCAGATGAGTGAGTGCTTACATCTTTTCTCCTGCAGAAATGGTATCTCCTCAGGTTTGGGGCAAGTTTGTTGCTCTGTGGCCACAGTTCTCCAATGCATTTGAAAACATTGATGAATTTAAAGTTAGTCTGGCTTGTTTTTTGTCTTAACTGTGGGAATGATACTTCTTCCAGCCTACTGCATCCCAGAGTAGAAGCTATCTCCTGGCTGATCAATTTTAGATTTCTTTGAGCTCAGACCATCAGCCCCTCACACCCCTTATTGTTATTCATATATTGTAATGTGCAGAACATTTCCTTCTTATGATTGTTGCTCTCAAAATATTCTGCTCTGCTTTGCAGTAAATGCCTGTTGACTATTTTGTGGTATTCCTATTTTGGGGTATTTCAGATACCCCATTTATTCCTTCTGCTTCCCCCTAGCAGATACTGCCTGGTCCTATTTTGGGTTTCATTGGACTATCTTTTCATCTAGTTTTGTTGTAGATGTTGTTTATGGGGTTTTGTTGTATTATTCTAGCACTCCATCTGTTTTCAGTGGGTGATTCAGGGAGACAGAAACTATGATGCCACTGCTAACATTTTCCTCCTAAAGTCTTGCCTTTCTTTTTCAAAAGATATTTTTGCTAGGCATAAAATTCTACTTTGACAGACATTTTCTTAGTCTATTGGTGAATGCAGTTTCAGAACTCAGTAAATACCCTGAGGGAAAACCTGGCGGAATACTGCACCATTTTGCCCTCTTCTTCTCACCAGAATCCTGGCTCTTCAAGGCTCAAATAATTTTTCTCCACCCCACAGAGACCACCCAAAGCTCTGCTGCTTTCTCTTGTCTTGGTAGAGGCTCTCAGTCTAGGCCTTTACTCCTGTCCCCACTCATTTACCTCATTCCCAGAATCAGCAAACGTTCCGAGGAAAAAGTGGCTGCAGGGTGTCATTGCCTCTCTTTTCCAAAGTCCTGGTTGCCTAATCATTACTCTAATGCCTTCCAATAGATGTTTTACATTTTGATGTGACTTTTCTAGTTATTCTTTGCTACAGGCTACTCCATGGCATTCACACAAGTCCACCCCCACACTAAGTAGTTTCACATGAAATCTCCTCCTCACGAACTGAAGAAATTGCTGAAGGGTGATGTTTTAGGGGGTTCCTTCTCAGATAAATCCATCACTGCTTTTCAAGAGGAAAGACTCTCAAAGATGAATAAAAATGGCCGAGACTGAGGGAGACTGTTGTATTATCGCATCATTTCCATGACCTCTGTTTTTGGCTGGTAAAGGTGAGGAATTATTTAAGTTAGCACGAGTTGATTAGGTTAGAAAACTAACTTTTCACAAACACAGCAAATGATACCAATCCTAACTTACACACTTTTAGGATCTGAATGAATGAGGCCCTGCTACCTTCTGTCATTATGAGACCTGCAGCACAGCTACCACTCAAAATTATTTCCTTTTGGTATGTTAATTGTTCTCGTAAAACACAAATAATCTTCTGTCTACTTTCCAAGGACTCAGGCATAGGCGCTCACAATAAATCATAGGCGCAATGCCTGTCTTTGGATATAGAGAGCTCCATGCTGTGGAATCTGCCAGAGAAGATGAACTCCCTTGAGAGTAGAATTTACTCTGCTAATTATCATGCTTCCTGCCACAATGCCACAGCCTCCCTTGACTGTATATCCCACAGCTGGGCAGAGTGTTTCAGGCAAAGATTAGATTGCGTCTTCTGCAAGGTCTTCATCCTGGAGACTCTCCAGAAGGGGTGATAGGGCCATAGAAAAACAGAAAACTGTTTTCTGTTCATGGGCCCCTTATTGCCATGAAAGCAGTATTTGGAACTTAGGTCTCCTATGCACCAGCTGCATGACTCTGGGTCACCGACTCACCTTTATGTGCATAGATTTCCTCATCTCTAAAATCATCCTAACAACCTTGGCTTCATAAGTCTGTTGTGAAGACCAACTTTAATAATGGGGCAGAAGTTATTTATCAGTTTCAAAGTGCAACATACCAATTAGGGTTTGGTGTGATTGGTTGCCTTATCTCATTTTAGTGCTGCTGGAGTCCTAGGGCTGGAAGACGTCTAATCCCACATTTCAGCCAATGCAATAATCTTCAGTGTCCCAGACAGATAGCCTTTTAGCTTCTGCATGCAAAGATGTTTCAGATGTAGGATAGATTTCACTTATGCTTGTCTTCCAGTCCATATGTTGGGTCCTGGGAGTTCTGGAACTTCTGATCTCCCGTGACTGGGGAGGGAAGGGCAGCGAAGACTTCAGAAGCCCAGAGCCATGCTATGTGTTTTGTTTTGTGTAGCTTCCAGTTTGGGAAGGTGGTAGCCTCCTGTTGGGATATCTAGTCAGTTCTGGAAGCAGGTTTGGTTTAATCCAGACCACCTTCTCTAAACACAGGGGAATTCCTAGGGGAAACCAAGTGCTAGCCCATCCCTCAAGGTTTTCTTTGGGTCTTTGGAATGGTTCTTTCTCTGAAAGGACAAAATCACCTGTGATTCTGATAAGAGCTGGAGGCACCTAGTGACCTAAGCTGGTACTCAATGGGATGGAGAAGAAGAAGTACTAGAGAAATAGGAGGGAGTCTTCAGCACTTTCAGGTTATCTAATGGACTAATTTATGCTGACCTTTTTTTAATATGTAAAAAAAAATAGTCATAGAATCTGGAAAGGTGATTTAATCTTATTATTTGAGATCATGCACATGTATTGTTTATTTCACATTAGTTGTTTTCATCGGAGGTTACCAAGAGATACCTTCTTAACATTAGACCTATATAAAATTAGCATAAACCTTTGTTCTCTGTAAGAAGGCTACAGCAAATGATCTCTAGAAGTCTCTTCTGTTTCTAAGATAGGTCCACCATTCTTGGATTCTTTCTTGTAATCCTTTTAGAATGACGTGGACTCTTCCAGTCTACTTGGGATAGCCTTCTTCTTACACAGCCTGCATGGTCTGTCACCCTCTCTTTGGTCTAAAACCCTCTGGTGACTTGTAGAACTCTTATTTGTAGTTACAGTTATAGTCTGGTATTGGAATTCTCTATAGACTGCTGCTTGGAGAAGTTCAACATCTTAGAGATGGTTTCAATGAAAGAATTCTATCAAAAAGAATTTGCTGAATTGTGATTGCAAACAAAATAGCTGTGTGGGGACAAAATGTACTCCTGACAAGGGAGCCTTATGTTTGTTTTCCAGCCTCTCCTCCCAGTGCTTCACTTCTAATCTCTCTGCAGAAAGAAACATTTCAACAGAAAACCCTGTGGAAATTGAGACAAGTTATCTTCTCAAAGTCCTGAACTCCCATTCCTACTTCAGAAGGAACTCCTCTGTTCACAGCAGCTAAAGCTAGCCGAAGTCCAGTTCCTTCCCAAGGAAATTCTATTTGGATGTTGGACGCACACCTTTCCAAGCATTGTGTTCTTCAAATGTAAGTTCAATGGCATAAATGTCTTTCTGTAGCCTGGAAGAACTTTATATCTTTGTGTTTTCAACTAATGTGATAGTGTCTCATATTTTGCTGGTGCTATTTAGAAAATTCTATATCATAAGGGGATTTTAGAGTTATGACTGCCTTGTTTTATCTGGGTTATATATGGCTCCTTCATTCTGGGGAAAACCAAGTTCTTCATATACAGCATGTGTTTTCCCAACACCCAGGCTGAGAGACTTGGGAGGGAGTAGGAGCTGGCTCTCGTTCTGTAGGTGGTAGCAGTAAAGCACCAAGAGGCAAATGTACTTGCCAAGACACCGATTCTCAATTCCATTTGGGGGACATTCAGGGTGTCTCACAGGATCTCAAAATGCCTCACAAAACCACTCGAAAATTCTCAAAGCCAAATTCATCTTAGTTGACTTCAATTTTTTTGGAGTTACAGCATTTTAGGGTGGAGGTGGGTGTGTTTTACAAAAAAAATAGTAATACAAAAACCGCCGCCCCCCCCCACCCCCACCAACCAAGTAAAGCCAACAAAATGTCAAAACTCAAAAAACTTTTAGGAAGCAGTGGACTAGTCAGTAAGTACCAGAACAAGCATTAAAATAACCTAGGTCAGGTAATGAGAGGTATAAATTCTTGACTCATCCTCCATGGATTTGTACTTAAATACATGTCTTGTGTGATGGTGCGTCTGAAGATACTTTTCTGGGCAGGCTTTCTATAGCACTTGGGGACAATCCTAATGGTCTTTTGGGGTGACCTTATTTTTTTCATTGCCTTTGAAAGGTGAAAAAATATATATGGATACACTTGCACAGTGAGCAATTTAATGTTGCTGGAGCACAGGCTTATAATGGGAGAATTATGCAAACATGTTTTGAAAGGTAGGCTGGGGCCCCATTTTTGAGGGCCTTGAATTCAACTTTCTTCCATAGGTAATTTGGAGGCACTGCAGGTCTTTGGACAAGGACTAAAGAAGAAATATGAAATGGCCAGAGTTAGACTCTAAGGATATTAATAAGGCTGGAATGTGTAGGTTTCACCAGATTGAGACAAGTGAAGACAGAGAGATCAACCAGAAACTTTCAACAGTCTGGGATGAAAGGTGTTTTTGAGGTTTTCCAATTTTATTGTGAGCTCTGTTATTGTGTTGGTGTGTAAAAGCTGATGAAGTGTTACCTACCTCTTGGGATTCCATAGACTTTCTAGTTAATGCTGGCTAGGATTTCTCCTGGCTCAAATGAAAACAAAAGGACCCTTTGCCTTGCCTTTCGAAGGTACTCATTCAGAATGGGGTTCTCAAGCCATGTATCGTACTCTTGGCATCATGAAGTTTATGTGGTTCCATGGAGCTCCAAGTTCAGATTGACTGTCTGCAGCTTATTGTGTTGAAAGAGGGGACGTCACATAGACCAGGTGTGAGGTGTTTGACCCACATGTGCGCTCAGACTTGTCACGTGTGAGCTTGAATGGTGGGGCTTCATTTCATTCTGATGTTAGAGGAGATGGAGGGATTTCCCTGCACTCGGTTTGACAGCCACTATTTGGCTTATGTTTCAAGGGGAAAATATAAGGGTTGTGCAATACCAGACCTGAGTTTTTCTGCCCCTGAAAGCTGTTTTCTAAGAACAGGAGTTGGTGGCTTTGGATGCCTAGCAAATGTTTAAAGGAAAATTTGTCTTAATGAAAAAAAGGTATTTTTCCATACCTTTTGTTATGTGAACTTGTAACAAAGGAGACTTCTCTCTTTACATATTTCTTACGATAAAACAATTCTATCTTCTTCCCACCAAGAGAAATAGTGGCTGAAAAATGGTAGAATAATTTTAAAGTTATAGGAATACTGTAGCATCCACAGGAACCTTGGCACTTAAAGTTAATACGTAAGCCCTTGGCAGTGAGATGGGACATATTTCCTTGCTTTGAAACAAAGGAAACCTGTTGCATCACAGGTAAGTTGGTATATTAATGTGATATTGACTTTGTTGCTGTCATGCCCTTACACAGACTGTTCGTCTGGTCCCCACTGTTCCACATACTGTGATGATGTGTATATTTTTATTTCAAAGAAGATCTGAACCATTTTATTTCTATGTTGACCTGCTTTCATCACTGCCCATGCCTACCCCATTCCACTAGGTGGCGATCTTACCCATGAGACTGCTGCAGCCGTGCGCACAGCAAAAAACGGCCAAGCAGTAGGCTGGGTGTTGCCCTCCTGTTCGGATGAAACATTTGTGGGTTGCCTTGTCCCTCTATTCCCATCAGCAGCAAGATGCTGTTTCATACCTGCCTGCTTTTCAAAGTCTCCTAAGTGTTGATTTAGTACCTACTCTATTCTAGGTGCTGTGGTAGGCACAGAGGCAAGATTTGAGTCAAACAGCTGTCCAGGCCCTCCAGGAGCTCACAGTCTAGTGGCAGGGGACAGATGGTCTAGAGCTACAGTAGAGGGCCATGGCAGGGGAGTGAATGCTTCAGACTGGAGGCTCTGAAGGCCTAGTGGTCCATGACGCTGGTTTGTGGGACTGTTGGCATAGGATGAGGAGTTCCCTGCCATATACTGGAAGGGAGAGACGGGCACTATTGCATTATTTCACTGGTAGTGACCCTGTTCAGCCCCAGAGGCCAAGGCAGGAAAGCAGTAGCCATGAATGCTCCCTCCCATCCCAGGAACAGACTGGGCTTTTCCCCAGTCTCAGAGACAGATGATCAAATGTATTCCCATTGCTCTGGGACCACTGAGTGCAAACATGTATGGCTCTCTCGTTTGGTTTTATTATGTAATTTTTTTATTTTTGGAAAATAAAAAAAAATAGAAAATCACACCCATAAAAGTAGCCATTACCCATATTCCTATCAACAAGAATTAAACCATCTTAACATCTTGATATATCGATTTCCAAAATTTTCTGTTTATTTTTTAACTATTATGCAGACAACATATTAATATATTGCCCCTTTTCTCATTTGTCTTAACCTGTGTTCCTCCCATTCTTACAGGGCCTATTCTGGGATTCAGTTTTAGGGTGCCAATGTGCCCTGACATAAACGCCTCTCAGCATGATGGCAGCAAAGATAATTTTTATGTTGTTCTACCTTTTCTCTCTCCTTCCCCCTCAAATGCAAACTGAAATTTTTTTCTGGAGTTTAAAATTACAATTTAGAAAATGTGTAAAATGCAGATAGATGAAAATAAACAAACCACCTGTGGTTCTACCACTTGGAGAGAATCGTAGTTGATGTTCATTTTGGTACATTTTCTTCCAACCTTTTTTCAACGAAGTTTTTTTTTTTTAGAATATTAGCTTTTTATCATATTTAATATTTTATAATTTGCCTTTTCAGTGAATTGTTTATATATTTAGATATTCTTCTACCTCATGATTTTTAGTAGTTGCCCAGTATTGCATCCTATAGCTATAACATGCTTGATAATTACTATTGCTAGATATTTAGTTGGCCTCCTTTTCTTTTGTGATTATAATAATGTATGTTCTCAAATACAAATCTGTACATGAATGTGTGATCATCAGGGTAAATTTCTAGAACTGCAACTTCTGAGTTAACCAGTGTGAACATTAGAAGGCACTCTTTCATTGTATCTTTCTTTAGCAAAGTCACATGTTTATTATAGACTGTGGAGAAAGCACAGATACACAAAAAGGAGAATATAAAAGTCACTCATATTCTTACCACTCAGAGGTAACCACTATTAACCTTTTATCACAACTGTTCAGTCTTCTTTTCTCTATTTTCTTCATACTCTTCTGTTCGTTTTTTTAGTTAACATATTCTGAAGAATCTTTTAGGTTCCTTATTCTCCTACGCATTCAGTGGTTACATAGCATTTTGTTGTATAGAAATACCGTAATTTATTTGACCAACTCGCTACTGTTGGGCATTTAGGTTATTTCTGTTTTCCATGCTGGAAACAATGCAGAGATGATCTTTCTGTGGCCAAGTCTGTGCAAAAATCTTTGGTTGTTTCCTTTGAATAAATTCTAGATGTGCAGTTGTTGGTTCCTACATGTATGCACATTTTTAAGCTTGTGATTGGTATTGCTAACTGGCTCTGTAAATAATTCTCATCTTAGAGGCAGAGTGTGGGCATGCCCCTTTGCCCCTTTTGTCTGAATTCTTGATTGTCACTGAGTTTTTTGACAATATGATTGCAAAGAATTAGTGCCTTATTTTAAAATTTACGTTTACTTGATCGCTAGTGAAGCTGAACTTTTTTTTCTTTTCTTTATCCTTTGCCCACTTTTCTGTTCTGGTATAGATATTTTTCTTATTTACAAAGAGATTTTTTTCTAAAGTTTATTTTTGAGAGAGAGCATATGCATGAGCAGGGAAGGGGCAGAGAGAGAGAGAGAGAGGGAGAGAGAGAACACCAAGTAGGCTCCACGCTGTCAGCACAGAGCCCAATGTAGGGCTCGATCTCATGATGGTGACATCAGGACCTGAGCCAAAATTAAGAGTTTGATGCTTAACCAACTGAGCCACCCAGGCACCCCTACTGAAGAGATTTTTAAAATAAATTTAAAATATCAATTCTTTGTCATCCATGCTAGTTTTCTCTTTTGGCTATTTGTTGTGATGATTTCCTAATACAGGTAAAACCTTAGTTTGCAAGCATAATTCGTTCCAGAAACATGCTTGTAATCCAAAGCACTTGTAGATCAAAGCGAATTTCCCCATAAGAAATAATGGAAACTTAGACAGTTTGTTCCACAACCCAAAAATATTGATATAAAAGTGATTACAATACTATAACATAATACAAAATAATAAAGAAACTAAAAAATATAAAGAAAAATAAACAAATTAACCTGCACTTACCTTTGAAAACCTTCGTGGCTGGTGTGAGGGAGATGAGAGAGAGGAGGGTTATTGTGTAGGACGACTTTCACTATCAGTAATGGAATCACTGCTATCTATTGGCTCAATGGAGCCTTTTCCTGCATGAGGCCATTGTATATGCTTGCACGGATGTTGACTACAGTGCAGTATTAATAAACTCTTGTCACATACTGTATTTAATGTAATGGACAATAAGGCAGCAGAGGAAAGGGTCTCTATCTGCAGGCAGCCTGACCTAGAAGGAAGCGAAGCATTCCTAAGCTTACTCTTGTGTGCAAAAGCAAAGGACTGTCCATAGGTGCTTTGAAGTGACAAAAAATACACTAGTGCCAGTTGTGGACACCTTCCAGAGTTCTGAAAAATTACTGATTTCTGCCAAACACTGTGGCCTGAGACTGAGCATCTGAGCATGAGAGATGATCACCCACAATCCCACAGCAAGAGAGAGAGAGAGAGAGAGAGAGAGAGAGAGAGAGAGAGAAGAACCATTGGCTCAGTTGTGATCATGTGACGTTTGGCATCACATACTACTTGTATTGTAAGACATCACTCGTTTATCAAGGTAAAATTTATTACAAAATTTTGCCTGTCTTGAAGAACACTCACAGAATAAGTTACTCTTAATCCAGGGTCTTACTTTAAATTGCAGTCCTGGAAATCCCCTTTTGCTTATGGTGTGATATTCTTGTCTTACCAGGTTTGGTTTGCTGGCATTTTGTTTAGGATTTTTGCATCTCTATTTGTAACTGTTAGCTTTCAGTTTTCTCTCTCTGCGTGTTTGTATGTGTATTCACCAAATTTTATGGACAGGATAACTTAGTTTTATAAAACATATGGGACTTTTTTCCTTCTATTTCTGTATACCGGGAACTACTTTCAGAGCATGGAAATTATTGGTTCCTTGTAAATTAGAAAGAACTTGCCCATAAAACTATCTAGGTGCTGTAGTAACCATTGGAGGAAATGACTTCTAACAACATGGTTTGCTCCATGTTCTCTACTTCTTTGTGATTCCAATTTGCTGTTTCCTAGAAAAACATCCATTTTATTAAGATTTTCAAATTTATTAGCATTTTTCAAGCTTCAGGGAGATATAATCCCCATGCCATACACTTCATCTGTTTAAAGTAGTTTCTAGTATATTCAGAGTTCTGCGACCATCACCACAATTGCCACCGTAAATTTTAAAACATTAAAAAAAACAACAAAGAAACTCCATAGCCATTAGCACTCACTCTCCATTTTCTGTTAGTCCTACCAGCCCTAGACAGCCTCTAATTTGTTTTCTGTCTCTCTACATGTGCCTACTCTAGACCTTTCATATAAATGGAATCACACAATATGTGGTCTTTTGTGACTGCCTTCTCTCACTTAGCATCAAGCTTCTAAGATTCACCCAGTTGTAACGTGTACTAGTACTTCATTTTCTCTTTGTTTTTTTTTATAGACCTTTATTGTTTTAGAGCACTTTTGGGTTTGCAGAGAATTGAGCAGATAGTATAGTGTTCCCATATACTTTCCTCTCCCATATGCTCTCCTGACCATAGTCTTCCCCACTAACATCTTTCATTGGTGTGATACATTTGTTATAATTAATGAGTCAATGTTGATATTATTAACTAAAGTTCACAGTTTACATTAGGGTCCACGCTTTGTGTTGTAGTTCTGTGAGTTTTGACAAGAGCAAAATGTCACGTATCATTCATGACAAGTATCCTATAGAGTAGTTTAATGAATAGTTGGAGTACAGGGGATTTATAGTGCAGTCCTTCCCTCCTCTGCCAGAACCTCTAGCCACACTGCTCTGTTTACTGTCTCCATGGTTTTGCCTTTCCCAGAATGTCATGTAGTTGGAATCATACAGTATGGAGCCTTTTCACATTGGTTTCTTTCACTTGGTGGTATGCATTTAAGGTTCCTCCATAGTGTTTTTCATGGCTTGAGGGTTCATTCCTTTTTCGGGCTGAATGATATGCCATTGTCTGGATAGACCATAGTTTATTTTATCCATTCCCGTACTGAAGGAGATCTTGCTTGCTGCCAGGTTTTGGCAACTCTGAATAAAGTTGCTGTAAACATCTGTGTGCAGGTTTTTGCATGGACCTAAGTTTTCAACACTTTTGGGTAAATATCAAGGAGCACAATTGTTAGATCATATGGTAAGAGTATGCTTTGTCTCGTAAGAAACTGCCAAACTGTCTTCCACAGTGGCTAAAGCATTTCACATTTTCTCTAGTAAGGAATGAGAGTTCCTGTTGCTTGGCATCCTTGCTAGCATTTGGTGTGTCAGTCGTTTGGATTTTATCCATTCCAATAGGTGTGTAGTAGTATCTCATTGTTTTAATTCGCAATTCACTGATGACACATAATATGGAGCATCTTACCATCTGTATATCTTCTTTGTGAAGTTTTTGTTCAGATCCTTTGCCTATTTTTAAATTGGGTTTTTTGCTTATTGTTGTGTTCAGCGTTCTTTGTATATTTTAGATATAGGTCCTTTATCAGATATGTATTTGCAAATATTTCTCGTTTCTTTTTTCATTCTCTTAACAATGGTCTTTACAAAGCACAATTAAAAAAATTTTTTTTAATTTTGTTTCTAAGTAATTCTACACCCACCATGCGGCTTGCACTCACAACCCCGAGATTAAGAGTCACATGCTCAACCGACTGAGCCAGCCAGGTGCTGCACCTGTTTCTAGTTTCTCGCCGTGCCCCCGCAACCCCCTCTACTCTGTCCACTGACACAAAGTGGTTTTCCAAACTGAACATTTAGTCATGGCATTTCACTGCAAAGAACAAACAAAAACAAAAACAATAAACAACAAAATAAAAACAGGAAAAATTTCGAATTTCCCTGGTGGTGCCTCACTTTCCTAAAGGTGTATAGTTCAAGCTCTTTAGCCTGGTATATCCATGTGCTTCTTACTTACTTCTTTACTTTCATTTCACCTTATTCTCCCACCCCCATCTTATCTTAGGCTCCAGCAATATTCCGGGACGTTTAACATATTCTCTGTGTTCAGACTCCTTTGCCTGCCTTGTCTGCCTTTGTTCTTCAAAAACCCTGTCTGGGTGTCCCCTACTTGGAAAAGCCTTTTTCCAGAACAATGAACTACATCCAGCTCTGAGATTCTTCTGTACTTCACATAATGTCATATCATAATTCTTTTGTTTATGTGTCTGTCTTCCCTCCTAGGCTGTGAGCTCTCCAAGGACAGATTGTGGCTGTTTTTCCAGCAATATAATAAGTGCTCAGTAAATATTTATCGAATGAATGATTAAGATGTTCCATGGACTGAATTGTGGTCCCTGAAGTCTAACTCTATGTGGCACTGAGTGTGAAATAATATGATACCACAGATTTCATGTCTTTTATTTTCTCTCCTAGTCGACAAGCTCAAACCTTTCGTTTTCTTGGAGGTAGACATGATCACCTGGCTGGTATTAGAGGGGATGACTGATAAGAACCTGTTTCAGTGAATGTGGACTTGATGCTTTCTAAGGGCTCTGTACATGAAAGAAATCTCCATCCCCTCTTTGCTTAGCTCTTGGCATAACTTCTGATAGCTCCCCCACTCTAAGAGTTACTTCTTGGGCAATGAGAGATCAGGTTCCTTTAGGGGGGTGGACATTATGCCACATGGTGTCATTGCCCGATATCTGTAGGGTTTGGGATTCTAAGAAGTAATCTGTGGGCTGGGACCTCCTCCTAGAGGATGAACAGCTCCATAGGAGAGAGTAGTAGCTTAGAACATGCCAAAGAACCTCTAGTCCAAGGGCTTTGGGGGAGTTTATGGTCCCTTCTGGACCTGTAAGACATAAGCCCTCAGGGACAACAGTGCAGTTTGGTAGAGAATAGCCCAGAGCTCATCTGGGCTCAGATTCCTCAGGGTCAGCAAATCAATTTGGTTTCCCTGGGCTCTGTGGGACTGAACTTTAAGACTGCTACCCCTGGGAGTGACATCCCCCGGAAAATCTCAGGGGACCTATTACTCACCTGAGTAGACAGGCTTCAGGAAGACCTGGAAGAGTCTTAGGAAGTCGGGTTGTTGAGCCCGTCTAGCATGCTGCATTGGGCTTTACACCCTTTATCATGGAAACCTGAGCACAGGTAGAAGTCACTGGGGAGGATTGTGGCTTAGTGACCTTTTTTCACTAATGCTCAGCTGTGAAGCCTGTGTCCTTGGGATATTAGCACTGCCCCTGCTACAGCGGGTTCTCACTATCTTATGCTTTCCCAGAGTGGACCTCCAGTCCTAGTTAGGCCAGTGCACTTCCTTATGGACTAAGTGGCTTTCTTACCCTGATACCTTGGTGAGCCTACTGGAGATTATCATTCAGTAGACTTTGGTCTCATGGAATGAGATTGTTATTTCTGGTTCAGAGAGACTAAGGAAAAACTACAATTGCAGAAATGTCTTTGCAATACTGTGTAACAGTTTACAGAAAAACTTCACATATATTAATTTATTCATTCAATCTTCACGCAAACCAGTACTTGGCACTTAGTAGACGTTCACATGTTTGGCATATGAATGAGCATGGGGATTTATTATGCTGTTATACAGATATGGGAACTGAGGCCCAAGCAGATGAATTGAACTTCCTAAAATCCAAATCTAGTTAGTCAGTGTAGAGCCTCAACTTAAAATCAGACCCATTGCAGGTCGACATTCACTAAGCACTTATTATGTGCACTTATTATGTGCTTGACAAGCACTTATTATGTGCTTGACAGTGATAAATAAACATATTTCTTGCTTTCAAGGAGCTTACAGGTTTGTCAAGAAGCCAGACACATGAGGAAATAATCTCAACACAATGTGCTAAGTGTTAGAATAGACAACTCCGTGCAATGCTATGGGGTCACAGAGGAAGGGTGCCTAATCCAGTCTAATGAGGTCATGAAAGGCTTGTTGAAGAAGTGACACCTCAGTTAAAATTTGAAGGTTCAGTAGAGGTTGGCCAAAGGTAGAAAGAACATTCTAGGCTGAGAGGTCAGCATCAGTGGGGACACAGAGGTGTGACCCAACATGGTATATTCTAGGACTGCTGGAGTGTTCATTGCCAAGGGGGAAGTGGCAGGAATGATGACTTGACAGGTAGGCAGGAACCAGGTCATTGAAGGTGTAAACTTTGCCTGGTACACCATTAGTTCCCAAACACTGCTGACTCATTCAAATCGCCCAGGGCACTTAAAAAATATAAAGATGTCTTACCCACATGCCCAGTGATTTCTCGATGAGCTGCGTTTAACAATCACTTCTTTAAAAAAAAATTTAAAGTTTATTTATTTATTTGGAGAGAGAGGGAGCACAAGTGGGGGTGGAACAGAGAGAGGGAGAGAGAGAATCCCAAGCAGCCTTCTCACCGTCAACGAAGAGCCTGATGCAGGGCTTAAACTCACAAACTGTGAGATCGTGTCCTGAGCCAAAATCAAGAATCGGACACTCAACCAACTTCGCCACCCAGGTGCCCCTAACAATTACTTCTGGAGGCAACAGGAAGCTATTGGAAGGTTGGTAGCAGGGGAGGAACATAGATTGTCATATTGGATCACTTTGGTGACGATGTACATGGAGGCAGGTCGATTTGAGAGGAATGCTCCTGGAGGCACATAGACTCCAGCAGCATGTTGAATTGAGAGTTCATGGTGGATGGAATAAGGCAGTAGCAGTGGGGATGGAGAGGAAGAGGCAGATCAAAAGAGATTTCAAAGTGGTGGAATCCTTATGACGTTGTGGAAGAGAGGTGTCTAGGCTAATTCTCCAGGTTTCTGACATGGCTTCTTGGGTAGAGGATGGTATTTCTGACCAAGACCATAAATGGAGTGTGGAGAGAGAATGGGGGAATAATTGATAAATTCAGCATGGAATCTGCTATATTTGAGGTACTGTAGGACATCCAGATGGGAGGGTGGCAATTTAGTTTCAGAGCTCAGGATGATTGCCTGGGCTGGAGATAATAGACCTGAGCTGCTCTGTATGGCGGATTTGAAGTCATGTGAGTGGCAGAGATCTCTCAGAGAGTGTGTGCAGAGTGCACCTTCAATTATTCTTTCCCTTTTTGTCTTCAGGGGTGGTTCTTGTGAAAAATCAGAACCTTTTTGTTTGTTTTCAAAGTGTCAGTAAGGCAAAGTGGGAGAACAAAAATGGCATAGAAGGTGGAGTTAGGGAATGTGAGTTGAAGCCCTGCCTCTGCTACTTCACCGTTCTGCAAACCTGAGCAGTCACCGAGCCTCTCAGCCTCCAGGTCTTCATCTATAAAGCAAGGGTTGTAGGAATATCTGCCTCACAGAGTTATTGGGAAGATCCAGTGAGAACATGCATGCAAAAAATACCACGTAAAGAACCAGAAAAACATTGGTTTCCCTCCCCCAAGAAACTTGGACCAATATGTGGGAATTATAGGGAGGCAGACTTTGACTTAGTGTAAGGAAAGACTGTCTAATGCCTGGAGCTGTTGGATGATGGGAAGAGTTTTGGGAGAGGGGAAGGTCTGAGACTCTTGAGGTCTTTAAGCAGAGCTAGGTTTCTGAGCTTCTGCTGAGAGTTTTGTTGCCAAGGGTGGGGTCGCCCTTGATGACCTCTGAGCTCTCTTGTGGCTCAGATAGTGTTTGAGTTACTAGAATACTTCTCAACCCTTATTTCTGAACATTTTTACACTACTTAGATTTTTTTTTGAATTGTAAAAGCAATATAGATGCATGGTTATTTCTTTTTCTTGAAAATCTCTTAAAGCTCTGGGCATTTTGGTTCCTAGGTGGAGTCTTGGTTTATATACCCTTAATAACCAGGCAGCCTGCTTCAGATCTTACTGCATGGAGCATTTATAGACATTTTGTTTTAAATTCTCTTTAATGAGGATTTGGTGGATGCTAAAATGTGTCTGTGTGGTGCAGTTAAGGCCTCTCTCATGCAGACCAGCAGTACGGGGGTGGGGTGTGGGCATTCTAACGTCTTGACAATTCTGAGTTATAGGTTACTTTAAAGTGATTGATTTGTATTATTTGCAAGCAGAAATGATATTATAAACAGCTAACAACATTGCCAAGCAGAGGTCTTGCTAGAATATGCTACAATGAGTAGGTAAAGATCATTTGAAATTAGCACACTAATTATTTCTATGCAAATGAATGTTGTCAGAGAGCTTAGAAACAGGTTGTTCTCTGAACTGGGTTAAACATCCCCTAAGAGCTCATGTTTATACTCTTAATTTGCTCAGAAACCTGTTGTTGGTGTTTTTTAAACAGAAGAAAGGTAAAATATGCCAGCCCGTGATTGAATTATCACTAATTCAGCAATAGTTTGAAAAGAATTATATTTTTATGTATTTATTTTATTGCCAATTACTAGTGTAACACACATTTGCTAAAAGGAGGCCTAGTTTTCTTGCTAAGTTTCTACACACAGAGATTATTTTTCTAAATGGTAGATGTCCACCCATGCCATTTGATGAGGACTTATCTTTATGACTGATAGTTTAGATGACTTCCAGGCTCTTTTATTTTTGTTATTTATTATTTATTTGTTCGTTTGTTCGTTTTTCAGTAAGCTCTGTGATCAATGTGGGGTCTGAACTCATGACCCTGAGATCAAGAATCTCATGCTCTACTGACTGAGCCAGCCAGGTACCCCGCTTCCTGGCTCTTTTAAGAACATCACCAAAACACTTGTTCCCAAATGATAGTAATTTCATATCTAGCAAATATTCTAGCTGGGAAAAAGTTACTGTAAGCCATATAGAGGTGAACAGCTTTGAAAAGCAAGAATATGAGAAAATGCACTCAGCCCTAATTGTGGGAGCAGCTTACTTTCATCTTTTTCATTCAGCAGGCACTTCACAGTCTTGGAAGGCCCTGGGTTAGCTTTTGATTACCCATTTTCATTGCATGTAGCGATGCCAGGGGTTGGTTGAGTGAAGCTTCTTGATATTTTGAAACAGTAAGTGTTTAATTATGCTTACCTTCCCCACCTCACTCCCTGCCCCTGGTCCTCATCTACAGGACCTGGTGGATCAAGGAAGAAGGCCTGTGGTAACCTGTACCAAATCTTCTGAGATGACAGGTCTCGGAGGGGTAACAGTAGAGGTGGAAGATTCGCAGGGAATATGGTTGAGATGGATGTTGGGAAGAAGGGAGAAAGAGAATCTATGAACAAGCCCAAGTGGAAAGCCATGGAGTGTTAGGTCATGAACTAGACCACAGGAAGATGGGTCAGAATCGGGGGTAACAGACACAAGGAGCAATGGGGTAAAGTCCAAGCCTAAAGTTGGGCCATGGTATTCCAGCAGGTTGTTAAGCTTTGGTCTGACCACGGAGGGAAGCTGAGCAGATTGATAATCAGGCTGCTCTATAGAAGCCTTGGAGTTCATGTTCATCTATAGCTTCATAGATGTGTCTTTATACCAGTTAATTACTCCACACAGCTCACTGCTTAGACATTTATTTTCTGACAGACCGACTTGAGGAGGTGATGTAGTGTGTTGGAAAGAGCATTGCCGGGAGGCACCAGTACTCTGGGTTTTTAGCCAGTGCTCTGCCACTGATTGCCCATGGAATCTTAGACAAGTCATCTAATCTTTGAGAGCCTCAGTTTCCCTGTATATAAAATGGGGATTGAGGAGGTAAAGACATATGGTTCATCTTTCAGTTGTGAGTTCTAAAGCATAGAAAAGAATTCTGTGGCCTCTGACATTTGGCTTGTTTTACTTGGAAAGAAATACACCCGCAGCACTACATTTGACCTGAACCTATGGAAAGCCCCAAAGTCAAAATCAAACTATCAATAGTCAAATCCTTTCCCTTGCTTGCTTGCCAGAGCCAGGGGTGTTGAAGATAGTCTGTTTCGTTGGGCCATTTAGCGTTTGTGGGAATGGCATGAAGCAAAGTGACTAGGGTTGAGCAGTTGTTCTTCTTGGCCTCTGCATATGCGATAGCTTACGTAGTGGTATTAGACCAGAGGCCCGCTGCACTGCAGGTACTCTTACGGGGCTAGTGATGCACACAGCACCAGCACACGGGAGAGCTTTAGTCCTTTGCCCAAATCACACATGGCTCATTGGCTGAGGACTGTGGTAAGATGAGCTGCCCTTTCTGAATGGCGATAGATGGGCACCATCCTGTCAGTCCTGCCGGGGTAAGACAAAGATGTAAGGGGCTGCTAGTGGACTTTAAAATGTGAATTTAAAAAATTGTCCTTAATTATAAAAAAAAATAGCCTTAATTACAGCTTACCACAGGCAGGCCGTGCATTTCTGAGTAGTTTTACAAACAAGGGAAGAAGCCAATAGTTTGGTAAGTGCTGGTGAGTTCTCATTTGCATGCTGTCCCACACCCAAATTGTAATACTGCAACACCACAATTTGCAGACAAATTACCAGCATGACAAATTAGCACAATTTGTTAATTTCCTCTTTAATTGCCTTACAAAGAGTAGCGTTTCTGTCATTTGCCTTTTTTGACATAGAGGCTCGTCTTAAAAGCAGAAAGACTTTAACATAGCTAAATCTATGTCTATAACAAGTAAAGCTTGTTTTCATTTTTCTTACCCAGCCGGCTAAGATTTATACATTAATTATTCAACTGATGCATCTTAAACATTCCAGTTAAAATACACACTGCTGGCCAGAAATTGTTCAACCCCCAGCACACTGCAAGGAATAAATACTTAGAACTGTAAATGGGTAAACTCAGTCTTTCCATGTGGTGAGGTCAACAGAACTCACAGTGAACATACAAAGGATAGAGAACTAATTATTATTGAAATTCAGGTAAGTGATTTCTTAGGCATTTTAGCTGTCATGCTGTGGAATAATTGCAAACCCACCAGGAAGGAATTGCAAAACACAACCTACTTCTCTTTTCCCCAATGGCTACATAGAATTTTTTTTTCTGTTTTTCAGTTTGCGCCAACCCTCTATTTAATCATTAAAAGGACTGTTATTTTAAGTATCAACTTCCTCAGTAACAGTGTTCGACTGAAATCCTACAGAATGGTGACTTTGCCCAGAGTGTGACTTCAGTGAGCTGGTGAGTTTGAAGGCAATCGGAGCTATTAGTAATGGAGTACAGAGCTCTGTGGCAATTTTGTTTAAGTGTTGTGCAAGTTAATGTTCTACCTGACTCATGTAACCATCACTCTCCAGTCCCATCAGTGACAACATACAGTTGTTAAATACCGTGTCATAGGCATCAAGTGTTCTACTATCATTTAAATATCAGTAACAGCAGCAGCAAATACTCTAGGCATACCACAGAACCCACGTTAGTGGGTATCCCAGCTTGGTGACAAGATTCTTCCTGCTTCTAGGTCTTTGCATATTCTGTTTCTTGTCCAGGAAAGCTGTTCAAGTCTTGGTTTAAAGGCCTTTTCAAGAGATCCCCCTTCCTCCCTCTGGTATTCTTGATCACTGTACCCATGTGTTTCCTTCATAGTATTTGTCACAATTGAAAATGATACTTGTATCTTTTTTCTTGTTAATTGTCTCCCCTGCTAGTCTATAAGCTATACAAGGACAGAGACCTTGTCTATTTATATTCATCCCTAGATCTCCTTGCCTAGCAAAGTAAGTAGGGGCTCTAAATATTTTAATGAATAAAGGAGGCAATGTAGCAGAAATACGGGGAGGCAGGAGCCCAATGTGCTGAGAACTTCCAGATTAATCTCATGACCGCATGTGGTCCTGCCTAGGCCTGTAGGACCTATCACAGTATGCCCACATATAGGCTGGACATTTCCACCTGATGGTCCACAGGCCCTTCCCGGTCAACATTCCAAGATTTAATTCATCAGCCTGCCTCCCAAATCTTTTCCCTTCTTAGTCATAGCTTGAATAATGGCACTGTCATGCCTGTCATCATCCAGGTAAGACACTTCGCCTTCATTTTGCCCTCTGTCCTCCTCAACTCCAGCACTCAGTCCTGTCAGTGTGTCTTCCTGAATACTGCTTGAATCTGTTCTCTCCATTGACATGACTCTGGTTCAGGTTCACATCTTCTCTTATTTACATTACTGCAAATACTTTCTGATGGTCTCTCTGTCTCCTCAGTTTTATACCCTAAAGACCACCTCCCTCTCCACCAAAAGTCAAACTCTATTTTCTCTCCTTCTGTCTAGAAGGCAGTAAGGACTGGCAATGCACAGAAGTAGCTGGAACGCTACTGAGTAAGAGATATTCAAAGATTGCAGACATATGATTTCTTCAAGATTAATTTCCTTTTTGTTTTTCTGCTACGGATCCAATGGAATAAGCTATTAAAATGCTTTGAGCTTCTGAACGAAAGCACAGAACTGTGCCAGCAGAACAACATAAAGGTTTCCTTTATTTATTTTCCTCTAGCATCTATCTGTGATGGATGATATGACCATGAATCTTCACTTAAATATGGAATCCTGAAAAATCATAAAATCCTCAGTGTCAGAGCTGGACAGAGGCCATCTGGATCTTTTGTCTGAGGCTCAGAGAAGGGAAGGACCTTATTTAAGGTCACAAACTGAGTTAGCTGTAGAATTAGGACTCAGACTCAGTTCTCTGTATTTCTCAAGTCATCACGAGGCTTCACTTGGATGTATTATTTAAACATTTGGCAGCTCTGTGGCCCACTCCCCAGACTACTGTGGCATGACTTCCTTCCTTCATCTGACTTCTCTTTCTTTTTTTGCTTCTCTTGTGCCTGAGTGCTAATCAGTGAGATTAGGAAGAAATTATGACCTTTATAAGTGACATGTGCTGCCTTGGTGATTTCCAAAAGGGGACTTTGGAGCACTAGAGGTTTCTTGGAGCTGCCCTTGGGCTTCTGTGTATACCACCAGTCAGTGGGGTCCCAGGAAAACAGGGCTCTGGGATGCCAACCCACACTTCATACTGTATGGGAAGTTTTGTTTTCATTTGTTTTATATGGGCTCACACTGCCACTGGATTTAAGTGATTTCATGTTGAAAAAGTTTTGAAAACTGCCTGAGGGAATGCACTTACTAGTTTACTCCCCCAGTTGAATATTCCAATTAAACAATATTTCTGTGATTTTGTGTTTATTTTTATTTTTACCCTTCTCTTTACAATGATAAAAGGAAGAAAAACTCCAGGCCTGCTCATGTGGGTGTGGTAACTTGAATGTCGATTGTCCCAAACTGGCTAGTGGAGCAGTGCCTGAAGCTGGGACTTTATGGCCTCTCAGCTATGTGTTAGTATGAACGGGTCAGTTCTACCTAGTGTCCTACTTTCCCTCTCAGGCCTGGGTGTACGTGAGATTACTAGGTAGAAGGTATGTTGTCATAAGAATCTAGTATGTCTTCTGTAGCTTACTTGAATTCCTGGTCTTTAGTCTTTGATACTGACCAGTGGTGAGGAAGGGGGAATGTATGATTTCTGAGAGCCCAGTGTTGTGGCACCATAGTAAAACACTGTATGAATATCCATGGAAAGGGGAAATTGATGTTGAAAACTGACATGTGTCATGGTGTAGGGTCCCCGGGGATGGTTTTCCAGTTTCTGGCTTGGGAGGTGATGATCGCAGGGATGTCGGGGCTTGGGAGGAGGGACAAATGGTATTTCTGACTTGACCATTTTCCTTTGGTGTGTCCAGAGATGGTTGACATACTCTTTATACTTCTTGACACGATGAAAAGCAAGGCTACTCCTAACTTTGGTGGGCCTGTGGCAAGGATGCAAACTGTAGGCTCACGTCCAGCTCCCCCTTCTCTCTAACCTCTTGGCTCCGTCCCTTACCCTGAGGGGCCTTCTGCACGTGCCGTAGATACAAGCCTTGCTCCACAGAGTATTGACCCCAGTCCAGAGCATTGGCAGTACTTGAGAGCTTATTAGAACTGCAGACTCTCAGGGCCTGCTGTAAGCCTACTTCACCAGGCTCTGGATTTTAATAGGATTCTAGGTGATTCACAGTCACATTCAGGTTTGGGAAGGATCATTATAGCCCACATGTTCAAGCTCCAGCATTACTGGGTTGAAGGGCAACAACTGCCCCATGGCCACCCCTCATAACACCTTAGTAGGCCTAGGGTTGTTCCCACCTATGGCTTGGTTCATCCTTAGGAAGACAGAGCTAGGGAAGAGGATGGCACAGGCCACAGACACAGGCTTGGGGCATATGGACAGGGAATTTTAAGGTCTTGGATATTCTGAGAGTAGCCTAGAAGAGGGAAGCATAGAGTTTGAGTAGACAAGTTCCTTGGCCCCATAGACTCCTTGCTGTATGAGGAGCGGTGTGTCTAGAGCAGGGCCAGAGCAAGGCTCTATAAAGTGTGACGCCTAGGGCAGGGACCTGGTTGCCCCAGTCTAAGAGTGATGCTGTTGACAGGTGTTCACAATGTCCATGTGGATGGGGGTTGGGTGGGGGTGATTCATGGCTCTTTGAGGTACTTGGTGGCTGTCAGTGTCTTGGTGACTCTTTGGGGTGTGGGGAAGTAGTAGTGATGGGGCCATTACTGCTTTAAGAGGGAATCAAAGTGAACTGTTTTAAGCAAACTTTTTAGTAGCTAGGGAGGCACATTCATGGGCTTATATATAGAAGGTACATAGTGAAGGTGGCTCCTTTAGTGCCTAATAACAATTCTACTAGACCAGCTGGCAGCCTGCACCAGGATGCAGTTGGATGTGGGTGTGGAGGGCTTTGAACAGCTTCCTCCAAACCTAAGATATAGTCAGTTTCCCTTAAAGAATTAAGAGCAGTGTCTGGTGTGGTTGAGGTGAGGTGGCTGGTAGATGGGGGGAAATGTGTGTCCACTGCCACCTGGATGATGCCGTGGTTGTGAGACAAGCAGGTCTGAAGTGAAGCCCATTAGATTGCTGTTCCAGCAATCACACCTCAGCTTCCTCATCTGTAAAATGGATCTAGTGCTCCTTGCCTTGCCTAATTTACAGAGATGTTGGGTAGCTCTGTAAGGGAATGGATAGAAAAGTCCTTTGTAATTGTCAGGTGGGGGCACACATGAAGAAATGAGAACCATGCTACCATTTGCTGTCTTTCCTTTGGGAGTATGCCTTCATCTGCACCTGAGTTTTAGATTTAGCTTATCCACCCTTTAGCAATGCACAAGGCTCCATGCAAAGCCATCTCTGCCCCTTTGCCCAGCAACTTCCAGCCCCTTCCAAGCAGATACACTGCTGTGATTCTCATTTTTTGAGTTCCACAGTGGGGGAGGGGGTTTTATATTGGCAAACATTTCTGAAGAGACAAGTAATTGCCTCTGGAAAGAGAATGCTCTTCTCTTCCAAAAATTCATATTTGCTGGTTAAATTGATGTGACTTTATTTTTTGGCTAGCACTCCGCAGTATTCCATGGAGCGGTAATTATTCCTTTGGTGTTGCAGGAGTTTGCTGAGAGAAGGGAACTAAATCTAAAAGAGTGAATCCATCTGGTACATATGTTGAAGCTCTTTCTGAGGCCACTGACACTGAAATGTTAATGCTAGATTTTTATCTGCTGGTATCATTTGGATATTGATATAATGTGAGCTAATGCCCTAGGTCATTGAATCAAAGGCTGATTTCCATTCCCTTACATGGCACTGGACGCCCCACGCAGTGGATTGATGACTTTCTTTGCAGAGCACAATGGTAATACCTTACCCTGATTCCAGTCCTGCCACCTGGTTGTCAGCCTGTGGTTGCCCCCGCCCCTATCGGGGTAGGTACTAAATGTCAGCAGCCAGAAGACTCAGTGACTCCCAGTACCTGAAGCATCCAGAGCTAAGGGTTGGCAGGATAGAAGCACCCCACCCCCCAAGTGGTAGATGATATCTGGGATTAATCTGATACCTCAAGTATTAAGTGCCCCTGGGAAGAGCCCCTGAATCCCATGGGGGCTTGCTAATCCTCAGCCTTCCTCTTGACATTATAGTGTGAGTGAAGCTGGGATGTGCTCCAGGAACCCACTGACGGCTATCCTGCTCTGCTGGGGCTCTGACATCCAGCCTAGGCTTTGCTAGGCCTTTCCCTGAGGTGCTGGGCTCTGGCTGGCTGGCTGCCAGCTAGGGTCCAATCCAAATAAAACCTTGTGGAAACATGGTGCTGCCACCTGCCTGATGATTAGTGTCACTGCCGCTGCAGGGTCTCTCCTAACCAGATTGTGTTCTGAAATAGCTAGCTTTTGTTTGCCTTTTTTTTTTTTTCTTAAATCTTTGTAAGTTGACCAGTAAGCCCTACTGGGGACAACTCTTTGGTCCTCGTAGTTCTGAGTCTGCTCGATCTGTGCTCATTCTCCTTTTCCTGCTCTCCTGGCATTGCAGCCTTTGGAGTCCTCACTATCACTATAAAATTTCGCTGCAAAATATGGGAAATAGTCTGCTTTATCCCATACTCCAGTTTCACATCCATGGAAAGCTGTGGACATCTTATACTTCACTAAGGTTTGGACCCACTCACAGTTCCAGCCTCCTCTCTCGAGGAAGCATTAACCAAAGAAGCCATGGGAAATTTGCCAGCCTCCTATGAAATAAAATGCTATGTAGTGACAAACAAACTGTCCAGATTTTTTTAGCAAAATATGGCTGCTGTAGCTTTTTGACAGTTTTCTCTTTCTTCTGCAGTCCAGTGTGAAGTAGACTCCACAGGGTGAATTGTCATTGGGAGAAATTCAGAGCTGCCTTGTGTCATTGGCACATGGCTGAGGAGAAGCCAATGAAAGGGTTACCACCATTTCCCCCAAAGCTGTTAGGGAAGGTTTTTGATTATTTTCTAAATACCTTCTACCTTCAGCACAGGATATTGTGATTATTAAAGAGGCACTGTCATGTATCTTTTTAGGATTATTGTCGTCTTTTTGTTTTCTCAATAGTCACTGTGCCCAGGTCCCTCTTTAGGACCCAAAGGTGTTTCTTTCTTTACCCACAGAATTTGTCCTTGCCCTTCTGGTAAATGGACTTGAATCGCTCCTGCTTCTGTCAGCTAGCAGCTGGGTTTACTTCAAGGTCCTTCAGAAGGCCAGACAAGTGCCATTACACAAATCACTGTTGACTGCCATCAGCCCACTGGCCCTCCCTCCCACACTTCTTTCTCTACCCCTGCCTCCCACTGCTTTCCATATAGGTTTGGAGGTGTCATTTTTCTTTCAGGACAACAGACTTTTGGGTAAAAATTATGTCTAAAGGTACATATCAACAGGCTTTTGCGACATCTAAAATAGGGTGGCATTTGATCTATGCAGTAACCGGCACTGTGCCACTTGTACATTAGCCACAACATATCTAATCTAAAGTTCTTTTTTTAAATGTCTTTAATGTTTATTTATTTTTGAGAGAGAGAGAGAGAGAGAGAAACAGAGCACAAGCAGGAGAGGGGCAGAGAGAGACAGACAGACAGAATCTGAAGCAGGCTCCAGGCTCCGAGCTATCAGCACAGGGCCCAACGTGGGGCTCGAACCCACAGACTGCAAGATCATAACCTGAGCTGAAGGCCGATGCTCAACTGACTGAGCTGCCCAGGTGGCCCTCAAAATAAATACTTTAATAATAATAATAAAAGAACTATGAGTATGTTCTCCTGCCACATTGATGATTTCCCAATGCCCAGTTGAGAAAGAGAGGCCAATCTAGAGTAGAGTCATTGGCTCCAGGCTCAGGGCACATGGAGGGCCCAGAAACTTACATTGTACCTTTGTTTTGGGGTCAGAAGGCTTCCGTGAGCTCCTCATACCTTCTGGCCACACTGAAGTAGTATTTTGAGAAGTAAGTTTTCCCCTTTTTTAAAAAAAGATCTGTGAGCATACCAATATGTTTGGTTGTTTAGGTTCTTTAGCTCATATATGGGCTATACAAGACTTGATTTTGACCATTTTGAAGCCTTTGTGGACTAGTATACTTCAGTTGGAATATTTGTTACTTCAAGAAATCAGCAAATGGTTTGTGGTACCTTCTAAGATTTATGTAGCACATATTTATTGAGTATGTTTTATGGGTGAGGAGCTGTGCTGAGTGCTGGGAATTCACAGATGAGAAAGGTACAGTCCCTGCTCTTGGGTTGTCTCACAGTCTAGTAAGAGAAAGACAGACACATCAACAAATAACTGTAACACCAACAGCTGGGTAGAAAATTCCAGGTCAGGGCACCGGCATGAGCAGAGGTTGAGGGCAGGAGGAATACACAATTTGCTTGGAGAATCACAAGCAATGTAGCATAGTGGAGTGTGGTGTGGATGTTGGCAGGAAGCTACTGGAGAAAAGACTGGGACATAGATGTGGGTCATATTTTCAAGAGTTCAGATTTTTAGCTTTCTGAAGATGATTTGGGTATCCCTTGAATTCAGGATATTGGATCCACAGTAACAATTCTGTCGACATTCCTAGAACCTTTGTTTAGTTTAGCAGGAGGTGAAAGAGAGAGCTATTAAAACTGAAACAGTGATCCTCAGCTCTAGGGACCTTGTGAGTCAGAAATTAGAGCATCTTATATGGCTTGGAGATAGAGCATGCTAGTCTGAGATGTGTGTGATATATCATTGGCTTAAGGAAGGGAGAGAAGATTTGCTTTGGAGGAAAGGTTGGGAAGGAAGGATAGCAAAGCTGGATAGTTTTGTACCTACTCCCCAGTCAGAAATTTATAGTTTGATTTCATTACTGTCTTGAAATATTGTCATATCCCAGAACATACAGAGATCCATATTTAACAGTAAGTGTGGGGGCATCTGGGTGGCTCAGTCTGTTGAGCATCCAACTCTTCATTCTGGATCAGGTCGTGATTCCAGGCTTGTAGGATCAAGCCCCGTGTCAGTCTCTGTGCTGAGCATGAAGACTGCTTGGATTCTGTCTCTCCCTCCCTCTGCCCCTCCCTTTCTCTCTCTCTCTCTCTCTCTCTCTCTCTCTCTCTCTCTCTCTTTCAAATAACCATATATGAAAAGCCCACAGCTTATTTCATCCTCAGTGGGGAAAAACTGAGAGCTTTCCCCCTGAGATCAGGAACACGACAGGTATGTGCACTCTCACCACTGTTTTTTTTTTTAATTTTTAAATGTTTATTGAGTTTTGAGAGAGAGAGAGAGAGAGACAGAGACAGAGAGAGAGAGACAGAGACAGAGAGAGAGAGACAGATCATGAGCAGGGGAGAGACAGAGAGAGAGGGAGGCACAGAATCCAGAGCAGGCTCCAGGCTCTGAGCTGTCAGCACAGAGCCCAATGTAGGGCTCGAACTCCCAAATCACAAGATCATGACCTGAGCCAATCAGGCGCTTTACTGACTGAGCTACCCAGGCGCCCCACCACTATTGTTTAACATAGTGCTGGAAATCCTAGCCTTAGCAATCAGACAAAATGATGTAAAAGGCATCCAGATTGGCAAAGAAGAAGTCAAACTTTCATTTTTCTCAAATGACATGATACTCTACATGGAAAACCCGAAAGACTCCACCAGAAAGCTGCTAGAACTGATACATGAATTCAGCAGAGTCGCAGGATATAAAATCAATGTACAGAAATCAGTTGCATTTCTATACCCCAATAATTAAGCAATAGAAAGAGAAATCAAGAAATTGATCCCATTTACAATTGCACCAAGAACCATAAAATACCTAGGAATAAACCTAACCAAAGATGTAAAAGATCTGTATGCTGAAAACTATAGAAAACTTATGAAAGAAATTGAAGAAGACACAAAGAAATAGAAAAACATTCCATGCTCTTGGATTGGGTAGAACAAATATTATTAAAATGTTAATACTACCCAAAGCAATCTACACATTTAATACAATCCCAGTCAAAATTGCACCAGCATTCTTCTCAGAGCTAGAAAAAAACAACCCCAAAATTTGTATGGAACCACAAAAGACCCTGAATAGCCAAAGTAATGTTGAAAAAGAAAACCAAAGTGAGAGGTATCACAATCCCAGACTTTAGCCTCTACTACAAAGCTGTAATCATCAAGACAGTATGGTATTGGCACAAAAGCAGACACACAGACTAACGGAATAGAATAGAGAACCCAGAATATGACCCACAAATGTATGGCCAACTAATCTTTGCCAAAGCAGGAAAGAGTAGCCAATGGAAAAAGACAGTCTCTTTAGCAAATGGTGTTGGGAGAACTGGACAGCAATATGCACAAGAATGAAACTGGACCACTTTCTTACACCATATATGAAAAATCAACTCAAATGGATGAGAGACCTAAATGTGAGACAGGAAACCATCAAAACCCTAAAGGAGAAAACAGTAACAACCTCTTTGGCCTTAACTGCAGCAACTTCTTACTCGACACATCTCCAAAGGCAAGGGAAATAAAAACAAAAGTGAACTATTGGGACCTCATCAGATAAAAAGCTTCTACACGGTGAAGGAGGCAATCAACAAAACTAAAAGGCAACTGACAGAATGGGAGAAGATATTTGCAAATGACATATCAGATAAAGGGTTCATTTCCAAAATCTACAAAGAACTTACCAAACTCAACACCTGATAAACAAATAATCCAGTGAATAAATGGACAGAAGACATGAATAGACATTTTTCCAAAGAAGACATCCAGATGGCCAACAGACACATGAAAAGATGCTCAACATCGCTCATCATCAGGGAAATACAAATCAAAACCACATTGAGATACCGTATCACACTGTTCAGAGTGCCTAAAATTAACACCTCAGGAAACAACAGATGTTGGCAAGGATGTGGAGAAAGGGGAACCCTCTTGCACTGCTGGTGGGAATGCAAGGTGGGACAGCCACTATGGAAAACAGTGTGGAGGTTCCTCAAAAAATTAAAAAGAATTACTCTATGACCCAGCAATAGCACTACTATGGATTTATCCAAAGGATACAGTAGTGCTGATTCATAGGGACATGTATACTGCAATGTTTATAGCAGCACTATCAACAATAGCCAAATTATGGAAATACCCCTAAATGTCCATCAACTGATGGAATGGATGGAGACTGATGAAGGGATAAAGAAGATGTGGCTTACTTTCTTACACCATTTACAAAAATAAACTCAAAATGGATGAAGGACCTGAATGTGAGACAGGAAACTATCAAAACTCTAGAGGAGAAAGCAGGAAAAAACCTCTCTGACCTCAGCCGCAGCAATTTCTTACTTGACACATCTCCAAAGGCAAGAGAATTAAAAGCAAAAATGAACTATTAGGACCTCATAAAGATAAAAATCTTCTGCACTGCAAAGGAAACAATCAACAAAACTAAAAGGCGACCAACAGAATGGGAAAAGATATTTGCAAATGACATATCGGACAAAGGGCTAGTATCCAAAATCTATAAAGAGCTCACCAAACTCCACACCCGAAAAACAAATAATCCAGTGAAGAAATGGGCAGAAGACATGAATAGACATTTCTCTAAAGAAGACATCCAGATGGTCAACAGGCACATGAAAAGATGCTCAACGTCGCTCCTCATCAGGGAAATACAAATCAAAACCACACTCAGATACCACCTCACACCAGTCAGAGTGGCTAAAGTGAACAAATCAGGAGACTATAGATGCTGGTGAGGATGTGGAGAAATGGGAACCCTCTTGCACTGTTGGTGGGAATGCAAACTGGTGCAACCGCTCTGGAAAACAGTGTGGAGGTTCCTCAAAAAATTAAAAATAGATCTATCCTATGACCCAGCAATAGCACTGCTAGGAATGTACCCAAGGGATACAGGAGTGCTGATGCATAGGGGCACTTGAACCCCAATGGTTATAGCAGCACTTTCAACAATAGCCAAGTTATGGAAAGAGCCTAAATGTCCATCAACTGATGAATGGATAAAGAAATTGTGGTTTATATACACAATGGAATACTACATGGCAATGAGAAAGAATGAAATATGGCCCTTTGTAGCAATGTGGATGGAACTGGAGAGTGTTATGCTAAGTGAGATAAGTCATAGAGAGAAAGACAGATACCATATGGTTTCACTCTTATCTGAGAAACTTAACAGAAGACCATGGGGGAGGGGAAGGAAGAAAAAAAGTTAGAGAGGGAGAGAGCCAAACCATAAGAGACTCTTAAAAACTGAGAATAAATTGAGGGTTGATGGGGAGTGGGAGGGAGGGGAGGGTGGGTGATGGGCATGGAGGAGGGCACCTGTTGGGATGAGCACTGGGTGTTGTGTGGAAACCAATTTGACAATACATTTCATATTAAAATAAAATAAAATAAAATTACAGTTTCAAAAAAAAGGTGTAGTTTATATATACAATGGAATACTACTTGGCAATGAGAAAGAATGAAATCCTGCCATTTGCAACAATGTGGATGAGAGTGGAGGGTATTATGCTAAGTGAGATAAATCAGAGAAAGGCAGATATCATCTGTTTTCACTCATAGGTGGAATTTGAGAAACTTAACAGAAGATCATTGAGGATGGGAAGGGGAAAAAATAGTTTCAAACAGAGAGGGAGGGAGGCAAACCATAAGAGACTTAAATACAGAGAACAAACTGAGGGTTGATGGAGGGGGCGAGGGAGAGGGGAAAATGGGTGATGGACATTGAGGAGGGCACTTATTGGGATGAGCACTGGGTGTTGTATGTAAGCGAATAATCGTGGGAATTTACTCCCGAAGCCAAGAGCACACTGTATACACTGTATGCCAGCTAACTTGACAATAAATTATATTTAAAGAAAAAGACCCAACTGAATAAAAACCACTCAATCCTGTGCATTGTTGGTTATGTTACATAAAAGTATATAAAGAAAAAATAAATGAAAATAAAAAAAATTAAAGTTTCTTTTTTTAAAGTACGTGTGAACAACTCACATCCAATTCAGATATAAAGGACCAGTTTGGCTCATTCATCTGGTTCTACTTCATAAGCAGCCAGGATCAAATGAGTAGGCTTGCAAGAGCAGCCAAAGATCAGGCCACTTAAGAATGCATGGGGCATGATAGCCTGGAGCTGTTGTTCACAGTACACCCTGCTCCAGGTATATGTAGCACTACCCTCTGGTCCAAAGCCACAAGCACTGGTCTTATTCCTAGCACACCATCTTTCAGATGGGTTCCATGCTGTTACAGGGAGCGTGGTTGGATGGATGCTGTGGTACACATGGAACCACAGCTCTCACTAAGATTCTCTCTCCCAGTGTTTTTTTTTTTTTTTTTAAGAAAAATTTTTTTTTAATTTTCTTTTTTTATTTTTTAAAATTTACATCCAAATTAGTGAGCATCTAGTGCAACAATGATTTCAGGAGTAGATTCCTTAGTGCCCCTTACCCATTTAGCTCATCCCCCCTCCCACAACCCCTCCAGTAACCCTCAGTTTGTTCTCCATATTTATTAGTCTCTTCTGTTTTGTTCTCCTCCCTGTTTTTATATTATTTTTGTTTCCCTTCCCTGCTGTTCATCTGTTTTCTCTTAACGTCCTCATATGAGTGAAGTCATATGCTTTTTTGTCCTTCTCTGACTAATTTCACTTAGCATAATACCCTCTAGTTCCATCCACATAGTTGCAAATGGCAAGATTTCCTTCTTTTTGATTGCCGAGTAATACTCCATTGTACATATATACCAAATCTTTTTTATCCATTCATCCATCGATGGACATTTGGGCTTTTTCCATAGTTTGGCTATTGTTAATGGTGCTGCTATAAACATGGGGGTGCGTGTGCCCCTTCGAAACAGCACACCTGTATCCCTTGGATAAATACCTAGTAGTGCAATTGCTGGGTCATAGCATAGTTCTATTTTTAGCTTTTTGAGGAACCTCCATACTGTTTTCCAGAGTGGCTGCACCAGAGTGGCTTCATCTCTATATTACTTTGCTGTGAGATGGACAGGCCCTTCCTGGGCTGCTCTCTCTCACTAATTATTGGGGCAGAAAGGGTATTAGTGCTCTTTTTAAAAAGCCCAGCACACATTCCTCCAGACATGAGCAGAGAAACTGTCTAGGAAGAAAAATCTCTGGAAGGCAGCATCAAGGTCTACTTGGGCAGGTGTCCTGTTGTCACAGAGCTGTCCCTGATGAGCCCCTTTCTACTCAGCCCTTGGAGAAATGAACACTTTCTGGAATTTAGCATGATGGTTTTATAAGACAATTTCCAAGTCTTTCTGACAGACTAAGTATCCCTGGTCCCTCAGTATAAAAAGTCTTAAAAAGAAAACCCTCTTCATTCATCAATTTCTATTGTTTTAATCACTGCTGCTTTTGGAATTATGATCCTGGAGGTGAAAGTCCTACAAAATATTTAGAGTTAGTGTTTAATCTGGAACAACCTGTCTGAAGGGTCAGGTGATAATTTTCTCTATTAAAAATAATGTTTTCTCCACCAGGAGTCCTGAGCACTGGGGAGAAAATTCCTATTACAGCCTTGCTGCTGCCTGTATATGGTTCCTTATACTGGATCCCCACTAGAATATATATATATATATATATATATATATATATATATATATATATATAGACACTATATATATATAGTGTCTTAAAATTATTTTTATCAATGTAATAGTACAAAAATTTTTTAAACTCAGGCTTATAACAACAGCAACAACAAAAACAATCAGGCCAGCACTGCTCCTTCTCAAGGCTGTTCCTTTAGAGCAACCGCTTGTTAACTGTTCTAGCTATTGCTTTTGTATTTACCTGTATATTTTATATAATATGTTCATACTGCTATTACTTGACTCATTATTTTAGGTATTATTTGTTAACTTCCTGTGATGGCGGATGAGAGTCTGGCTATTATTAGTCAGGCTTGGCTAGTTTATGCTGCAAAGAAACCACTCCTGATCGCCAGTGGCTTCACAGAACAAAAGTTTATTTCTTTTTTCAATTAAAAAAAAATGTTTATTTATCTTTGAGAGAAAGAGACAGAGTGTGAGCAGGCAGGGGAGGGACAGAGAGAGAGAGGGAGACACAGAATCTGAAGCAGGCTTCAGGCTCTGAGCTGTCAGCACAGACCCCGATGTAGAGCTTGAGCTCATGAACTGGGAGATCATGACCTGAGCCAAAGTCGGATGCTTAACCAACTGAGCCACCCAGGCACCCAACAAAAGTTTATTTCTTGCTCTTGCTACATGTTCAGCCTAAGTAGGTAGGGAGCCTCTGGCTCATGTTGGTCCTCTAGACTGGTGGAGGCTCCATCGCAACACCTGATTCCGTGATCTCTGCAGAATGGGCAGATGATAGGGGGATTGCATACCGGCTCTCAGAGCTTCTGCCCAGTTATGATACAAGTCAGTTTCACTCCTGTTTTACTGATCAAAGCAAATCACATGGCCACACTTAATCTGAAAGGAGGCCAGAAAGTGCGTCCTGCTTTGGATGTGGTAGGAGATGCCCTGGATAATTTTTGACCAGCCCTAATGACTGCCACATAGCTTGCTCCATGTTCCCATGTTCCCTATTGCCCTAATATAAGTAAATCATATTTTTTTTCAAAATCAATGTTCAATGTTTATATTATTATAGCTTTGTAAATATCATGCACTGTCAAGCCAATGCATTATGCTTACATGCCATTTTTTTTAAAAAAATATTTTATTTCACCAGAGCTAATAATTGCCTAATTTTTTGTCTACTGTTATTTGTATTTATTCCTTATTTTTTCCATAACATTCATCATATATGTCAAATAGTCCCCCACGTTATTTTTTAAATGCTAAAAACTGTGAGATAACCTATGAATTTTGTTTTTTCCTGCAGTCTTCTAACCTCCTACTTCAGTCTGGGATAGTTGCTCTCTAGGCTTGCTGAGCAAGTCTCATTCTGGGACTTCTGTTGCCAGTTTCCTGTGTTAGAGTCTTAGGTTTCTGGGGCCCATATTTCCCTCTTTTTTGGTTTACTCACTTGTTTTGTTGGAGCACAAGCTCTAATAGATTTGTAAGGAAAGGTGTATGGGAAGTGTACTAGTCAGCTTTTTTAGTAGGTTATGCTGTGGTTGTAAAAGATTCTAAAATCTCACTGGCTTATACAACAAGGTTTTTTTCTTACTCGTGTCCTGTGTCCTTCATGGATCAGCTACAGCTCTACCTAGGTCTTTTTCAATCTGGGACCCTATCTGAGTAAGAAGCCCCTTTTTGGGAAAAGCATTTCTTTTTTATTTAAAAAAATTTTTTTTTCAACATTTTTTATTTATTTTTGGGACAGAGAGAGACAGAGCATGAACGGGGGAGGGGCAGAGAGAGAGGGAGACACAGAATCGGAAACAGGCTCCAGGCTCCGAGCCATCAGCCCAGAGCCTGACGCGGGGCTCGAACTCACGGACCGCGAGATCGTGACCTGGCTGAAGTCGGACGCTTAACCGACTGCGCCACCCAGGCGCCCCGGGAAAAGCATTTCTCATGGCAGAGGAAAACGAGCACCTACAGAACCAGGGATGACTCTCAAAGCTTCTGCTTAGAAGGGGCACACCTCACTTTTGTTCATCTTTCTTTGGCCAGAGCAAATCTTATGGCCAGGTCTGATGTTCATAAGTATGAAGTGTAATGACAAATTATGGGGTGCCTGGGTAGTTCAGTCGGTTAAGCATCTGACCCTTGACTTCAGCTTGGGTCGTTCATCTCACGGGTCACGGGATCAGGCCTTGAGTCGGGCTCTGCACTGATAGCCCAGAACCTACTTGGGATTCTCTCTCTCCCTCTCTCTTTGCCCCTCCCCAGCTCTCTCCCCAAAATAAATAAACTTAAAAAAATGCAAAATTATACGATTCACTATAGGAAATAGTTTGGCTGCATATACAATTATAGGTTGATTCTCCCCCACCTGGAATTTTGAAGACACTGCTCCATCATTTCCTAGTTTTCAATGTAATTTAACAGCCTGATGCCCATCTGATTTCTATTATTCTGTAGAAGACTTTTCTTCCTTTACTCTGAAAGCTTTTAGGAGTTTTTTTTTAAGGATATTCTTTTAACTCCTACTGTTCAGAATTTTAATGATGATGTGAGTTTGTGGAGATCTTTTTGCATTTATTTTGATGATCCTTCCTTGGGTCCTATCAACGTGGAAATTTATATCCTTAGTTTCTGAGAAATTTTCTTATTACTTTAATAATTTTCCTCTGTTTTTTTTCTTTCTGCAGTTTCAGTTATTTGTTTAAACATTTTTTAACGTTTATTTATTTTTGAAAGAGAGAGACAGAGCATGAGTGGGGGAGGGCAGAGAGAGAGGGAGACGGAATCCATAGCAGGCTGCAGGCTCTGAACTGTCAGCACCAAGCCGGACATGGGCTCAGACCCACGAACCGCGAGATCATGACCTGAGCTGAAGTCGGATACTTACCGACTGAGCCACCCAGGTGCCCCTGACGTTTCAGTTATTTGGATGTTAGACCTCCTTGATTGCTACTCTACGTTCCTTATCATTTTCTTTCTTGGTCTTTATGTTCTTCTTTTGATGAGACAAGTATTTTAATCTTCCTCCTTCCCCTTTTCTTGTATTTTGATTATCATATTTTCAATGTCCATCAATTTCCTTGTTTTCTGTCTCCCTTTTTCATAGTGTCCTGTTCATGGTTATAGATAGGATTTTTTCTCTTATCTCTTTGAAGAATGTGTGTGTGTGTGTGTGTGTGTGTGTGTAATATATACTATACCACATGTGAAGTTTTCTTCTATTCTTGGCATCATTTCTGTTTTCTTTGGGTTCCCTTTTCCAGTTTGTTTGAAGCCTCTCTCATGTTAGAGGCTGTCCTCAAATGTTTTGTGATACTTGGCAGTCTATTCATATTTAAGAGTAGAGCCCTCAAAAGCTAATTGGAAGTGTTAGATGGAAAAGCAGAGCTTGTCAAGCGGTGGGGTTCACTGCCGAGTGATTGGCAGCAACTGACTTTATTGGAGGACATCCAAATGCCAGTATATACAGCAATTTCCTCTACTGACCTTCACTTACAGATAGAATCGTTTAGTGTGCTTTTGGGTATTTTGGGATTGGAGGTAGGCTGGTTGGATTCCTGCCATTCCATATATTCCTGCCATTCCCTTAATTCCTCTATTTTCTGTTATGTGCCTCACACCACCCTCTACTGTCCTTGATGTTCCTAGTGCTCTGGGTGAGTCTAATCCGATGTTTTCAGAGAACACATCTCTTGCCTCCTGGAGACAAAAGGGGTAGATGGAGGTTACTTGGCTAGTTGCATGGGATAAAGGAAATGTGGAAGCTCACTCCTCCATACAGACTTCCAATTCCTGTTTTCCTGTATCTTATTCCTAACTGCTGTGGTACCTGGTATTTCTAAGTACTAAGCCTTCCCAGGATTCTTTGAGGGCTCTTTGGCTCACTTTTTATTGGCATCTCCTTCTACAGGCACTTAGGGTAAAGCCTTCTCCATTCTTCTAAATTCATATACATTCCTTCATTTACTTCCCGTTCTCAAAAAATTTGTGGACAGTTCTCATCCACAATGGTCTCCTTTCTTATTCTCTTCATCTGTGTGAATTTGTACCTCTTGCTCTCCTCTCTCCTTTCATTGTTTTCATTTGTTTTGTTTTAATTCTTTTATTGTTGTTTTAATGGGCCTTCAGGAGAGGGGGAGAGAGAATATAAATGAATGAATATATCACATGTGGTTAATCTGCCATGTTTAATCAGAAGTCAAGCTGTGGAAGAATTTTAAAATGTAGTTTTCTTTAGCTCATGATGAACTAAACATGACCTTAAAATATACCCTTGATCTTCTAAATAAAAATAGCATTACAGTTGGATAGGTGACATGTTTTCACTACCAGAATTTAAAGAGAAAACTTGAATGTTGATGGCAATTAAAATGTGTCTCACACTGAGCATGGTACATGAATAAATGAATGAATCAGTGAAAAAGAAAGGAAAGATAGTAATCGATAGTCTTGGTTTAATACTTAAGATCTCCTCTTTACCCTTCTCTGCCCTGCTCTAGGCCCCTGGAGACTGGCTTCCATGGACTGCATTGCCCAGGCTCCCTTGTCCTCTGGCTTTCAGTGGGTTTGACCAATGGCGGAGGGAGGAGGATCAGAGAGTTGGGAAAAAGAGACGTCTAGGCATTTATTTCTCTAGGTCCCTCTCTGCCAGGTCACATTTAGCAGTGATTGTGTTCCTTTACTTGTGACACATCTTCTGTCGGGTTTTCCCTTGCTGACAGCCTCAGCTTTTACCGGGTTCTGCTCTTCTTCCTACTTCAGGCCTAAGGATGGTAACAGCCTCTTACTGCTGGTCCAGGCCTGCTGTATAATCCCTTGTTGACCCCCTTTACTCTGCCCACACCTTCAGTTACACTGTTTTTTATGTGCTCTCCGTTTCCCTCCAGTACCCTGGATGACACAAGCGCTCTAGCAGAGCTATCTCATCATCAACTAGGTACTTTTGGACAAAGTACTCCACTTGATGAGCCACATTTTTTCTGTCTGAAAAGTGCTGAGATGGCAAAGGGTAGTCTGGTTTCTTGTCTGAAAGCCCTTCTAGTTCTGCCATCTGTGCTTGTGTATGACACAGCAGTGGTCAGTAGCCAGCTGTAGCTCCAGTTCTCCTGGCTCTGTGGGCCACTGTGGGTAATCCTGACTGGTGGGTGATCACAAAACAATCGCTTTCTTCCTTTGGGAGGGCAGTTTGCTGGAGTGAAAGAGTATAGACTTTAGAGTCAGACCAGGGTTCAAATTCTGGCTTCGCCACTTTCTTACTAAGTGACCTTAAGTACATTAGTAAACCTAAGTCTCAGGTTCTTCATCTTAAGATGTGGGTATGTGATGGGCATTGTTTGTTATCTATCCAGTAGCCATCTCCTCCTTTGTTAAGAGAATTCTGATTGCCATTAGATGTAGAGCTGAACTTTTTAAAAAAAAATTTAATGTTTTATTTATTTTTAAGACAGAGAGAGACAGAGCATGAGTGGGGATGGGGCAGAGAGAGAGAGACACACACAGAATCCAAAGCAGGCTCCAGGCTCCTAGCTGTCAGCACAGGGCCCATCTCTAGAACCGAATTCCTGAACCCTGAGATCATGACCTGAGCTGAAGTCGGATGCTCAACCGACTGAGCCACCCGGACACCCCTAAGAGCTGAACTTTTAGTTGGGTGTTTGATACTCGTAGCTTGTGGTAGATGTCACTAGTGTTTACTAACGTCTGCTTCTGTCCCTCTGAGAGCATGAGAGACTAACTTCCACACCCTCTTGTAGTTATATGGGGCAGTGGTGACGAAGTCTGGCCAATGAGCTGGGAGGGAAAATGACCTGTGTCACTTCATGGCTGGAGCAGAGAAGAGCAAATGTGCAGTCGCCTGTCTTCTCCCTGTGGTAGCTGGCAGGAGTCTTCACGATGGAGCCTCCATCAGTCAGGGTCCCTCGGTGACTGTGTGGAGCACAGACACTCCTCATCTTACAGCAAACATGCAGTCTGAGTGAGAAGTAAACTGTTGTAGTGTTAAGTCAGTGGCATTTTGAGGTTAATTTTTCAGTAAATGCACAGCTGAAAGCATCCCTATGCATTGGACATCATCTTCCTTGAAGGGTCGTAGGGGTTGGGCTTTCTGGATTTGATTAACAATTCTTCCTCCCTCACGGAATCTGTGTGAATACTGAAGAAATTAATATGCATGAAGCACTTAGAACATGGCCAGCAGGTGGTAAGTGCTATGCAGTGTTTGCTATTGGAGAGCGTGTATTTTGGAGTGTCTAGCACAGTGTGTAGCTCTCACTAACAACTGTTGCTGCTACCTTTATTTCTCTTGTAAGGATTAGACTGACCCATGTAAAGTCTTGGCACATAGTAGGCATTTAATATGAGGTCCCTATTATTTGGTGATTGTGCTTTTGTACTGATCCCTGGATATAGGCCCCTCATCTCTTGCTTCTCTTAGAATGGACATAAACATTGCTCTCTAAGACTTCCTTTACAACATAGTGGGTAGTTAAGTGTATGGATTTCAAAGGATGCTTCTGAATACAAAGTAAAGAAGACATTGAAATGACAATGCCTTAATTAAGCAGGAAAGGTACTAATCAGAAGGGTTGCTATCTGTAAGTTTGAAGGCAAAGTTATGCACAGAGGAGTTACGCTCATGAGAATCTCTGCTTGGATAATGAATATATGACTGTGTTTGTCGTTTAGAGTCCTTAAACACTGTCTGTCCATGTTCTTTATTTTGCAGATGATAGAACTGATCCTAGATAGTGGAGGGAGCTGGTCCAGGATAACACAGTCAGTCAATAGCATAGGCAGTACTAGAGCTCAGGTTTCTTGACTCCAAGTGCACTACTAGGTAGAAAAAGCCAGGTTTGGTCTTTTAACATTTGTGCCGTTTGGAAACCAACATTGGACTTGCTGAGAAAATTAAAGTAAGTGTGCTTTCTACTCTGCCCTTTGCCCAGCTTATCATCTGTTTTGTTGGTGCTGGTTAGCTCATACCTTTGAATACATCAGAAGTGGCTTGGATTTCTCTCTCCTTTGCTGTCTGTTCATTGGCTGCAAGAGTGTCCTGTCCACTCTGGCTTTTGCATGGGCTGCCCAGAATCACCACAGGCTTTGCTTCTTAGCCAACTAGAGGACGGCAGAAATGAAAGAGGCTTGTCAGTGTGTTTCCTTTGTGTGCGTTTCCTTGGACACAAACACAGGAGGGGAGTTTCTATAGGGCAGCTAGTCTCCCCCCATTTTGGATTTTGCTGAGGCAGGTAGTTGAACTCTTTAAGGAAGTCTGGATTTTCTCTGTCTCGGGAAATTACTGATAACATCAGAGCCAGAAGGAGGTGAGTAAAATGGAAAAGAAAATTCGTAAGAGTCACGCCAAGATTCAGATTTCCAACCCCACCCAGTTCTCCCTGAGCTCTCCTTTCAGCTGCGACTTGCTTCCCAGGAAGCAGAAAACAATAGTCTACTGATTGAATTTCAGTCTAAACTCTAGGCAATTAAAGGTGAGGGAAGTAAAACCTAGTTACATTTACAATTAAAGTCCATATATCTCCATTGGGAGGCATAATCTTTGTATATACTTTGCAAGGTGGGTCTGGTTCTGAAGCCAAACTTGGAAATGCATTTGTTTTGGTAATTATTCTCTCGCTTAAAGCTCTAGCTGGTCTTTTTGGAGCCAATAACTTCTAGAAAAGTGCAAAAGTCTTACAGTGAAGGAAAAGAAAAGCATATTAAGTATAACTGGACAGGGTCCATATCATGAGAGCTGGAAAAACCTGAGGTCTTGGGCTAAAGGGAAAGCCAGTGGACAGCTGGATTTTATGGCAGGGAACATGGGATAAAGGCTCAGTTGTTCCATTCTGATCCCTGCTTCCCACCCCACGGGAGAAGTTAAGCTTTGTCTATCCCGCTTAACTTCCCAGAGTAGGTACCTTATTGTTTAGGAAAGTAGACTCATTTATCAGAGGTTCTGTCCGTGTATAACACTGTCACCTGTAAGTCATCTTTGTCTTTCTCTGCTGGCCCTTTCTCCTGTCCTTCTCTCCCACACTTGTTCCTTTGGTCAACGATTATGTGCTGGAGGTCAGCTGTGTGCCACACACAGTGCCAGCACCATGTGTATAATGGTAACTAAGACACTATTCCTCTTTTTTTTTTTTAACGTTTATTTATTTGTGTGTGAGAGAGAGAGACAGACAGACAGACAGAGTGTGACTGGAGAAGGGGCAGAGAGAGAGAGGGAGACACAGAATCGGAAGCAGGCTTCAGGCTCTGAGCTGTCAAAACAGAGCCTGACAGGGGGCTCGAACTCATGAACCTTGGGATCATGACCTGAGCCGAAGTCAGACGCTTAACTGACTGAGCCACCCAGGTGCCCTAAGACAGTGTTCCTCTTATGCATCGCTCTGCGATAAACCACCCTCAGGCTTTAGTGGCTTGACGCAACAAACATTCTACCATATTCCATAATTCAGGAATTTGGACAGGGCTCAGCTGAGAGACTTTTGTCATCGACAGAGATCACTCAACAGTATTCAGCTCATCTGGTGAGCCCACCACAGCTTTACTCATATGTTTGCTGCCTTGGCAGGGATGGCTGGAGGGATAGATTCAGCTGGTCCTATCAACCAGGGTGCCTACATGTGGCCTTACCAACATAGTGGTGTCAGGGTGATTGGAGTCGTTAGGTGACAGCTCAGGGCTCTAAGAACTAGTATCCTAGTGACCCAGGTGGAAGATGCATGGCCCTTTATGTCCCAGAATGTCACTTTCACTGCATTCTCTTGGTCAAGCAAGACAGTAAGGGCCAATCCAGATTCAAGGCAAGGGTGATTAGATTCCACCTCTTAGTGAAAGAAATAGCAAGGACTTGGCAGCCATCTTTAACATCACAGACAGACAGAACTGCTCTCCTTGAGAAGATTTATATACCTTTGCAGTTGGAAGCAGACTGGTCAACAAATAATCCAGGGGCCCAGACTACTTTGAGGAAATGACTAGAAAGCCTATTGAGTTGTATCATGAGTACCCTTTTATCACCAAGCAGTGGAGGGTCTGGAGTTGTTCCCTTGTCTTCTCCTGGGGGGTTCCTATGACTGAACCCCCAATCTCTTGCTCAGTATTCCATCACACCAGCAAACAACCGCCTCTGTTGGCTGATACACAATCATTGGGGACAGTGCCCAGCCATGTGTCCACACATAGCTACCTCCATCATTTTGATTGGTTAAAATCCAATTGTTTGAAATGAGGATTCGCTAATAATTACTAATTATTTAGGCTTGTCCACTCAGAGTGTTGGCATTGTTGTTCCATCTACTGGACAGTTCCCCCTCTACTTTATTTTGGCAATTTTTACTTATTCTTTAGAGTTCATTGTAAGGATCCCCTCTTCCTGGGAAACTTTTCCTGACCACCCTCATCCCAATTGGACTCAGATGCCTTCCTTTAGACTCCCTTAGCCACCCCCACCCCCAGCTTATCTCCATCATTACTTAACATATCTTATTGTGATCCTTGATTATTGACTTTCCAACTGCCTCCCCTCACAGAGATGTATTGTTAGTGCATCAGACATGTTTACAATGGAAATGTCAGCTAAATATCAGGCCCTCTCTTAGGGAGCTACATATACTCGGGTGATTCAGACTGATACGGTTGCCGCATACATGGATTAACCAGATGAAGGCAGATGTTGAAGGAATCATCACAAATGAATTGAGTGTTCCCCAAAATGCCCAACTCTGAGTCACAGAGGTAGTGACAGGGACTGTGCCATTGTTCCTGTTGTTACCACGATGCCTGGCATAAAATAGTACCTTAGTAAATGTTTATTAAGGACATAAGTGAGTGTTGCTGGTACATTAGTTGAACATGTGGATATAGTCATGTCAGCGGTGTCTTTTCTCTTATTGTTAGAGCCCCCCCACCAAGATTTTCCCAGGCTGGGTCATGATTCCTTTCTTTAAGGAACAGTGGGGGCAGAGCCAGCATCTGGGCCTAGTCCAGCCCCTTTCCTGCCAGGCAGATTATGCTTGCCTCTGCTCAACCCTGGCTCAGTCTGATGTCGAGGGCTGCAATGTGGTACCCCCCGCATCAAGGTTTGGTATTCTCCCTTGTTAACCTTTGACTTAAGCTATCACAACCATGTTGATGGATGAACCTTCGTTTCCTGTTGCCTGTGTCTTATCCTTTGGAATAATTTGTGGCAGCCCTTGACTGGGGACTATATGACCTAAACCTGTTCTGGACAGACACACTTTGCCCTCTACCACCTTCTGGTGGACTTATATGAAGCTCTGATGATCCTTTCTGGTAGGCTTTCCTTCCAAAACTGGCTTTTCCTGCATAGAATATGATTTCTAGATCCAGGTTCTTAGAACAAAAAAGGCATAGTTTTTGTAATCAAACATAATTGGCTATGAAGGGACTCTTGTACTTGTTTGTTTTACCCCTCTGAGCCAAATTTTCTCATCTGTAAAAATGGGGATAATAATCACAATCTGATAGAGTTGTTTTAAGTGTAGTCTGCCATGTAATTGCTGAGAAAATGGTAGTTCCCTCCCATGTTCCGTCATGGTGTATGGACTTTTGTATTCAAAGCAGAGATCACTGATGCCTTTTCCCTTCAGAATGTCATTTACTTTAGGATATTTTCCTAGATGGTGATAGTGATTTGCTTCTAGGGCTAGCCTTGACCACACCATTACCAGAGCTTCTGGACTCTGCTCATATGGCATGCATTGTATCTGTCACTAAGATGGGATTGAGTCATCATGTAGGACATAAGTGGCCAGTACCTTTTAAATGCCCATTGTTGCATTTGGTTTTTAGAATATCAGATCTTTTGCAAGAACATATGCTTAATGTACACTAAGGAGCCCAAATATCAAAGCCGTCTGTATTAGGGTTCTCCAGAGAAACAGAAGTAATAGAAGAAATTCCATGATCTGCCATCTGCAAGCCAGACGACTGGTCAAGTCAGTAGTGTAGTTTGAAGGCCTCAGAACCAGAAAGCCAGTGGTATAGATTCCAGTCCAAGTCTACAGGCCTAAGAACCAGGAATATCAAAAGCAGAAGATTGATGTCCCAGTTCAGTCAGTCATACAGAGATCAAATTCAACCTTCCTCTGCCTTTTTGTTCTATTCAGACCCTCAATGGATTGGATAATGCCCACCCACTTTGGGGGAGACCATCTGCTTTACTCAGTCTACCAATTCAAATGTTAATCTCTTTCAGAAACCCCCTTACAGACACACCCAGAAATAATGTTTAATCAGATATCTGGTTATCCAATGGCCCAGTCAATCTGACACATAAAATTAACCATCACAGTCAGAAAACTTCATGCTCCCTGCCTCACCTTTTGCACAGCCAAAGGTGTACTTTCAGTTACACCTGTAGGCATTCAGATCAGGCTTGCTTAGAATTAATTTCCAGTAAGATAGGAAGGAAATAAATATAGGTACCTGCAATTTGGGCAGCACTGCCCTCAAGGTCAGGGTCAAGGGCAGGGGCATTGCCTTGTTCTCTAGCCTGCCTTGTTTGCTTTGGTCAGGATAGCTTTGCTGGTTTTCTGGCCTTTGAATATCTTGTGCTATCCGTTCAACATTTTCACTACTCACAGTTGCTGACTTGTCTCCTTTTTATATGTATCTTTTTTTCCTAGTAAAATAAGACACATATAATAAAAATGCAAATAAAATAAGTGTATTCAGTGAAATGTAAGCCTTTCTCTTCTAGATGATCATGTGTCCCCTGGTTCCCTCCTCCAGAGGAAGCTGCCACAACCACCTTCTTGTGGCTCCCTCCAGAGTGAGACTGTACACTCATAAGCATAAATACAGATACTTGCATGGTCTTGGGGCTTCCTGTCTGGCTCTGCCCACCTATATGTGGGTCCTTTTGCTTTCTGGTCATTTCCCTGGAACAAGCTTTCTCTGCTACCCTGTTGTGGTTTCATTCTCTACTTTTCACCTGTTCTTCCCCTGCTGCCCTAATCTGTTAATACCCTAATCTGGAACAGGAAGAAGTAGAATTCATCATTTAGAAAGACAAAAACATTTCTAGTTTCTAGTTCCATTCTATATTGTCTAACCCTGCAAAATTAAATTACGCCTGTTCATCTGCTCCTGACTCACTGTATTCTGTGAGAAAGCCATTTGCATTTTTCTTCACAACAACATCTTTCTCTTCAGGATGCTGTGGCAACTAATGTTTTAAAATTCTCAGAAAAAGTCATAATGATAAAACCTTCCCATCCTAAGCATCTAAAAATTGAATTGAGACCAAATCGTAGAGAAGTATTATTAAAGAAGCTAAATAGTTTACAAACTCAGCAATGCCACATTGAAGATTAAATCCAGTAGATTGGGAATTCATTTAGGGTACATTTGCATCCCATGTTTCCAGACATGACCACATATACAGTTCACCAAATGCATCTCCAGAGAATAAGATATGTCGAGGTATTTACAAAATGGTAACATCACACAGATAAAGGTGTGACTGATTCTATATGGGGAGGTGATAAACACCTACAGAACAGTGGGCTAGACTTTGAAGGCTGAACGGGGGCTTTTTGGCCGTACAGGAGCAGGGAAGGGCATTCTGAGCAGAAGGAACATATGAGAAGAGTGCAGAATTGAAGAAGTTCCTTGGGCTGTTCTGGTAATGGGAAGATGGTCCATTTTGATAAAGGCATGGAGTGTGTGGCTGGAAAGATAGGCTAAAGACAGGCTTTGAAAGACTTCTATTCCCTACTAAGAGATTTTTATTTTTCTTTTCCCTGTAAAATAATAGGAGAGCACTGGACAGTTCTAAGTATGGAAGTGATGTTACCAAATGTTTATTTTAGCTTATTCTGTTAGCAGTGTGGAAATTGGATGGAGGGAGAGACACTGGAAACTGGGATACCAGTTATCAGCTGTTTCGTTAGTCCCAAATGAGAAAGGATGGGGGTTTGAACTATGGCAAGAACAGTGGGGATAGAGAGAAGGGGTGCATTTAGATGACCTGTCTGACTGATGAGTATTTGGAGTGGGTGAGGAGGGCAAGTGGAGGAAAATGAGAAGATGGAAGAGGGGGAGTGAGGCTGGAAATGAGCCATAGAATTTCAGAGTTGGAAGGGACCTCAAAGATCAGCTAGCCTAGGCTAAGCACCTTTGGTTGCATCCCTGCAAATGGTAGTCTAGCCTCTTCTTTGAGTATGTCCAGTGTCAGAGCACTCATTACATGTCAAGGCAGCCTACTTCATCTTGAGGTTGCTCTATTAGAAAGCTCTTCTTTAGGCTGCACCAAAATCTATCAACTGGTATCTTCTACTAACTTGGTCCTAGATTAAAACTCCTTGAGGCCACACAGACCCAGGCAAATCCTTTATCAGTGTGTAAGATCTACACATGCTTAAAAGCACATTTCATATGCAGCTCTGTCTTCTCATGTCTAAGTAAATATTTAAAGTTCCTTCAGCTGATCATCAGATGACATTGTTTCCCACCCATCTATCATCTGTGAGGGCACAAAAGGCTTCCTATGGAGTAAAATGTGTCACTTCCTTTTCTTGTGACTTTTTGTTGGTTTAGATAAACTCAATGATATATATGAAAGGAACCTCAAATTAAAAGCAACTTGGAAAGGAGTCATATGGAAGTATTTGAGAATGAGATAATAAAGGCCAGTCTGATAACACAATTTCAGAAGCTTAGACCTTTGAATCAATCGGTTAGGACTGGTAGTGCTATGCCATTAACATGGATGTCAGAAAACTGGAGGTGATTTGCAGAATGAAAGTGTTAGGAAACCATAAGCTCTGGGGTAAGAGAGGCTTTTGGAGATCAGCTGGTCTAAATTCATCATTTTACAGATGGGAAGATTGAGGTCTGAAGAAGCAAGGGACATGCCATATGTCCCACAACTAGTAAGTGGCAGAGCAAAAACTAACCTAGGTCTTCTGATTCCCAATTCAATACTTTTCTTCTACACTATGTGTTTCCTTAACTTGGGACATGAGCAAGAGTCCAGTCTAAAAAGGATACCCTTTTACTACCTTATCTCTGATCACTATCAACAAATTCTATTTCACTCTGAAATATATTTCAAATGGTATGGAATTATATGAGAAAGTATTAAAGATTCTTGAATTTCTCTCCAAAGCACTCCTGACACATTCACCAAAGACTTAGCAGTTCATGTTATTTGGAGTTTTGAATTGACGTGAACATTGAATTGACGTGAACACTGGATAAGTCCCCAGTATTGCAAGGAATTTGTGTACTGAATGTCTAAATAATATGGGAATGTTGATGAGACATTTAGAAATTGAAATGGAACTGTTAGCCAATAATGCATATTACTGTGTGATGAAACACTGATGCCATGTAATCATATAATTGTAATATCAGTATAAATAGAAATTCAGAATGGTAAAATTCCTCCTGACATGTGAGCAGTGTACATGAGTTATCAAGTGTTGGAAATGGGAGCTGTTGCTAAGATTCTGGGGTATTGGACATGGCACACACTCTGAAGGCACTCTGGATACTTTTTATTTGGAGAAAAAAGCCAATCTCTGCCAATCTTCAGATTTCACATTTATGCAGTGCCCCAAAAAGTCACATTAGTGGATCTCCCATGACTGTAGATCCCTCTCTAGCTGTGAGGGCTTCCAGGTGGAAACTACAGCAACTGAGGTGAGCCATTGACCTTGTGTGAAGATGACCCAGGCCTGGTTCTGTCTCCTGAAGGACTTCCAGAGCCTTGTGAGCACTTAGCAGTGTGGCCAGATCAAAGTCTTCCAGCTTAAAGGCAGATTCACTTTATCATCATTGTCTACCAGCCCAGGCTAGATGAATGTAGCACATTGCATGAGCTCTGTAGTCATTTTACCATAAACCAGCACATGTTGGTCCCAAAAGGCTTGCATCCCAGTCTAAAGCGGTCAGAGAAAGGAGGAGTCATTTTGAGAACATGCTTCTGTCAGGGATATGCTATAGTCTGCTGTCAGAACTTATTTACGAGTAAGTATCCATTATCAATTTGCTTAGATATCAATGGAACAATGTAAAAATGATTTTTTGGAAAGCCCATTTAAACTCAGATATAGATCGTATTTTCCAGAAAACGTGTACCCATGAGACATACCAATTTGAAGAGAATATTAGCATTAGAAAGGATTATAGAAAACCTGCTAAATGCCCTTTTTAAAAATGGGCCTAGCTGTACATTCCAGTCCTATAAGATAGCCTGCCATTACAAATCTATGGCATAATTTATATGATATTGATTTTATTGTCACAACTTTGGAAATGCTCTGTCATGTATATTTATGATGGTCCATAAATGTTCAAAATAACATTTGGAGAACAAGTCACTATTCAGAGTCAAGGAAATAGAGGGGTTAGAGCCCAATAATGGGCTCAGTGTGTTGATCTAAGAAACCTGCTTAAGACAGCTTCTCTTGAAAAGCAGGCAAAAGAAGCCCTCAAATAATAGGAGTTCAAAATGAAAATTCAAAACTGGTAAAGTGTGGAGCTAAAGTGGCAACTCCATTTGAAAGCCCTCATTTTGTCCTGTTCAAGAATCCTCAAATGGTATATTTGTAAAAGGAATCGACACGCAAGCAAGCATCCAGCTATACTAGGCATCAAAATCCTGGTTGAGCAGATTACAGCTTTGGCATATTAACACATCCTGAACATGTAACCCACAGTCATAGACCTGGAGCTGCCTGCATCATCAAGTCAGTGCCCTGGGACTCACAGCTACAGTTGTATTGGTGCTAGCTGAGAGTCAATCTGTAGTATAACCCAGACTAGCTAAGGGGCTTGCTCCTGGGAGGGGATGGGAGGGAGAGTGGCTGTTTTGCTCCCATTTTCCTTGTTCTGCATTAGAAACAAAGCACAAAGTTGGCCAGGGTTAGTGTTAGCGTTGCTCACAGCTGCTGAACTCTGATTTAACCAGATGCCATAACTATAGCAACGGGGAAATATTGGAATTTTGAGTTTAGCATGCTAGTGAAATTTACTAAATATAGCACACTTTGTGGCGGGGTGCATATTGCAGGTATTTCCTTTATTTTTCAAATATCAAATAAGTCAGGCTTTGGAAGGAAAGTTAATTTATTATATATGATGGCTGCTGAAGTCTCCCTACCTCCTTGATCTACATCTATAAATGTGTGTTTTGAAACCAAATGAGATAAATCAGCTTGATTGTCCAAGGCATGGCTGGAAATTGGGCTATACAAAAGCTATCTTCAGATTCACATAGGTGTTGGAATATTTATCTTTGGGTTTAGTGGAAAGAACCTTGGTTGACAGTAAGGAAATCTAAGTCCCAGCCTCTATTACTAGATCATTATGTGATCTTGGGCAGGTCTCTAAAGGGACTCTGGGTCTCAGGTTCTCTCTTTTTTTTTTTTTTTTTTTTTTTTAAGTGCTTGTGAGCTGAACTCTTCCAGCTCTCCCATTCTAGGATTCTGGAATATTTAGGGTTACATTACTCCATGCTTTGGCTCTGCAGAATACTTACTAACATCTTGTGGAATGAGAAAAGGGAGACCCACATCCCAGAATATGGATCAGAGAGGTGGTGACATGTACAACTGGGGTTTCCTTACAGGTTTTCCTCTGGTTAGGGAGGTGCTCTCTCCACTCCACAGTCCCTCTAAGGGGACTGATTATTGGCTTCATGGTTCCTCAGTCCTCCTTTACCTCCAGATGGGCCTAGGTGACCCCCAGATGTAGGTCATCATCCCACTCCATCCCATTCAGCAAGGCCCTGAACCCCATCCTGTCCATAATCAAGGGTGATTTAAAGGGTCCAGGGTCACTGAGGCAGTGTGGCTGTATGTTCTTCATAGATTCTGTGCCTTGATCCTAATAAATAAATTCTTGATACTTGCCTGTGACCAACCCCTTGCCTTCTCCTCCGCATCTGGGAGCTCATTCCTTGTCTATTACCTATTCTCTTTTACCAGAGAGCCTGGGTCCCTGCCTTGGTTTCCTTGCCCTTTGAACCTGGAATTCTGTTGCTGTTTTCAGTCTTCTTCAGGTCTGAGCTTGGCTACTGCCAGAACTGTCTGGATTTGCCCATGAGCCTATCTGCAGAGATCTCTGTCAATACTTGTGCCTGAGAATCCACGATGCCCCCTAGCCTACTGTCTGGCACAGCCCCTTTTTCCTTACTGCTGACCTTCACTAAAGCTGCACTATGATCTTTTTGGAAGTAAAGTTGCATGTGAATCTAAGGTGACATTGTTATTGTTAATAAATAGCCTAGCTGTATTCAATTCAATTCCTTGCAAAGGTGCTTCTGGCCTAATGAAATAACCCAGAGTCCTGGCCCCAATAGCAGGGGCATGTGTACTGGTTAGCTATGTGCCCTTGTGCTGAGGACTTACTCTTTCTGAACCTCAAGTTCATCATCTGCCAAATGAGGCTTTGTGGAGATAGTATCTCTGCTCATTTATAAACTCTCAAGGTGGTATTAAGAATACCAGTTAGTGGATAGTGGATGTGAAAGTGTTTTAAGAACTGTAATGCATCATACAGATTATCTGGTCTTTTTTTTTTCTCAGGTGGATGTTAGCCACGGACATGGAACCTCTTGCCGAGTGTTGGTAGACAGCAAAGATTGGGATCAGCGCCCTTAGGGAATAAAAGATCAGAAATGAGGCAAACGGCCTGACATGGAGCCAGATGAGGCTAGGGAGACAGTACACAAAGCCAAGTGCTTTGGGGAGCCAGCAGAGACGATACATGGGGAAGTTTGAAGGAGAGGAATTTCCTGAGCAGAGAGGAATTTCCTGAGCTAGAGCACAGGGGCTACTGACTTCTTTTTGTTTGGTGCCTGCTGTTGCTGGTCTAGCAGCTTAGACTGAAGCTCCTTTGGAAGAAGTTAATAGGGTAGAGGAAGAGGAGACCAAATGTGAGGGACTATTCTTATAAGTACTGGCAGGATTTAGGGGCCAGCAAAAAGGGTACAAGGCCAGTATCAGCTAGCCCAAGGCAAACCCTGTTTGTTTGTTTGTCTGTTTATTTATTTGTTTTTACATTTATTTATTTTTGAGAGACAGAGAGAGCACAAGTAGGGAGGGGCAGAGAGAGAAGGAGACAGAATCCAAAGCAGGCTCCAGGCTCCGAGCCATCAGCACAGAGCCCGACACGGGCTCTTGAACTCACAAACTCACTCACGGGAGTGAGTTCACTCACTTGAACTCACTCACGGGACTTGAACTCACAAACCATGAGATGATGACCTGAGCCAAAGTCAGACACCCAACCGACTGAGCCACCCAGGCACCCCAAGGCAAACCCTGTTTAAAGGAGAGTAGTAAGATTAGCCTAGATGAGCTTGAGTCGTAGTTGGACACTGTGACGATGAGGTTATGGTGTCCAGTTGTTTGGTCAAATGCTACTTGGATATTACTATGAAGGTATTGTCTTAGATGTGATTAACATGTAACATATTTTTTTACATTTATTCATTTTTGAGAGACAGAGAGAGAGAGCATGAGATAGGGAGGGGCAGAGAGAAAGGGAGGCACAGAATCTGAAGCAGGCTCCAGGCTCTGAGCTGTCAACACAGAGCCCGATGCAGGGCTTGAACCCACAAACCATGGGATCATGACATGAGCTGAAGTCAGATGTTTAACTGACTAAGCCATCCAGGTGACCCAGATGTGATTAACATTTAAATCAGTTGACTTTGAGTAAAGCAAATTGCCCTCCATAATGTGGGTGGGCCTCATCTAATCAGTGGAGAAACCTTAAGATCAAAGACCAAGGTTTCCCAAAGAAGAAGGAATTTGGTCTCAAAACTATTACATAGAAACCCTTTCTAAGTTTACAGCCTGCCTGGTCTGCCCTGCAGATTTTTGACTTAAGGCCACAACATCAATTTTTACCTGAATTTCTAGCATATCAACCTGTGCTACAAATTTCAGACTTGTCAGCCCCCACAATTACATGAACCAATTATTTAAAATAAATCTTTCTCCCTTCCCCCATCTCTCCCTCCACCATCTCTCCCTCCCTCTCTTTCTCTCTCTCTTTATATATATATATATACACACACACACACACACACATATGTATATGTATATTCTATATGTATGTGTGTATACACATCTCTGTCTGAATCTGCATCTACATCTATATCTATATCTATCCTTTTGGTTCTGTTTCTCTGGAGGACCCTGACTGAGACAGACACCATGAAGATGGCAGCGTAGCTTAGAGCAGAGACAATTGCAGGATCATGGAGGGTCTTGAGTGAGTTGTCATCATGAGTTCTTTTTCTGAAGTTGTCAGTCACACAGTATTAATTGAGTCTCTCCTGTGTCTACTAAGTATCTATTGTGCCATAGAGGTTGGTTGGTACAATGTCTGTCACCTCAGATCCCTGAGAGGTCAACTCAGAACCTGAGTGGAACGCCCTCACTTTTATGTCAAAGAAGATTTCTTTGCCTGAGGAGAGCACTGAAGGCTGCACCAGGGGGTGGGGATCTGACTAGAGAGGGCCTCTAGCTCTGTTAGGTTGATAATGGGGTTACGATGGACTTCTGAGGTGTCATCTCATTCAGAGTTAATAGAGTCAATGCCATATAAAATTAGCAGTCATTTGGTCTAGATTCTCATTGTACAGATGGGGAGAGTGAGCCTAAGAGAGGAGGAGCCATTTCCCCAGGCCACATAGCAAGTTGGTGGTGCAGCCAGGCCTAGCATTTAGATCTCCAGACAATAACTAAGGAAGAAAAGAAAGGAGAAGGAAAGAGAAAGGCTGTTTGATAAAGAGAAGTCTGGATTCCCATTGTGCTTTTTCTATGGGCCATTTGGTGAGTAATTGTCCCAAAGTTAGGCAGCATCCTATTTTTCACAGCTGAATAGAAAGAAAGGAAAATAGAAGAGTCTGAAAAGTAAAGTGAAAGAAAATAGAAAACATATTTATAAGGGCCTTCACTGCTAAATCACAAAATTGAAGATGATCAGTATAAATGGGTTTCATCGAAGACCAAATTAGCTTTCCCACGGGCTTCTCTAGTAGCAAAAAAGCCACTGCACTCAGTCCAACTACCTTATTCTTTTGGCCCAAAGAATGTTTTCCCCTGTTAAAGGTACACGTTTGATTGCTGCAGGATCAGAGCTCCCTGTTTCTCCCCACATTTGCTCAGGAATTTGTTTATCTTCCATGAGCATACTAAATTGAATTGATCAATGAAAATGACATATGTATTCATTTGTTCTAACTTGACTCTGATGGCTTCATCCGTTAAACTTTCAATGAAATTGTAATTTATTTTAAAAATAAAAAACATGCTGGCAATTCATAATCACTTTGGAATGTGTCAAGATGAATCAGTAAAGGTGACTCTCTTTCCTTTGCATTCAGTATTGCTCCTTTGTGCCTGTGTTTTCCATTTAGGATTTATTAGTGTAAATCCCCCTTATACATCATGGGAAGTGTTAGGATTTATATGGCGGAATATAGTCTGCATTAGGCTGTCTAAGAGAGTGGATGACCTAGTAGGGTTTTCTACCTTTAATTTCTACTGTTCTTTGTAGAAATACATTTCATAATAAACTTTCACATTTGGGAAAGCACTGTTGTAATGGCATATATTACTGATATGGGATGCCTTACTGCACTTTCTGTGGAGTCCCTTGGCTCCTCATTGAAGTGCATCCTCATGGCAAAGCATGTTTTGCGGCCAGGAGGAGGACATTAACCCCTGTTCTGTCCCTTCCCTGTTTGGAGTATCAAACAGCTCCTTAAAGAGCTGTTTGTTTACACCGTCTCAGATCTGCAGACAGTATTTACAAAGCACATTGGAATCTTGGCCAACAGGAGCCACTGGGGTGGGGACAGTACTCATCAACTCTTTCCTTTGGTGGCTTTCCTTCTATTTTACTCCTCTGACATAGTGAAACCTGCTGTACATTGCTTCGGTGATCTCTGTATTTTCCCCTTATATTCCTTTTCTCTTCTTTTTATCTCCCTTTTCTCCCTTCTCATAAACCAACTGATAGGGTGATTGACTGACTTTCATCCATTCATTCAAACATTCACCAAATCCTACTTTGTGCAAAACACCGTGCAGTGTTCTGAGTTTTTCAAGTTACTCTTTTCTGGTAATGTTGTTCCTTTTTAAATTATAAACATAATACATGTTCATAGTAAAAATACAGACACTGTAAAGGGATATAAAAGAAACAAAGAGCTCCTTCAAGGCCCTAGTCTGTCACTCCTTAGGCATAATCATCAGCAGTGATTTATTTATCCTTCCAGAACTTTTCTATACATATAAAAATATGTGTGATGTATACATTCATATATATATGCGTGTGTTTGTGTGTGTATATATACATATATACATATGTATGTGTGTACATATATACATACATATATATACATATATACACACACATATATGTTTTTTCAGGAAACACTGATTGGAGCATTTGAAAACCAGTTTTTTAAGTCTACTTCCATATCAGCATATGCAGTCCTGCTGATTCCCTTTAAGGCTGCGTGGTTAAAACATAACTTTGGAAAGCCCTGAGGTTCTGATGAATTTTCTATAGAGTGCACTAAGGATGGCCAATTTTGAATGTATAAACTCAGTTTTCATTCACTGCTCTCAGATTTCTCTTACTTTTTCTATACTGGAGCATTACCCAGTTATGCATTCTGACACTTGAAGGATTTCAGTGGCTTGCAGATGTTTTCAGAAAATCAAAATTAGCTCAATCAGTTTCCCTCCCCACACACTATATATCTACTTTGGCCTTGGGCCACACTCAAGGTAGCTCCCAAACCAGTCCCCAGAGCTTATCCCAACACTTGATAACAGTTTTTCTCCTTTTTGAAAGAGTTTTCTCCTTCAACTTCAGCCTACATTTTCTGATCTGGCCTTATTGACTATAAAATTTTTGCTTATTTGCACATGTTCTGTCGTCACTAGTTTTCATTTGCCCATATGCAATGTGACTCCTCCCTCAAAGAGCTGCTAATTCCAGCTCACTCTTATTTGAGCATTTATTGTACATCAAACATGTATACCCAATTTCCTTTAATCCCTTCAACAAACTTGTGAGGGACATGCAGTAATTATCCTTAACCGATAGATGAGGCACAGGAAGGCTAAGGACATTGTCCAAGGTCACACAACTAGTAGGTGGAAGAGCTGGAATTTGAACCTAGGCTTATCGCACCCTAAAAGCTATGCTTTTACTCAGCACATGTACTTCTTCCCTCAAGTCAGCAAGTGTTTCTTTCTGTAAGAAATTACAGAAATTAGCCTTTCTGTAAGCCTGTAATTCTCTAAGGGCAAGCTACAACTCCCACTCCCTAAGTATGTTCTGCGTGCAGGCTCTGTGCAGGAGGGTGGTGCTGAGTTCTCGCACGCTGGAATAGCATCTTCTTACAAGCTAAATCATGGGAGGGATCTTGTGTTGGAAGAAGCACTTCCTGCTTATAATTCAAGCTGAAAAGGGATTCCCATATCATGAAGCCTCACAATCCTTCCTGTGCAGTACTGTTATAAGAATCAGCAGCTGCTGGGCATTTTTGTTTAATGTCCTCCTGCTCCACTTCAGTTACAGATACAAGCTTGCAACTCTTACTTTTGACCCCATCCATCAATATACAAGAGAGAAACAGTCTTTTATTTTACTTTCCAGATCAGAGTTCTCCACTTTCTGTATCAATGCTGCCTACCTTGGGTATTACCTCTTTGAATTCATATTTATCTGAATGAGGCACATAAGAGAACGCACATGGTATCTAGGAGAAGATTGCTGTCCTAGACTCCTCCTTTTGGTGGTCTCCAATCCTCATTCTCCCACTGTCTTCCCTTCATGTTTTGGGGATTTAGGATCTGGGTGTGGTCGTGGCCCAGGCACTGAATTGAGCATTTCTACATTGCTCGGAGTCCAAAAGAAGGGTCATTCCAGATGTCAGGTAAATGCATTTTATTTCTTCACTATTGGGTACAATTTAAATGGTAGGAAGAGTGTTTATACTTAATTTCAGGTTTTTAGCTTTATTTTATTCCCAGCATTGGGAAATAAACCTGAAAATTCTGAAAGGGAAAGGCCAAACCAATAGCAATTGCCCTGGAATTGTGGGACTTTGTCAATAATACATGTCTAGGTGGCGTGTTTGTTTCAGTTCCAATCCAATTCAGTTCAACAAATATTTGTTGAACGCCTGCTGTGAAAAAGATAAAAAATGAATAAGACATGACTCTCACTCTATAGGAGTTCACAGTCTAACAGGGAAATGAACATGTATACTATTAATTGTCATCCACGGAAGATAATAATAAATGTATATGTAGAAGTTTAAACAAGGTGCTATGGGAATATTGGAGGAATGAAAAGTTTAAGTAGGGAATCTGGAAAGATTATATTTGGAAAAAGCAGCTTTTTTAATGTTTATTTTTGACAGAGAGAGAGAGAGAGAGAGAGAGAGAGAGAGAGAGAGACAGAGCATGAATGGGGGAGGGGCAGAGAGAGAGGGAGACACAGAATCCAAAGCAGGCCCCAGGCTCTGAGCTGTCAATGCAGAGCCTGATGCAGAGCTTGAACTGTGAGATCATGACCTAAGCCGAAGTCGGACACTCAACCGACCTAGCCACCCAGGCGCCCCAGAAGAAGCAGCTTTTGAGCTTGGTCTTAAAGGATGGATGAGATTATAATAGGAAGTCATTGAGGTGAAAGATAGCTTAGGCTGAGGAACCATATACCCTGCAGGTGTGAAAAAGCCCAGGGAATGATGATTGGTCTGGTAGGGTGGAGAGCAGTATGAAATAAAACTGGAGAGGTGAGTCTGACCCAGTTTATGAAGAGCCTTGATGCTAAGCTAAGGGTTTGGACTTGTTCTTTAGACCAAAAAAGTCTTGGATTACCACCCTCTCCCTCAATCATAAAGGAATCTTTTCCATGTTATCACAGACTCTGGTTCTCTTTGTACAGATACCTTCCAGTTATAGTCATATTTATTTGATGAAGCTTCTCTACATGAGAAATACTTGACTTTAGAAAACACACCACATGGGATTGATTTAAACAGCTCCAATATATCAATAATGCATTGAATTTATTTTTCTCCCCAGTAGTGTATGTAACTACATGTACTTTGATTATATTGACTAAGATTACAATCCATGTTGATTTAACCCGAGAATGGTTATTCTTGATCTGGGTGGTGTTGTATTTGAAATTTATCCTCCTCTGTCATTGGCTCCACTTACTTTGTGCTTATACGAAACTAGTTCTAGTTATTCCATCAGGTTTTTCTTTTACTAGCTCTATTTATTGTCTTTCTCTGGGATTCCTATAAGAATGTCATATTAAATTATATCAGATGCTTCTCTCTCTAAGATAGGTTAACTTTGCTCCATCATCTCTCACCATTCAGCTTGGCATCCTATCACAAACAGCAGTTAGCTTCGTTTGGCGTGATTTGTGTTTGAAGAATCCATATTGACTACTGTTTATCACTTGGGTTTCCCCTAGGTACTCATAAATGACTGCCTTAATAATTGTCCTCACAGCTTACCAGATATTGAAATTAAATTTATGAGTTTAATTCCCTGAATTCCCTGGGGATTTTTTTAAAAAAGAAAAATGGATCAAGGCAGTTTCATGACTCACAGCAACTCTAACATAAACCAGTGTGATAAAGAAAAACATTTTGCAGGGAAACAAATTTCAGTTTTAGCCTTCCAAATGATTATTATAAAAATTAACAAATAATATGATTTTTCTGAAATAGTAAAAGGCATCCCGTGTCCTTTAAAACTATTTATTTGTTGCACTCACACATATTTTTAAAGACTGTAGCAGATGTGTAGAAAATGTTAATCCAATAGTTTATAGTCCTCACTTTGTGCTGGCAACTGTAAATTTGGTCTTTTTATATTCAAATTGTTGCACACTTGAAAAATAGCCCAATAACAGCAATTTTTAAAAGGTTATTTTGTAAGTACTGTTTGTTGGACATATGCTAAAGTACTGTTTCAGGTTGCTGAGGCAACCTGCTTGCTGCAGTTGTGGTTAACTATTTACAACTTAGCAATAGTGCACTGACCTGAGTCTTACCTTTCCTGAATGTAGTGCAGGTGCACTGTAGGAAGGCTGTAGGTGGACTATAGCTACCCCTGAATCTCTGTGAATGACTGGCAAGGGATTGATGCACATTTGGTAGCAAGCAGTTGGATGCCTTAAAAAGGATGGAGGTATAGAACATTGAACAATACCAAGAGCTTTGGTGGAGTGTAGATATCTACGGTTGCCCAGCCAAGACTCTACCTGCTACTGAAGCTACGGGTACATGGAAGGACTAGGTTACATCATTCATAGCAGAGAAGTAATCGGTCTTCTCTGGCTGAAGCAGTTTTGATCCAGGGAATGAGCAACAAGCTGATGCTACAGTTCCTCTTCTTAATGCTCCGTTGGAAAGTGGTAAGACCTCTTTTCCTTTCTGAGCCAGTACTAACCCCCTTCCAATGGCTTGGTCTAGAGGCAAATGATATTTAAAAATGCTTTTGTTGTATAATCTTTTTCATTAGGTATGGTGGATAATCTGAAAGCTATATCATGGTGCCTTTTGCTTTGGTGCCTGTCATGACCATAATGCACAGGTTTTTTACTTGTTTTTGTGAACATTTTTATTCCAAAGACTGCTGTCCAGGGCCGTGCAGCAACTGAACAATGAGAAAATACCCCACTGTGTAAATCCAATCTGAGGTAATACTCAGGATGAGAGAACATGCATAAGTTACGTACCAATTTGACAGGAATGGATTCCAAATCTGGCACACCATGGTCTCGCTCTTCACCAGTATACTCCTGGAACAACAAGCGCATGGTGAGCTCCTTAGAGTTTGTTAGTGGGAGGAAGCCTTGGGTTTCAGGAGAAAGTATTTGGATGGCATGTTAAGAAGCCTTTTCATTTTCGACAGAGTAGAAAATCTGCCTCTGAGCCTGTGGTATGATCTTTTCTCTGGATGAACACAATGACTGTCTCACATTTTTCTGATATTTATTCTGCAAATCAGCTTCATGAGCCCCTGCCACTTCCCTGAATAAGCTTCCAGGCATTACCTGCATGCTGTGTTCCTGTGGAGGGATGGCAGTAATCTCTGCTAAGATAAACTGGAGCTTCTGTGGATACAGCATAAATGCAGTGAAGTGTGTGTGGCTGTAAGATTTAATGCCTCTACAGGTAATTTTTTTGGAGGGGGGATCTGGCATTTAATCAAATCCAGAGTCATTATGTAAATTTAATCACCTTGCAACACACTAGTAATTTTATTATCTCCTTTTCATTTGACAGTGCTTAGATACAAGTTGAGCTTGGAATTCCAGAGGTAGAATACTGCTGATTGGAGGCATATTAAGGAAAATGTATTGTGGAAATGAGATTTAAAAACAAAAAAACAGCAAAACTTTATTCTTGCTATTGATTGTCACCTTTGTATGTGTACAGGTGTCCAACAAAGGGTTTCTAGAATAAAGTATACCTGTTTAAGGTTTTCCACCTTTCTTAAAGCCCCCAGTGAATTGCAAAGAACCTGTTTTAAATGGACTATGTTAAATCTGCCCCTGCCAAATGGAAAACCAACCTTTATGCTGAATGTGATGTGGTTCAAACTCTCCCTAACACAGGGGCCTCCTTTACCTTGCATAGAGTTTTGGCTTGGTCAGTGGTTACTAGAATGATGTCTGATGTTGGATTATTTATGCTATAAGGTCTGTTTAAAATTGGAGACAGTAGGGGTGCCTGGGTGGCTCAGTCAGTTAAGCGTCCCACTTCAACTCAGGTCATGATCTCGCGGTGAGTTTGAACCCTGCGTCGGGCTCTGTGCGGACAGCTCAGAGCCTGGAGCCTGCCTCAGATTCTGTGTCTCCCTCTCTCTGCCCCTCCCCTGCTCATGATCTGTCTCTCTCTGTCTCAAAAATAAATAAAAACATTAAAAAAAATAAAATTGGAGACAGTATGTCCACTTATCAACACCATTTTTGATAGGTATTTAACAATTGCAATGGGATTGATGATCCTGGATAGACAAATTATCCATCACTACATCACTGTTTATACTTTGAGGCTGAGGAAGAAAAAACCTGGTTAAGTTAGATTTCCCAAAAGGTACTTGGGCTTTTTGACCCTGTGATTCACACTAATGGTCATGTCTTAATGAAAGTAATAAAGTTAAATACTTTATCTGTAATCTAAAGAGTGGGATTAGAAAGGATGCAAGGGGGAAAATATGATAATGTGTTAAATGCACCTTGCTAAGGCAGAAGAAATGGCATTTTGGATATCTTTTCTTTCTTCCACTTCTCTATTTTACTTTCCCGATTTTCTCTTATCCCTGAATCTTAAAGGAAACTTGAGAATATGCCTTGTCCTTCAAAGAATCCATGAGCTCCCACATCCATACATTAGAACATGGAGGCCCTTGGTCCCCCAGGAAGTCTTTCCTTCAATCACTTGATGTCTCTCCTGCTGTATTTTGCAGGCATGGAAGCCACCAGCTTGAACAAATGCCCCTAATTTGGGCTCAGTTCAGATGAACAGGTTTCCGTTACCTAGAATGCTACTTATTCCAGCAAAAACTGTTTTTTCTTTCTAAAAACCCTTAGTAACTCCATGAATCATAACATGGCCTTGTAATGGGAAATCAAAATGGTGTAATCTGGGATTAAGACTGAAGTGTTTTAGTATCCAGTTTCCCATCTAATTTAGTATTTGTTCTCTGTTTATTATTGGTACCTCAGTTTTCTCATCCTAAAATGGGGATAATAATCACTACCTACCTCTAAGGGTTGGTATAAGGATTTAACGAGACATTGGATATGAAAGTATTTAGTGGCCAAGAGCACATTCTTGATGAGAACAAGTTGAATCAGAATGACTTTATAGTTAGAAGATAACGGGTTGACTTTTGAGAGTTCCTTATACAAGTCCTATGTCAGATATGTGGTTTGAAAATATTTTCTCCCAGTCTGTACCTTGTCTTTTTATTATCTCCACAATGTCTTTAACAGAGTAAAATGTAAATTTTTATGAAGTCCAATTTTATAAACTTCTTTTTCTATAAATCATGCTTTTGGTATCATATGTAATAGCTCTACCTAACCCAAGGTCTTAAAGATTTTCTCCTGTGTTTTTTTCCCTAAAATATTTTATATAGTTTTATATTTTATGTTTGGATCAGTAATCCACCTTCAGTTAATTTTTGTATAAGGTGTGAGGTTTAGGTCAGGGTTAAATTTTTTGCCTATGGGTATAAAATTGTTTTAGCACCATTTGTTCAAAGTGATATCTTTTCTCTGTTGAATTGCTGTTGTACCTCTGTCAAAAATCAGTTGTCCATATTTATGTGAGTCTATTTCTGGACTCTGTTCTGTTTCACTGATCTGTGGTCCCTTCCCTTTGCTAGTACCATACTGTCTGAATTAGTTTAGATTTACAGTAAATTTTACTTAAGTTTTTATTTAAATTCAAGTTAGTTAACATACAGTGTACTATTCAGGTGTACAATACTTCCATGCACACCCAGTGCTCATCACAGCCAAGTGCACTCCTTAATCCCCATTACCGATTTCACCCAACCCCCCACCCACCTCTCCTCTGGTAACCATCAGTTTGTTCTCTATAGTTAAGAGTCTGTTTCTTGGTTTGCCTTTTTTTCCCCTTTGCTCATTTGTTTTTGTTTCTTAAATTCTACATATGAGTGAGATCATGGTATTTGTCTTTCTCTGACTTATTTCACTTAGCATAATACTCTCTAGCTCCATCCACATCATTGCAAATGGCAAGATTTGATTCTTTTTATGGCTGAATAATATTCCATTGTATATGTATATACCATATCTTCTTTATCCATTCATCATTCAAAGGACAATTGGGCTATTTCCATAATTGTAGATAATGCTGCTATAAACATCAGGGTACATGTATCCTTTTGAGTTAGTATTTTTGTATTATTTGGGTAAATACCTAGTCGTGCAATTCTGGATCATAGGGTAATTCTATTTTTAACTTTTTGAGGAACCTCCATACTGTTGTCCAGAGTGGCTGTACCAATTTGCATTCCCACCTACAGTGAAAGAGGGTTCCCCTTTCTTCACATCCTCTCCAACACCTGTTGTTGCTTGTGCTGTTGAGTTTAGCAATTCTGACAAGTGTGAGGGGATATCTCATTGTAGTTTTGATTTGTATTTCCCTGATGGTAAGTGATGTTGAGCATTTTTTCATGTGTCTGTTGGCCATCTGTATAGATTCTTGGGAAAAATGTCTATTTGTGTGTTCTACCCATTTTTAAATTGGATTATTTGTTTTTTGGGTGTTGAGTTTGATAAGTTCTTTATAGATTTTGGATACTAACCCTTTATCCAATATGTCATTTGCAAATATATTCTCCCATTCCATAGGTTGCCTTTTAGTTTTGTTGATTGTTTCCCTCACTGTGCAGAAGCTTTTTATTTTGACGAAGTCCTAGTAGTATTTTAGATTTATAGTAAGTCTTAAAATCAGATGGTATTATTCCTCCAACTATATTCTTTTTTAAAACATTGTATAGCTCTTTTAGTTCCTTTGCTTTTCAAATAAATTTTACAATCCATTTACCTAAACATACAAAAAAAAAAGTTGTGTTGGGATATTGATTGCATTAAATCTGTAGATCATTTTGGGGAGAATTGGCATTTTTACTGTGTTGTTTCTTTCAGTACACAAACACAGTATATCTATATATTTAGATATTTTTAGATCTGTTTTATTTCACCATTGTTTTATGGTTTTCAGCATACAAAATCTGTATAGTATTTTGTTAGATTTACACCTAAGTATTTTAGTATTTCATTTTGTTTGAGCTACTGTCATGATGTGTGTATGTATATATTTATGTGTGTGTGTGTGTGTGTGTGTGTGTGTGTGTGTATTTGGTTTCCAGTGATATGTTAGGAGTATATAGAAATATGATTGATCTTTTTGTGTTGATCTTAGTAAACTCACTTATTGTTTGTTGGAAGTTTTTATTTTGTTTTGTTTTGTTTTGGTAGATTTCCTGGGATTTTCTGTGTAGGAAGTTATGTCGCTTGCAAATAGAATTTTATTTCTTTCTTTCCAATGTTTATGCCTTTTGTTTATTTTTCTTGCCTTATTGTATTGGCTAACACTTCCAATATGATGTTGAATTGGTGGTGAGAGAGGATATTTTGAATTTTTCCCAGTCTTAGGGAGAAAACATTTAGTCTTTTACCATTAAGTATGCTGTTACCTGTAGGTTTTTTTGGAAACACTCTTTATCAGGTTGAGGAAATTTACTTCTATTCCTACTCGCTGAGAATTTTTATCATTAATTTATGTTGACTTTTCTCAAATGCTTTTCCTGCATCAAGTAATATAATCACATAGTTTTTCTTCTTTAGACTGTTAATACTGTGGATTCCACTGATTGATTTTTCTATTATTGAACCAACCTTGTAATCCCTGATAAATCCCACTTGATTACACTGTATTATTTCTTTATATATTGCTGGAATTTAAATAAATTTGTTGAGGATTTCTATGTCCATGTTCATGAACGCTATTGGTCTCCAGTTTACTTTTTTGGAATTGTTTTTGTCTGATTTTGGTATAAGTGTTGGTTCACCACTTTTTAAAAGTTTATTTATTTATTTTGAGAAGAGAGAGCAGGGAAGGGGCAGAGAGAGAGGGAGAGAGAGAATCCCAAGAGGGAGAGAGAGCACTGCAGTGCTCGAACTCATAAACTCACACAGTGAGGTAATGACCTGAGCTGAAATCAAGAGTTGGACACTTGAGTGACTGAGCCACCCAGGCACCCCAGGTTTGCCACTTTAAATAAGTTGCCAAACATCTCCTTTTTTTTTTTTTTTGGAAGAGATTGTAAGAGCTGGTATTATTTCTGCTTCAAATGCTGTATAGAATTTGCTAGTAAAATCATCTGAAGATTTCTTTTTCAGAAGCCTTCAACCACAAATTAAATTTCTTTAATGATTATAGATAGGATTGTTCAGTTCACCAATTTCATCTTGGATGAGTTTTGGTAGTTTAGGGTATTTAAGGGCTCATTGCCTTTTTGTCTTTTACAATAACTCTATGAAGTAGGCAAAACAGTTTCGCTTAACTCACTTCTCAGAGCAGTTCACAGTACATAGAAAATGTAAGTTAATATTGGTAGGATGAATATTGGTAGGATGAACTCCACTTCAAATATGGAAACTAAGGTTCAGAGTGGTGAAACAACTTGTTGAAAATTATTTAGCTCATAAGTGACAATGCTAGGACTCAAACCTAAAAACTAAAGAAGAAGAAGGTAAAGTGAGAAGGGAGCTAATTCAGCATCTATTTTCTTCCAGACACTGCTGGATGCTTTCATATAACTTGTCTCATTTAAATTCTGACAGTTATCCTGTAATATAGGAGTTACAGTCTCCATTTTAAAGTTGAGGGAAGTAAGGCTGTGTATTAGGGTCCTAATAGGAAAGATATGATACATTCAAATTAGGATAGTTTGAGGAAGCTATTTACAAAGTATGGGCAGTGTGTAGGGTAACCACAAGGGCTAGTGAAACCCTGGGGCTAGTACAGTGGGGCTGTTACTCCCCACCCCCACCCAGGCTCCAAAGGATGAAGGAAAGGTGTCTTGAAGGAGAGATCTCTAGAGCAGGTAGCACTGAAATGAGAAGTGGTCTTTGGTCAAAGTAAATAGCGAAGTCCCCACAGGGAGGAAGCTAGAAGGAAGCTACACTTTTCTCCTAATCTTTGATCACAGTCCAGAGTTCTTTCTGGCCAAACCCAATCAGAAGCCAGCAGCCAGCAAAGCCTATTGACATAATCCACACCAGACAGTTTCCTGGTGAGGAAAGCAGGATAGAGTGAATCTAGGGGACAAAGATGTACAGTAACTTATCCAAGGTCACATGGCAGCCTGGTAAGAGGCGGGTTTAGGATTCAAATTCCAGAGATCCAGTTCTTGACACTACACTTGTCTATCATGCTCCAGGAGACTGCCTTTTAGGGTCAGAGTGTCAGAAAGGGCCTGTGATAAATCCCCCAAGATGTATATGATCTCATTTTACTTTTCCTTGTCCTGCCCTGTAAATGTAGTCACTGTGGTATAATAAAGCAGCATTAAGGTATTGGAGAAAGGTTAGAAAGAGAATGCTAGGGACATGTGGGTGGCTTAGCGGACTTGGGCTCAGATCATGATCTTGCAGTTCCTGAGTTCGAGCCCTGAGTGGGGCAGGATCTCTGCTGTCAGTGCAGAGCCCTCTTTGGATCCTCTGTCCCCCTCTTTCTGCCCCTCCCCTGTGTGTGCACATGTGCACATGCGTGCTTTCTCTCTCTCTCTCTCAAAAATAAACATTAAAAAAAAAGAATGCTGGGAAGTGAAAAGAGTTCTGTCTGTGTAAGGAGCCAAGAAAGTTGATAGAAGTTAAGGGTGAGAATGTAAGAATTGCAGGCCTTAAGCAAACTAGTCAGGATCAAAATATTAAGTGAGTGTTTGCTGTGTGCCAAGTACAGAAGTTGACAGAGGGTAAAAGGTTCTAAAAGGAGCCAAGGTTGAGTAAGATGGAAAGTAGTTCCTCAAGGAGCTTGTGTCATGCTGTAGGACTGGAGGTAAAAGGATTTGTGCATTCTGACTCTGTAATTCAGCTGATAAGCACTGGACCCAGACCTAGGTGGCTGTTGAGCAGCCTCCATGGTCTTTGCTAAGAGCCTGGCCTGCTGGTGGGTAAAGTAGGTAAGAAGAGAAGGAGCTGAGAGGTGACCCTCATGACTTAGCCAGCACCTACAATTTGCTTAGATGTATATAACTTGTATCTTAAAGCTCCTCACATTGGGCAAGGCAGGGCAACATGCAACCAGCAGGCACTGAGGTAGAGCTGGGGGCTCCAAGAGAGAGGGGGGAATGACAAACTCTGCAAAACAGAGGGCTTGATCTCCCTGCTTCTTTACTACGATTTCTATGATGATAGCCTCAGGCAGTGACATCCAGTCTGGTCTCCTCCTCTTAGCTTCTGTTGGATTGGTCTCTCCATCCATGGTTTTCTGTGCAGTCTCTGGTGGCCTAGGATCTGGTTTGAGCAAGAAAGACCACCTTGACCACCACTTCTTGCAATATCTAGCTCAGTAATTCTCCCTGGCTGAACATTAGAATCAACAGGGGGCAATCACAACTTCATAGGCATGTGACCAGTGTGATACACAGGATCCTATGCTCAGAAAGGGGCCCTATGCTGGCGGTTTAATGCTCCGTGATTACCAATTTAAGTTCTTTTCTTTTTTATTCTTTTTTTAAAAAGTTATTCTCAAGTTAGTTAACATATAGTGTAGTCTTGGCTTCAGGAGTAGAACCTAGTGATTCATCTCTTACATATGACACCCAGTGCTCATCCCAACAAGTGCCCTCCTTAATGCCCATCACCCATTTATCCCATCACCCCAACAGCACCCACCATTTAAAAATCTTAATAATTTTATCTTTGAACCTCTGTTTTGTAAGTGAAGGCCAGTGGGACAACAGAGAGTGCACTGGGGGCTTGGAACCTTGGTTCACATATGGTTTCACCTCCCCCTACTGCCCCATATCTTCAAGATGGGTTCTTGATTGTCACTTCCTTGACTCTTGGTACTCTGGGCCCCCCTTACCTTTCCTCATCCAAGTCCATCCATTACCCAGCAGGAGCCTAGAGGTGGGGAGGGTCCATGTATGTATTCTAAAGCCCCTCAGGGTGGGGCATGACAATAACCATCCTTGCATCTGGTTCACGGTACCAGGCATGTTCAGTGGGCAACTCAATGGTGGTAAGCCTCTTACCCATCCCTTATCCAAGTCCCTAGTGCATCCTTGTGAAGAGGTTATCATACCCTTGAGAAGTGCTTATATGCTGTTAGTTGGGGTAGCAGGCTCATGGGAAGGGAGATGCCTGTCTCAATTTCCCTGCCCTCTGATAAAGCACAGCATGTCAGTCCAGCACCTGGTGGAAGAGGGAACCTAACAGTTGTTAGACCCAAGCACACACATGGCATAAGTCATGGGGTGGGGTTCCCAGGTGCCTTTGAGGTACTATGCTTGCCCCATGAGTATCTTTGTGCCCTAGAGAGTGTCCTTTGGGCTTATTACACATCTGGGTGACCCTCTCTTCCTCCTTCCAGCTTTCCTGAATATGATTTGTGCCTCTCTTCTGGTCAGCTCAAGGCACCTTCTTGGGATAAGGCATGAAATACACATTGTGTAATTTTGGTGATTCTGCATGAGCTAAATGGTCTGATATTTTTACTTAAAACTGGCATTGCACAATAAAAAGATGAACAGTAAAATGTATGTTAATTAAAAATTATACTTTCTCTTGACTTAGAGTGACATTGAATTGCAAATAGAAAACAGTATGACGAATTAAATGAGAGACCACAGGAAAAAAAAAGGAAAAATCTTTATATTTTAGTACCTTTAATGACTTTTTTGCCCCTGCTTTATGAACAAGGAGTTCCACGTTTTCATTTTGTATTGGGCTCTATAAGTTATGTGTCCAGTGGTGCCTGGGTGTATATTTAAAACATATGGTTGCATCCAATTTAATTGATATTGGATAGAGCTCTAAGTGTCTGTATTTTTAAAGACACCTCAGAGAGTCTGCCATAGAAACAAATTACAAGTAAGCAAAGAAGGAAACCTAGAATAAACCCTGTGGTACTAGATTAAAGTCAGAGATATCCATTTAAAAAAAAGTATATAGCTATATCTATACATAGAAATATATATATACATGTAAAGATAGATACATAAGTGAACATTGATGTGTGTATATACAGGGATTATTTTACTTACATGTGTTTCCTAGCTCTGTCCACTGACAGGGCCTAGAAACAGCAACATTCAAATAGAAATCAGCTCACCTAGTATCACATTTTGTTTTCTAAATGCCATTCCCAAATAAAAAGAACCAAGCCTAGTAATAATTGGGGGGGAGGGGCAAGATACTAGCAGAGCTTCAAAGTATTACCCCACAAATATTTGTCAATTACTATGGTGGTTTTAACATGTGTCCACAAAATTTTTTTATACTCCTCCCTTCTGGAGGTGGCGATTAATTCCCCTCAATTGAGTGTGGGCTGCACTTAGTACTAACAAAGTATAGGAAGGGAAATATAATAGTTTTACCATTTACTGTTTATATTTTCTAGTTAACATATAAGTAAGTTGAAAGTAAAAAAAAAAAATTTAAATGTGCCATGCAAATATTATCAAAAAGAAAATGGGAATGGTGATTATCAGATAAAATTTTTAAAATCTTTTATTTATTTTTGAGAGACAGAGTATGAGTGGGGGAGGAACAGAGAGAGAGAGGAAGGCACAGAATCCGAAGCAGGCTCAAGGCTCTGAGCTGCCAACACAGAGCCCAATGTGGGGCTCAAACCCAAGAACTATGAGACCATGACCTGAGCCAAAGTCAGACACTTAACCAACTGAGGTATCCAGATGCCCCGGCTGTTATCAGATAGACTTCAGAACAAAGAAAATGACTCCCATGCTTTTTGTCCTGCCTTCTCTGGTTTTAATTGGGAATTTATGTAATTCCATTTTATCTTCTCTCTTAGATTATCAGTTACATTTCTTTTAAAATATTTGGTGGTTGCCCTAGAGTTATCAATATACATTTTATTTTTTTTTTAATTTTTTTTAACATTTATTTATTTTTGAGACAGAGAGAGAGAGAGCATGAACAGGAAGGGTCAGAGAAAGAGGGAGACACAGAATCTGAAACAGGCTCCAGGCTCTGAGCTGTCAGCACAGAGCCCGATGTGGGGCTCGAACCCACAGACTGTGAGATCATGACCTGAGCCGAAGTCAGACACTTAACCGACTGAGCCACCCAGGCGCCCCTCAATATACATTTTAAACGAAGAATCCATCTTCAAATAACACTACACCACTTTACTTGTAGTGCAGGTGCCTTATAACAGAGTGCTATGGGATCTTCTCTCCCATTCCTTGTGGGATTGTAATTTATTTCACTTATCCATATGCTATAATCAACCAATATATTTATACTATTATTACTTAAACAGTTATCTTTTAGATCAATTGAAAATTAGAAAAATAAAAGATTTTAATTTACCTTCATTTATCCCTTCTCTGACACACTCTTCCTTTTTTAAATGTAAATCTGAGTTTCTGACCTGTATTATTTTCCTTCCCCCTGAAGAACTTCTTTTTACATTTTGTGCAGGGCAAGTCTGTTTTCATTTCCCTCAGTTTTTATTTTTCTGAGAAAGATTTTGTTTCTCTTTCACTTCTTAAGGGAAATTTTGCTGGCTATAGAATCTGGGTTGATGGCTTTTTCTTTGAATAAATATTTCACTGCACTCTCTTCTTGTTTGCATGGTTTCTGACAAGAAGTCTGATGCAGTTCTTATGCTTATTCCTTTATAAGTGTCATCCCTCCCCACTCTGTCTTCTTGAAAGATGTTTTGTCTTTGTCTTTCTGCAGTTGGCTAGAGAAGGGCTGCAGTGAGAGCAGTGCCCTCCCCCAGATGGGATAAGGTGCTGGCAGTCTCTTTCCCTGTAGAGTTATGGAGATGCTTTAAGCATATTTCACAATGATTCCTCTTCCCCTCTCCCTCCCAGGATCCACAAGAGGATCCTATTCAGATCTTTACTGTGGGAACTTAGTGGATTTCTTGGAATTTTGGGGTTCCCCTGTGCCTGCTATCCTCAGAAGTTTCCCACTCTCACATTGGTGCACACTCAGCCTTCAGTAATTTTTCGAAATGACCGGTTTGGTGTTGCTGCTAGCTTATGATTCCAAAAGCTTCTTTTCTAGGTAAGTAAATTGCAGCTGGATGTTCCTGACTCTCCAGATTCGGGGGTGGTAGTTTTCCCTGCAACCTGATTTCTTTGATGGGTCTAAGATGTCACTGAATTTTCAGTTTGTTCAGTTTTCTTTGTAAAAATGGGAGTGTTGACCTCCAAGTTCTTATCAGAGATTAAATTAAAAGACTGTTTCAAAATTTATATGCAAAGGCCCAGGTCCTAGAATAGCTAAACAATTTTGAAAAAGAAGAGTAAAGTAGGAAGAATCAGTCTATCCAGTTTCAAGACTTATTATACTATATTAACCAAGACAGTGTGATTTAGCAGACGGCTAGACACATAGATCAGTGGACTAAACAAAGAACTTGGAGACCCACACAAATATGCCCAACTGATTTTTTTCTGTCTTTTTTTAATTTAATTTTTTAATTTTTTAAAATTTACATCCAAATTAGTTAGCATGTAGTGCAACAATGATTTCAGGAGTAGATTCCTTAGTGCCCCTTACCCATTTAGCCCATCCCCCCTCCCACAGCCCCTCCAGTAACCCTCAGTTTGTTTTCCATATTTATGAGTCTCTTCTGTTTTGTTCTCCTCCCTGTTTTTATATTATTTTTTTCCCTTCCCTTATGTTCATCTGTTTTGTCTCTTAAAGTCCTCATATGAGTGAAGTCATATGATTTTCGTCTTTCTCTGATTAATTTCACTTAGCATAATACCCTCCAGTTCCATCCACGTTGTTGCAAATGCCAAGATTTCATTCTTTTTGATCGCTGAGTAATACTCCATTGTGTATATATACCACATTTTCTTTATCCATTCATCCATCGATGGACATTTGGGCTCTTTCCATACGTTGGCTATTGTTGATAGTGCTGCATAAACATGGGGGTGCATGTGTCCCTTCGAAACAGCACACCTGTATCCCGTGGATAAATGCCTAGTAGTGCAATTGCTGGGTGTAGGGTAGTTCTATTTTTAGTTTTTTGAGGAACCTCCATACTGTTTGTAACAGAGTGGCTGCACCAGCTTGCATTCCCATATACCCAACTGATTTTTAACAAAGTTGCAAAAGCAATTCAATGAAGGAAGGATAGTCTTTTCAATAAGTGGGAGTAATTGAACATGCATAGGCAAAAACAAAAACAAAAACAAAAACAAAAACAAAACAAAACCACTTTGACCTAAACCTCATATCCTATGCTGACATAATCCCCAAATGGATCATGTAAGTTTGTAAAATGTAAAACTGTAAATCCTTCAGGAAACAGACACAGGAGAAAATCCTTTGGATCTAGGACTAGGCAAAGATTTTTTAGACTTGACCCATAAAAGGAAAACAGTTGATAAATTGGAACTCATCAAAGTTAAAAACTTTTGCTCTGTAAAATATGCTGTTGAAGAGGATGAAAATACAAGTGAAAAACTGGGGAAAATATTTGCAAATAACATATATGATAAAGAATAAAGAGCTGTCAAAACTCAATAGAATAAAAAGCAATCCAATTAGAAAATAAGAAAAATAGCAACAGACATTTCACTGAAGAGGATATGTAAATGGCAGATAGATACATGAAAAGATGTTCAACATCACTGGTCATTACAGAAATGCAAATTAATATCATGATGTGATGTCACTGTACATCTATTCATCTTTTTTTAATTTTAAATTAAGATTTGATTTTTTAAAGTAATCTCTACACTTAGTGTGGGGCTCAAACTCACAACCCAAGATCAAGAGTCACATGCTGCACTGACTGAGCCAGCCAGGTGCCCCAGTATACATCTATTCAAATAGATAAAATGAAAATAGTGATAATACCAAATGCTGGCAAGGATATGGAAAAACTGGATTTCTCATACATTTCTGGTGGGAAAGTAAAATGGTACATACAGCCACTGTGGAAAATGGTTTCGCGGTTTCTTACAAAACTAACCATAAACTTACCATACAACTCAGCGATCATGCTCCTGGGCATGTATCCCAGAGAAATGAAAACTTCTATCCATACAAAAACCTGTACATGAATATTCATAACAGAGCAATTTGCAATAATCAAAAACTGGACAGGCACCTGGTTAGCTTAGTTGGTTGAGGGTCTGACTCTTGATTTCAGCTTAGGTCATGATCTCATGGTTGTGGGATCAAGCCCCACATGGTCTCTCTCTCTCTCTCTCTCTCTCTCCCTCTCTCTCTGTCTCTCAAAAAAAAAAGATTCTGTCTCTCTCCCTCTCTCTCCCTCTACCCCTCTCCCACTTGCACTCTCTCTCTCTAAAAAATAAAAAAAAAAAGTATTAAAAAAAAACTGGAAAGAACCCAAATGTTCTTTTGGTGAGTAATAGGTGAATGATTAAACAAACTGGTACATCCATACCATGGAATACTCCTCAGCAATGAAAAGAATGAACTAGACACACACAACAATTGGATAGATATTATGGGCATTATGCTGAGTGAAAAAAAGCCAATCTCAAAAGGTCACATACTGATTGATTAAATCTCAAAAATGATAAAATTAAAGAGCTGGAGAACGGATGCATGGTGTCCAGGGGTTAGGGATGTTGGGAGAAGGATTGTGACTATAAAGAGGTAGCATGAGGAAGATCATTGTTGTGGTGAAATTATTCTGTTTCTGGATTATGATGGTGGTTACAAAAATATACTCATGTACCATTAGGGGAAACTGGGTGAAGGATACACAAGACCTCACTGTATTATATTTTCTTTTTTTTTTTTAACGTTTATTTATTTTTGAGACAGAGAGAGACAGAGTATGAACGGGGAGGGTCAGAGAGAGGGAGACACAGAATCTGAAACAGGCTCCAGGCTCTGAGCTGTCAGCACAAAGCCCGACGCGGGGCTCGAACTCACAGACTGTGAGATCATGACCTGAGCCGAAGTCGGCCGCTCAACCGACTGAGCCACCCAGGCGCCCCTCTGTATTATATTTTCAACTTCATGTGCATCTACCAATTATATCAACACAACATTTTTTTAAATAGTAGCTTTATAGTGGAGCGACCTGAAAGATGACTCTTTAACTAAGTGATCAAGGCTGACATCACCAGGATGTCATGTTGATATCATGAACCCCCTGATACCATGTGATGAGAAAGGCACTTCACCACTGTGCTATTCTTCCTGAAAATACATAATCCCAATTTAATCATGAGAAAATAATCAGGCAAACCCAAATTGGAGGACATTTTACAAAGTAATCTTTAAAATTGTCAAGGCCATGAAAAATAAGGAAACTGAAAAATTGCAATAGATTGAAGGCAACTAGATTGGACTAAAGAGACATGACGACTAAATGCAACGTGGTATCCTGAATTGGATCCTGGAACAGAAAATGGACATTAGTGGAAAACTAATGAAATCCAAATAAAATCTATAGTTTTGTTAATAGTGTTGTACAAAGGTTAATTTCTTAGTTTTGATAACTGTACTGTGGTTATATAAGATTTTGGCATGGGGAATGCCGGATGTGCAACAGCTGTCTCTTCTGTTTTTTCAGCTTTTATGTAATTTTAGAATTATTTAAAAATAAATTTAAAAAAATACACCCCCCCCCCCCAGGGATTCTAATGTGGAGCCTGGGCTGAATATTGCTGCTAATTCATCCATTAGGCCTTGCCTCATGGGTCTACACTGTATTCTCCTACTCTACCCTTCCCTTCCGCCATCAAAGTTGCCCTGCTCTGGAGGGATTTATTCTCAACTGGCTACCAACCTAAACAGGATGAGGCAAGAAAAATCTTTCTACCACTATCCTAGTAGGAAATTCACTCCAAAATTACTAGCATGGGCACTAGCCTATCTCCTCCAGCCTGGTGCCATTATATAGTAAGAATTTCTATCTCAGAGGTTCATTCCTTTGCGTAAAGCATCATTACATCATTTTTTAAGCAGCACTTATGGATGTTGGAACATGAATTCAATAAGAATTATGAGTCATGTGAATTGGTGTTTCAGGACTTTTCCTGTAACACCACAAAACACTGGGCATCCATGGACGAGAAAGATAAATTTGTCTAGAGTCCCCCACAATCCATTTTCACTATCTAAACAGAGAAGGTTGGCCCTTGGTTGGAGGCAGGAGGCTGACATTGTGTGTGGTTAGAGTCAGGTGCTTCAAGACCTTGAAAAGGAAGGACGACCATAGAGGGTGATGCTTCAGTCTTAGACAACTGCCTTAGGAAGTGATAGTCAACATCTTGGATAGCAAACTCCTGTTGCTATGACAGCTTCTAAGAGCACACTCAGTTCATCAGAGCCTGGGGCTTATTCAGTTGGCTCCACCCTCTTCCTGGAGTGCTGTGTTTATTAAGAGGGCCCTGCCCTTTATTTTGCTAGGATTAGTCATTATGGGTTGGTGAACTGCCCTTTTTCCCCCTCCACCCCAGCTTTTCATCTGCACCCTAGAAGGGAGGGCTGTGTCTTTGGGCCTGCTGAGAGTCCTTCAAGAGAGCTGATCTGAGAGAAAATTAAGAACAGCTGGGGGTAGACACAATGACATCATATGCCTCTAGCATAAAAGGCAGCTCAGAAACTCCGATTCAAAAAGGAGAGAAAAATAATGGGAATTGGAGAAAGGGGCTGAGACTTGGGAACTATGCAAAGGCTGATTACTGGGGAAGACAACGGAGAAGATTAAGCTGGGAGCACAAGAAGTAGCTGAGATATTGGAACGCTGAGTAGGGACCTATTAATGTAGTATTTAGCTTTAGGAGTCTATAGACATAACAGCTAAAGCTAAACAAGGACATATTGGTAAAAGCTGTGAAAATGCCCTGAGGCAGCCTATAGTTAAGAGTAAAGTTAACAAAGGAAATGGTTAGACTGAGCTTTATTACAGAGTAAGTTACAAATTGGACCCTTTGCATAAAGACTTTCTTCTTTTTCGATTGTTCTATATGAGATTGCATGGTGTATATGTAAAAGTATATTTATTTACTTTTTTGTTCTAGAGAAATTGATTCCTCTACATAAAATACTGATGGTTGTTTGGAGTGGTATATCTTTATGAAACTGAATGACAAACTTGTACAGCTTGAAGAGACATTAGAGATGATGTAGTTCAACCCTACTTTTACCCATGAAGAAATTGAAGTCTAGAGAGTTAGGTCATGTCAAGATCACACAGCTATTATGTGACAGAGTTATAGTTGGAACTTAGGTCTACCAATTCCCAGGCAAGTGCTGTTTTCACCCCACATCGATTTTACTTAGTTTAGGCATGCCCAAAGAGAGTCCAAACTTCTGTCCATATATTACCACTAGTGACTGCCAGTGGCTGTCACAAGTAAAAAGCAGACCATCTGGAATGAACCAAACTGTCTGCACAGAATTTTCTCAGAATCCTTAACGTATCAGGCATGATGTGAAAAGGTCACAATGAAAAACAGAATGCCAAGATGGCATTTATTTTATTACATCTTTTTTCTATGTGCCATCCTTAAACATAATGATGTTGCTCTGTTTAGCAGTTTTTGAAATATTATATTATCAAGTTTAAATAGCAATATCTGGCAGTATGTAGTTATGTTATCTGTTTAAAGCAGCCACACACACAACTGATACTTCAAGCTGTGCAATTATGGCAGTTGCTACCAGTTGGTGATACCTTAATTGCAAGTTTTTTCTTTGATAGGTGAATAAACCTTTGGAAGGGTGAATGTACAACATAAACCAAGTAGAATAATAATGGAGCTTCTATTATTCATCTGAGAAAGTGACAACCCAGGTGGTCTGCTCAATCAGAAAACTGCTGTTGTAACCTTAGAAATTACTGAGCATTGGTCCTCTTAAATAACATGTCTTATAAGGAGTGTAACTATTACAAAAGAAAGACAACTTAACAAATCCTATTAGACAAAGCAGAATTAATGAACTAGTCAAAACAATAATTGAAAATAAACTAGAATATCGTTGAAGAACTAAGGAACATATTGGTAACATGAAGTAGGAATAAACAGTTACCAAGAAGCATTCATAAATACAAGATATGAAAAATATTAGTTGAAGTAAAGAACTTGATTGGGAGTGAGGTTAATAATAAGATGGATACAGATGAAGAATGAATTAATGATCTGAATGACCAGATTGGATAATTTTCTCAGAAGAAGTCAGAAAGGGAGAAATAGTTGGAATTTTTTTTTTAATTTTAGGGATATAGAGGATGGAAAGTGTCAAGTCAGTACAGCAAGAACCCAAGGAGAGTAAAATAAAGTAAGTGGAAGAAAGGTAAGTATTTGAAGAAATAAAGACCAAGAATTCCCCACTCTTAGTAAAACATGGATGACCTCAGTTTAAAAGAATTCAGCGTTTGCCAAACAGGGTATATAAGATAAACCCCATATCCAGACACATTGTATTAAATTAAAAAAAAAAATAAAAGACAAATAGAAGACTTCTCAGCAAGAAAGAGCATATCATCTACAAAGGAACAAAATCCTATTGAAGTCTCAATGCACAAAATACAGGAAGACAGTGGAGTGCTAAGTTTCAAAGTATGGAGGGGGAAAAACTTGGAACCTAGAATTTTATACCCAGCTAGATATCATTTAAATGTAAGTTTGAAATATTCTCAGGCATTAAAGTCCTCAAAAAGTTTACCAAAGACCTTTTTTAATAAGTCCAATAAAATAATACATACAATAGGTATAAATAGGTGGACTTCCCCAGATGACTCTCACAAGTATTTCTTTTTAAATTTTTTTTCAACGTTTTTTATTTATTTTTGGGACAGAGAGAGACAGAGCATGAACGGGGGAGGGGCAGAGAGAGAGGGAGACACAGAATCGGAAACAGGCTCCAGGCTCCGAGCCATCAGCCCAGAGCCCGACGCGGGGCTCGAACTCACGGACCGCGAGATCGTGACCTGGCTGAAGTCGGACGCTCAACCGACTGCGCCACCCAGGCGCCCCAGTATTTCTTTAATTTATCAGATGCATCAACACTCCTCTTTGGTGGCATCTCCAGGATGGAGTTCTTTGAAGGGAGCCACTCTGGAGTCTGTATGCTATTTTGTAGAAACCTTGAGGGGTGTATTTCTGCTTTTGTTAGTCTTGTCTTTTCTGTTAAGCTTACAAACTACCTGAGAGCACAATATTTCTTTCTCTATTCCCAGGAGTACTTGTCACAGGGTCCTTTACATGGTAGGTATTCATTAGATGTCTATTCCGGGAAGGAAGAGAATGAGACAGGGAGAAGGGGGGTTAAGGCTGGAACATGAAGCTATGATTTTTCCCATTCAAGAGAATAGCTGCTCTATCCTGTTTTTGTGACCTCCTAATGTGTGTCAGTGTTTTTCACTTCAGTGGACCATGTTTCCAATGTTAAGTTTGACTCTAAGTGATTCAAAGATAGTTGAGCATTATTCATTTCACTATCAAAATATTAAAGGCAACTTGCTTATTTTGACTCCATTTGATCATTTACTTGATCTTCCATGACTCTCAAACTCCCTCTGAGTCATTAACAATGGAAAGTGATATTCTTGCATGCCAGTAAATATTCCCAAGTCAGGAATAAGAAGGGAAAGTAATCCACAAGGGTTTTGTTTTGTCTAGAATTTGTCAGTACATCTCCACAGAGTTGGTGAAAATCTCCCTTCAGTGAGGCAGTTCTTTTTGCTCTTCTGTGACTGTACAACAATTGCCCACTGAGACAGTATGGGTAATGCACACCTGTTGGCATCCAAACCCTAAAAGTTTAGTTTTGAATCAGGGACCTTTGCATTTCAGGGAAGAGTTGGGTGGGTGGGTAGTAATACACACTTCTCCTTCCCTTGATACTGTTTGTTGGTGTTTGGAGGCGGACAGAACAAGAGGCACCAGGGCTGAGAAGGGCCTTAGAGTTATTCCCTTATACCCTTCTTGTAGGCAAATGTCATCTTTACCACCCATCTTAAAAAGCATTTGTGTATATTTAAGATACTTGCCTGTGAAGAGTTTTCAAACTTTCCATACTAATTATTTTGTTGCAAATCTCAAAGATAAGTTGCTGGCCATAACATAAAATTACAGTAGCAGGCCCTGAAAATACATGTATTGACCATGTGCATTTTGGAGGCCAACATTATCATTGGCAGCAAACGCCAGCAGATCCCCAGCCCACCATCCTCTGCTCTATGCTTTCATGTTTCAGTTCTTGGTCATGTGTTTTTAACATTGAGTTGAGGTTGTTAGCAGAAACTCTGGCATCTGGAATTAATTGAGTTGTTGCTCAGGTACTTGGAGTTTTAAAAACTCTAGGAAATCGTGTAACGTTTGGGCACGATGTGGGTTTAATTCAATAAGTAGTCATGGAGCACCTGCTCAGTGAAGGCTCAGCTCTGGGCAGTGCCCAGGTACACTTATCAGTGTAAAGGAGGTACCAGGGGAGGGGTACAAATGAACAGGAATTTTAAATAAGGGATAGAATATATCCTTGTGGAACAAAGAATTCTTGAGAAGGTGGCCTTGGGGACTGGCATTAAATAACAGAATTTCTACAGGCAGAGTCATTCTAGGAGGCAAGAACAGCTTGAGTAAAAGTAACAAAAGTGAGAAATCTTAGGATCCATTTAGGGCTACTAATAGTCGTCATGTATTGAGTCATTATTCTGTGCCATGCATAGTGTTAGGTACTTTGCATGCATTCTCTTGTTTTGTTGCCATTCACAGCAATCTCATTAGTTATAGGCAGTATCATCTCTACTATACAAATCAGGAGACTAAAGCTTAAAGCAATTAAGTAACTTGGTCACCTGCAAAGCCCAGCTCTGTTGGGCTCCAAATCCAGCCAGTCAGCCTGCCTGCCTTCGCCTTCCTTCCTTCCTTCCTTCCTTCCTTCCTTCCTTCCTTCCTTCCTTCCTTCCTCCATCTCTCTCTGTCTCTCTTTCTCTCTCTCTCTCTCCCTCCCTCCCGTTTTATTGAGATATAATTGACATATAACACTGTATTAGTTTAAGTTATACAGCATGGCGATTTGATATATGTAAATATTGTGAAGCAATTACCACAATAACTTTGGTTAACATCCATCAATTTACCATTACGCTCTATGCCTCAGAAATAAACGTGACTAGAAAGCAAGGTTCAGACCATGCTATGGAGAGCCTAACATGTTAAGTGAAGAATGCTAAACTTAAAGTGGCAGATTGTAAAGTTAAGGGGAAAGGGTTTTCCCTGTAACAGGAAGTAAATGGTCAGTAAGGGATCGTCAAACTAGAGACCAATGAACAGCTCCAAAACTTTTCTTCTTTCCTCATTTGTTCTGTCCCTTCTTGTTTGGAGAATGGGCTGAGTAGGAAAGAGACCTCCCTGTTTCTCTTAGGACTCTTGTATAGAATTTCCACTTTGGGGGATCCTTTTTGTTTTGTCCGATTTCTTACCACTGCACATTGTCTTACCTCTGAGGAGGGAAGTTCAGAATCTAAACTTTGTCTAACTGTAAAATTGGATTGCTTAAATTTCAGTTTCCATTGTGTTACCTTGGATAGCTAAAACCCCTGTTATCTTTTTGACTAATTCTTTAGTTTGGGTCTTCTTTTTTTTCCGATCTTTTTTTTAAGTTTATTTATTTTGAGAGGGAGAGTGCACCAGTGGGGGAGGCACAGAGAGGGAGGGAGATAAAGAATCCCAAGCTGGCTCTGCACTGTCGGCGCAGAGCCCAGTGCGGGGCTCGAGCCTACAAACCGTGAGATCATCACCTGAGCCAAAGTCAAGAGTCTGACTTAACTGACTGAGCCACCCAGGTGCCCCTGGTTTTGGTCTTTTATGTAGCTTCTCTTCTGGCATAAAAAGAGGATTCATTAATTGCTTATGGGTGTAATCTTCCTTCTCAGTCTCATACAAAAACTGGAAGGCCCTCTTGCCCTCACTTGATAGTTAGCTACCTCTTTTAACAACCTTGGTTTGGGATCCAGAAGGAGCAGCATATTAGGATCTTTAGAACCTCTAACATGCAATCCAGTTTTTGACCTTCCACATAAAAGATAACCTGAGGATCCCTTAATGAATTTGATATTGGTTTAGGCAGAAACTTTAAAAAAGATTTTATTTTGAAATAATTTTAGACTTGCAAAAAAGTTGCAAAAATAGTGCATAGAATTCACTTCATCCAGCTTCACCAAATGTTAACACCTTACATAATCATAGTAGAACTTAAAAACAAGGAAATTATCATTGATACAATATGATTAACTAACTTACAGACCTTATTCCAATTTTGCCAGTTTTCCCACTAATGTCCTTTTTCTGTTTAGGGATCTAATCCACCATCCCACTCCATCTGGGATAGTTCTTCAGTCTTTGTTTGTCTTTCATGCCCTTGACACTTCTTAAAAGTATTCATCAGTTATTTTGTAAATTGTCCTTCAATTTGGATTTATCTGATGTTTTCATATGATTATATTGAGTTTATGCTTTTCTGGCAAGAGCACCACAGAAGTATGTCTGCCCTCAGTGTGTCATATCTGGGGGTTCATGATATCTATGTGTCTCATTAATGGTGACATTAACTGTGATTATTTGGTTAAGGAGGTGTCTTCCAGGTTTCTGCATCATAAAGTTACTATTTTCCTCTTTATAATTGATAAGAATCTTGCGGAGGGGCTCCTGTGGCTCAATTAGTATAGCATGAAAGTCTTGATCTCAGAGTTGGGAGTTCAAGTCCCATGTTGGGCATATATTTTACTTAAAAAAATAAAAAAAGAATCTTGTGGAGAGATACTTTGAGATGATGCAAATATTATATTTGTCATTATACTTTTTCCCACTAATTTTTGCATCTCTCCATCTATCTTAAACACCATGAGTTCATACTGATACCTCAAATTCCAACCTAACAGCACAGGCCTCATTTCTGACCTTTCTCCTTTCCTTAATTTTTACCTCTTCTCTCCAACAGTGAGAAAGCCAACATTCATTATGTACAGTATATTAACAAATTTTATCAACCCTAGTGTATAGTGCTCTTACCTCCCTTCTTTTCACCCTGTTCCTGCCCATCCCCTTTAAGTAAGCAAGCTCATTCATTTCTGCTTGATCATTTCTGTGTTTTTGCACCAATGAGCAGATGCATGTACACTTTTTTATATACCATTCTTTCCTACATGAAGGATAGAGTAATATAGAAACTCTTCTGTAATTTGCTTTTTCTCACTTAACAGTATATCCTAGAAATCACTCCATGTCAGTTCATAGAGATCTTACTTATTCTTTTATGTCTTAGAACTGCATTGTGTATATTTCATAGTTTATTTAAACATTCTTCTATGTTATTGGCATTAGGGTTTTTTCAATATTTTGAAATAACAAACAACGCTGCAATTAAAAACCTGGTACATATGTATTTTTTATTGTCAGAGGTGTATCTTCATGGTTAATTCTTAGAATTGCTGAGTTGAAAGGTAAGTGCATGTTAGTTTTGTTGGCCAATGGCAAATTCTCCTCCATGCGAATTGTACCAATGTACATTCCCACCAGCAATGTTTAAGAGTGCCTGTTTCTCTGCAGTCTCACAAATAAAATATATTTTCATTCTTTTACATTTTCATCAATCTATAGGTAAGAAATAGTACCTTGGTGTTGTTTTAATTTGTATTTCTCTAATTTTGAGTACGTTGGAGCATCTTTTCACATGTTAAAGGATATCTAGATAGATAGATAATTTGTGAATTATCTGTTCATGCCTCTACCCCCTTTTCAATCAATTTTTTATCCTTTTCCCCTCAATATTTGAGTGTTCTTCATATTTTAGGAAACTAGCCTTTTGTGATATATGCTGCAAATATTTTCTCCCAGTTTATCAATTGTTCTTTCACTTTATTTTTCATCTTTTTTTTTTTTGCTGTGTGGAGATTTGCTTTTATATTGATCAATTTGTTAATCTTTAGTTTTCACTGGATATTGGATTTTTTTCTTTTTTTTAATGTTTATTTTTGAGAGACAGAGCATGAGAGGGGGAAGAGCAGAAAGAGAGGGAGACACAGAATCTGAAGCAGGCTCCAGGCTCTGAGCTGTCAGCACAGAGCCTGATGCGGGGCTCAAACCCACAAACTGTGAGATCATGACCTGAGCTGAATCAGATGCTCAACCAACTGAGCCACCCAGGTGCCCGTGATTTTTTTTTAATGTTTATTTATTTGAGAGAGAGGGAGAGGGAGAGAGGGAGAGAGGGAGAGAGGGAGAGAGAGAGAGAGAGAGAGAGAGAGAGAGAGAGAGAGAGATAGACAATGAGCAGGGGAGGGGCAGAGAGAGAGGAAAACACAGAATCCGAAGCAGGCTCCAGGCTCTGAGCTGTCAGCAGAGAGCCTGACGCGGGGCTCAATCTCACAAACCACAAGATCGTGACCTGAGCTGAAGTTGGACGCTTAACTGACTGAGCCACCTAGGCGCTCCAGTTTTCACTGGATATTGAGTTCATTTTAGTTATAAAGCCTTTCCCTGCAGCATGATAAAGAGGAATTTGTATATGTTTTCTTCTAGTACTTGTATGATTTCAGTTTTTACATTTAGATCACCCCCCCTTTTTTTTTAGTTTTTTCTCATGTATGGTATGAAGTATGGATCTTATGGTTTTCCAATGGTCCCTGAATGATTTATTTATTTATTTTAAATGTTTTATTATTTATTTTTGAGAAAGACAGGGACACAGAGCATGAGCGGGAGAGGGGTAGAGAGAGAAAGAGACACAGAATCTGAAGCAGGCTCCAGGCTCTGAGCTGTCGGCACAGAGCCCGATGCGGGGCTGAAACCCATGAACTGAGATCGTGACCTGAGCCAAAGTCGGACACTTAACCAACTGAGCCACCCAGGCGCCCCATCCCCGAACATTTTATTTAAAAATGACTTGAAATGCGTCTTCATCAATGGTTTGAGATGCCACTTTTATACTAAATTTCCATATATGCTTGAGTCCATTTCTCAATATCTTTAAATAAGAGGATGTTTATACCCATTCTCTCTCATTACCTGGCATCCAGCAAGTTCCCTGTAACTAGGAATTTCCACAATTCCTAGTGGAAAATCCTATTGCAGAATGTGCAATAACTGGAAAGCCAGAATAAAGGGAAGGTATAGTCATTGCTAATCTGACAGTCCAGTGGTGGTAACTTCAATCCCATGCAGTTCTGGATTTAATCCAGAATCTTCCCAGTCAGGAGATGCCTTTGCATGGTAGGCCAGAAGCAGACAGTACTTTGGAGACTTTTGGAAGATTATGGAAAGCTCACTTTCAGTACACTTGGACTTGCATTCCTATAGTTTGCCCAGGTACTGTTGTTGGTTGGCTTTCTTTTTAAAACACTGTCTTTGGCTTCATTGGGACCAGCAGATTCTGCAAATGGACTGCCTAGAGAGGAAATATCCCACCATTATGGGAGGAGATTCAGTTCTGTATTTATTACCTTTGGCAAACTCATGATGCAGTAACTGCAAAGACACACTAATCACTCCAGTACCAAAACTCTCACTCCCACAACACCTGTGTTTAATGATGGTTTTTGTTTTCTGTATTTATGATACTTTGACATTTTGGACCCTTATGGACCCAGAGAGGGACTGCTTCTCCCAGAGTTAGCTAATTTTAGAGATAACTTGCCTGCAGCACATCTTTTAATGAAAACCAACTAATCCTGAGTCCATATCCCACCCTTCTTTTATCAGGCTTCTAGAGCCCAGGACCATATCCCTCTGCACTAAATCACCCTAGGGCTAGGTACTAGACAGCTAGGGACCAGCCCGATAGCCTAGAGCCTGTCAAAGTTATTCAAACTATCTGATCCTAAACCTATTCTTAAACCTACTGTGCTGCTTGCTTGCCCTGTTCCTTTAGCTTCCTCTCTCAGAAAACCATAATAAAGGCTTTTGCCTATGCTTTCCTTTTACTCCTTTTGCCTTCTGACTGACCCTGGTGCTTCCCCATATGGCTCTTCATGATGTGGCATGTCCCTTTCTTGGAAACTGTCACAAAATATTTTTTTAATTTATTTTGATGGGGTGCCTGGGTGGCTCAGTCAGTTGAGCAACCAACTCTTGGTTTTGGCTCGGGTCATGATCTACCATTTCATGGGTTCGAGCCCCATGTCAGCACTGATAGTGTAGAGCCTGCTTAGAATTGAGAGAGAGAGAGGGAGGGAGGGAGGGAGGGAGGGGGCAAGGGTCAGAGAGAGAGGGAGAAAGAGAGAATCCCAAGCAGGCTCTGTCAATGCAAAGACTGATGTAGGGCTTGAACCCATAAAATGTGAGATCATGACCTATACCAAAACCAAGAGTCAGTTTCTCACCTGACTGAGCCACCCAGGTGCCCCCAAAATATGTTTTCAATGGCAGTTGTCTCCTGATCTCACTATACCTGAATAATAATAAAACCTACATTTTAAAACACCATAAGAATGCAATCAACCAAACCTAGAGTGTAGGAAAATTTACAGGACAAATTGCTTTATTTTTACTAATTTAATTGGTTAAAAATATAGCTTTCATTACTGTTGAAATTTTGCATTCTTTGATAACTAGTGTGACTGAATTTTCCTTACTGATTTAGTAGTTGTGTTTTTTCCTGTGAAGAAGTGACTTGTGTATTCTCGTCCTTTGACCATTTTAGTTAGAATGTGTTTTAAAACAAACTTGATCAGGGCGCCTGGGTGGCGCAGTCGGTTAAGTGTCTGACTTCAGCCAGGTCACGATCTCACGGTCCGTGAGTTCGAGCCCCGCGTCAGGCTCTGGGCTGATGGCTCGGAGCCTGGAGCCTGTTTCCGATTCTGTGTCTCCCTCTCTCTCTGCCCCTCCCCCGTTCATGCTCTGTCTCTCTCTGTCCCAAAAATAAATTAAAAAAAAAAAACGTTGAAAAAAAAAATTTAAAACAAACTTGATCAAAATGATTCACAGATATAATTATAAAATGTAAGATATAAAACTTTTGAAGGAAAGCATAGGAAAGAAATGTCCAGATCTGGGGCTTGGTGAAAAATTCTTAGACTTGACTGGAAGGTATTATGCTAAGTGAAATTAGTCAGAGAAAGAAAAATATCATATGACTTCACTCATATGAAGACTTTAAGAGACAAAACAGATGAATATAAGGGAAGGGAAACAAAAATAATATAAAAACAGGGAGGGGGACAAAACATAAGAGACTCTTAAATATGGAGAACAAGCTGAGAGTTACTGGAGGGGTTGTGGGAGGGGGGATTGGCTAAATGGGTAAGGGGCATTAAGGAATCTACTCCTGAAATCATTGTTGCACTATATGCTAACTAATTTGGATGTAAATTAAAAAAATAAAATTAAAAAAAATTCTTAGACTTGATACCAAAAGCATTATCCACAAAAGAAAATATTTATAAATTGTAACTCATCAGAATTAAAACGTTTTTAAAAATTAAAAAAAAAAATGCAAAACTTTTACTCTGTGAAATACCATGCTAAGAGAATAACAGACAGTCTATAGACTGGGAGAAAATAACTTGCAAACTACATATGCAACAAAGGACTAGTATCTATGGTATATAAAGAACTCTGAAAACTCAACAGGAAAAAAACCCAAATAATCCAATTAGAAAATGGGCAAAATATATGAAGAGATTTTCACTGAATAGGATCCACAGATGGCAAATAAACACATGAAAAATATATTCAACATCATCAGGTTTTAGGGAATGCCAGTTAAAACTACAATGAGATATCACTATTTACCTTTTAGAATGGCCAAGATAAAAAAAAATAGTGATAACATCAAATTCTGGTGAGGATATGGAGAAACTACAACTTGCATACATTGCTTGTGAGAATATAAGATGGTATAGTCACTCTGGAAAGAAGTATGACAATTTCTTATAAAATGAAACATGCAATCACTATATAAGAGCTATTGTACTCTTGGGCATTTATCCCAGATAAATGAAAGCTGATACCACATGAAAATGTGTACACAAATGTTCATAGTAGCTTTTTCATAATAACCCCAACTAGAAACAACCCAAATGTCTTTCAGTGGGTGATAGATAAACAAACTCTGGTATATCCATACCATTGAATATTATTCAACAATGTAAAGAATGAATTTCTGATACATACAAAATCCTGGATGGATACTAAAGACTTGATGCTTAGTGAAAAAATGTCAATCTCAAAGGATCAAAAGTGTATGATTCTAATTATGTAAGCTTCTTGAAATGACAAAATGTAAAGATGGAAGATAGATTAGTGGTTGCCAGGAGACAGGGGCAGGAGTGATGGGTGAGAGTGACTATAAAGAAGTAGTATCTGGGAGTGCCTTTGTGGTAATGCAGCAGTCTTTTATCTTGATTGTGATTGCATGAATCTACACGTGATAAAATTGCATAGAACTATACCTCTCTCACACATGTGAGTACATATAAAAACTGGTAACAACTGAATAAGCTGTAGTCTAGTTAGCTGTATTTTACTATAGTCATGTAAGAAGTCACTATGGGGGAGGCTGGGGAGACCAGTCAGTGGACTCTATGAGCTATTTTGCAACCTCCTGTAAGTCTGTAATTTATTTCAGAGGAAAAAAATTTAAAAAGCAATGCTAGAGTTTTAATTGGAATAGCACTGAATTACACATTGAATTAGTTTGGTAGTCATTGACACCTTTACAATGTTGTCTTCTCATGTTCATGTATTTATTGCCTTGAAAAAAATGTTTGTCATTTATTGCTTTTATCAACCAAGATAACACATGGGAGTTTAATGTTTGCCTATATCAAGGTTAGGGCAAACAAACTTACTTTACTTTTAAGCATTTTACTCCAGATTTTCTGCATGACATGAGTTATTGGCTTCTTGGATGTTCCTTTTTTAGTATGTAGTTTTTAGTATGTGTTCTCTAGATTACTACATATATTCTAACTTTTCACAGTCTAAGTAAAGATAATATTACAGCACTTTATATGAAATGTAGAAACTGAAAAATTAGAGGTAGTTTAACCCCTCTCCATTTTTCATAACTTGTCATATGTATTATATCTATATATAAAGCCTACAAGATGAGAACATCAGTTTTGCTTTAAAAAGTGCCACGTATTTTAAGAAATTAAGAGGAACAACATTAGTTTTTTTTATATTTACCAAGATATTTATTATTTCTGCTTTTATTTTTTAATTTTTTTCTTTTTTTTTCTTTTATTTTTAAGTAATCTTTACACCCAACATGCGACTCAAATTTACAATGCTGAGATCAAGAGTTGCATGCTCTACTGACTGAGCCAGCCAGGTGCACCAACCTTTATTTTTAAAATGGGTATCTCATTTTCATTTGGTTCATTTCCTTTCAGCCTGATGAAGAATTTTCTTTGGTCAAGAGGTCAAGTAGTGGGGCTCCTGGGTGGCTCAGTCAGTTAAGCATCCAACTTCGGCTCAGGTCATGATCTCACTGTTCATGAGTTTGAGCCCCACATCAGGCTCTCTGCCATCAGCCTGCCTTGGATCCTCTGTCCCCCTCTCTCTTTGCCCCTCCCCCTTCTTGGAAATAAATAAACATTAAAAAAAAACCGAGGTCAAGTAGTATCTAGGCAGTAGTGCTATGGCTAATGAAGCCAGTAGGGTCACTAATACAACTATGAGGTTGGCTTGTCACACTTACATAGATTCATCTGGTAAGGAGGCAGTAAGCCCAAATGGATTCAGTTGATTATACAACAATAGTAAGATCAGCATGGTATTAACATTCCACATCTCTAGTCTCACAGGATGACACTGAACCAGAGGATCCAGATGATAGGTGGCACAATGGGCTACTCTGCTATTGAGGACTCAATTCTAAACTACAGCAGATATTTTTATAGCATGCAGCTGTACCCTAAGGGAAGGGGGGCAAGGTGATCAACTGATATTCAGGAGATGGAGAGAACAGTCTTGTGATAGTTCCTTACCAGGTTGCTTATTTCCCTTCTCCAGGAAGAGTTGCAAGGTGTTCTCCGAAGGCACAGGTCAGATTGTGGTCAAACCCTGACTAAGTGGTGTGCATGGTGACAGAAATACTATTGGGGCACTGTGTGGTACAGCTATTCTTCTATACCTTTAGTGTTTCTTGTAGTTCTGGTCTGCTGGCAAATAAGTTATTTTTACTTATGTTTTATCTGAAAATGTCTTTGTTTTGCCTTCATTCTTGAAGAATATATTTGCTGAGTATAGAATTCTGGGTTGGCTTTTTTTCTTTAAATCACTTTAAAGATGTTGGTCTTTTCTCTTTGGCCTCCATTGTTTCTGATGCCAGCCATATTTGAAACTTTTCCCCTCTGTGTATAAAGTGCTGTTTTTCTCTGGATGCTTTTGATTTTCTAATTATATTTGTTTTTTCAGCAGTTTGTGGTATTTTCAGAGTTTTGTTTTCTATCCTCATGGGGTTTACTAAGCTTCTTGAATTTTAAATTTATATCTTTTTCCAAATTTAGATAAGTTTAAGCCATTGCACATTAAATGTTTTTTTCTACCCCATTCTCTGCCACCTCTCCTCTAGAACTCTAATTTCATGTATATTAGACCTTTGAATATTGTCCCATATGTCCCTGAAGCTCTGTTCGTGTTTTTGTTTCCTAATATATTTTCGTCTCTGTTCTTCACATTGGATATTTATGTTGTTCCATCTTAAGTTTACTAAAGCTTTTCCTCTCTCATTTCCATCCTGCTGTTTGAGCCTATCCAGTGATATTTTTTTAATTTAAGATACTTTATTTTTCATTTCTGAAATTTTTATTTTGTTCTTTTTTTTAATGGCTCCTATTTCTTTGCTGTGATTTTATATTTTTTCATTCATTGTAAGCATATCTTCCTTTACTCTCTTGATTGATTATAATAATCATTTTTAAATTCTTGTCTCCTAATTCCAACATTTGGGTCATCTCAGGTTTGTTCTCTGTTGATTTGCTCTTGTAAATGGATCAAAAATTCCCAGTTCATCATAAGTTGAGTAACTTTGGATTATATCCTATATATTTTGAATCGAGATTTTGGATTCTAATGTATTCCTCTGAAAAATATTGATTCCATTGTTTTGGTGGATACTTTAATATGGTTACATTCAAACTCTGAACTTTTCCTCTTAGGTGGTAGTTGAAATCTTAGTTCAGGGCTTTGATCTTTAACGGAAGTCTGTCCCACATATGTGTGGTTCAGGAGTCAGCTAAGATTGGAATAGAGTCTGTAGACAGAAATTGGGGTTCCCTGGATCTGGCTCTCTCCTTTCCAGGATTCCCCCTTAGTTTCCAATGGCTGTTGTTGTTCTGAGGTGTGCCTGTAGTTCTTCATACCAGATAGATTGTGGGTTTACTATTGGCGTATTAATTACTCTTGGTGTCTAAACTACCTGTAAGCTTTAGTTTGCCCTCATTCTAAAAGCTATTTAAAAAGTGGGTAACTCACCTTGTGCCAGCTTCCCTTCAGAACATGCCTGCTTCTTTTCACTCTCTAGTCTTCATATTGTTGTTTTTAACATTTTCCCCTGAGTTTATAGTTGCTGTCAACAGGAAGATCAGGATCAATAGGAGTTTACTCAGCCATATCAGAAGCAGAAGAAACTATCTTGCTTAATTTTTATTTCACTACTGCCAATTTGTCCTTAACGTGGGATTCTGTCCCAGAAGGGAGCGTTGGCAGGTCAGTGTTGAGAGTTCATAGGGGCTAGATTCCTCCAGTGCCTTCAGTCCTTCTTGCTACAGGCCCTTTTCACTCACTTGGTATTGGAAAGTGTAGAGCCTCACTTACTTTCAGCTGCTAATTCTCAGTTGTACCACCATGCTTTCCAGTGAATACCCATTGGCTGTTTTTCTTTGTGAGTTCCTATTCTGCTTGGGTTATTGGCTATCTTCGGTTGTAATGTATAACTATGGGGAGAAACTAAACCTTAAGTCTTGGCTAGTGCCCCCCCCCCCCCCCGCCCAATGAGTTTGATGGGAGAAGATATGCCTCCAGAGAGAAAACCTCTAGTGTTACAAATGGTAACTCAGCCTTCATGTTGCTTTCTTTCAAGAGAAGCCTCTCCCAGTTGCAGTCCTCTAGCTTTTAGGGTACTGGTGTGTGGATGCAGGCAACCTTACAGACCAGCCAATATATATGCACTTATTACCTAGCACCATCATACTGGCCAGCCCTGAGTTGCATCCCAAAGTTACCGTGCCACCCATGGTGGATACTAGTCTATCGCTTAATGTCTCCCAATGGCAAAGGGAGAGAAAATTGGTCATCTCAGGACGATGATAAGGAGAGAAAAAGGAGCACATTTGAAAAAATTATCACCTTAACTCCTGTACATTTTTCTTGTCCTTTAATTTTTTGGGGTCTTTCTCCCCAGTCCTATCTTACTCAATAAGATATCTTACTTTCTCCCCAATCCTATCTTACTCATCCGCCTTTTGTTTTCTTAGAGGTTTCCTCACTGCTTTTATGCTATTTTGATAGAATCATCTATCTCTGAATTCTGTGACATGTCCAGGGTTGGGTTCTGGAGAGAGGGCCAGTTCACAATTTTGCAATTTTAATAAGAACTGGAATAGCTATCTCTTTTCATTAAAAAATGAAAATACCTAAAAATTTTTAGATATATATTTCAGGATATTGGAACTTAACAAGAAATTCCTTCTGAACCCTAGAAGACCTTTGAGAATTTCAAACAATGAAGAATAATTGATCATCAGATTTGGGTGCTTCCCCAGTTAATGACATAGACATGAGATCACCATCTGTGGTATAGATATAAAGTGCACCTTTGCAAACATATGTTCTAACAGTATAGGAGACAACTTTGATTTTCATAAACCATCTCATCAATAGGCAGAAGAGTAATGAAGACTTTTCCTGTGGCATTATTGACCAGACATAGGGCTGTGATTGCAATATGTTATTGTTATCTAATAAAAGTAACAATATCTGATTATTTTTTCCTTTGCTTATGAGCTTTGCATATAGTCTTATGAGGGTAAGTTATAATTTATAGCTTCTAAGGAGATTAGGATGATAGAAAGTTTGAATGAAAAAAAGCCATATCAAATTCCTCTAGTTCTTAATTTTGTCTGAGCTATTAAAACCTAATTAGACAAAGACTAAATTCTTGTTTATTAGAAGCTTCAGAAGTCTTACAAATGAGTGCTAACATAGTTATGGGAGTCCATTGCTTTCTACTCCATAAAGTCTTTTGTAAAAGGCATCACATCATTTTAATAACAAGTGTGTGTTCCGTGAATATACTCATTCACTTTGAGAAAACAGCCCCAACCATTTGCAATCCACTGATTCCAACTGTTTAAGCAAATGAGTGCATGAGCCATTAGCTGGCTTCTTTCCTTCTTATATCTTCTCTCTCATTAGTACACCATCCCCACCCCCATTCCTGTTGAAGCACTATTCATGTCCTCTCAGACCAGCTCAAATAGTAGGAGCCCAGTGCCTCCTCCGCAAAACAGAATTGATTGCTTCCTTCTTTATTCTTCTTTCTGTGTCTAACACCTAGCTCTGAACCTAACTTGTAGTAAATGTTAGGTGAATGCAGTAAGAGTAAAACCAACTGTGAAATGTTATCATTTTTGGAGATTGGCCACAAAGATGATGCTTTCAAAAAGCCCTTTCTCCTTTATTCCCAAGACCCAAGCAAGCATGCTAAGACCACTTGTCTAAGACTTGCTGTGGCTATTTATTTATATTGGGAGCAGAGGGAACCAAGAAGCATGGCATTTATTGAGCCCGTGGATGCTGGCATTAGCTTGCCTGTGCTTGGGGGAGTAGGGCAAGGTACTCCTGATTTGTGTGCTTGGCCAGGGCATGCTGTGGGCACAGAGACAGGCCTCTTCCATCAATCACATGCTTCTATAGCTGCCATTGCCCAACAGCACAGGGGTGGATAACAAATGTGTTTTGGTGATATTTTCAAGGGGGGAAAAAAGAGTGCTATTAGAATCCAAGGTGTTGATTTTCTTCTATAGAAAACATCCCCCTCCGGTTTCATCAGAAACCCTTCGAATTTTGAAACCTTTTAAATTAGAAGTATTGGAGATCCCTTTTTAGTTACAATGACAAATGAGTTACTCACCTCTGTCCCCTCCCCATTATGTTCTTCATTTGAGGCAAATACGATGCTCATTTAACTTTTGCATCCTCAGATTAACTGCAAGTGGGACAACATAATACATCCCCCCAGTGTTGGAGCTTAAATTCTGAGAACATCATTTTTCATTTTCAAATGAAGCTGACATCAAGAAAGAACAGGAAACCAAGCAACAGCGCTGTCCTTCTCTGTTTTGCAAAGTGTCTTTTGCAAGAAAAGAGCTTGTGGAACTTGGCTCCATTTCCCACAGCCATGGGATAAGGGTCGCATGTAAACAATAATATCCTGTGCTACTTGGGCCTCATTTAACTGTCTTTGTTGCTTTAGAAGGAACTGCCAAGTGGGGTGTTTCTCAGAGTTCATGCTTGACATTCCAGAAATACTATAGGGTCCACTTCAAAGATGGTACTCCACACATGAAATTTGGGACTGTTGGTGTACTCTTGATGGTCACTGGGTGTCACGTTGACACATTCTTTTAAATCACATGGGAAATGCACCCTCCATGAAGAATGAACCTGGTACTCTAAAGGTGGGCCTGTCATTGCAGGAAGCCTTTGCTGTTACTGCTTGGGCATTTTTCTAGAAATCTATGGTAGCTTTGAGCCTAGGATGACCATGCTTACTGAACTAGGAACAGTGAGATGATTTTTTCAAGATAAGCTTTTGGGTTATTGATAGAGCATTAAGCTGAGAGTCAGGAGACCTGGGTTCTACTGCCCAGCTGACTAACTCTTGACCTTGTGAAATGTCCTTGGTCTCTCTGGCCTCAGTTTTCAGTTTTTGAAATGATGGGGTTATACTAGATTATTTCTAAACTCCTTTCTGGCCCTAAATTTGATCAGGTGACCTAAAACAGTAAATACGAAACAGAGAGTCAGGAAACAGAAGTTTCCAGTACAGGCTCTGCTGCTCAGTACCTGTGATTTGGGACAAGTCACTTAGCCACTCAGCCTAAGGTCTCCATCTCTAGGGAGACCAGGATCTCCCCTACCTGCCTCCTCTGGTAGTTGTGACAATAAGGTAAAGAAACATGTTTTTTACTGAGCACTTAACTGAGTAACTGCTCTGGGGCACAAGTTTGATAGATGGCAAAGACGTAGAGGTTATTAGATTATCTGTTACTACTACTAATATTAGCTACAATTTTGTGAGCTCTTTCTATTGCCAGGCAATTAGGTCCAATATCCCATTTACTCTACATTTTATGGATGAGGAAACTAAAGTTAAAGGAAGGTGAATCACTTCCTCAGGATCATGAAGCTAGGCAGAGCTGAAGCTGAAATTTGTACCAGGGTTCTGTTCTTTATTTTAAAAGTTAAAAACATCTCACCTTCTGCCAAGGAGCTTGTGTTACTATTATTATTCCTTTTCTGGGCCACAGTGCCTGAATCCCATGACCTGGAAGCTGTGTGCATATGGGGGGAGGCAAGATAGGAGACTGGCTGGGCTGGGGCAGAAGGAATGGTTCTTTTTGCAGACACTGCCTGAGGCAGCACAGTTAGTGAAAGGACCTAAGGGGCAGCCCAAGTGCACAAGCCAGAGGAAGTCCAAGTGCATTGCCTGGACTGAGGGACCAAATGTAGCAGGCATTCAGGTCTCCTAAGAATTGCATAGCTCAGCTGCCTTCCTGCTACTTTTGCAAACTCTTCCCAGGGTGGCTCTGCCATCAGGGGAAGTGGTCTTTCCAGTCTTTGGAAGGTTGGCCAACCACACCTAGTTCCCAGAGACATGGCCTAGTTCTGCCTCTGCTTTACTCCTCCAGGCCTGCTGATTCCCTGAACCATACTGGTGCTTCCTCCCACCTCTGCTCACTCTAGGGACTGCCCAGCCCAAGAGAGAACAGCCTGATTATTCAAACTTAGGTTGTTAGAAATGGGTGTCCCTCCTAATGTAGCACTTGTGCATATTAAGCCCCGGTACTAGATACGGCCACTAACCAGGACACATGCTTGAGTTAATGGCCTTGTTACAGACAGAGACAGGCTAGTAGGTAAGGAGACTGGTGCTACAATGACATTCTGGGAAATGGCTAACATTGAGGAGTCCACGGTAACTAGCTCAACAACAATGGCAAAAGCAAATACTTACATGGGCACTATGCTAAGCACTTAAAATAGATTCACTCTTTTAACCTTCACAGAAATGCTGTGAGGTAGCAGTGCCATTTCCTGCTTTATGAGGTAACTGAGAGACCAAGGGGTTAAGCAACCTGTTCAAGATCACACAGCTAAGGGGTGGGTATATGGATATTACTTGGATAGTCAGCCAATTGGCAATCATAATCTAGAAGACCTCTCTGTAGAGTCAAAACCCCATTCCTGGGCCAAGGTGCCAGTTCAAGAGACAAGGGTGGCCAAGAACAAGTCAGGGCAGAGGGGCTTATCCACCCAACAGGCATGCAGTGAGGACCATCCTCTGTGCCAGGTGTTGGGAGAAGACACAAGTAAGATAGTATCTCATTCAGGCCAAGGCTTAGTTTCAAAGGGGACTGAAGTTGTAAGCAGGACAACACATAGAACTTAGGGATGGTAATCAAGGCAGAAGGCCAGCTGTTAAAACTGGATCAGTCTAAGAGGTGGTTTTGGGAAAAGTTCTAGTCTGAAAGCATCACAGCCTCTCAGGCAGCTATTCTAGGGGTACCAAATCTGGGAGGGCAACCTATTCTTAATCCCCCAGCCCTAGGGCTGAGGCTGAGCATTGACCCTGTGCCTGTGGATGACTTGGTCTGGGAAATTCACTGGGCCTGAGCCTTTAGCTGAAAGGATCAGTGAGGTCCAGCTATGGTGGTCTGAGTAGGGTAGGGGAATTGAACTGGGGGTTAATGGAACAAAGCCCAGGAATGACACCCCAGCTCCTGTGGAGCCTGTTTTCCTTCTACCATTCCTTTGGAAGCATTGGGCCCAGCTGTGATTGAAAGGGAAATGAATTTGGAGCCAGGGGATCTGGGCTCCATATGTTGGTAGAAACTGTGATGTCTGAACATTCTTGTTGGGATAGCTGAAATTCTTAGTAGAAATTCCAGGAAGACCAGAGGACATCTGAGAAATATATGTGGATTGAAGTAGAGAGAAATACTTAAGTCTTCTGGGGAAGATCTCCAATATCAAGAACCAGCTCCTTTTTTAATTGTTTTTTTCCAAAGTGACATATTAATCAAGTAATATATATATACAAGGCTTTGTAACTATAGGGCAGGACCCCTGCACAAGGCCTTATTAACATCTTCATTGTTACAGATCATGGGACAGGCAACCTCAGCAGCTCACAGGAAATAGAAACATTGCCCCTCCCCACCCCAGCTCCTTCTCTCTGCAACCCAAAAGAGCCCTTTGGAACAGATTCTTAGTTCTCTTCTGTGTTTACTAGTCTCCCATACAGCTATGAGCCAGGGTCACTGCTACCTGAAGGCAGGGTTCAGATGGGTGCGGGAAGAGGAGTGTAGAGCCCCTTGCCCCTACGAGTAAGACCCATCTCAGTAAGACCCCGAGACCCTGTGAGGTATATAGTGCATTAGAGCCGTGCCTTGGGTGTCAGGCTGCCTGAGTTCAGATTCTGGTTCTGTGGCTGCAAGTAAGTTACTAAATGTCTATGGGGAACATCTACAAAGTGGAGAAGTTCATATTAGTATATCTGCTTCATAGGATGGTTGTGAGGGTTATCTCACTGCCTAGAAAGCACTCAGCCCAGCACCTGGCCCACAGGCAGCATTTGGTAAATGTTAGCTGCCACTATTCTCCTTTCCTCTCCTGCCTTCCTCCTTCCTTCTCCTCCTCCTGTGTTTTCTTCTTCTGTTTTTCATCCACCTTCATCTTTGGAGGACTTTCTAGAACCTCAGGCTAATGGCTTGGTTGGCTCTGAGCTGGTGACCCAGTTTAAATAACTACATCTGAGTCCCTGAACCCCTGTATTCAGAGCATGAGCCCTCTAGGGTTGGGACTTTGCCTGGCCCTTGCCACTCACCCTCCCAGCCCTAGTGACTGAAGCCCTGTCCACTGACTTCAGAGCTCCCTGATGCCAATCATTACTAATCCCGACACACTTGTTGGATGTTTTTCTTTTGGGTAATAGTGGCCTACACAGGAGCGATCCTTAGCTGCCACCTGCCACAGTGATTCTACATAGTGACCTCTAATGAGCCTAGTACTTATCGCAGTGAACCTTTCCAACAACCCTATGAGGTTGCATAACTCATTTATTCACTCAGCAAATGCTCATTGAGCACCTGCTCTGTGCCTCTAGGGGTACAACCAGGGAATCACAGTGGTAAGAGAATGGAGAGTCTTGGAAGAGGCATTTAGGCAATGTGACAGAGTGGATAAAACCCAAACTCCTGAGTCTCACAAACGGGCCCTTAAAGTTTGGCTGTGCCACACACAGTTGCATGGCCTTGGGCCAGTCAACTCACCTCCCTGTACTCCATTTTCTCATATGTAAAATGGGCATATTGAATAGTCCCCATCTTTCAGGGCTTCCTTACTAGCCCCATTTCCTGCTCTGTACTTTCATATAATTTGTACATTTATTTTTAGTTCATATCTTAATATATTGTGATTCTGTTGCCTTCCAAGCTATATTCTGAACTCTGGTGGGCAGGAACTACTTGTTTATGTTTGTATCTCTAGTGCCTCCCATAGTGCCTGGCCCAAGGTATATAAGCTGTTGCTGAAATGTTAATACTGTGTGGTGATTATTTTTCCAGATCTGTCTTCCTCATTAAGCTGTGAGCTCCCAGAGGACAGATCTTTGTCTCAGTATGTGCAGAACATAGCAAGTCTGGCAGGATGTAGTAGGTGTGGCTTGGAGTAGAGACTCAGGGAATGATGGTTAAGTGAGTAGGGGAGTGAGGGAAGAAATGAATGGGGAACAGGGGAAGACTGAGGACTGAGACACTTTCTTACAGGCTTGCTACTATTATTGAGGTCATAGTCGGCTTGGAATTAATTTGGAAACATAGTAGGAATGTGGGATAACAGATAGCTCCATTTTCTGAGGCCTAAATCAGTCTTGTTCCAGAATTTAACACTGTTGACCACCTTTACCTTGAAATGCTTTACTTCTTTAGCCTCTTTAAGACCAAACGACTTTGGACTTCCTCATGCTTTTCTGACCCCCTCCTTGTATATATACATATATACATATATAAGGAATACATACATTAATACACACACACAACCCACACACACACACACACACTAATTACTATGCTTTTATCACATTTAACAAAATTAACGATAATTATTGGTATCATTTCATACCCAATCCATATTCAGATTTCCCTGATTTTCTCAAAGATGTAATTTAGTTTTTTAAATTAGTTTTTTAAAATTAGAATCCAAATAGGGCCCACACACTGCATTTGGCTATGTTTTATAAGTCTTTTATTGTTTTTTGAGTTGTTGGTGAAACCAGGTCATTTGCCCTGAAGAATGTCTCATATTCTCAATTTGTTTGTTTTCTCATGTTGTCATTGAACTTGTTTCTCTATCCCTTATATTTCCTCTGAACTGGTAGTTATGTCTAGAGGCTTTGATTAGGTTCAGGTTGAGGTTTTTGGGTAAGAATACTTCACAGCTAGTGCTGTGTACTTTCTATTATATCACCTCATGAGGCAAATCATATCTAGGTGCCTCATTTTTAGTGTTACTAAGATTGATCAGTGGGTTTAAATGGTATCACCTGGAGGCCTCCATTATAAAGGTCCCCATGAACCCTTCACCTGATGGTTTTAACAGCCATTGATGATTACTGTTTTGGTCTATTATTTCATTAAGAGTTGCAAAATGGCATTTTTCTAATTCTGCTATGCTTCTACATTCATTACTTGAGATTTTTGTATAATTTTATTCTTCAACCATTTAGTTACCTTGAAGTAGTGTACCAAAAAAAAGGGCAAGATAAATATTTGATACCTTCCCTTATAAAAACATCAATTTTCAGAATGAGTTGGTATCCTAGCAGCCTCCAATGGTGACCAATCAAGTCTATTATGTATTGTTATAAACTCATAGATTTTTATATATTTAGTATGTTTTGACGTAGTGTAGTCATTACTCATTTTGTTGCTAAAATTATTTCATCTTAGGCCAGTGGGGGTCTTTTCAGGTTGGCTTCTGTTTCCTTTTGTCCTGATAGATTTCTTGATTTTTGGTTTGGTTTCAGGCTCATCTTATACAATTTCAAACCCAGTCCTGGAGTTAACCATTTTGCCAAGGAGCTCTCTTGTTCCTTTTTATAGGAAATGGTATTAAGAAAGCCCAATCTGAGGACTGAGTTTCCTCACTGTGGCTGGGTTGTCAGGTTTTATCTTTTCAGTGAAAGAGCTGGAAAATGCCTATTTTTTAAAAAAGGAAACATGATGAATTCCTACTGATATTTCGAAGCTGAATTTAAGAGTATAGGGGTTTTACTTAACATTTTTTATTTTGTAACTGTATCTCATTTCTCTCATTCTGAAAGTCTTGGTTCCTAATGACATTGTCATTACTTGAATTACCCTATATTATATCTGTAACAGTTTCAAGGGAGCAATTCCAATGTTACTACTAAGATTACTGAATGCAGTTTAAGATTTCTTTGCTCTTCCTTTTGCCGTTAGAATAAATCCTACTAAGGAGGTAGTCAAAGTGTCGTGTTTCCGTCACTTAAAAAGTAATTTCTTTTTCTGTGTGGTTATGTTACCAACTTGATACATAGTTTGATTCATTTGCTTCATTTTTTTCTCAGTTTTACAGATTGTTTTCTTTCTTTTTTGAAATTTAATTTTACATTTAATTTATGTAAAACATTTACAGAGTTCCAAAGTCAAAACAGGACAAAATATAACAGGAGATATTCTAAATGCCTTGCTTCCATCCTGCCCTCATTCTTTTTTCTCCTTCCCTCTATGTTTAATTAGGTTTTGGCTTATCCATCCGTTATGTATTTGAATATTAAACAAAAGAGAATAAGTAATTGTATTTCACCCCCATATGTTACAAAAATGTAGTACATACCATAAAAACCGTTTTGCTCCCTTTTTTCACTTAACATTATGCTCTAGAGATCATTCTATATCAATGTATGGAGATCTTCGTTGTTCCTTTTTTATGACTGGATAGTATGCTCTCCAAAAGAGGAACTGTCGTTTGTTCAGCTTGTCAGTCCCTGTTGACAGATACTTGTATCGACTCTAGTCTTTTTCTATTACAAAAAAAGCTACCATAAGTAGTGGAGGTATTTGTTTCATGATTGTCCTCAGTCCAAGCCTCAGTGGCATTCTTAACTCTTCCTTCGGCCTCCTTTTGTACACCTTATCACTTCTGAACCCTGGTGATTCTTCCTTTGTACTCTTCTCTGTTTCTGCCTTTCTATTCCTTATGTTGTCACCCAGTTTTAGACACTAGTTGTCTTTGCCTGGGATATAGCAATAGCCGTGGACTCCCTACTTATTTTTCTCCCCAGTCCAGTCTGTGCTACACACCATGGTTAGAATCATTTCCTGAAACATCGCTTTCATCATAATCTATTCTCACTAAAAAATCTTCAATAGTAGCATACAATCAAAATTCCCTAGTTTGGCATTCAAGGGCCTCCATTAACTGAGCCAAATCTTTCCTGATATTCATTCCCTCTGCTTTGGTCTATGGATACATTGATCTGCATATTTGATTTCCCAAACGTCACATTAATTATTACCTTTATACCTTACCTCCTCTTCAAAGTTACACTCAAATTCCAGATCTTTGGAAACCTTACTGGAAACCTTAGCCCAAGCTGTCTCCCTCCCTTGAGCTCCTGTTCTTTGTGATATCCATTTGAAACTGAACAGACTTAGCCTTTCACCAAATGGAAAGATCTTGTTGAATGAGGTCATTACCATGAGATCTAAGATATTCACTGATACATTTATCAAGCATTAACTGAACACCAGAATAGCATCCAAAGGTGAAGGACCTTTGGATTGGTTTGAGTTCTTTTTTGATAGTGACCAACAAGGATGTGGGATTCTATCTGTCTGAAGGAACAACTAGGAATATGTTCCAGGTAGCAATACTTGACTGAGAGATACAGTCGTAGACTGTGCAGACTGTGTGTCCCTTCCAAAGATGGATTTAATTCCACTTTAAGGAGAAGAAATCAGACTTGATTCTGGGGGAAAGGACTTATTTAATAGTATTTAGCCAAAAGGTCTCAAATCCTGGGAAAGCATTGCTTTTTTCCACCTTCCCCATTAGGATAAAGCATGCCATTTTGTTTCTTGGAGACCTAGAACTCATATAAACCTGACATTATCTTGGCCACCAGCCATGTGACAGGTTAGTTGGCTAATCTTACATTATAGAACACTGCATTTTATCTGCTTCCTTTCTGTACTTTTGTTGTTTGGGTTGCATTAACCTTAATTTCTTAAAGTTCCTTTTAAAACTTCACCATCTGGGGCTAGAACTATTTTTGGTTTATTTATTTACGATTTATCCTCTTTCCTTTCCTTGCAAAAGGATTTTAAGAAGCTTGCAAGTTTAAACATAATGCAAAGTAAGACATAGAACAGAATTGTCTATTTTAAGGAGTAGATATTACCAGATACCTTGCATGAGTGGAATGCTATCCTTGTTGAGCACTGACGATGACTCTGAGTTTTTGGCAGTCAAGGGTAAGGGTTACACTAGTATATATTACCTGAGAACTAGAAAGCAGATATATTCCTCTTTAAAGATCAGCTTCTCCCTGACATGAAATTCAAATTGGGATTTGTCATAGAAACCTTGTATAAGCACATTAGGTAACATAGTGACTTATGTTTTTAACTTTAATTTGTAAAAATTCAACACAGAATATAACACAGAAATACAACTCAAATCATCACTGTTTATATTAATTGAGTTAGGGGTTTTGTTTTTCTTCTTATTATTTGTTTGAAAATTAATTCAACTTTCATACACTGCTAGCTGACCACCACTTGGGGAAGCTGTTTGGCAGTATCTACTAAAGCTAAACAAACCTACCCAATGGCCCAGCAATTCCACTGCATGTGTTCACTGAAATATATATACAAGAATGTCCATTAGAGCATTATTTATTTAGTACCAGTCAAATAATGGGAACAACCCAAATATCTACCAATAGTGAATACATGAATAAATTGTCGTACATTTATACAATTCAATACAGTTGAGAAAAATTAGAGCTAGATACAAGAACATGGAAGACTCTTACAAACATCATATTTATTGAAATAAATCAGACCCTAAAAAATACATGCTATTTCAGCTTCTATAAAGTTCAAAAAAACAGACAAAGCTAAACCGTGATATTAGAATAGGATAATGGTTAACTTTCAAAATGGAGGACAGGAAAATTATGGGGGCTTTTAGAGACTTGTTCTGTGTTGGCAATGTTCTGTGTTGGTGCCTGGAGCGTGTTCATGGTATGTTAATTTATTAAGCTATACAGGTGTGAGCTGTACACTTTTCTTCATGTGTGTTATACTTCAGCAAAATTTTAAATGCGACTACATGTACATAATAAGATTTCAAAGTATGTAGAAAAGTATATAATGAAAATGAAGTCACTCTTCTACTTTAAATCCTTTTCCCTCTCATCAGAGGCTATAACTATTGCCAGTTTCTTGTAATACCTCATTATTCTTCTAGAAACAAGTCTTCTAGTAAAAACATAGTGGTGTGTATGTATCTATGGATATATCTCTGTTCTTTTTCTTATTTACAAAAATGGAAACACACTATATACATTATTCTGACACATGCTTTTTTCATGTAACACTATGTCTTGGGCATCTGTTTCGATCAGTGCATGGAAAATACCTACCTTCTATCTATCTATCTATCTATCTATCTATCTATCTATTTAAATTTACACCCAAGTTATTTAGCATATAGTACAACAATGATTTCAGGAGTAGATTCCTTAATGCCCCTTACCCATTTAGCCCATCCCCTCTCCCATAACCCCTCCAGCAACCCTCTTTTTGTTCTCCATATTTAAGAGTCTCCTATGTTTTGTCTCCCTCCCTGTTTTTATATTATTTTTGTTTCCCTTCCCTTATGTTCATATGTTTTTTGTCTTAAAGTCCTCATATGAATGAAGTCATATATTTTTATTTCTCTAATTTCGCTTAGCATAATACCCTCTAGTTCCGTCCACATAGCTGCAAATGGCAAGATTTCATTCTTTTTGATTGGTGAGTAATACGCCATTGTATATATATACCACATCTTCTTTATACATTCATCCATAAATGGACATTTGGGCTCTTTTCATACCTTGGCTATTGTTGATAGCATTGCTATAAACATTGGGGTGCATGTGCCCCTTTGAAACAGCATACCTATATCCACTGGATAAATACCTAGTAGTGCAATTGCTGGGTCGTAGAGTAGTTCTATTTTTAATTTTTTGCGGAACCTCCATACTGTTTTCCAGAGTGACTGCACCAGTTTGCATTCCCACCAGCAGTGCAAAAGAGATCCTCTGTCTCCACATCCTCACCAACGTCTGTTGTTGCCTGAGTTGTTAATGTTAGCCATTCGGACAGGTGTGAGGTGGTATCTCATTGTGGTTTTGATTTGTATTTCCCTGATGATGAGTGATGTTGAGCATTTTTTCATGTGTCGGTTGGCCATCTGGATGTCTTCTTTGGAGAAGTGTCTATTCATGTTTTTCACCCATTTCTTCACTGGATTATTTGTTTTTTGGGGTGTTGAGTTTAATAAGTTCTTTATAGATTTTGGATACTAACCCTTTATCTGATATGTCATTTGCAAATATCTTCTCCCATTCTATCGGTTGTCTTTTAGTTTTGCTGATTGTTTCCTTCACTGTACAGAAGCTTTTTATCTTGATGAGGTCCTAATAGTTCATTTTTGCTTTTGTTTCCCTTGCCTTCGGAGATGTGTTGAGTAAGAAGTTGCTGCGGCCAAGGTCAAAGAGGTTTTTGCCTGCTTTCTCCTCAAGGATTTTGATGGCTTCCTGTCTTACATTTAGGTCTTTCATCCATTTTGAGTTTATTTTTGTGTATGGTGTAAGAACGTGGTCCAGGTTCTGCACATCGCTGTCCAGTTTTCCCAGCACCACTTGCTGAAGAGACTGTCTTTATTCCATTGAATATTCGTTCCTGCTTTGTCAAAGATTAGTTGGCCATACATTTGTGGGTCCATTTCTGAGTTCTGTATTCTGTTCCATTGATCTGAGTGTCTGTTTTTGTGCCACCTACCTTCTTTTTAATGGCTCCATAAAGAATTCCACTATGAGGATGCACCATGTTTAACCAATCCTCTGTTAGTGAGCATTTAAGATTTTCCAGTTTTTAAAAAATTACAATGATACATTAAACATCTTTTTACACATGCCCTTGCACACATGTATGAGGTATAGTGGACTTTTGCATCTTTTTATAAATTGTCTAATTGTAGGTGAAAATCCCATAGAGTCAAAAACATCCTTAAAATTCCCTTGAGAATGCTGGCATACCATATCTTTATCATCCCTGTTTGCCTGTTTGTCCTCCAGTATTGAAGTAGATCGTTGAGTCTGGTTCAGCACCTGATGAAGAGATGAAATTGTAGTTATGAGCCAAATTGAGTGACATATATACATCTTTAAACACCAGATTCGCAGTGAGATGCTCACTCTCTGAGAGGCATATTTTAGTTGTTGTCTTTTCTCTGTCAACTCTCTCTCTTCTATCTTTCTGTTTATATCTTGGTCTCTCTGTCTCTTTTTCTCTCTCCTTTGTTCTCCCTCTCCCTGTCTGTATGCTGAGTGCCTATGTTTAAATTGTTATAACTCATATGTGCATATGCTGTGATTCCACTGTATATCCATATCATCAATTCCCTGAGTTGGTATTTGGGCACATATATATGTGCATGTATTTTCAAATCATATGTGTGTGCTTTCTATAGATACATCTTTTTATTATGAAAATTTCAAGCATATACAAAAGCAGATAAAATTCTATAATAAGACTCCTGTACCCATCACCCAGCCTCAAAAATGATCAACCCATGGCCACTCACATCTATACCACACCCATTTTTCCTCTTTTTGTAATATCTTGGAGCAAGTCATAGACATCATAACATTTTATCTGTAAGTGGTTCAGTATGTACTTCTAAAGGATTGGGACTCTATAAAAAACATCCACAATGCAATTATCACACCTCAAAATGAACAGAACTTCATTAAAATAAACAAATATCCAGTCAGTGTTCTAGTTTCCAATTATCTTACAGCTGGGATAAATGGATTCTTATTTGTTTGACTAAAGCTCTAAGTAAGAGCTAGATACTATAATTGATTGACAATAGCCTTTTGGTCTCTTTTAATCTATAGGTTCCCCTTCAATCCTTTTTCTTCTTGCAATTGATTTTTGGAAGAAAATAGGTTGTTTTTTTCCATTTTGAATTATCCATTCATCTCTTTTTTCTTTAACACAGCTGAAAGCTGGCATCATCACACCTCAGTTCTGTGGAGTAGGGCAGACATGGTGAGAAGGGATCTATTTATTACTATTTTTGAATGGACACTCTGAAAAATAAAGGAAAAATGCTTTTTTAAGACAACATAATTGAGACAATGCCTTTGTTGTTTTTTTAAGTAGACTGTAGCATTTCCCACACTCTGGATTTTGCTGATTGTATTCCCATTGTTAAGTTTCGTACTTAAGTAGTCTACGTATCCCCAGACTTCTGTGTTTTCTCTAAATTAGTAATTGATTTTAGAGGCTTAATTAGATTCAGGTTAAAGGGGTTTTTTTTAGCGTTTTATTTTATTTTTGTTGTTTTTTTAAGTAGGCTTCATGCCCAGCGTAGAGCCCAACGTGAGGCTTGAACTCACAACCTTGAGATCAAGACCTGAGCTGAGATCAAGAGTCCGACGCTTAACCAATTGAGCCACCCAGGTGCCCCTTTTGTTTTCTTTTTGGTGAGATTACTTCATGTATGCTTTTGTGCTCTCCATTAAGTGACACACACTATCTGGCTTTCTCTATTTTTATGTTATCAGCCTTTGATGATATAAGTCTAGATTCATTTATTCATTAAGGAGTGCAACATGGTGATGTTTTTCTTTTTTTATTCATTCTTTATTTATTAACTGGAATATATCTATACATCCACTACTTGTTTATCCAGGGTACAGTTTGTATAAGGAGGCAAGATAAAGGCCTGATTCAAAATAATGAGCTAGTTTGCCAGCATTCACTAATAAAACCAATGAGTGATTATTTTTTTTAAATATAATGATGAATGAATGGACTTTATGATGAATTAATGGTGTTTTAATCCATTGTTATTTTTTAAAGCCTTTCTTTTTTTAAATGTTTATTTATTTATTTTTGAGAGAGAGAGACAGAGCATGAGCAGGGGAGGGGCAGAGAGAAAGGGAGACATAGAATCCGAAGAAGGCTCCAGGCTCTGAGCTGTCAGCACAGAGCCTGATGTGGGACTTGAACCCACGAACCGTGAGATCATGATCTAAGCTGAAGTCAGACGCTTAACTGACTGAGCCACCCAGGTGCCTCTATTGTTATTTTTTTAATCGAGAGGCAGGGGGAGAGAGAGAGAGAGGGAGAGAGAGAATCCCAAGCAGACTCTGCTCTGTAAGCTCAGAGCCTGATGTGGAGCTTGATCCCGCAAACCAGAAGATCATGACCTGAGCCAAAATCAAGAGCTGGATGCTTAACCAACTGAGCCACCAAGGCACCTGTAATACATTGTTCTTATTCATATTGAGGCTTGCATTGGCCATTGGGAAACTCTTTAAGTTGGTTCCTTAGTCCTTTTTACATGACTCTAGTAGTCTTTGAAAATTTTCTTGATGTGTATAAGATAGTCCAGGATCATCATGTACATGTCCTACTCCAGATATGAAGAACCATATTTATAGATGTCAACACAGTATAGTGAAAAGGGCACAGTCTTTGGAGTCCTTTTGGAATCCTGGCCCTACGTCACACTGCCTGTATGGCCATAGACAATCTTAATACCTACCCACTTAAGTTTCTTCATTTTTATAATGAACTAATGCTGAACTAATGGCACCTATCTTCCATGGTTCTTAAGAAGGATACACACACACACACACACACACACACACACAAGTACACACAAACACATAGTAGGTACTCAGAAATTCATGTTCCTTCTCCATTTCATGTTCTCTTCTTTTTCAAGTGACAACATCACATCCTCTAGAATTACTTAGGCTTCTATAGTTACAGCATGGAGTGTTTTCTTTCACATATGGTAGATACTCAGTACATACTTGCAAATTGACTTTGAGGATAGATGTCATCAAATAATTGATGCCAACACACGTTAAGCTCTGTGAAAGTAGGCATTGTCTTAATGACATTGTTTTCAAAAAGTGTTTTTTCTTTGTTTTTCAGAGTGTCCATTCATTAGTGTCCAAATATTAGTAAATAGATCCCTTCTCACCATCTCTGCCCTACCCCCGAGAACTGAGGTGTGATGGTGATGCCAGCTTTCAGTTGTGTTAAAGAAAGAATAGAAGCATAGGTAATTCAAAAGGATAATCCAAGTTCACGAGTTACTCCAAAGTCACACATTTCAGTTTAAAAGACATTATCTGATATATATAGCAGATTTCCTTTCTTAAATTAGCTTTACTTCCACTAATATTAAAATGGCTTTTCATTCCTCAAGGTCACAGCAAGTATCTCTGAACAAGCTACAGAAGCAACTTGGGATGAGGTGTTTATGGTAGATATTCTGCCCTGATACTCACGTGTTGCTATGGTGCTTCCCTCAACTTAGGATCAAGAGTTATGAAATGGTCAGGCAGTCTCAGTGTTCCAGCCCTGGCAGCCACAGGGGAGGAGCAGCGCCTGCAAAGAGTGCAACCTTTTAACAATGAAACTAAAAGATATTGGATGAAGTTAGAAAGAGTGATGAGGGAGAGCCTCCTCAATTAAGTAGTATCCTGGGATGGTCTTCAGCTCAGCATCTATCTATTCTAGGGTGAATTGGATTTTGAGAGACCTTGCTGGAGAATTCTTTTACCTAATGTCTGCTTCCCCCAATGTACCCAGTGAACAGGCATTATTCATTATTCATTACATGGCACTATTCACTTAGAAGGCATTGGCTTTTGAATAGGGAAAGCTGTTTGACCACCTCCCCAAAGGTCCCGTTCTCCAAGCTCTTCGTCTTATGGTAGGGCAGAGGCAGCTGACTGAGGTGGCTGGAAAGCCCACCCGTGTTTCCTAAGAGATAAGGTCTGGGGCTATGTCTTGTCTTGGGCTGGCTACCCAGGATCCCTTTTCCCATAAGCCCCGGGGATGGACTCCTAATAAACATATGGGCTTTTTTTGTGTCAGAGTTTTTAGGGGCTCTTTCCATGTATTCTGGTCTTACATTCTCATAACCACTGTGGCAGCATGGGTATTAGATACAAATTTGATAGATGAAGAATTGAATGTTCAGAGAGACTCAGTGACCTTTCACACAGATACTTGTCTTCCCTGCTTTGCCCTGGCTGCCATTACCTCAGGTTCCACTTCCAGGTTAACATTTCTTTAATTTTAGGGACTTCATTGCCAGTCAGTCCCTAATGGGAAGTAGGAAGGGGAGAGCAACCATCCCAAATAGGGAAAGGTGCCCAAGGTTTTGGCAGCCTCACACAGCTTTTGTTTCATTTAATCCCTATTGCACCTCTTCTTGTGGATCTGAAGTCTCCTAGCCCTGAACTTAAAATTCTAAATCTGTAATCTGACAACAACAAATATATTTAGGGCATGATCGATGAGGCCTACTATTGGAAGTGGATCTGTCCCAGGAAATCTGGTATTCTTGGATAACATAGTTTTGAGTCCTTACTGACTCTTGTCCCTGATTTACTGCCCTCTTGTCATTTACTCCAGTAGCCTCCCACCTCCAAGGTGACCCGCAGGATTCATGGATACAGTATGCTAGCTGAACCTGAGACAGACTGAAACTGCCGTCTACATTGTTCTAACCAACTGAGCCACAGTACTTCAGGGATTGACGATGGAACAAAAAGGTGTGTCTCCATGTAAGGTTGTAGTCCAATAGAGAAGGAAACAAAATCTGGGTATGAAATATTTAACCTGAGAAGCAACAAGTTAATCAGACCCATGGAAGCATTATGTCGATGTCGAGTAACTGTCAAGAGTAGAAGTTATTTAAATGCATGCTCAATATCGTTAGCATTTTTCTTGTTTATTTTACTTTGTGGTTAAAGGTCGCAGATAGGTGAAAAAAAAATGAAAAGGAAATATATTACTGAGGTTTTACCTCATCTCAAAAGGTTATTTTCATCACAGGACTTCTTTAAAATAGGTAGTAACCATTGTTAAGTAGAAAAAAATTACAAAAAATTTTTTGATGTTTATTTGTGTGTGTGTGTGTGTGTGTGTGTGTGTGTGTGTGTGAAAGGCAGGAGAGAGAGAGAGAGACAGAGAGAGAGAGAGAAAGAGAGAGAGAGAGAGAGTGGACGAGGAGCAGAAAGAGAGGGAGACACATAATCCAAAGCAGGCTCCAGGCTCTGAGCTGTCAGCACAGAGACCAACACGGGGCTCAAACCCACGAATGGTGAGATCCTGACCTGAGCTGAAGTCAGATGCTTAACTGACTGAGCCACCCAGGTGCCCCAGAAAAAACATTTTGAAAGAAGAGTCAAGTTAGGAAACATTTCTTTGGAAATAAGATTAAACATTGTATTTTAAAAATACTCTTTATCCCATTTTCAGGCTGCTCACTCTTGCCTGCTTTCCATCAATACTAAACAGAGTTATAATAAATCTTGCCCTCTTAATAGAATTATTCTTTTCATTCTGTCATTTTTTTTTCTAACCACTTTAGATCACAATACTTTGCTCCTGTGTGTGTGTGTGTGTGTGTGTGTGTGTGTGTGTGTGTGTGTGTTTGGGTGTGTGTGTTTTAGCTTAAAGACCCACTATTTTGAAATTAGATTTAATTCATTATCTTTGAAACTTGAAAGCTCCACACCTCTGGTTATTTGTGTAGAAAGTCCCCCACCTAGCCAGAAGGGCATAATGAAATGTCAGAGGGATGGTTGTTCATCTTTCCATTTATGGGCTTATTGTCTTTGACATCCTTTATACCACTTGATCATCCTCTGCTTGGGCCAACTAACACAAAGGAAAAAGAGACCTTTATTGCTGTTCTTTCATCATTTTAGAAGATCTCACCTTCATGACCTCCTCTTCAATGCTGTTGCCCAGCTGGGGACATGTGCATATATCTTCCACTCACCATACTACATGAGATGCATCTTAGGTGCTTGCCCCTGATCTTCTTTAGCAAAGATCTAGAGCAGGGGTTGACAAACTATGGCCCATAGGTCAAATACACCCCACCTCCTGCTTTTGTAAAGTTTTATTGGCACACAGACACACCCATGTGTTTACATATTGTCCATGACTGCTTTCATGATACAACAGCAGAGCTGAGTAGTTGCCAGAGACCAGATATCTCCCCCAAACTGAAATATTTACTGTGGCCCTTCAGGAAACGTTTGCCACCCCCTGCTCTAAAGAACAGATGTCCACCATAACACGTACCCAAAGCATCTTAGGTGTGTTTGCACATGTTTTAAAAATGAAAACAAAAGACTATGAGGAAAATATCCTAAGACCTCTCACCTAGGAGCAGAAAAGGGTTTCCAGACCCTGCTTTGTCACTATTTCAATCAGTTTGGGCAGATCCCATTTCTTTCCCATACCAAGTTTGCCTCAAAGGTAAAATGAAAGAATTGAACCAGGTGATGTATAGGGGCCCTTCCAACTCTGACATTCTGTGGTTCCAGTGTTTAGTTTAATAAGATCTTTATAATACACAGATACATATCTACTTTGAGATTACAGGATGCCCCAATTTTTAAAACCTTCATATTTTGAGATAATTTTAGGTTTATAGAAAATTTATACAAATGCTACAGAGAACTGCTGTCCTCCCTCCAGCCAGCTTTCTCCATGTTAAAATGTCACATAACCATTGCACACTCATCAACTAAGAAATTAACCTTGGTACAATACTATTATTTAAACTATTATATTTACATAAACAAAACTATTATTAAATAAACAAACTTTATTTGGATTTTACCAGTTTTGCCACTAATGTGTCTTTTCTGCTCCAGGATCCAGTCATGGATACCACATGGCATTTAGTCATCATATCCCTTAGTTTCCTCCAATCTATGACAGTTCGTCAGTCTTTTATGACCTTGACAATTTGAAGAACACCAATCAGTTATGTTGTAGAATGTCCCTCAGTTTAGTTTAATCTGATTTTTTTCATGATTACATTGACATTGTGCATTTGGGGGAAGGCTACCCCTGAAGTGATGTGCATTTACAAGTCAATAATATCAGGGGATGCATGGTATCGATATGTATTACTGAGGATATATATGACTAATCCTGATCCCTGGCTAAAGTGGTTTCTGCCAAGATTCTCTCTCATAAAGTTATTATTTCCTTCCTTGCCTCTGTAATTACTAAATATTATGGGGGAAATACTTTGAGATTAAGCAGACATACTGTTTCTGCTTAAACTTTTGTCCATAAGACTTACTACAGCACCACTGGTAGATCCCACCTTCAGTATTTATCACTGTTGTGCTCCAATGGTGATTTTCTATTTCCCTCATTCCTTCTATGAGTATTGATTAGAATTCTTCTATTAGGAAGTGTGTACTTTCTTCCACGTTTATTTGTGTCAGTATGAATTCATGGATTTTATTTAGTGGTTTGGTTATTTTTTGCTTATAGCTCAGATTGTTTCAACTTTGGACATTGAGAAGTCTTTCAGGTTGGCTTCTGTGCCTGTTCAGTATGCCCCTGTTAAGTTTTTTAGGCTTCCCAACTTTTATATAAAAGGGGATGGTCTCTGGGTTGCTATGATATTGAAAGTTTGGTTCTCAGTCAGGGACAGTTTTGCTTCCCCCACCCCCAGTGATATTTAGCAATGACTGGAGACATTTTTGGTTGTTACAACTCCCAAACATCCTACAGTTCATGACACAGCTCCCCATGTTCAAGAATTTTCTAGTCCAAAATGTCAGTAGTTCTGAGGTTGAGAAACTGGTTTGGATCATTCTTTTCTTGGTGGCTAGATGTGTGGCACACACACGCACAAAGTACTGTCAGGGACAAAAGAATTGTTTTCTTAAAATGTATTTTTTAAATTTTTAAACATTTTGTGCTTGTAAAAATGCAAAAATTAATATAAAGTTGGACGTCCTCTTCCAGCCATGATGGAGTAACAGGGACTTATTACCTTCTATCTTAACCAGGAAACCAAACAGAATATATGAAATAATGGCTTTTAGAGATTGGAAAGCAGACAGTACAAAAATGTAAAATGGTGATTCCTGACAAAGGGAAAACAAGGTGAGCCCCAGGAGTGTCATAATTTATTGCCTGGAGTCACAGGCTTCAGCAGAGAAAGGGGGAACCCAAAACAATCCTAGAGACCTTGTTCAATAGGAGAGACAAAAATAGAGTTCGTGGAAGCCAAGAAGGTTGGAAATTGCAAGGATCAATGCTAAGGAACCAGAATCTGTACATGAAGAGACAACTTCAAAGATATACAGAAAGTCTCCTTGAGTCTCTGACTGAATTCTGATCTACACATGCGTAAGAAAAACTATGTTTGGTTATTGAAAGGACACCAGAAAGCAGTAGACTGAATAATTATCAGAGCTCACACAAGGCTAGGAATAGTTCATGTTCCCACTAACCAGTGTGGAAAGACCTGTGTAATACTTACGATATCAGGTAGAGTCCTAAAAAGTAGTAGACCTAAATTATCCTTGGGCTAAAGGCTGCTATACACATGGCCTAACAAAGCTTATAAGCAAGGCTTGAAAGAATCAAACTGATTTTAAGTAACTTGGCTGCCTTCCACAACAAAACCCAGCAATATTTAAAAGAATAAAACAAAACCCAGCACCCAACAATGTAAAACACACAATATTCAGTATCCCATCAAATAGTATTCACAATACAAAGAAGCAGGAAAATGTGATTCATACCCAAGAGAAATACTAATCAAAAGGTATAGACTCTTAGAAATGACAGAGATAATCGAATTAGTAGACAAAAACATTAAAATAGCTATTATAAATACACTCTATATGATTATAAAGGTGCAGGGAACCTGGATGTGATAAAGCAATGGGAGATATAAAAAGGTTCAAATCAAACTGGTAGAGATGAAAAATATATGAAATGAAAAATGCACTGGATGGGATTAACAGAATACAAACAGCAGTAAATTAGATAACTTAAAGTCATAGTGATAGAAACTATTCAAAATGAAGTACAGAGAGAAAAGACTGAAGAGAAAAATGAATATAGCATCAGTGACCTGGATAACATAAAGTGATCAGACATATGCCCAACTGGAGTGTTGGGACAGTGGGAGGGCAGAAAAAATATTTGAAAAAATAAGGCTGGATAATTTTTAAACTTTATTTTTTTAGTGTTTATTTATTTTGAGAGAGAGAGAAAGAGTGAGCACACATGAGTGGGGGTGGGGTGCAGAGAGAGAGGAGAGAGGTCTGAAGTGGGAGTGAATCTCACAAACTGTGAGATCATGACGTGAGCTGAAATCAAGAGTCAGACGCTTAACTGATTGAGCCACACAGGTGCCCCAATATTTAAACTTTATGAAAACTAAGTATCCAGTGATCCAAGAATACCAACAAACTCCAACAAAATAAATATAAAGGAAACTCTATCATGGCACATCAGAATCAAATTGCTGAAAAACATTGAAAAAGAGAAATATTAAAAGCAACCATAGGAGAAGAGAGACATATTACATGAGGAGCAGAGATAATAATTACATCAGACTTCTTGTCACTAAGCATGCAGGCTAGAAGACAATGGAGTGGCATCTTAAATGTACTGATGTCATCCTACAAATCCAAACCCAGTGCAAATAAATCTTTCAGAAATGAAGATGAGTTTTATTATTGTTTTTCTAGTCTTTGTTTCATTTATTTCTGCTCTAATCTTTATTATTTCCTTCTGATTATTTTGAGTTTAGTTTGTTCTTTTTCTAGTTCCTTGAGATGTAAATTTAGGTTACTGAGATCATTCTTTTTTCTTAATGTATTTCATTGCTATGAACTTCCCTCTTATAACTACCTTTGCTGCATTCTGTAAGTTTTAGTATGTTTTGTTGCCATTTTTATTTGTCTCAAAGATATTTTTTATTTCCCTTTTGATTTCTTCTTTGACCTATTGGCTATTTAGGAGTATGTTGTTTAATTTCCACATATTTGTGAATTTTCCAATTTTTCTCTTAGTACCTCTGGTTTCATACCATTGTAATCAGAAAAGACACTTGATATGATTTCAGTCTTCTTGTTTTGTGGCCTAACATATGACCTATCCTGGAGAATATTCTGTGTGTGCTTGAGAAGAATGTGTATTCTGCTGCTGTTGGACAGAATGTTCTTATATGTCTGTTAAGTATATTTGGTCTCTGGTGTTAATCAAATCTACTTTTTCCGTATTGATTTTCTGTCTGCTTGATCTATCCATTGTTAAAAGTGGGGTATTGAGGACTCCTACTATTATTGTATTGCTGTCTTTTTTCCCCTTCATATCTGTTAGTATTTTTCTTAACATATTTAGGACCCCAATGTTGGGTGCATGTATATCCATAATTGCTATACCCTTTTGATGAATTGTCCCTTTTATTATTATGTAATGGCCTTCTTTGTCTCTTGTGACAATTTTTTACTTAAAATCTATTTTTTTTTCTGGGATAAATATAGCCACTTCTTCTGTCTTTTGGCTACCATTGGCATGGAATGTCTTTTTCCATCTCTTTCAGCCTGTGTGTTCTTAAAGGTAAAGTGAGTCTCTTGGAGGCAGCATATAGTTGGATCTTGTTTTTTAATCCATTCAGTCACACTATGTCTTTTGATTGGTGAATTTAATTTATTTACATTTAAAGTAATTATTGATAGGTAAGGACTTACTATTGCCATTTGTTAATTGTTTTCTGATTATTTTGTAGTTCCTTTGTTCCTTTCTTCCTCTCTTGTCTTCTTTTGTGATGCTATGATAAAGACTTTTGAGACAAAAGCTGAGACAAGTTATAGAAAATAGACATGCACTACAATAAATTTTAAAGGGGTTTTTTCAGACAAAAGCAAAATTATACCAAATGAAAATTTGGATCAAACAAAGGTACAAAGATCACTGAATTTGTAGACATGTGAGTCTATATGACAGACACTTCAAAAATCATTTTTATATTCTCCTTAAGTGAAAATTAACTGTTGAGACTTCTGGGAAGATGGCAGCGTAGGAGGACGCTGGGCTCACCGCGTCCTGAGGATCACTCAGATTCCACCCACACCTGCCTAAATAACCCAGAAAATCACCAGAAGACTAGCAGAACAGATTCTCTGGAGCCAAGCATAGACAAGAGGTCCACGGAAGAGGGTAGGAAGGGCGGAGAGGCGGTGTGTGCTACACGGACTGGCAGGAGGGAGCCGGGGCGGAGGAGCGGCCCGCCGGCCAAGCAGAGCCCCCGAGTCTGGCTGGCAAAAATGGAGGGGCTGACGGAGTGTGTTCGGACAGCAAGTGGGACTTAATATCGGGAAGGTTATAAGTTAACAGCTCTGCTCGGAGAACGGGAGGGCTGGAGGACAACGGGACGGAGAGTTGTTGAGCCCCGGATGACAGAGCACAGCTTGGCGGGGAACAAACTCGCTCGCCAGCGCCATCTCCCTCGCCCATCCCCCAGCCAAAATCCCAAACGGAACCAGTTCCTATCAGGGAACTTGGCTTGCACTGCGCAAACACCCAACGCTGTGCTTCTGCGGATCCATCCCTCCGGCGGGTTTGACTCCCTCCTGGTGCCACAGGGCCCCTCCCAAAGTGGATCTCCAAAGGAAAAGTGAGCGGAGCCTGCCCCTCCCGCCCCTGTGTACCTTGCTGATCCACCCCAGCTAATACGCCAGATCCCCAGCACCACAAGCCTGGCAGTGTGCAAGTAGCCCAGATGGGCCACGCCACCCTACAGTGAATCCCGCCCCTAGGAGAGGGGAAGAGAAGGTACACACCAGTCTGACTGTGGCCCCAGCAGTGGGCTGGGGGCAAACATCAGGTCTGACTGCGGCCCCGCCCACCAACGCAAGCTATTCAAGACAGCACAGGGGAAGTGCCCTGCAGTTCCGCACCACATCAGGGACTATCCAAAATGATGAAACGGAAGAATTCCCCTCAAAAAAACCTCCAGGAAATAACGACAGCTAACGAACTGATCAAAAATGATTTAAACAATATAACAGAAGGTGAATTTAGAATAATAGTCATAAAATTAATCGCTAGGCTTGAAAACAGTATAAAGAACAGCAGAGAATCTGTTGCTACAGAGATCAAGGGACAAAGGAACAGCCAGGAGGAGCTAAAAAATGCTATAAATGAGCTGCAAAATAAAATGGAGACCACCATGGCTCAGATTGAAGAGGCAGAGGAGAGAATAGGTGAACTAGAAGATAAAATTATGGAAAAAGAAGAAGCTGAGAAAAAGAGAGATAAAAAAAATCCAGGAGTGTGAGGGGAAAATTAGAGAACTAAGTGATGCACTAAAGAGAAATAATCTATGCACAATTGGTATTCCAGAGGAGGAAGAGAGAGGGAAAGGTGCTGAAGGTGTACTTGAAGAAATAATAGCTGAGAACTTCCCTGATCTGGGGAAAGAAAAAGGCATTGAAATCCAAGAGGCACAGAGAACTCCCTTCAGACGTAACTTGAATTGATCTTCTGCACGACATATCATAGTGAAACTGGCAAAATACAAGGATAGAGAAAATTCTGAAAGCAGCTAGGGATAAACGTGCTCTAACATATAAAGGGAGACCAATAAGACTAGTGACGGATCTCTCTACTGAAACTTGGCAGGCCAGAAAGGAATGGCAGGAAATCTTCAATGTGATGAACAGAAAAAAATATGCAGCCGAGAATCCTCTATCCAGCAAATCTGTCATTTAGAATAGAAGGAGAGATAAAGGTCTTCCCAAACAAACAAAAACTGAAGGAATTCATCACCATTAAACCAGCCCTACAAGAGATCCTAAGGGGGAACCTGTGAGACAAAGTACCAGAGACATCGCTACAAGCATGAAACCTACAGACATCACAATGACTCTAAACCCATATCTTTCTATAATAACACTGAATGTAAATGGACTAAATGCGCCAACCAAAAGACATAGGGTATCAGAATGGATAAAAAAACAAGACCTATTTGCTGTCTAGAAGAGACTCATTGTAGACCTGAGGACACCTTCAGAGTGAAAGTGAGGGGATGGAGAACTATCTATCTTGCTACTGGAAGTCAAAAGAAAGCTGGAGTAGCCATACTTATATCAGACAAACTAGACTTCAAATTAAAGGCTGTAACAAGAGATAAAGAAGGGCATTATATAATAATTACAGGGTCTATCCATCAAGAAGAACTAACAATTATAAATGTCTATGCAACAAATACAGGAGCCCCCAAATATATAAATCAATTACTCACAAACATAAGCAACCTTATTGACAAGAATGTGGTAATTGCAGGGGACTTTAATACCCCACTTACAACAATGGATAGATAATCTAGACACATAGTCAATAAAGAAACAAGGGCCCTGGATGATACATTGGATCAGATGGACTTGACAGATATATTTAGAACTCTGCATCCCAAAGCAACAGAATGTACTTTCTTCTCGAGTGCACATGGAACATCCTCCAAGATAGATCACATACTGGGTCACAAAACAGCCCTTCATAAGTATATAAGAATTGAGATTGTACCATGCATACTTTCAGACCACAATGCTATGAAGCTTGAAATCAACCACAGGAAAAAGTGTGGAAAACCTCCAAAAGCATGGAGGTTAAAGAACACCCTACTAAAGAATGAATGGGTCAACCAGGCAATTAGAGAAGAAATTAAAAAATATATGGAAACAAACGAAAATGAAAATACAACAATCCAAACACTTTGGGACGCAGCGAAGGCAGTCCTGAGAGGAAAATACATTGCAATCCAGGCCTATCTCAAGAAACAAGAAAAATCCCAAATACAAAATCTAACAGCACACCTAAAGGAAATAGAAGCAGAACAGCAAAGGCAGCCTAAACCCAGCAGAAGAAGAGAAATAATAAAGATCAGAGCAGAAATAATCAATATAGAATCTAAAAAAACTGTAGAGCAGATCAACGAAACCAAGAGTTGGTTTTTTGAAAAAATAAACAAAATCGATAAACCTCTAGCCAGGCTTCTCAAAAAGAAAAGGGAGATGACCCAAGTAGATAAAATCATGAATGAAAATGGAGTTATGACAACCAACCCTCAGAAATACAAGCAATTATCAGGGAATACTATGAAAAATTATATGCCAACAAACTGGACAACCTGGAAGAAATAGACAAATTCCTAAACACCCACACACTCCAAAACTCAAACAGGAGGAAAGAGAAAGCTTGAACAGACCCATAACCAGCGAAGAAATTGAATCAGTTATCAAAAATCTCCCAACAAATAAGAGTCAAGGACCAGATGGCTTCCCTGGGGAATTCTACCAGACATTTAAAGCAGAGATAATGCCTATCCTTCTCAAGCTATTCCAAAAAATAGAAAGGGAAGGAAAACTTCCAGACTCATTCTATGAAGTCAGTATTACTTTGATTCCTAAACCAGACAGAGACCCAGTAAAAGAAGAGAACTACAGGCCAATATCCCTGATGAATATGGATGCAAAAATTCTCAATAAGATACTAGCAAATCCAATTCAACAGCTTATAAAAAGAATTATTCACCATGATCAAGTGGGATGCATTCCTGGGATGCAGGGCTGGTTCAACATTCGCAAATCAACGTGATACATCACATTAATAAAAGAAAAGATAAGAACAATATGATCCTGTCAATCGATGCAGAAAAAGCATTTGACAAAATTCAGCATCTTTCTTAATAAAAACCCTCGAGAAAGTCGGGATAGAAGGAACATACTTAAACATCATAAAAGCCATTTATGAAAAGCCCACAGCTAATATCATCCTCAATGGGGGAAAACTGAGAGCTTTCCCCCTGAGATCAGGAACACAACAGGGATGTCCACTCTCACCGCTGTTGTTTACCATAGTGTTGGAAGTGCTAGCATCAGCAATCAGACAACAAAAGGAAATCAAAGGCATCAAAATTGGCAAAGATGAAGTCAACCTTTCACTTTTTTCAGATGACTTGATATTATACATGGAAAATCCGATAGACTCCACCAAAAGTCTGCTAGAACTGATACATGAATTCAGCAAAGTTGCAGGATACAAAATCAATGTACAGAAATCAGTTGCATTCTTATACACTAATAATGAAGCAAAAGAAAGACAAATAAAGAAACTGACCCCATTCACAATTGCACCAAGAAGCATAAAATACCTAGGAATAAATCTAACCAAAGATGTAAAATATCTGTATGCTGAAAACTATAGAAAGCTTATGAAGGAAATTGAAGATATAAAGAAATGGAAAAACATTCCATGCTCATGGGTTGGAAGAATAAATATTGTCAAAATGTCAATACTACCCAAAGCTATCTACACATTCAATGCAATCCCAATCAAAATTGCACCAGCATTCTTCTCAAAGCTAGAACAAGCAATCCTAAAATTCATATGGAACCACAAAAGGCCCCGAATAGCCAAAGTAATTTTGAAGAAGAAGACCAAAGCAGGAGGCATCACAATCCCAGACTTTAGCCTCTACTACAAAGCTGTAATCATCAAGACAGCATGGTATTGACATAAAAACAGACACATAGCCCAATGGAATAGAATAGAAACCCCAGAACTAGACCCACAAAAGTATGTCCAACTAATCTTTGACAAAGCAGGAAAGAATATCCAATGGAAAAAAGACAGTCTCTTTAACAAATGGTGCTGGGAGAACTGGACAGCAACATGCAGAAGAATGAAACTAGACCACTTTCTTACACCATTCACAGAAAATTAACTGTTTAAATAAAACATGATAATGGTGTGTTGTGGTGTTTATAATATGTAGAAATTAAATATATGACAACAGTAGCACAAAGGACAAGAAGGGGAAAGAGATGTATATATGAAGTGGTATAATATTGCTTGAAGGTAGATTGTGCTAAGTTTAAGATTTTATTATAAACCCTAGAATAATCAATAAAAAATGAAACAGATGTTCACTAATAACACCAATACTGGAGATTAAAATGAATCATAAAGATAATTAATCAAAAATAAAGCAGGACTAAAAAAAACAAGGAAGAAAACCAGATAGGACAAAAATTAGATAGCAAGGTTGTAGATTTCAACCCAACAAAATCAATAACTTCATTAAATATGAATGCTCTAAACACTCCAATTAAAAGGCAAAGATTGTCAGTTTGGGTAAAAAAGTATGACCTAAGTTTATACTGTCTATAAGAATCCCACTTTAAATATAAGGGCACACAGACTGCTGGGAATGTGGTGGAGTAGGAGGATACTGGGCTCACCTTGTGGCCTGAGGCCACCTAGATTACATCCACTTTAGCATAAATAACCCAGAAAATTACCCAAAGACTGCCAGACCAGACTCTCTGCAGCCAAACATAGACAAGAGGCCACGACCAAGAGGGTAAGAAGGGCAGAGAGATGGTGGGTGCTAAACAGACTGGTGAGCTATGGAGAGGGGAGAGGGGCAGGCCCTCACTCCAGGGAAGCCCACATCGGGAAGACAGATCCCCATTACATTTAGCTTGCAAAACCAGAGGGGCCAAATTTCGTGAGTTCTCACAACCAGTAGGACTTAAGACCTGGAATTTTAAAAGTCATCAGCTCTACTCTCAGAGAACAGGGAGGATGAGAGGAAGCTGGGTTTCCGAAGAGAGACCCAATCTTGCTCCGAAGAGACTGCAGGACAAAGAGCCCAAGGAGATACTAGGCAGACCAGCAGTTTGAAAAATGCCTGGGGCCTACAGGAGGGAGAGTTGTTGACTCATCTCAACCTGTGTCCCAGAAGGACAGTGATTGGTGGGGGACTCCTCCAGGAACAAAGATGCTGCCAGGTACCACTTCTCTCCCCTGCCCCCTAGCCTAGATACTGGCAGGAACCAGCACCTGCCACCTAACTTGCTTGCACCACCCAACCCCCCAGCTCTCTGCTTCTGTGGATCCACCCCTCTGACTGGCCTGCCTTAGTCCCAGGGCTTCAGGGCCCCTCCCACAGGAGACCAAACCTTGCTAAGACTGCCCCTCTGGCCTCTGTGCACGTTGTGGATCCACCCCTTCAGTAAGCTCTTGGCCAGATCCCATTGAAGCGGTACCACAAGCCTAGCAGTGTGCAGGCAGCCCAGACAGGGGCCAGAGTAATGGAAAGTAATCAAGCTGAGCAGGTGAGCCAGAAAACATTATGCAAAATGAGAATAGACCTAGGCAACTCAACAACACCATCAAGTGTAACAGTTGCATTATAGGGATCCCAGAAGGAGAAGAAAGAGAAAAGGGGGCAGAAAATTTATTTGAAGAAATAACACCTGAAAACTTCCTGAATCTGGGGAAGGAAACAGAAATCCAGATTCAGGAGGCATAAAGAGCCCCCAATGAAGCCAACCCAAAGAGATCTACACCAAGCCACCCAGTAAATAAAATGGCAAAACCTAGGGATAAAGAGAGAATTTTAAAAGCAGCAAGAGAAAAGAAAGCAGTTACATACAAGAGAAACCATATAAGACTATCAGTGGGCTCTTCAGCAGAAATTCTGTAGGCTAGAAGGGAGCAGCATGATATATTCAAAGTGCTAAAAGGGAAAAACCTGCAGCCAAGACTACTCTATCCAGCAAGGCTATCATTCAGAATAGAAGGATAGATAGAGTTTGCCAGATGAACAAAAGTTAAAGGAATTCATGAGTCAGAGCAAAACCAGCTACTTCCCCATCACACATGATGCCATCAACCTTCCAGCCACCCTCCTGCCCATCTCAGCATGTACTGCCTGCCACCTGCTCACAAGTCAACATGACAAGTAAGCACACCTTCACCTCAGATAGGGACTCAAAATGACACCCTCCCCCTCAAATTCCAGCCCCTGTACTCAAGTTTGTGTGCAAAAGTGGGCATAATTATAACAGCAGAATGAAGCAATCCCAATGGGGGCACTAAATATGTAGAATATGTAATGGATAAAAGGAGTGTGCTAGGCTTGGAACACTACATATAGCATGATTCTGGTTACTGAAAACTAAAATAAAAAATAAATAAATAAATGTAAGGGAACATATGGCTTAAAAGAAAAATACATAACAAGCAAGCACTAACAAAAAGTTGGAGTGGCTACATTAATATTAGGCAATGTAGATCTGGGTATAAGGAATATTATCAGGGTTAAAGAGGAATAGTTCATAATAATAAAGAGGTCAATGCATCAAGAGGCATAACAGTCCAAGATGTGTATGCAACTGATGGGGGAGTTTCAAATATGTGAAGTAAAAGCTGAAAGAACTGTAAGGAGAAATCGTCAAGTCCATAATTATAGTTGGGGATTTCAATATTCCTCCCTCAGTCACTGATAGAATAGACAGAAAGAATATTAGTAAGGATATAGAAAATTCGAATTACATTATCAGGTGAATTGATCTAATTGACTTTTATACAACATTCTATCCAACGAGATCAGAATATACATCATTTTCAAGTACACACAGAATGTTCACCAAGAAAGACCATATTTTGGACCATAAAAAATTCTCACAAATTTGAGAATTTAAATCATGCAAAGGATGTTCTCTGACTGCCAAGCAATCAAACAAGAAATCAATAACAGATATCTGGAAATTTTCCAACATATAGGTTTTTAACAGCTTTTTTAAAAATATGAAATTTATTGTCAAATTGGTTTCCATACAACACCCAGTGCTCCTCCCAACAGGTGCCCTCCTCAATGCCCATCAACCACCTTCCCCTCCCTCCCACTCCCCATCAACCCTCAGTTTATTCTCAGTTTTTAAGAGTCTCTTATGGTTTGGCTCCCTCCCTCTCTGACTTTTTTTTTTCCTTCCCCTCCCCCATGGTCTTCTGTTAAGTTTCTCAGGATCCACATAAGAGTGAAAACATATGGTATCTGTCTTTCTCTGCCTGACTTATTTCACTTAGCCTAACACTCTCCAGTTCCATCCACATTGCTACAAAAGGCCAGATTTCATTCTTTCTCATTGCCAAGTAGTATTCCATTGTATATATAAACCACATCTTCTTTATCCATTCGTCAGTTGATGGACATTTAGGCTCTTTCCATAATTTGGCTATTGTTGAGAGTGCTGCTATAAACATTGGGGTACAACTGCCCCTATGCATTAGCACTCCTGTATCCCTATCAGCTTTTTAAGGATATAATTCCATACCATACAATTCAATAGTTGAATTCAATAGTTGAAAGTATACAATTCAATAGTTGTTAATATATTCACAGGTATGTGCAACCATCATTGCAGTGAATTTTAGGACATTTTCATTACCTCAAGAAGAAACTGTTTGCTTTAGCTGTCAACCCTTCTATCTCCCCACTGCACCTAGACCTAAGCAACCACTGATCTATTTGCTGTTTCTATAGATTTCACTATTCTGGACTTTCATATGAATGGAATCATATAGTAGTATGTAGTCTTTTGCAACTGACTTCTTTCACTTAGAATAATGTTTTCAACGTTCATCTGTACTGCAGTATGTTAGTACTTTGTTCATTTTTTATGGCCAAATAATATTTATTATGTAGATATACCACATTTTATTAATCCATTCATCCATTGATGGTTATGTGAATTGTTTCCATCTTTTGGCTGTAATGAATAATGCTACTATAATCATTCATGTAAAAGTTTTCCCTAATATTAACATCTTGTGTTGATGTGATGTATTTGTTACAATTGATGAACCAGTATTGATACATTATCATTAACGCAAGATAGTCAAACCAATTGGATTTGTGGGTCTAATCTGAGAGGCTGGCAGTATGGTCCAGTTTTCACTGGCCCAGGAGTCCAGAGCTCTGGGTTGTACTCACAGCTCTACCACCAACCTCGCTTCTGTGGACCCCAGTCTTTGAAAGCTTTGCCTGCTCTGCTGAGCACAAATTCCAGAAGAGCTACAACTTTTCTCTCACTAATCTTCTGTGGCATATGATGTCATTTATATGCCAGAGTGTATATATTAGGGTAAGAGAACCAGGAACTCACACACACACACATCTGCACATCTTTGTCTTCTGCACATCTTGCAGAGACTTAACATCTTTCCAGGGTATGGGGTTCATGCTGCATGCCCCTCAGGGATTTGCAGAACTTCCAGAGAAAGGGGCTCCTGGGACATACTCATCCTGGGGGTTTTTTGGAGATAAGTAAAGGGCTATTTCTGAAAGCAGACTTTTCCTTGGCCCTGAGAAGGCCTTTTATTCCTGTATTATTAGGCCAAAATAGATGCCAAGCCATTGATGATTAATGTTGCTAGATGGAGCTGGTTCACTTTAGATGAACTCTCTTCCCCTTCTGCATGACCATGTAAATCACAATGAGCTATTGCACTTCCTAAGTTTAAACTCCTCCTTACTATCAGACACTGACTTCTATGAGTGCTTCTGAAGTTTGGGATTTAAATATTGGCTGCTTTTCACAGTGAAGTCTTCTCATTTTTCATTCCCTGTGTCTTTTGTGGGGCAGAGCATTTTTCTGTGGTGTTCAAATAGAAGCTTAGCATTTGTTCCTTCTTCTGCATGTTAATTTGGTCCACAAACTTTTTCTGAGAGACTCTTCACTTTCTGCTGGGCCCTTGAGCTGAGCTTAGCAGTGGGCTCTGTGGAGAGAATGGAAGTTCCTCTGACCTTGGGAAGCATGCAGGCCGGTCTAGATGGTTTTAGGTCTTGGCCAAGAGGCCCACCATGTCCCCAGCTGCCCATTTATAAACTCCTCACTCTCCATTCACTGCCACTCACCATTTGACATCTGGGGTTCAGACTACTTACATCTCACAAGGGTGCTGGCAGAAGCCCCCTCACTTGTCACTGTTGCTCCAAGCTATCCTCTACACTGCCTCCAGTGTAAAGGACTTCTTTCCCACTGCAAAGTCTTGCCTCTCACTCAGAAGGGCTGGATCTCCACTGGCTTCAGGATGAAGTCCCAGCCCAGGGCTGGTATTCAGGCCCCTCTCCACTCCAGTATCCTACTTCCCACTAAGCTCTCCAAGATCTTGGCCACTCTCTTTCCACAATATTCATGCTTCAGCCATCCCAGCATCCCATGTATATGCACATTGCTTTACTTTGTTCATGCAATTCCTTTTGTCTAGAATTCTCCTCCTCTTCCTTGAAGTTATTTCCAATGAATTTTTCAAGCTATGGCTATGACATCACCAAGTTTATGAAGTTTTCTCTAATCCCCAGAGAGTTTGTTTGTTCTCAGGTCAGGGAAGAGTGAGAGCAGAACCGAATCCTCAAAACCCTTACTTCATGCTGTTTGGTGAAGAGAACTGGCACTGAGTATTATCCAGAATGCCTTGGAGTCTTCAGAAACATGGACTACCCAGGCTCTGCTGGCTGCTTGTTCATCAGGATGATGCTCATACCCTCTTCCATGAGCAAAGGTGCCTTCTTTGCCTGGCAGAAGATCTAGGGAGGGGGCCAGTAGGCAGGCCTTCCAGACCTGTCCTGAGAGGAATGGGACAGCCAGCCTCCCAGGCTAATATCCTCTCTGCTCACCCCAGGCAATGGTCACTGACCATTCACTGGGCACCAGGCACTGGACAGTTGCTGGGCTTCTGCACTCAAGGAGCTCACAGTCAAGCAAGGAAGATAGATCTCTCTACATAGGTATATTTATTTGCTGTGATTGCTGTAATAAGGTACCATAGACTTGGTGCTTGAAAAACAGGAATTTATTGCCTCCCAGTTCTGGAGGCTGGGAGACCAAACTCAAGGTGTTGGCAAGGTTGGTTCCTTCTGAAGGCTGAGAGGGAATGGTCTGTTCCAGCCCTGTCTCTGTGGCTCCCATCTTCACATGGCCTTCCGTCTGTGCATGTCCGTGTCTTAATCTCTTCTTTTTAAAAGGACACCAGTCATATTGGATTAGAGCCCACCCTAATGAGTTCACTTTAACTTAGTTGCCTTTTTAAAGACCATATATCCAAATACAGTCACATTCTGAGGCACTTGGACTTCAATATGTGAATTTGGTGTGGCGGGGGGAGGGGGGCGGGGGGGACACAATTCAGCCTATAACAATGGGTAATGGCAGTTTAGAGCAATGGCTCTAAAGGGATGGAAATTCTTCACAGAATGCTATTGGGACACAGAACAGGGCTACACATGCTGGCCCATGTTCTCTTGCTCTCTTGACCAACACTGCACATTGCCAGTCAGGACAACCATGACCAAGACCTGTCTTTAATTGAGCAGACCACTAGTAAGAAGCAGACATGGATTTAAACCCACAGCCATGTGGTCCCATATGGTTCTTTGTCAGCCTGGCCATGACATCTTCTAGTTTGAGAAGCCCATGCCCCTTGCTTCCTCCAATCTGGCCCAGATCCTCTTTGGGAAAGGGAGAGATTCCCATAAACCTTTTACTGTCTCTCTCCTTCCCTCTTCAGTCTGGTGAGTCAAAGGAACATAGGCTTAGGGCACAGAGAGACCTAAATTGAAATATCAGCTGGGCTACTTACTGGCTTTGTGTTTATGGACAGGTAAGGCCCATCTCTGCATTAGCTCTGGTTCCTTATTTCATAATATGGGATGGTAACACTTGCAGGTGTGATTATGAAGCTTAAATGAGAATATGCAGAGAAAGGCTGTGGAACCAGCCAAGGCTGGAGCGTCTTGACCTCTGTCCTTGCAGATCCTGGCATGGGAGCTGGTCTGGAACTGCACTCATTCAGTGAGGGTCCACTGAGTGATACACAAGTGACTGAATCAATGGCAAGGGAAGTGGTGTTCTTCCATGGCAAGTCCTTCTGCCAGCTGTGCCTGTGACTTCAGAGGGAGGGTCTGGGAGTTCCTTCCACATCCCAGGCTGAGGGGAAAAGGATTTCCTTCCCTTATGAAAGAGACATAAAAGAAAAAACAAAATGTGGGGTGTGGAAGGTGAACAGAGGCTCAGGAAACATCATTGACCTACTTCTCATCAGCGTCCATGTGGAGTGGCCCAAGCAGGCTGCAGAGGTGAGCACTTGGCCAGGGCTGGGAGGTGTGGGAGCAGAGGGGTGAGTCCAGGAGCCTGAAATCCAGAGTGTGGTGTGGGGGAAAGGCAAGCAGCAGGCATGAGTGTATAGGGAGAAAGAAAGACAACAAGAGCTGTCTCTCCTGTCCGTGTCCCCCTGCCTTGACTGGAGTCGTCAGAGTGCTGGTGCTGGGAGGCTGAAGGCAATGTTGGCAGTCAGGCTTCCCTCTGACTTCACTTCTGAAGAGCAAGAAGGGTCTTTGGGCCCTCTGTTAAATATAAACTGTCATCATATACTGTTTCATTTAATGGTGACAGATACCATATCAGGTAAGTAAGTACTCCAGGAAGTAGTGGAACTGGGATTTGAGCCCAGATCTCTCTCTGATTCTAGAACCTGCTTCCTATCCCCTAGGCTAACTGTCTCTAATGAAAAGAGAGTAGGATAAGGGATGATGAAGACCTGGCTTTGTGTCCTGGTCTGCCACATGCTGCCTATGCGACCATGGGAAGTTACTTAAACTCTCTGAGCCTTGGTTTCATTATCAGTTAAATGGGGGCAATACACACCCCCTCCACAAACACACATACACATCCATTCAGGGTCACTGGGAAAGATAAACCAGGGAGTCTGTCAGGAAGTGCTTTGTAAGAGTGTACATTCTCCAAGTTAACCCATGGCCCTGGTGTCCTACATGATACAGAAGCCAACCTTTAGGTGTCCCCTCCCTTCCTTCTTGAGAGTCCCAACCTCATTTTAAGTTACTTCACACTGCAAATCCTGAGAACAACTTCCTTCTCAGAACTTTCATCAGGCTTTCCCTTCAAAACCTCCCTTTGGGTTATCAGCATCTACTACCACCTCATTCATATTCTGCCTCCCTCCCTCCTCTGTTTCTCTCTCTCTCTCTCTCTCTCTCTCTCTCTCTCTCTCTCTCTCTCTCTCACACACACACACACACACACACACACACACACACACACCAGGCAAATAAGCCCAATCTGTCAGTCACTTACTCAAAAACCATATTCCTAGTGCCACCTGTTCACTCCTTTAGAAGGCTGCTGCCTGGATTCAAATGTGGGCCCATCAGATCCACAGTAAGGCCTGGTTGAGCCAGACTCCAGGAGTGAAGTGCAGACTTGGTGAACCTTGAATGCAGCATATCTGAGAAGGAAGGACTAGTACAATGGGAAAGGGCTTCTCACTAGGTGGTCCTTCTTTTTTTTTATTGCAAACAGGTCCTAGATCCTCTCCTAGTGCCTCTTTGCTGGGCACACTGTTATCAGTGACCATAGATTTCTACCTAGCGATAGCTTGGTCCTGAATGACTCTAACTCCTTCCCACATATATTTCAACAGTTAATTCTCTCTCTCTGATCTTTCTCTATTCATGCTAAATCCCAGTTTAGGAAGGAAAAGCTATTTATCACATTCTTGCATGGCCCTTCTATACCAGATTGAGTGGGTGACAGACGGGAAAACTGGAAAGGAAATGCCTATAATATTTAGTTGATGTGGTCATCATATTTGATTTGGCTGCATTGCCCCAAATGCAAATACAAATGTCCCACTCATTTGCATGTGAGTCTGTTATTCAACAGAGGGTAGGGTGGAAGAGCCAGTTCAAGTCCCAAAGTGATCTTGGAGCAGAGTGCAGCATTAGCTGGGACTTAGAGCAGTTATGCTGGGTCCCAGATAGCTGGAGGTGCCATCTCTAGGAAGCTTCTGAGGGGATAAAGTTACATGCAAATGCCTTATCTCAGCCAAGAGCAGCTTGGAAAATACCACAATCCAGTTTTGCAGAAACCCATTTCACTGGTACCTCTCACAGAGAAGGCTGTGGGGAGTAGAAAGAACACTGGACTTGGAATAGAATTACTCAGCTCAAGTTTGAGTTCTTTCACTTGACCTTGGGTGAGTTTCTTAGCTTCTTGGAGCCTCAGGATTCTCCTTGGCAAAAATGGGCTTAAAAGTCCCTGCTCTTCTGACTTCATAGGGCAGCCTGTTCTATGGTACACATTGATCACACTTTCCAGAGATTTCGCATTTTACTGGGCCTTTGCAGGGAGAAACTTCTCGGTTTATATAGGCCCAGCCTTTTGGCCATCAGGTTTATTTGCAGTTCTCGTTGTTCAAGCCTGGCATTTGCCACAGAGCAGGTCAATGTTGTGGGCAAATAGCATGAGATCAGCCGGGCTGACCCGGGGAGGCACAAAGAAGTGCCATCACACAGGACCTCTGCCTGGGACAATTCTAGAGGCCATCTCCCAGGCCAAACCAGCCCTGGGATAAAATAGACACAAGGCTACGGACTCAGGACAGTTTCCCAAAGGAAACTGTCAGAATCAGAAGGACCAAGGCATTTAGCTGAAAATTGACATATTTCTGATTGGACTGGTTTAAATACACAGGAAACTTCTTGTTGATCATCGTGAATCATATCTGGAGGGCTTATGCTTTTCCTCCATTTAGCAGCTCCCAGACCATGCTAGAAACAGTTCTGCAGAAACTTTACCCTGGGACTCCTCTTAGCCTTGCTGTGGGGTTTGGCCTTCTAGAAGGCTTCTGCTCCTCACACCCCTGTGTCCTGATAGAGCCCATGTTGCAGCCATTTTGATAGTGTGGTTGGAATCGCTGCTGGTGCAGAAAGCTGGCGCCTTCCTGCCCTCAGGTTTTGTACGTGTCCCCTCCTGTCTCCCAAGAACAGGCTGTCCTTCACCCGACATTCAGAGCCTTCCCTACCTCATCTTTTCAGTATGAAATAGTAGGGAGGATGGTTGGTTTTAGATGCAAGCAGATCTGACTTTAGATGCCAGCTCTATCTCATACGTGGCCTTGGACAGTTACTATACGTCTCTTTCCGAGCCTCTTTTTTCATCTGTCAAAGGGAGATGATAATGCCTCATGGAGCTGTTGTGAGGGTTGAAGAGAGGATAATAAATGCAGAACATCTGGCCCAGTACTTGAGCCATCGTGGCTGCTCGGCTATGAGCACTGCAGTTCTGTCTGCAGAGTCTGGCCCCAACTTCCCTCCAGACTTTCATCTTCTCCTCAGCATGCCCTGTGCTCCAGCCAGATTTAGTCCTGCTATCACCCTACCACTCTCTGAGCCTTTGCTTATGCTCATCTCTTTCCCTGGAACATCTTTCCACATCATGTTCACCTGTGTAAAATCAGACCTAATCTTCAAGATCCAGTACCAAGAGTGTCCATCTGAACCCCCAGCCTGATGTGATGGTTTTCCGTCTGAGTCCCTGTAGCCCTTCAGCCCTCCCTTGTGCTCACCATGAATCCTGCCAAAACCACTGCTCTTTGTCAAGCCTTGTACTCAGTGCTACAGTGTGTCCTGAGTGAATCAGACCTACCTTCAAGGAATTTAGTCTGTTGAGCAACCAGAGAAATTGGGCCACTGCTAGCAGAGTATCTGTTCTGATCATAAGTAGCTGCCTCATGCTTGCTTACCCACAGACAGGCCCACAGGCTACTGTGTTTGGGGGAGCAGGTAGCTATCAGGGGTGTCCTCTCCCCATATTCCAACATCTTGAATCATCAAGGACTCCATCTCTCTGTGTTGCTTAGAAGCTTCTGATTCAGACCACTCGAGCTAGCCCAAGGACATGGAAATAATCTGTGTGGCAATGAGAGCTAAGATTTTGGGGTTGGAAATTTGATTCTTCCCCACCCCGCCCCACTTACTAGCTGTGTGTCCTTGGGGAAGTTACTTCACCCTCTGTAAAGTGTTTCTGAGGAGTAAATGGGAAGGGCCAGGCACAGGGGGGTGCATGTTGGTACTCAACAAAAGGCCATTATTGTTATTTGTCCTGCCAACATAGAGGATACTACAGCATACATGGGCTTTTCTTGGGCTCCATTCAGGGGAACTTACATGCTGAAGTGCCAAAGGACTTTTTCACAATGAAGCTTTGCCCGTGAGGCTACCCCAAGACATGGGTCCTGAGGAGAGTAGTTCACAGAAGCCCCATTTGCTGGAAAACAGTAGCTATTACTGAGAATGTGTTGATGTGAGGTCAGTCTGCAATGATCTCATTTAGTACTCTGGTGAAAGCTGTCCACTCGGATCTCATTGGTGTGTAAGGGAGAGTGTGTATCTTCCAGGAAGAGCTGCTTTTGACCGATGTGATTTGGTGGTTGTGGGAGACAATGAGGAGGGCATGGTGACAGGTGACCCATTAAATATGACATAAGGATGAACTTGGCGGGGCTTCTGTTTAACATTTAGTGCTTTTTCCTCTGTGGGTTTTGGGGACCAGTTTCCTGTCCCCTGGCAGTGTCCTGCATGCGCTCGGTTTTGGGCTGGGCTGCACCTTTAGAAAGCTGGACTGATGGAGACAAGGAGGCAGCCAAGGCTGTAGAGATAGGTCCCTTTGAAAGCTGTTGAAAGGGCCCAGACATTGTCAAAAGTTGTGATGAAATGTGGGTATGGTTTGTGCAGATATTAGTATCTGAGGTGGGCTCATCTTGTGGGTCAGCATGGGAGCTTGGGGACACTGCAAGTCCGGGGCTTGGAGGTGCATTGCCAGCTGCTGAACTGTTTGCAGCAAAAGCCTGCCAAGCAGCTACTGGGAAGAGGGGGACTGTCTGTCACCTCTGGTGAAGGGGCCAAACAAAAGCTGGGAAGGGAGGCAGGACGTGATTCAAACACACTGGGGCTTAGGGCAGGGCTCCAGGAAGGAGCTGGAGTACTAAGCAGAGAAACTGAAGCAGAGCCCATCCATATGGACTTGGCCAATGTGGCTGGGGTGGGGAAAGGCAGTGACTCTACAGCGTAGGCACAGGGCAATGGGGCTCCCCTAGCGCCCCCTGCCCCCAACTGCCTGCTGTAGGGCAGCAACATAAGCTGCTGAATGGACCCTGCTGGGGCTAGGGTAAGATCAGGTCTGGGACTGCGGGAAAAGGCCTTGAGTCTGGCTGTGAGGGACAAGCATCAACAGGGACCAACAAACTGGCTGACCCAATTCTCTCTTAGTTCTTTGTTAATTTTCATTTAGGCACCATATTAAAGATTATTTGCATACATTTCCCTCATTCATTCAACCAGTATTTATTTACTAGGCACCTGCTCCAGTCAGGCCCTGTGCTCTATTCCAAGCAGACTAGTGACACTGAAACCGTGACTGTCTCCTCAAAGACTTCTGTCTGTCTACTGGGGTGGGCAGATGAGTAAACAAGTGGAGCGCAGCATGGCAAGGACGAAGGCCAAGTGTGTGCAGAGCAGCACCAGAGCCCAGCGGAGGGCGCCCCACCCAGCAGAGGCCCCTTCCTGGGGGAAGGGCAGCCTACAAGCACTTCTGGCCAGGATGCAGTAGGGAGGTTGATGCTTACCTCTTCTCTTGACCTCCTTCAGTAGGTGTAGTTTTCTTCTCACACACAGAACTTCATTTGGTGGGTGGAGGGCACATCAAGGCAAAGCATAGGAAATTCTAGGCTCCTCACGAGGGCTGGTTTGATTTCATTCTCACAGCTGGACCAAGGACTAAGCCCAAGCACTCAGAACAGAACTGTCTGTATGGACTGGCTCTGACACAGGCCAGAAGCCAGCAGGGTGGGAAAGGGCCTCGGGCAGGGGAAAGCAGAAATAGACAACTTCACTTGGGGGCCCAGGAATTTTCTCCAAGTTGGCAGCAAAGACTCGTGGGAAAATGAAACTCCCAGAGAGGCCTAGACATCTTTTCCCTCTGGGGTGAGGGATAGTTTTCCTGTGGAGATGGCTATGTGAAGGTCCTTGGTCCTCTTAGGAGAAAAGATGTCCTTTCTAATGATCCAGGGACTAGGGTTTTATTCTGAAATGGGATGGAGAATGGCAGGAAAATTCACCAAAGGCAATAATAGAAGCCACTAGTGGGAACGATTGTTTTTGCTTTTAAAAATGGTTCGACAAGTATTAGGAGGGAAATTATACTGTGCCAGAACTCAGGGCTTGGAAAAGAGGAGGCAGCTCTCTGTGGGCTTTCTGGCCTCTTTCCATCCTAAAATGTCCTATTTTTCTGCATAGAATAAGAAAATGTACTTGTCCCCCACCCCCTTGCTTCCCTCCCTCTCTCACTCTGTTCCAGTTTCATAAAACCATCCTGAGGAGCAGCTTTGGTTCTGCCTCAGGGATCACGTGCACACCTCGGTGGCGGTCTGCTCTCTAGCGTCTCCTGCTGGTGACCCATCCAAGACCATTTACTTAGCTGCCAGGACTGAGTGCCACCTCCTTCCAGGGTCAATGCTGTTCTTGGTAGGACAGTTCAAAGGTGTCCCTGTTACCCCCACTGGAGAACACTTCCAATTGCTGGTCTTAGGAAAGCCCAGGATTCACAAAATCTCTCTGAAGCCAAGTGTCTCTTTTCTGTTATCACTATGCCCATTTTACAGATGGACAAAGGGTAAGCTAGGATTGTAAAAACTAGGAAATGCCAATGGTGCTAGACTGTGCTGGTATTGCTTAGTATTTGCACACACAGTTGTTGATTGCAAAGCAAAGCACCAGGCTCAGCCAGAGCCTAACCAATCCCTATTTTCCCCAAGTTCAGACTGGGAATAAGGACAAAGTAGACAACCAGAAAATTATTTTACACATGTAAGAGATGCCTCTGAAGTAATGGGACTCAACTGTGTTCATCCTGGGGTGGCAGAAAGATTGATGAATTTGGAGGCAAGAAGTCTAAGTTCAACTCTCCTTTTTGCCACAGACTAGTTTGACCTTGGAAAAGCTGATCAGCCTCTCTGGACCTCAGTTACCTCATTAGTAAAGGGACGGGAGAGCATTTAGCCACAAGGTTATTGAGACAAAGTGAGATCAGGGATGTGGCAGTACTGGGATACGGTGGCAGGCTCACTGTCATTACCCCCCCCCACCCCCGCCGTAGGGTTTTAAGTGGGTGCTCGGTGCCTGTAGTGTTTGTGGGCCTTGTCTTAGGGGTATGCCTTCAGAGCTGGCCAGCCATTCCCAGAACGGCTCTGTAACCCAAAAGTCTTTCTGAGAGAATGCGGAGATGGTGGATAGTTAAACCAGGGAAGACTGGATCTGGCTACAAAGGCTGGTGTGATTCATAAACTGTCTCTGAGGACCACCTCCACAGCCCCCCGGTGTTGGAGCAACAGTAGTTCTGAGAAAATGCATAAGGCCTCGCAAGGGGATGACTGAAGGGAGACATTTCCTTGGTGTAAATTCTGGTCCCTTTGCCTGAAAGCAGTCTCATTCTCACACCACCTTCTGTATGAAAGGCACCCATGTAAATGTCTAGTCCATTGCACCCTGTCAGTCCCCATTTTTCTATTGACTGAGGCTATTGGGGAGTCAGTAGCCTCTATGGTTGCTTCCGGTTCTGTTGTGTTTCAGTTACAATTCTGCTTCTGGATGGTATGAGCTTGCCTCAGAGGTGATCACAACATGCTACTGGGAACAAAAGCAAACACTTACAGAGCCTTACACCTCCTGCAAGGTAGGCACTGCTATCATTCCTATTTTACAGATGAGGAAACTGAGGTACAGAGAGGTGAAGTGATTTACCTAGGGTCACACAGCATCTAGGAAGCAACAAAACCAGGATGCAAACCCAGGGAGCCTGGCTACAGAGTTCATGCTTTGCTCTATTACAAGGGGTCTTGTAAGCTGAATCTTTCAGAATGCTCTTGTCCAATAGAAGTGATGAGAGCACTGAGCGCCCGGGCCAGGATCTCTCTTTGCCTGAATGCTGCCAACTGGCTATCAAAAGGCACAGTGGCTTTGAAGGAGGTATAATGCATTGAGTGGTACCCTCTGCCAAAGATATGTCCACCCAGAATCTGTGAATGTGATCTTATTTGGGAAAATAGTCTTTGTAAATGTAATTAAGTTAGGGATCTCTAGGTGAGATCATCCTGCATTTAGGATGGGTCCTACATCCAATGACAAGTGTCATGAGAGGAAGAAGAAAAGAAGACCATGTGAAAATGGAGGCAAACATTGGAGCAGTGTGCCCGCAGGCCAGGGACTGCTGAAGATTGTTGACAGTTACTCAAAGCTGGGAGATAGCCATGGAACAGATTCTACCCCAGAGCCTTTTGAAGGAGTGTGGCCCTGCTGACACCTTAATTTTGGACTTTTTTAGCCTCCACAATGTGAGAGAACACATTTCTGTTGCTTTAAGCCACCCAGTTTGTGGCAATTTGTATGGCAGCCCTAGGAAATGAATATACGGACCAAGTCCCCAGTGGTCTTGATGTACCATAGCTCCTCAAAGGCATTTGAGGGTCGAGGTCAGCATGGGGTGGGTATCAATACCGCCGACCCTCCGGAAGTGTCCAGGAGAGGAGAAGGAGTGGCTCCTTCAGGCCCACAGCCCTCTCCATGCAGAGGCTTCTAGCCCAGTGCTCAGAGGCCATGATGAATGGCAGAGCCATCTGCCGGCTAAGCCGCTCAAGAGGGGCCTTGGTTCCCAGTGGTATCCTGGAAACCCTGAGAGTGGCCAGTCATAATGACCCTCTAGAGGTCTCCTGCATTCCAGTTAATTTACCTCTTGGTTCACTTGAGCTGTATTTTATCCCTTCTAGTGTATTTTGTTTCATACCTACCAGATAAAGGGGATGGGGGGAGTGGCGGGAGAGAGGGGTCTTTGTTTGATGGACATTTTGACATTATTGGCATTGGCATCGCTCGTGTGTGGAGGAGACACATTGGGAACAAGGGTCTTCGACCGATGTCCTCAAGACTTGGGGGCTACAGAAAGTAGTTCGGCCACCTACTAAGTTCATCCCTCTTTCCCAGGCTCTGTAGTTCCCACTCAGAGGTTGAGCTGATGGCGGTTGCTGTGTGGTTGGAAAAAACAGAAGGATGGCTGAAAGGCTGGGGATTTGAAACGCCGACGTCTGGGACTCAGCTCAGGCTCTTCACCCTGGAAGTGCCTGTCAGGTTTGTGAGGTCCAAAGCTCTTAGCTCACACTTGAGAAAACAGGCCCAGAGGGAAGCAGGGACTTGCCCCAGGCTGCACACTTAGCTTGCTGCCAAGCCGGGCCTGGCAAGCAGGACTCTTTCCGGCCCATGTTGCCAGGCAGGCTTAGATCCTTTTCCTGGTCATCGTGAGAAGCCAGAGGTTGGGCAGGCCTCCTACATTCTTTTTCTAGCAGCAAGTCCTCTGTCCTTCCTCAGAACTTCCCGCCTAGTGCCCTGTGGTTCATAGGGGCACTGTGACCACGTTCCACTTGATTATTTAGGTCCCTGCCTTGTCTCCTCCACTACCCCAAAAGGCTTAAGGTCAGGTCCTAAGCCTGATGCACGTTGGTATTCTCCCCCTAATTCCAGGGCCCAGCCAGGGCCTGGCATGGAATAGGAGTTCAGCACATGTTTATTGGATGAATGATGAATAGGTAAATGAATGACGGAAAGAAAATGTTTATGGTAACAGTAAAAAGTCTTTTGTGTTAAAGCACATACTGAGAGTGAATTAGAATGGGCTCATTTTTATATCAAATTAGGTTAGCACTTCGGGTGTTAGCAGAGAAAAAATTACAAATTCATGCACTCTCATTCCTCAGTGGTGGCTAACCCCCAAAGATGTGAAGGAGAAACAGTAACCTAGTGTTGTCGTTCTGTTTTGCTCTCCTTCGCTTTTGTTGCTGTGATACTGTGCGTGCTCTGAAAGGCATTTTCTATCATTTCAAGCCTCTTACACAAATCCATAAAATTAACTCCCAACATTCTTTTTCTTCTTTCTTCTTTGCTTTGGCATAGTGTGATTAGTACACCCTTTTATCATATTTGAAAAGTGAAATGTATTAAGTGGTACAAGCTCACCAGCCTCATGGGTGCATGCGCTTGCCCAGCTCTGATGAGCACGGGGTGAGTGGGGCCCAGCGCAGATTTGGACTCCTGGCCCTGGCAGTCCCGGGGCTCTTACCTGGGCTTCCTGCATTACCATGGTCTTCCGTAAAGCAGTTTTCACAGCCAAATGTGCCATTCAAGAGGCAGTAGTGGGGAGCAGCACAACAGAAGCAGTTAAGAGGGTGGGCCCTGGACTCCCACATTTCCTAGCTGAGATATCCCAGGCAAGTCACTTAATGTCTCTGAGCCTCAGTTCCCTCTTCTGTAAATTGGATGCAGTAGCATCCTGCCATTGGTCATCCTGGGTGACCTCCCAGGGCCATCTTGAGGGTCCAGTGAAGTAACAAAAGCCACAAAAGCCAGGTCTCCAATACTTCCTTACTTGTTTCTGCCTTTTCTGGGCCATTTACAAGAGCAGAACTGAAGACAGGCCTTACCTCCAGCCTACTATTCAGCTGATCTTGAATATCACCAGGGCTTGAGAGAAAGTTTTCCTAAGAAGGGATGTTCCACAGGCTGTCAATGAACTATGTGGACTATCAGCCAGCAAGGTGTCATAGTGGGGACTGCAAATTGTGTTTGCATGAAGAAGGGAAAAATTATACCTCACAGACCTTCACTGTCAGACTGACTTAAGCCAGCCAAGCAGCTGGCTTACCACGTTCTTCCCCCACAGTGGCCTTCCTGGGGAATGGGGTTTAGAAGCATTTTCCAGGCCAGAAGAAACCAGGAAGGGGGATCCAGTAAAGGGAAGGGAGGCATGCAACCCCTGGGTAAGGGGAATCAAGTTTTTGTGACTTCCAAATCTCAGTGAGGTTATGTATACATCTTTCAGAACTGAGCCAGAGTTTGTCTGGTATTTAAGGTGGGATTCTTTTGGGGAGATAAATCAGGGCGGGGTGAAAATGGGGAAGGAAGGCCTAGCAGGAGGGAGGCCATGCCCTAAGTCCAGTGAGAGACTTAGCCTCTTCCTATGCAAACCTAGGGGAAGGGATAGCTCCTTTCAGGCCCCTTTTACTTTCATGTGGCATGATTTTGTGGGCTGTTTAGCAAGCTGCCGTAAGTCACAGTCTGAGCAACGTCATGTCCTCTTCCTGACTCTGGTATGTTCTGTAACCTCCCTGCATCAGTGTCCTCATCTGCAAAGTAGTCTATGTCAAGTGCTTACGGTCCTTATTTAGGTTGTTTTTGGCATCTCCACAGAAGTAGAGGAACATAAGGAAGGCCCTGGCCTCAGGATGACCCTGCTTGGCTGTGAAGTTAATTAGTAGGGCAGGAGGTAGGTCACCCAAACATGTTGAAATGAGAGGGAAGCTGGGTCAGGGCAGGCTTCTGGCCTGTCCCACCATAGCGCCAACCTTGAAGTTCTCTTGTCCCCCATCCTACCACAGTGAAGCCTCTCTGCTCTTGGCACTTGCCTGGACTCCCAGGATGCAGCGCTGCAGAGATGAATCCATTTGTCATGGTGCCACAACCTATCTAGGCGCATCTGTTAACCTTTACTTTTAATTCCCAGGAATACTGAGGAATTCTTTGAGAGGTGATGTCCATGGACTCACTTCAGGCTTCCTGGATTCTGGGTGTTCTGGTGGTGCCTGTATCAGGAAGCTGAGAGGAATTGGTCCCCGGACTGACACTAGTTTCTTTCTTTATCTCAAGTCCAGATGGAGATGAGCACCAATTGACTCAATCCTCACGAAGCTCAGAAAGTGTCTGGCACAACCTAGAATCTGGAAGGGGCCTATCATTTCTAAAACCCTCTGCTGGGTACAGGAACCCCCCTGTCCAGAATTAGGTCTGTCCTGGAATACCTCTAAAGACAGGCTTCCCCCTACTTCCTAAGGCAGTCTTCCAGGTTCAGACAATGCCAATAGTTTATGATGTTTTCCTTACTCTGAGCTGGAATTTCTCTCTCTAAAATGTCTAACTACCAGTCTTTGTCCTGTGTTCTGTGACTCTTTCCCATGACAGCTCTGGATGTAGGTGGAAGCGACAACCATGGGCTTACACGCACACACACACACACACACACACACACACACACTCTTCACCATCCTGTTCTCCCTTCTAGTTTTTCCCCAAATATCTCATTCTTTAACCCATCTGGAACAAATTGAATTATTCAAGGAGAGGTAAACATTTAGGTGGATTTTCCTTTGTGTTCATATCCAGGTTCCCCCAGGGCACTTGCTAAATAAGCTTTAATTCCCGTGAGGTTTTTTTTCACCTGGTTTGATACTATTTCTAAAATACATCTTTATACAGGCTTTGCTTTTCCTTTTTTTTGACCTCAGACTCCATATTAGTTTCCTACTGCTGCCATAACAAAATGCCACAAACTTAGTGGCTTAAAACAACATATGTTTATTATCTGAGAGTTTCAGAGGCCAGAAGTCCAAAGTGAGCCTCACTGGGCTAAAATTAAGCTATGGCAGGCTACATTCCTTCAGAGGGCTCTAGGGGAGATTTTGCTTCCTTGCCTTTTCCAGGTTCTAGAAGCCACCTCCATTTCTTGGCTCATGGCCCCTTCCTCCATCTTCAAGGCCAGTGATGTAGACTGTTCATTTTCAATGCCTCCACCCCTCTCTGTTTGTCTGCTTCCATCACAAACTGACCCACTCTTTTGCCTCCATCTTTCATTTACTAGGACCCTTGTGATTACATTGAAGTCACCCATATAATCCAGAATAATCTCCCCATCCCCAAATCTTTAATTTAATCACATCTGTGAAGCACCTTTTTCCATGTAAGGTAACATATTTACAGGTTCCAGGGATTTCGATGTGGACATCTTTGGAGTCTATTATCTGTCTCCCACAGACTCCTTCTGCCTACAAGGCCATAGTGTTAACAGGTTGAGCTTTGTTGACCATGAATAGATTCATCTGTGACTACCTTGTGACTACCCAGGCCCCAGCCTCCCATTGCAGATGGGTGCTAGGCCACTAGGGGAAGGGGGTAAAGTACAAGCAGCTCCAGGGCACAGAATCAGCCCCACATGTGGTATTTGAAGCATCTAATTCTCCGAAACTCTTTTTTTGAGTTTATTATGGGCCTGGTGCAGGCAAGAATTTAGTGAAAGAATGACTGTCTCACTGGCTGATTGACTGGCCTGCTTCTGTGTCCATCTTATTCATATGACCTTCATACAACACCCATCAGCTCGTGTCAGTTCTCTCTTCAGAGACGGTGGCACCCCTGAATTAACAGATTTGATCCCAGACTCAACCCAGGCTATCTGAACCAGCTTGCAGGCACAGCTTCACCCCTCACTGGACCCATCCACAAGGCCTGCCCTCTAGCCTCACTGGACTGGATAGGAATACTAGCAGCAAGCACATACAGAGTAGTTGCCAAGTTCCAGGGCCTGTTCTAAGGACTTTACCTATATGCACTCATTTAATTCTCACAACAAACCTATAGGTAGGCATCATAATTACCTCCATTTTACACGTAAGGAAGCAGGCTTGGAGCAGTGCAGTACCTTACCCAAGTCACTGATGAGTTAGTGGTGAGCAGAGCCAGCATTCAAATGTAGGCTCTTAGCTTCAGAGCCATGGCTTTAACCATTGTATTAGATCACTTCTCAAAATATCCTGTACTTCTCTGTCTTATGCCGTCTGCATCTTTGTCCTTGCTGCTCTGACCTTGGGGAAGTCAGTTTCTCTCTTAAGGTCCACTTATGCCTTGACTTACCCTTGCCACACTGCCTCCCACACCCTGACTATTCTTTCCTCTAGTCTCCACAGTCAGAGTACCTTTGGGTCATTCTGCACTGCAGTGTCGGCTGTTCCCACATCTGGGTCTCTGGGATCCAGCCCAGGAGCTCTATGAATGGTTGTGTTCTTATGGCTCAGAACCCTATGACCTGCTGTGCTGGCTCAGTGCAGGTGCCCCCCACCCCCCACCTGAGAAGAGTAGCTGGTTCTTGACTAGGTTCCACACACTTATATAGTGGGAGGGAACCCTCTAGATCACAGGTTCTTAACCTTTGGTGGGTCTTGGAACCTCTTTGAGGTTCCCATGAAAGCCATGGAGCTTCTACCCAGGACAATACTCATGTGCACACAATGTAGACAATCTAGGGGGCTTCCTGGCACTCTGGAGCCTACCTGGGAGCCCTGGTTAAGAAGCCCTCCACATGGAAGGAAAACTGGCCCCTTGTGAGTACCAGTCATGTTGCCAGGGCCTTTTGAATGCATTGTCTCATTGAGTTCCCTCAGCCCCATGGGGAGCAGACCTTATGCAGCCTGCCTTAAGTCACACAGTGGGTAAAGAGGTGGTGAGCACTGGCAGCCTGGCCCTCTAGTGTCTAAAATTCTGGCTTTCTCCAGTCTTCATCTCATAAGTGAGAAGCTGTAGGCGTGGGCCCTGCAGAGGAGGAATTGGCTACAATAGGACAGCAGTGACCCCACTATCTCCTCAGAACCCTGGGGAGGAATCTGGGAAACAAGTCTAATTGCTGGCCAGGGCACTGGGGACCCTGAACCAGCTTTGGCCCAAGGGTAGAGCAATTGGGGGATGGGTTGGTGGAAAGCCTGTCAGAGCAGAGGGGCCCGGATGCTGGGAGGAAGCAGATAGTGGCCAGAATGGGATTTCCTGAGGTGCCTGCAAGGTCAGGGGGAGGGCCTAAAGCCAGGGCGGAAGCTGAGGCCTCACTGGGAAAGAGCTCACCTCAACTTCTAGCCCCACACCAAGCACACATTGCCAGGGCATGGTGTCAGTGCTGTCTGCTAGGGCTCTTGTTGGCTCTGGCACTGCTGGAGTCAGCTTGGCCAGATTGAAGATCAGAGGACTAGACAGGGTGCAGGGTCACACAAGGTCAAAGGCATGAGGTCTGGGTCAGGCTCTGTCCCTAGCTTGTTGGGTGACTTTTGGTTGTCCCTTTCTGTGACTGGGCTGCAGGCCTCTATCTGGCCAATAATAACCTATCTCCAAGGGCTTCTCCCTAGTTGTGACATCTTTAATTCTAGAATCTCTCTCCCTGCCTCAGTTGGGGACCTGGGATAATCCTAACTTTCTTGAGCCACCATGGAAGTTAACTGTCCTTAGGGCACTTTCCCATGAGAAATTTGTCATTGCCTGCCCTTGCCTCCAAAAACTATTGGCCTATGCCCACCTCGAAGCTGGTGCCAGGCTTCTGGGTCACATGGACTTCCCTGCATGTGCCAGTCCCTAGTCCAACTGCTGCCTGGTCTCTCAGGAGAAGAGTCCATTGGCTGGGAGAGCAACAGGCAGAAGTAGGAATCAGGAAGGCAGAGGAAGGAGGTAATGACATTTAACTTTGCCGACTCACTCTCCTGCCTTAGCTGGGAGTCCTCCATTGGACTTTGCATCTGTACTGTGCATTAACCATTCTCAAAAGCTCTGATCAATTTGAGGGTCCTTGTGGCTTCAGCTTGTGTGGAGTAGAAATGGGGTCTGTAACAAAGAAAAGAGCCATTTGATGTTCTGCTTCACACTCAGCATGTCTGGGCACCAGCTCTCAGGCCATTGTCTCAGCCAGGTGGCATTCCTGGCTTCAGAATAGCTTTCCTTGGACTGGCTGGCTGGCATTAGGCGAACACTCCTGAGTGGAGATCCTGTTAATGAATGCTGTGTGGGCTTATGACTTGCTGCTATCCTCCATTCAGACTAGCACAGCCTCCACCAATAACTAATCAAACTTCTAGATGTGCATGAGCCTAGGGAAGGCTTGACAAACATCTTTTGCATACTTCCTGCTGGCAGCCCTGGGATGGGCAGGAGAACACTGTGTATCTAGTTTACTTAAAGATGGGGTCAATGAGTGAGTGAATAGCATTTGGGCCCTTTTAGTCATAAGCTGTGAGGCCAAGTTCATCATATTTGGACTTCCCTAGAATATATTCATGCAGGCTACACAGTGTAGAAGAAGCACTGGCTCATACTCTCAAGAAAGAAACCAAGACGGGCTTGCAACTTCAAGTCCTGGTCCCAACACTGGCTGGCTCTGTGACCTTGAGCAATTCCCTTCACCAGCCCCAAGCCTCCTTTTCCTCATTTGATGAGTGAGAATGATGAGACCTGCCTCTCAGGGATATTTTTGAGGATTGATTCCTACATATTAGTTGTACATAACCAAGTATAGTCCTGGACTAGGCCATAGGCGAAGTGTTGTGTCAGTCTGATTATGGCAACATGTCCCACACTCAGAGATGACACAAATCTGGCTGTGCCAGCTGTTACTATCAGGGTTAATGAGTGTCATAAGCATAGTGGGCCCTTCCTGGGGTGGACTGTCCCAACCCTGGTCAGAACAGAATTGCACAATTTGGAGAGTTCAACAACTAACTAGTAGGCTATTACAGGTGCCTTCATATGGTCAGGAGCTTTGTGTATATGAAGCCATTTGTATATGTATGTATTGAGCCATTCTAGAATCACCCATCCATAAAACCATCTGAGGACTTGCAGCTTATCAATCCCTCATTAGCTACAACTTTTTTTCACTCTTGGTCCATCACAGTGCATCATCACCTGGGGGTGCGAGGAGCTGGTGACAGTGTTTGTTGATGGTATAATTTCCGTTGGGAAGAAAGCAGATGGAGTTACCTTAGGTTTTGTCATCATGACAGCTTCTCTAGGTCAGTGGCATTCCATGTGAGCAGCCACTGGGGCATAAGGCAGAGAGATCCACTCTGAGGACAGTGGTGTGAGGAAGATGGTAGAGTCCTGGGTTGGAGTCCCCATTCTGCCATTGACTGTTCCTGACTGCACATAACTTATGTGTGGATAGTGCTTTCCATGCCAAATGGAGCTTTCAATGTGGTATTTGCCCTCACAAGAGTTTGGGGAGGCAGGCACTCACTGTTTTCCGAATGAGAAAGGTGAGCTTTAGGGAGTTTAAGTGACTTATCCAAGGACCTGCTGGTCTATAAGTCCAGTATGAGCTTCTCAGCCCCATCCAAATGCTGCTGAGGGCTCCAGAGCAGTGCTTCAAAAACCACTCCCTTACCTCACCACCAACCAAGTGCTACTTTTTATAGTGAGCTGGTTTGCCTTTTTCTCATTGATCTATAGGAGCCATTGTATATTCTAGGATACTTCTCCTTCATTCCTTTTATATGTTCTCCCAAACTGTATTGGCTTTTATTTTTGAAATATGTGTCATGGAAATTTACAAACATACAGAAAAGCCGAAAGGCTTATACAGTCAGCACTCATGTACACCTCCTAGGTTCTACAAACTAACATTTTACTGTATTAGCCTATCAGCCCATCTTATTGTTGATGCATTTCGAAGTTGCATTCAGTATGAATACCATTAATATGCGTTTACAGTTCTTTTTCTTTTCTGAGATAAAATTTGCATATAATGAAATGCATAAATCAGAAGTGTTTCATTTGACAAGTTTGGAAAAATACATACACCTGCGTAACCAAATCTCTATCGAGAATTAGAACATCAGCATTATCCTGGCAAGTTCCTTCATGCTCTTTCCCAGTTGATCCCTGCTCCCATATTTCATAGACAACCAATGTTCTGATTCTTTCCTACCATAAACTAGACTGGTCTGTTCTAGAATTTCATATAAATGGATTCATACAGTATGTACTTCTTAAAACGTCATCTTTCCTTCAACATCATTTTGAAATTCAACCATGTTGTTGCATATATCAGTTATTTGCTTCTTTTTTATTGCAGAACTTTTTCCATTGTAAGAATTTATCGCAATTTGTTTGCCCATTCTCCTATTGATGGACACCTGGGCTGTTAACAGGTTTTGGCTTTTGTGAACAAAGCTGCTGTGAATATTCTTTCATAAAACTTATTGTGGACATATGTTCTCATTTCTCTTTGGTAAATACCTAGGAATTTGCTTGATCCTGGGGTAGATGTATGTTTAGATTTATTGGAAACTAGACTAGACCATTTTCCAAAGTGGTTGTACTATTTAATATTCACCTCAACAATGTGTAAGAGTTCTAGTTGCTCCATATCCTTGCCAATGCTTGGTGTCTTTGTTCTTTTTTTAAGTATTTATTTATTTATTTATTTATTTATTTATTTATTTATTTAGAGAGAATGCGAGTGGGAGAAGGGCAGAGAGAGAGGGAGAGAATCCCAAGCAGGCTCTGCACTGTGACCGTGAAGCCTGACAGGGGGCTCAAACTCACAAACCGTGAGATCATGACCCAAGCCAAAACCAAAAGTTGAATGCTCAACAAACTGAGCTGCCCAGGCACCCTATTCTTTTTAATTTTAGCCGTTCAAGTGGGCATAATGATATCTTATTGTGGTTTTGATTTGCATTTCCCTAGTGACTAATGATGTTGAGTGTCTTTTCACATACTTATTGGTCACTTGTGTATCTTCTTTAATGAAGTGTCCATATAAATATTGTGTCCATTTTTACTGAGTTGTCTGTCTTTTTATTATTGACTTTCAGGAGTCTTTCTTTTAAATATCCTGGATACCAGTCCATTGTCAGATATATATTTTACAAGTACTTTCTCCTAGTCAGTGACTCATCTCTACATTTTCTTAACAATGACTTAAAAAAAAGACTTTATTATTTAGAAAAATTTTGGATTTATAGAAAAATTGAGAAGATAATACAGAGAATTTTTATATACCTCTTACCCAGTTTCCTCTGTTATTAATACTTTATATTAGTATGGTACTTTTGTGACCATTAATAGACCTAGATTGATACATTATTATTAACTAAAATCTATACTTTATTCATATTTCCTTTTGTCCTTTTCCTAGTGTCTTTTTTCTGTTATGAATCCTATGAAGGGTATCATATTACGTTTAATTATCCTGTCTCATTTGACTCCTCCTGGATGACATAATTTCTCACTTTTCTTATTTTTTATGATCTTGATAGTTTTAAGAAGTACTGGTCAGGTATTTTATAGGATGTCCTCCTACTGGGATTCGTCTCATGTTTTTCTCATGATTGGACTGGGTTTGTGGGTTTATGTAAGACCACAGAGGTAGAGGGCCATTTTCATCACATTATACCAACATGGCTTATCACTATTGATATTGACCTTGATCCCTGGCTGAGGTAGTGTTTGCCAGGTTTCTCCACTATAAAGTTATTCTTATTTATTTTGGGTTTACTTTGCTTACCTTTCTCTACCTTCTTGGTGTTGAAACTTGGTCATTAATTTTAAACCATTTTTCTTTTCTAATATAAACATTTGAAATTACAAGCTTTTCTTTAAACACTGCTTCACCTACTTCCCACAAATGTTAATATATCATGTTTTTATTGTTATGCACTTGAAAATATATTTCAATTTCCCTTATGATTTATTCTTTGAACCTTATGCTATTTAGATGTGTATTGCTAAATTTCCAAATATTTTAGGGTGGTTTGGCTATCTTACTTTTATTGACTTCTTACTTAATTCCATTGTGGACTGAGAAAACCCACTATATGATTTCATTCCTGTCAGATTTACTTAGACATGGCTTATGGCCCAGCATACAATCTGTCTTGTTGAATGCACCAGGTATACTTGAAAAAAAATATGTATTCTTCTTTTTGGGGGGTGTAGTGCTTTATAAATATTATTTATGTCAATGTGGTTGATAATGTTATTCAGATCATCTATGTCTTTACTAATTTTGGTTTAGTTATTTTATCTTTTGTTGAGAACAGTTTGTCAAAACCTTTAGCTCTGGTTTGTCTCTATAATTCTGCCCATTTTCACTTTGAAATTCTGTTATTCGGCACATGTACATTTACGAATGCCATGTCTTCCTGATAAATTAGTCCTCTCTTCATTATTAAATGTCTCTCTTTGTCTCTGATAGTAATCTTTGACTTGAAGTCTATTTTATCTAATATGAATACAGGCATTGCAGCCTTATTGTACTTACTATTTTCATGGTATATGTCCTTTTCCATCCATTTACTTTCAGTCTGTCTGTATCTTTATGGTTAAAATGCAAGATAGTCTGCCTTTTAGACCATTAACACTTGTTATTTGTGTGCCTGGGCTGCCATAACAAAATACCACAGATTGGGTGGCTTAAACAACAGAAGTTTATTTCTTTACAGTTCTGAAGGCTGGAAGTCCAAGATCGAGGTGTGGGCAGGTTTGGTTTTTCCTGAGGCTTCTCTCTTGGCTTACAGATGGTCATCTTATTGCTGTATCCTCACATGGTCTTTCCTCTTTGTATGCACATCCCTGGTGTCTCTGAGTGTCCAGATTTCCTCTCCTTACAAGGACAACAGTCAGATTGCATCAGGGCCCATCCTCCCAACCTCATTCTAACTTAATACAGTCACATTTTGAGGTACACAGGTTAAGACCTCATCAAATGAGTTTGGAGGTGGCTGGGACACAGTTGAGCTCATAACAACTTTAAACAGAATTATTGATAAATTTAGATTTAGGTCTTCTGTTTTTAGTATTTGTTTTCTATTTTTCCCTTCTGTTTGCTGCTGTGTTCTTCTTTTTCTGCCTTCTCTTGGATTATTTGGCTGTATTATAGATTTTCATTTCATTTCATTCATTCATTTTAGCCATACCTCTTTACCTTCATAACTTTCCACAATGTACTTAAATAATATTGTACCACTTTATGTCAAACATGGAGAATTTGCAATTCTGTATGTCTACCCTCTTCCAATTCTTTTGCTATAATTGTCATATGTGTATTACATATTACTGACATTATATACTCCATAATACAATGGTAGAATTTTTGCTTTAAATGATCATATGTTTTTTAAAGAAGTTAAGAGGAAAATTATATTTACCATTTCCAATGCTCTTCTGCTCTTCATTTCTTCTATCAATCCAAGTTTTCATCTAGTATAATTTCCCTTAAGCCCAAAGAATTTCTTTCAACATTTCTTGTAATGCAAATCTGCTGATGATTAGTTCCGTTCATTATGTTTTATCTTTAAAAAAAAAGCCTTGGACTTTATTTCATCTTCATTCTTGATTTTTGCTGCATATAAAATTCTTGATTGTGTTCTTTCATTACTGTGAAGATATTATTCCCTGTCTTTGAGTCTTTATTATATTTTATGTGTACTGAGTTTGATACCTCTGTATGTCATTTTCCTCTGGCTGCTTTCAGATTCTATCTTGACCTTTGATATTTAGTGGCTTGGTTGTGATGTGGTAGGTAGGATTTTCTTTGTGTTTATCTTGCTTGGGATTCACTGGGATTCTTGAATCTATGATTTTATGCCCTTCATAAAATTTGGGAGATTTACTTCCATTCTTTTTTTCAAATAAATATTTATTTTCTAGTTTATCCCCTCTCCTTTCCTTCTAGGACTCTAGCTATATATATTTTGGATATTTTCACAATGTCTCATAAGTTCTTGAGGCTCTGGGGTGGGTTTTTTTTCTTTATTTTGTCTCTCTGTTCTTCAGAATGCATAATTTTTATTAATCTACCTTAATTTTTTCTGACTCTTCTGTCATTTCCATTCTGTTGTTAAGCCTATGCAGCAAATTTTCATTATAGATATTGTATGCTTCAGTTCTAAAATTTCCATTTTGTTCTTTATTATAGTTTTTATTTCTTTTCTGACATTTTCTGTCTTTTCATTCATTGCAAGCATATTACACTTTATGTCCTTCAGCATAGCTGTAATAGCTTCTTTTAAAACCTTTGTCTGCTAATCTCAACATCTGGGTCAGCTCAGTTAATTGCCTTTTCTCTTGAGTTTTTCTTACATTTTTCTGGTTCTTTTTTTATATGTAGATTTTTTATTGAAGTAAAATTGGTATATATAGAACATTATGTAAGTTTCAGGTGTGCAGCATTATAATTCAAATCTGTATACACTACACAGTGGTCACCATGACAACTCCAGTTACCATCCATCACTATACAGTTGACCCCCTTCACCTATTTTGACCACCTCCCAATCCCCTTCCCCTCTGGTAACCATCAATCTGTTCTCCGTATCTATGCATTTGTTTTTTATTGTTTGGTTTGTTCATTTGTTTTGTTTCATTTTAGATTCCACACATAATGAAATCATGTGGTATTTGTCTTTCTCCATCTGACTTATTTCACATCACATGATACCCTCAAGGTCCACCAATGTCAGTGCAAATGGCAAGATTTCATTCTTCTTTATTGCTGAATAGTATTCTCTCTCTCTCTCTCTGTCACACACACACACACACACGCACACCACGTCCTCTTTATCCATTCACCCATTGATGGACACTTAGGTTGTTTATCTTGACTATTGTAAATAATGCTGCAGTGAACATAGATATGCATATATCTCTTTAAATTAGTGATTTCATATTCTTTGGATAAATACCCAGAAGTGGAATAGTTGGATCATATGGTAGATCTATTCTTAGTTTTTAAAGAACTCTCCATACTGTTTTTCCATAGTAGCTGCATCAATTTACATTCCCACCAACAGTGTACAAGGGTTCCCTTTTCTCCACATTCTCTCCAACGCTAATTATTTCTTGTCTTTTTAAAAGTTTTTAATTCCAGTTAGCTAATATAGCGTTATAATTTTTCCAGGTATGCAATATAGTGATTCAACACTTCCATACATCACCTGGTGCTCATCATGACAAATGCCCTCCTTAATCCCTATCACCTATTGAACCCATCCCTCCATCCCCTTCCCTTCTGGTAACCATCAGTTTGTTCTCTATAATTAAGGGTCTGTTTCTTAATTTCTCTCTCTCTCTCTCTCTCTCTCTTTCCATTCTTGCTTTTTTTGTTTCTTAAATTCCACATATGAGTTAAATCATATGGTATTTGTCTTTCTCTGGCTTATTTTGCTTAGCATTATACCCTCTAGCTCCATCCATGTTGTTGCAAATTGCTACATATATATAAATACATATAATATCACATCTTCTTTATCCATTCATCAGTCGATGGACACTTGGGCTGCTTCCATATCTTGGCTGCTATAAACAAAAGGGTGCATGTGTCCTTTTGAATTAGTGTTTTTGTATTCTTTGGGTAAATGCCCAGTAGTGTGATTGCTGGATCATTGGGTAGTTCCAAGTTTAACTTTTTGAGGAACCTCCATACTATTTTCCACAGTGGCTGCACCAGTTTGCATTCCCACCGACAGTACAGAAGGGTTACTTTTTCTCCACATCCTTGCCAACACCTGATTTTTCTTGTATTGCTGATTTTAGCCATTCTGACTGGTATGAGGTGATATCTCATTGCTGTTTTGATTTGCATGTCCATGATGGTAAGTGATGTTGAACATCTTTTCATGTACCTGTTGGCCATCTGTATGTCTTCTTTGGAAAATATCTATTCATATTCTGTACCCAAGTTTTCATTGGGTTGTTTGTTGTGTTTTGTTTTTTATTGTTGAGTTGTATGAGCTCTGTATATACTTTGGATATTAGCCCCTTATCAGATATATGGTTTGCAAATATCTCCTTCCATTCTGTAGGGTGCCTTTTCATTTTGATGATGGTTTCCTTTGCTGTGTAGAAGCTTTTTAGATTGATACGGTCTCATTTGTTTATTTTTTCATTTGTTTCCCTTGCCTTTAGAGTCAGGTCAATAAACACATTGCTAAGATCAATGTCAAGGAGCTTACCACTTATGTTTTCTTCTAGAAAGTTTGTAGTTTCAGTCTTACATTCAAGTCTTTAAACCATTTTGAGTTAATTTTTATGTATGGTGTAAGATAGTGGTCTATTTTCATTCTTTTGCATGTGGCTGTTCAGTTCTCCCAGCACCATTTATTGAAGAGACAGTCCTTTCTCTATCGTATGTTCTTGGCTCCTTTGTCATACATCATGTTGATTGATTTGCAGATGTTGAACCATCCTTGACTCCCTAGAATAAATCCAACTTAATCATGGTGTATGATTCTTTCAATGCATTGTTGAATTTGTTTTTTCTAATATTTTGTTGAGGATTTTTGAATCTATTTTCATCAAGGATATTTGCCTGTTACTTTCTTTTTTTGTGGTGTGGTGTCCTTGTCTCGTTTTGGTATCAAGGTAATGCTGGCCTCTTAAAATGAGTTTGGAAGCATTCCCTCCTCTTAAGTTTTTTAGCAGAGTTTGAAAAGGTTAGGTATTAAATCTTCTTTAAATGTTTGGTAGAATTCATCAGTGAAACCATCTGGTCCTGGGCTTTTGTTTGTTGGAAGGTTTTTGATTACTGATTCAACCTCCTTACTAGAAAATGGTCTATTCAGATTTTCTATTTCTTCATGATTTAGTCCTGGAGATGGTGTGTTTCTAGAAGTTTATGCATTTTTTCTAGTTTGTCCTATTTGTTGGCATATATTTGTTTGTAGTAGTTTCTTATTATCCTTTGTATTTCTGTGGTATCAGTTATAACTTCTCTTTCATTTCTGATTTCATTTCTTTGAGCCCTCTCTTTTTTTTTTTTCTTGGTGAGTCTAGCTGAAGTAGGTGATGTTTGAGGGGAACTTCAAAGGAAGGGTAAGGTTTAAGTGGTTAGTTCTCTGGAGGCTGGAATTGAGTTCCTTGGCCCATCGCTTTTACTCCCTCTACAGGTTCTCTCTGGGCCATTTCTTCCATTCTTGTGCTTTAAGTTCCATCTATACGCAGTAGTCTTCCCAATTTTAGTCTCCAGCCTGAACCTGTCCCCATGAAGCCAAATGATTGTTGGATATCTACACTGAACATCCCACAGCCACTGGGATGGAAATCTTCAACACCCTCTAACCCTATCCAACTAGCTTTTTCTCCAGTGCATGGCACCAATACCTACCTGGTCACCCAGGCCACACTTCTCAGCATCACCCTTAATGTCCATCTCCCCTGTCTAATCACCCACCAAGTTCTGACAATCTATCTCCTAATTATTTCTAGAACCTATATCCTCCTCAAAACACTCCCGTCATAGGTCTTTATCATATTTTGCCTGTATTACTCTAATTGTCCCTTCATTGGCTCCCCTGGATCCTCCTCTACACATGGACTAGAGCAATTTACCAAAAATGCTAATTCAACCACATTACCCCCATGCTTAAAACCTTCTAATGGTTCCCCAATCTGAAAAACTGAGGGTTTTAAAGATGGCCTTTTTGAAGGCACTACAAGCAGCATTAGTGTGGCCCTGCCAGACTCCCTGGGTAAGCTCAAGTAAGTCCCTTTCCTTCTATGAGCCTCAGTCCCTTCATCTAAAAAAATAAGGAGATTGGAATAGTTCTGTGCTTCCCAACAGGTGTCTGGACTGCTAGTCTCATGAAATGCTTTTTCCACATGAATCTGGAGTTCACTGTGTTTGGGGAATGTTGCATTCAACAGCCCATATTGGAGAGTCATAATGCATGCTGGCATGTCACAGGCTCTGTGGCAGTCAAGAAAATCTGTTAACTTACCTTCACTTCGCTTTACTCAAACTTTTGTCATCACACAACCCTTTTGGAGCTGAACATCTATTAGAATCTTGTGGAACCAACATTTGTAGAATATACTTTGAGTAATGCTGTAGTGGATGATTACCCAGGAACTGCATTGCTCTACTAGATGATGATTCTGCTGAAGTTACTTTTGAGGGAAGAGGATGACATTTGTTTCAGGTCTACATCTGCCACAGTAGGTGCCCAGAGAGCATTAAACAGGACGTTCAGTAAGAAATGGGTAAATTGGATAGAAAGTACAGCTAGTTTGGATGCAGACAATAATTACCAGCCATGAGAGGAAACCAGATTGTTCCCAGAAAGAAATGAGTACAAAGTTTTGATAGAGCATGTCAGCCACAGTGTGACAGGTATGTGACCTATATGCCTGTGCTGCTGGTCATGATAGTTCAAGGCATTCTCAATGGATTTTTCCTTTGGGAAAGTTAACCTCAGGGACTCCTGGGTGGCAAGAGGAGAAGCTACCCCGCTCATGTTCCTTTCATTGCACATAAAGCATCACTGGCACTTGTAAATGTTGACTCTAAGTAGTTCTACTATTAAAGCAGCTCTTTTATATCTTTGGACCATGTCCTGGACAAGGCAGAAGGCTTCGTGGCACTGGGCGTGGGGCCTGGCCTGCTGTATTCCTCAGCTGGGCCTTGCATTAGCACTGATTGCTGGCAAGGCTGTCAGCCCAGGGCTGTGTTTTTCTAATCAAGAAGGTCAATTTAGCGCTTGGGAAAGACTAGTCAGCTGGGCTACATTACTTTCCCCTCCTGGTAGAAATAATATAGGCAGAAACAGCAGAAGCTTCTGTGAATGGTTTTTTAGGCAGCCCCAAGCCATTGAGGCCCTCTCCTCCCTAGGCCCTCAAGGCTTCCCACCAGAGTTCACCAACACACCTTCCTATCCTGGGTCTGATGGGAGAGAGACTAGATCCTCTTGCCTACTGGTGTCTCCTAGCCCCTCGTGCTACCAGGGGAAAGGAGGAGCAAAAAGCATTTCCTGTTCGCCCAGGCAGGAAGACTGAGGTTTTATGTACTTTATCAGAGTCCCTCTTAGGAAATATTTCACTTTCTACCTTGTTTTTGTAATGCAATGCCATTACTAGTTGTTGCGATGTATTGAACGCTTACTCTATCTACTACACTGCAGGCACTGTGCTGCGTGCTTTCCATGCACTGGCTCATTAACTCCTCATGACAACGCAACGAGGGTCAGTACTAATATTATCCCTATTTTGTAGATGGTGAAACCAAGGCTAAAAAAAAAGTATAAATTAACTTGCTCCAGGCCATGCAGCAAAGAGATGGCAAAGCTAGGATCCCAGCCCAAGTCAGCCTGTTTTGCAATGCACCTGCTCTTGACCATGACACCACATTGCATCTCTGTTAGTTGTTTACTCCTTTGGCTCTATCAGAGGTATTGGGATCTTTGAAGGCAAGGCCCATGTCTGGTTCATGGCCAGACTTGGCACATAGTAGGTGCTAAGGGGAGTCTGGTAGTCAGTGCAAGGCTGCCTGTGTCAGAGCATTATGTTCACTTGTCTAGGGTGTGGGGGAAAGTTCTCTGCCATGTAGCCTTAGGGAAACAAGCGCATCTGCTCCTTACTTCCCAAGACTGGCATCCCCCAAAGATAATTACTGTGGACTCTCAGCTGTTGAAGCTCAAAGACTATTCCACATCGACTCGGTCTGTTTCCCAAAACAAGTTTGCATTGTTTTGAAACCATGGTGCAGGACACCCAGAGAGCAAATAGAAGTTGATCCCCACACAACAGGCAGTAACTAAGGCACCAAGAGTGCGTGGGACAGCTTTGCGGGGCTAAAGGAGAAGGCTGGCTAGTGCTGAAAGCATGCACATTTCAGGAAGGAGCCCACCCCTTCAGAAGGCAGCCCAGTCAGTTGAAGCAGGAGCCCTGGGGTTGTTCCCACCCTTTAACCCAATAATTCCCTCTCCTGAGATTTTATTCCTCAGAAAGCATTTCAGCAGAATTAAGAAGATACATGCATGGAGATGTTCATTATGAGATCGGCAGTAGTAATATAACACTGGGAACAAATGAATTGCCCAGAAATAAGGGGTGGTTAATTAAATTATGGCATATCCATTCCATTGCATATTATGAGGCCATTTAATATGTTCTTTCTGAAACATGCAGCAGCCTGCGGAATACATGGAACAGAAGGTTTTGTGAAGAAGTACCATTGTATTTATATTGTGATCCTGAAACTTACAAACACTTTCTGCACTTAAATGCCCAAGTATAAAGAGCTGTATTAGAGTGACGGGATCTGGGTGATATCTTTTTTAAAAATGTCTTTATAATTGTTATATTGTTTTCACATTTCCAAATGGAATAGTGTGTGTGTGTGTGTGTGTGTGTGTGTGTGTGTGTGTGTTTTGGAGGAATCTACACATAATTTCTCCCCAAAACTAATTCTATTTGCAGTGGATTCCTATATCTACTTGAGAGTAAAAGTATACATATGAGGAACAGGGACAAGAAGCAAACAGGTGCTGGTGCCATTTGATGCATGATCAGGACCATGACATGTTATTAAAAAGAAGCCTGGATCCTTCCATGATACAGCTGGCTATTCATGAACCTTTGAAATGGATAAGGCTATAGCATCTGGTCCATTGTTGCCATTCCTATATTGCCAGCCAGCCCTTATCTTAAATCTTTAATTTGCAAATGGTTCTTGCCTATCAGTGAACAAGGATGAATCCAGAACCTTTCTCTCAGATGGAAAAAAAAAAAAAAAAGGAAGGGGACACTCTTCCCCAAACAAGAGAAAAAAGCTTGTCCCAAGTTCCAAGCTTGAATGTCCATTGGTATTGTTAGGGCCCTTGTAGGCAGAGAGCTTCCCAACCCCCACCATCAGACAGGGTCCCCTTTAGCCCAGGAGTAACAGAGTATGTGACAGAACAGTTTTTGGAGGCAGCACTGGTGACTCCCATCTCATGCAGCACCTTTGGTATTGATGTTCTGCTTGGCCTGACAAATATCAACCTTGTGCCTCTTCTTCCCATCTTCAAGCCAGACACATGGATAATTACACCTTGGTACTGTGTACAGTGAAATTAGCAGAGGTTCAAAGCATTTGGCTTTCATATCTCCCCACACCCACCATTCCTGCTACCCCCTTCATAATTGGCACCTTTTCAGATACTCAGCTTGAAATAGCTGGAAATAGCCCCTTGCATTACCATGCTAATTCACACCCAGAGGCAGTTAAACCCATGGATGACCATATCGGTTAAGGGAACCAATTGGCTGCCTTAAGTTGAGGCCTTTGGTGTTCTCACTTCAAAATTTTACTGCACTGGCCCTTGTTAAAGGCTAGGTTGGGATGTGGAAGGATATAGATATATAGATATATCCATTCTATCTCTCATTGCTCCTCATAACCAGGGCCGGTATAAAGAAACTGATACTGAGAGGTGAAATGACCTATTCAAGGTCATGTAGCTAGAAGTGACATGGCTGGCACCTTAACCCAGGACTCATGCCTTCAAGTCTGATGGTTTTTAGTAGGTGGCCTCTGGAGAATGTGGTCCTATATGGACATGTTGTAGTGGCATACCCTAATACCACCAGTGTATCCACAAGTCTTGGGTAAGTATACTGTATGCCCATTCCCTTTGCTGGGTATACGATGGGGCAGCAGTTAAAGGAGATGCACTGTCCAGCCTGGCATGCACCTGCCCCCACCAAGTTCAAGGGTTTCCCTAAAAATACTTCACAGGACCGTTCTCACAGCCCTTGCTGTTTGCTTTGTGCAGCTACCTCTTCTGGCCTCATTCCCTTGTACCAGTCTCAGCTTGACTATTAGTTACTATTTTTGCTCTTCTTTTTATTTTAATGTCTTTAGTTGTAAAATATAACAAAGATGTACATAGCCAAAACATTGCATATAAACAAATTTCCATAAAGCAAACACTCACATAACCACCATCCACATCAGAAAGATAACATTGCTGGCACCCCAGACACCTGGCACATGTCCCTTCCCAAGCACTATGCCCCCACTTCCTACTATAGGAGACAACTAGCATGGCTTTTCCAACAATCACTTCCTCGCTTATCTTCTTAGTTTTACTACTTACATGTGGATCCTTGAGCATAGTGCTTTAGCTTTGCTTATTTTTTTTGAACGAAATATAAATGAAATCATGCAATATGTATTCTTTTGTGCATGGCTTCCTTCTATTGTTTGCAAGATTGATCCATGTTATTGATATAGAACATTTCCATTACCTCAAAAGCTCCCTCATGCTCTTTTGCACTCAAACCCCTCCACCCCAGCCCCAGGCAAGTACTGATCTCCTTTTTGTCACTATAGATAAGTCTTGCCTTTTGTAGAATTTCATAATTTCATATAAGTGGAATATGTACTCTTTCGTCTCAAGCTTTCTTTCTTTCTTTTTCTTTTTCTTTCTTTCTTTCTTTCTTTTCGCTTACTACAATTTTTTGAGCCCATTCACGTTGTTGCATGAATAAGCAGGGTTTTTTGCTGTGTAGTATTCCATATCATGGAACACTTGTTTATCCATTTGCCTATTTATGACATTTGGGTTATTTCCAGTTTTTGATTATTACAAAAGAGCCTGCTATGAACATTTGTGTACAAATATCTGTATGAACATATATTTTCATTTCTCTTGGGTAATATTTAGTAATGGAACTGTTGGGCTGTATGGTTAGTATACGTTAAACTTAAAAAATTTTTTTTTAATCTTTATTTACTTTTGAGAGAGAGAGAGAGAGTGAGTGGGGGAGGAACAGAGAGAGAGGGAGACACAGAATCCGAAGCAGGCTCCAGTCTCTGAGCTGTCAGCACAGAGTCCGACGTGGGGCTCGAACTCACAGACCACGAGATCATGACCTGAGCCGAAGTTGGATGCTTAACCAACTGAACTACTCAGATGCCCCAGATATTATGTTAAACTCTTAAAGAAACTGCCGGAGTTTTCCATTTGATCATACCATTTTGCATTCCCACAAGGCAAAGTTGAAGAGATCCAGTTATTCCAATGTATCATTTTTTCTTATATGGTTCATCTTTTTTGTGTCCTATAGAGAGAATGTTTGCCTATCCCAAACTTGGAAATATTTTTCCTGTTTTTCCCTTGAAATGTTTATAGTTTTAGCTTTTATGTTTAGATTTATGGTCCATTTCAAGTAATTTTTGTAGATGGTGTATGATGAAGGTTGAGGTTCATTTTTTCCTATATGAATATTCAGTTGTAGTCACACCATTTTTTAAAAGTCTGTGCCATCATCGATTGAATTACCTTGGCTCCCTTGTTGAAAATCAATTGGCCAATGTGTGAGAGGCTATTTCTGGACTTTCTATTCTTTTCCATTGATCTGTTTGTCTATCCTTACAACAATACCACAATTTCCTGATTATTCAATCTTCACTATAGTCTTTAAGGTCTGTTAGCATAAGTCCTTCAATTTTGCTCTTCATTTTTAAACATTTTATTTGTAAATTAACATTTTTGTATATAGTTCTATGAATTTTAACACAAGTATAAATTGGTATAACTAACCCCACAATCAAAATACAAAATAATCCCATATAGGGGTAGCCCAGCAAGATAGAAAACTTTTAGACAATGACATTTCTACTTTAGCCAAATATCACAGGAAAAAACTATGACGCCACCCATACTCACACCATCATAGATAGATTGAATGGGGAGCCTAGATTTCCACACTTTCCAGGCTCTAATGAGGCTCAGAGAAGGCTGAGTGGGTAGCTAGGATTTACATTCACTTCAGCCAGTAGTAAACTACTTCCTCCCACTGTAGTGTCAGTGGAAACCACCTGGGGAGCCTGAACTTCCAGCCTCTTGAGAAAGTAATAAAGGGCCCCCATAGGCTCCCTGCTGTGGCCTAGGAAGTCTAGTGGAGATTCAGGACATTCATCACCACCCAGAAGTAACAAGGCCACTGCTCCACTCTGTGGAGTGAGTGGAAACCACATGGAGAGCAGTAACAAAGCACCTTCTAGCCACGGAGGTATTGGTGGAAGCCTGGCTGGGAGCTGGAACTCCCACCCCTGGTCAGCAATAACAAGGAGCCCCCAACCTTCGACACCAATAGAGATTGAATAGGGAGCCTGAACTTTTCCCTTCTGGCAATAAAGAGATGGTATAAATTCCCTCTTCCCCTGCTGCATTGGTATCAGAATAAGCCAGATAAAACAGGAGGTGTAAATCAGATCTAGAGTCTCATAACATAGAACCCAAAATATCCAGGTTTCAGTTCAAAACCACTCATCTTACCAAGAACTAGAAGGATCTTAAACTGAATGAAAAAGACAGTCAATTGATGCCAACAGTAAAAGATATCAAGGAGAACCAGGGGCGCCTGGGTGGCTCAGTTAGTTAAGTGTGCAACTTTGGCTCAGGTCATGATCTTGCAGTTGATGGGTCTGAGCCCTATGTCAGGCTCTGTGCCGACAGCTCAGAGCCTGGAGCCTGCTTCAGAGTCTGTGTGTCTCTCTCTCTCTGCCCCTACCCTGCTCGCACTCTGTCTCTCTCTCTCTCTCTCTCTCTCTCTCTCTCTCTCTCTCTCAAAAATGAATAAAATTAAAAAAAATTTAAAGATATCAAGAAGAACCAAATAGAGGGGCACCTGGGTGGCTTAGTCAGTTAAACATCTGACTTCGGCTCAGGTAATGATTTCGTGGTTTGTGGGTTCAAGCCCCACGTCAGACTCTGTGCTGACAGCTTAGAGCCTGGAGCCTTCTTCGGATTCTGTGTCTCCCTCTCCGTCTGCCCTTCTCCTGCTCATGCTCTGTCTCTCTCTCTCTCTCAAAAATAAACATTAAAAAAAATTTTAAAAAAGAAGAACCAAATAGTTATTTTAAAACTGAAAAATACAATAACCAAAATAAAGAACTCAATGGATGGATCCAACAGGAGAATGGAGGGGACAGAGGAAAGAATCAGTGAACTTGAAGATACAGTAGATATTCAATCTGAGCAACAGATAAAAAAAAAAATAGACTGAAAAAAATTAGCAGAGCCTCAGAGACCTGTGGGACTATAACAAAAGATATAACATTTGTGTCTTAGGAATGCTGGAAGGGCAGAGAAAGGGGGTGGACTGAAAAAGTACTCAAAGAAATAATGGCTGAAAACTCACCAAATTTTGCAAAAGGCATAAACCTACCAAGAAGCTACACAAAACCCAAACAGTATAAACCCAAAGAAATCCATGCCAAGACATATCATAATTAAACTTCTTTGTAGACAAAGAAAACACCTTGAAAGCAGCAAGAGAGAAATGACACGTTAACTATAAGGAAAAGACGATTTGAATAACAGCAGATTTCTCACAAGAAGCCATAGAGGTCGAAGGAGGTTGCTCAACAGCCAACCCCAAATCCCATGTCTAGCAAAATTACCTTTGAGGAATGAAGGGGAATATCAAGACATTCTCAAATGAAGGAAAACTGAAGAGATTTTTTCACCAACAGACTTATCCTAAGTGAGTGGCTAAAGGAAGTTTTCCAAACAGAAAGGAAATGATAAAAGAAGGAATCCTAGACATCACCAAGAAAGAAAGAACAATGGAAAGAGCAAAAGTATGGATATATATTTTCCTTTTCTTGAGTTTTCTAAATTATTTGATAGTTAAATTATTTGATAGTTAAAGCAACAATTATAACAGTCTGATAGGGTTCTAAATGTATGTGGAAGAAATATTCAAGACGTTGTAAATAGGAGAGGGTAAAGGGTTGTAGAGGGAAGTAAGGTTTCTACAGTTCAGTCAAACTGTTAAATATTGACACCTGCAGACTCTGATAAATTTTATATATATGTAGATATAATTTGCATATTTAAATTAAATTGCATTAATATATAATTACACCTAGAGCAACCACTGAAAAAGCTATACAAAAAGATACACTCAGATAGTACAGGTGAATCAAAATGGATGTTCAGTATCATTAGCCATCAAGGAAACACAAATTAAAAGCCAAGATATTGCTATAAACCTGTCCAAATAGCTAAAATAAAAAAATGAGGACAACATCAATGCTGGGAGGATACAGAGAAACTGAATCACTCATACATTGTTGGTGGGAACATAAAATGGTGCAAACATTCTGGAAAAATAGTTTGGCAGTTTCCTAAAAAACTGAACATACAACTTCCATACAACCTAGCAATTGCCCTCTTGGCATGTATCCCAGAGAAATAAAGATGTATGTCCATATAAAACCTGTATATGAATGTTACAGCAGCTTTATTCATAATAGCCCCAAATTGGAAATGATCCAGATGTCCTTCAACAAGTGAATGGTTAAACAAACTGTGATACATCCATACCATGGAATACTGTTTAGTAATAAATGGCAAGAATTATCAATGCATGCAACAAGAATAAATTATCCCAAGTGAAACTGCTAATCTCATTTATGATTGGCCTTTTAAAATGGGTATGATTCAATGTGTATAACATTCTAGAAATAACAAAATTATAGAAATGGAGAACATATTGGTGATTACAAGGGTTAATAAACAGTGGGGGAAAGAAGGAAGTGAAGTAGCTGTAAAAGGGCAACATGAGGGATCCATGTGGAAATTGGAGGGGGTGGTTATGGATATTCAATTGCTCCAGCACTATTTGTATCATGGTTCCCATGTATATTATGTATATTTTTCCTTCTGACTTCTTTTGAGATTTTCTCTTATCTTTGGTTTTTAATGGTTTGACTATAATGTAGTTCATCATGATTTTCTTTGTATTTATTCTGCTTGAGGTTCACTGAGCCCCATGATTCTATAAGTCATAATTTTCCTCAAACTTTAGGAGAATTGTGGCCATTATTTCTTAACATATTATTTCTTCCAATTCTTACTCTCTTCTCTGTCTGAGACTAAAATTGCAAGCATATTATTGTATTTGATGTCCCACAGGTCCCTGAGGTTCTGTTCATTTTTTTTGAATTTGTTTTCTCTATTCTTCGTATTGGATAAATTCTGTTAATTTGTCTTCAAAGTTACTGGATCTGTCTTCTGATTTCTTCAAACTACTATTAAGCACATGCAGTGAATTATTCATTTCAGTTTTTATCCTTTTCAATCCTAGAGTTTCATTTGATTATCTGGACAGTTTCCATTTCTCTGCTTAGATTATCTGTCTGTTTGCTCATCATTACCATATTTGCCTTTTATTCTTAGAATATTTTTTTCATAGTTGCTTTATTTTTTTATAAAGTTTATTTACTTTCAGAGAGAGAGTGTGTGAGTGGGTGAGGGGCAGAGAGAGAGGGAGAAAGAGCAAATCCCAAGCAGGCTTCGCACTGTCCACATGGAGCCTGGTGTGGGGCTTGAAGTCATAAACCATGAGATCATGACCTGAGCTGAAGTCAGATGCTTAACCAACTGAGCCACCCAGGCACCCCTCATAGTTGCTTTAAAGTCTTTGCTAATCCAACATCTTGACCGTCTCAGGAATGATTTCAACTGACTGCTTGTTTCACAATTGCAAGGTTCCTTGTGTGTTTAGTAATTTTTTATTATATACTTGACATTACAGATGGTACCTTACCCTATTTATAGCCCATGCTTAGCCAGAGACTTTCAGGGGACCCCACATGGACCCTTACCCATTGAATTGTGTTTCCTCCAAATTCATAGGTTAAAGTCCCAACCCTCAGTACCTCAGAGTGTGACCTTATTTGGAGATAGGGTCTTTATAGAAGTAATCAAATTAAAGTGAGGTCATTAAGGTGGGCACTAATCCAATATGACTGGTATCCTTACATGAAGAGGAAATTGGGACACAGAGATGCCTGTAGATGGAAGGTGACTTGAAGATATATAAGAAGAGAGCCATCCACAAACCAAGGAGAGAGGGCTAGAACAGATCCTTCCCTTACTGCCCTCAGAAAAAACCTGCCAACACCTCAACTTTGGACTTCTAGCCTCCATAACTAGGAAACAATATTTTTTAAGCCACCTAATTTGTGATAGTAAATTTATTATGACAACTCTAGCACACCAATACATGGACTTTTTGTGCTTCCTCCAACTTGTAGCTGTCTCCTGTCCAGTACCCTATCCCACAGATCACAGCCATTTTATCTTCCCCCAACTCTGATCTCTGCCTCCCAACCTCAGTATGACCACCATTCTCCATTTGGATTCCAGCTTTCTTGCCTGCAGTTAGGAAATTTTCCCCACACAGAGAACCAGAGCAATTGTGGATCTCTTCCCTTGCTCTCAGGGACTGAAGTCTTGTGCTACCTGTTGCCTAAAGTCTAATGTCTAGTTTCTAATGCCTGAAGGCAATTGTTTCATATCTTTTTCCAGTTTTATGGTTGTTTACTATGGGAGTGCTACTCTGGTACCAGTTATTCCATTACTTCTGGAAGTGGAAGTTCCCTATATTTTTTCATCTAACCCCACCAACTTATTCCAGTATTATTATATCATTCCAAAGTAAACCCAAAACTTCATGTAATTTAATTCTGGATGTGGTGATATTTTCTTTTTCTCTTTTATTTCAGCAGTATTACTGTCATGTACCTTAGTGTGGTTTTCTCTGAATTCATCCTTGTTGAGGTTTGTAGGCCTCTTGAATCTGCAGTTTTATCAGTTTTAGAATGTCCTTAACCACTAGCTCTTCAAATATTTCCTATGTTCCCATTTTCTCTTTCCTTTTCAGTGTCCTCCTTGGATGCCAATTACACATAGGTTAGGACCTCTCATTCTGTCCTCTGTGTCCCTTTCTGTTCAATTGTTTCTCTGTGCATATTCTATTTTATTCTAACCTATTTTCCAGTTACCTAATTCTTTCTTCAGAAAATCATCTAGAGCTAGTTTCTGTTGCTTACAACTAAAAACTCTGAATAACAGAGGACCTATAAGCCCTTGTTGAGAACCTGGAATATATTCTTCCTTATTCTCTCTAAAACCCAATCATCCTTTGGGCTCCAACACAAGGCTCCTCTCTTCTAAGAACCACAGCCTAAGTATTCCACTCATTCTAATAGTATTTCCTAAGTATTTGTTGTGAGCCAGGCACTGTGATAAGTGTTGAAGATGTAGAGATAAATTAATAAATTAGACCCTGTTCATTTACTCCAAAAGTTCCCATTACAATGATAAATGGACAATTAAAAAGAAATTGATAAGAACTGTAGTAGAGGCTAGGTGAATCCCTGGCTCATGGCTACCCATCCATGACGGGGAAATCAGAGTAAAAAAGTTGAGACTTCCACTTTTGATAATGGAGGATTATCCTTCCCACTAAAGAGAAATAAAACTGCTACTTTAAAACATTAAAGAATAGTTCTTCTAAAATATTAAAAGTCTAATAATATAATGAGGATTATGGGGCCAACATCTGAAAGAACACAGAATCAGAAAGATAAATGCAACAGTTAGGGCCTGTAGATAAAGGAATTTATAGGAAGGAAGGATATTGGGTAGCTCACAGAATTGCTGGGAAGGTTAGAGAATCAGGCTTGTTGGCCATAGGGCCAAATCCACACACAAAATCATGGTCCAGAATGAGCCCAGTGAAAACATCTCTATTGGCACCACTGAGTGGTAGACCTTGTAATTTGTCCACTAACATCATCATTGATGGCCTCTGGCACCACAGGTATATTTGCTCCAGGAAATGGGATGCTGTGGCAGAGTCTCTGCTGGCCCTGCTTGTCTTCATTAACACTGACTCAAAATCTAATTGATATACTGTGCCCCAGCTTCAGAAGGAAGCTAGCCAAGTAACTGGTGCTTTCAGCTTCCTAAAACCCAGGAAGGGGAGTTAAGATGCAGGGCAGCCAGAAACAAATAGATATCCACCACAGGCCCAAATCAGAATTGTGTGGCATTGATGCAGTTGGCCTGTCTGTGCCAATCTGGCCACTCCCACACTCTTCGAGGTCACGCACTAAGGATCCTTTCTCTTGTGTGTGTGGATCATGTGTATACACTGGCCTTTCTAGGTTCCCTTTCTCTACCACATTTCCTACTACATCAGAAGATATGTGCTTCCTCGCCCCCCACCCCCTGGATTAGGAAGCCAACTTGCCTCAACACTTAATACAGAACTCCTTGCCCAGAACATGAATCCCAGCCCACATCCTTGCTTTTGTGCCTTTAGCACATGGAATGCTTTTCTAGGGCTTCTCCCCAGTATCACGGGTCAAAGCCAAGAGTTTCTCTTACTTATAGAGCATCAAGTTCTAATTCTACAAGCAGAGCAATTGTCTGTTTTGAAACTTTGGAGGGGTGCAGAGCAGGGGACAGTCGAAGTCCTCTGCCCTTTCCATAGTAAGTGATTGCAGCCAACTCTGAAGCTTTGGTGTTTACTGTGATGTTTATGTCATTATTTGATTTCTTGGCATTCAAAATCCTCATTAATATACATTTGTGCCTCCCTGTGGAAATAAAGGAGCATGTTCTCTGTGTATGTACTCACATTTCTTTATTTAGCCTGGCACCTGCCTTCTCTCTCAGCATGTTAGTTTAGCATCTGTGCTGTTCCCTTGCAAATCTCTAGAGCTTACAATTCTTAGAGAAAATGGTTTCTTTTTCTCTAGGAAGATTTTTCTCTCCCCCCTGGACTATTCTTTAAGGCTTTATTTAAGCTCTTACATCACAAGTGGTGAGCTGTGCCACCAACTTCAGCAGGTAGGGCTCCCGAGTACCACCTCCGCCCACTCCCACCAACCCTAGTTACCAGCTCCATTAGGCCCTCTCAGCAGAGGGAGGTATCCCAGGCCAGAATGACTGCTGCTTGTAAGGATCCTTTCATTTCAATCCCAGAAGAGTTCTAAGGATGACTCACTTGTGAGGGTTCCTGTCACCAGCTGGGCCCCAGGCCAGCTGTGGGCAAGAGGGAAGGTGTCACTGGAGCATTCCTGGGTATTTGTCATTTACCAGGCCATAAGAGAGCTGGCCCTCAGGTTTCAGGAGTTACAGGGAGGGACTGAGACTATCTCTAAATAACCCTCAGGAGGCGGGCCCTGAGCCAGGGGACTTCCTGCATGGATTACTGGCCTACCGGCTGGTAATGGACATTTAGCGCCATTTCTTACAAGTATCTATTGCAGGGCTGGGAACAAGTTGTCAGCCTGGCCACTTGTTCAAGTCCTCATCTCTGGAGATGACCCAGAAGGAATAGCATTGGGTGATTGTGTCCAGCCAGGCTACAGAGTATCCAGACCTACAGTTGCATCCTGGCTTCACCATGTACTCACCTTCTGACTTTGGACAAGTTGTCTCTCTATCTCAGTCTTATCTCCTCATCTGGAAGATGGAAGGGTTCAATGAGAGTGTCCACCAAGCACGTAGGGCAGTGCCTGGCTCATAGTAGGTGCTTAATAATAAAAATTCATTTTTATAAAATAACACTGAACCTGAAGACGGGAATTTGAGCACCAATTACTTCAGTAATGATGGGAAACTCCTCCCCCACTTTCTTTGCCACAAGGGTAAGGAGAAACAGCACGTGCCCTGCCTGCCTCCTTAAAGCTCAGAGGGTTGAAAATGAGAAAAAGAACATGAAAGGGCTTTGATTCCTGTCAAGTGCTGCCCCCATGGGAGAGAGGATTGTCCCAGGATGAAGTTAGGAAGACAATTGGAACAAGTGGAAAGGAAGATGCAGTCATAATCTTCCAAGGTGGCAAAAATAATCCAAACTGAAGTAGGCAGAATGCCATCATGCTGGCTTGGAGGACTCTAAAGGAGAAGTGCTGAGAAGTCAAGTGGATTTTTCTTAAACAATGTGCCTTACCATCTCCCACCCTACCCCTACATTAGAGCACGGGAATACTCACATGCTGAGCTGGCAGAGAGGAGACTGTACTCTGCCCTCACTTCCTAGTCACATAACTTCCCACCTTTCTGGGTTGTCCTTTCTTCACCTGCAAACTCAAGACTCAATAGTACCCACCACCCTGCGTTGACAGGGGCTTAAGCAGTATTACGAATGTGAACATGCCTTTGAGTCTATAGCGCATTATAGAAAGGTAGAAGGTTGTTTTTATTTTTTTTATTTTTTTTTAAATGACTTTTTTTTTTTTAACGTTTATTTATTTTTGAGACAGAGAGAGACAGAGCATGAATGGGGGAGGGGCAGAGAGAGAGGGAGACGCAGAATCTGAAACAGGCTCCAGGCTCTGAGCAGTCAGCCCAGAGCCTGACGCGGGGCTCGAACTCACGGACAGTGAGATCGTGACCTGAGCCGAAGTCGGACGCCTAACCGACTGAGCCACCCCGGCGCCCCTAGAAGGTTGTTTTTATTATGCATCTGCATCAACGAAAAATATAAATGGAAAGTTGATTTTTTTTAAACAGAAAGTTGATTTCAACCCAGCTAATATTTTGCACATGCTCAACCCCTGTTGTGCCCTGCTTCTTCAGGAATGTGTCTCTTCTGTGTTTCAGGCCTGGAAAAGGGAATTTGTACCTGTAGGGAGGGTGTGTGGTGTGGTGTGTGTGTGTGTGTGTGTGCATGCGTGCTCATGTGTATTAGTTTTCTAGGGCTGCCATAATATTTTTTAAATATAATTTATTGTCGAATTGGCTAACATACAGTGTGTAAAGTGAGCTCTTGGTTTTTGGGGTAGATTCCCATGGTTCATCACTTGTATACAACACCCAGTGCTCATCCCAAGTGCCCTCCTCAACGCCCATCACCCATTTTCCCCTCTCCCCACACCCCCCGCCATCAAACCTCAGATTGTTCTCTGTATTTAAGAGTCTCTTATGGTTTGCCTCCCTCCCTCTCTGTTTCTAACTATTTTTTTCCTCTTCCCTTCCCCTATGGTCTTCTGTTAAGTTTCTCAGGATCCACATATGAGTGAAAACATATGGTATCGGTCTTTCTCTGCCTGACTTTTTCACTCAGCATAATACCCTCAAGTTCTATCCATGTTGCTACAAATGGCCAGATTCCATTCTTTCTCATTGCCAAGTAGTATTCCATTGTATATATAAACCACATCTTCTTTATCCATTCATCTGTTGATGGGCATTTAGGCTCTTTCCATAATTTGGCTATTGTTGAAAGTGCTGCTATAAACATTGGGGTACATGTGCCCCTATGAATCAGCATTCCTGTATCCTTTGGATAAATTCCTAGTAGTGCTATTGCTGGGTCATAGGGTAGTTCTATTTTTAATTTTCTATGGAACCTCCACACTGTTTTACAGAGTGGCTGCACCGGTTTGCATTCCCACCAACAGTGCAAGAGGGTTTAGGGCTGTCATAATAAAGTACCATGAACTAGAGGTCTTCAACAACAGAAATGTACTGTCTCCCAGCTCCAGTGGCCAGAGTCAGATCAAGGGGTCAGCAGGTTTGGTTTCCTCTGAGGGCTATGAGGAGATTCTGTTTCCTGATTCTCCTCTAGCTTCTGGTGGTTTACCTGCAATCTTTGGTGCTCCTTGACTTCACCCCCATCTCAACCTTCATTTTCACATGACATTCTCACTGTGTGTGTCTTTCTCCACTTCTTATAAGGACACCAGTCATATTGGATTAGGGGCCCACTTTACTCCAGTATGACCACATCTTAACTTAGCTAATTATACCTGCAACAACCCTATTTCCACACTCTGAGGTACTAAAGTTCAGAACTTCATCATCTGAGTTTGGGGAGGGAAATGATTCAACCCAGAACAGCATTTGTGTGTTTTGATGAAGCACCACTTTTAAAGGGCATCCAAGCCTCTGCCTTCCAAGCCGTTGGCGTCCCTCTACTCCCCCATCTCTTCAGTGTCTTCTCATCCCCAGTGATGGCATAAGCAAAATGGTCATCCAGGGGCCAGGTGGCTGAGGAAAGAGGCATGTGGTGGGGCAGAGAACTGCCGAGACTTGTAGCCCTGCACACCTGCCTGCTCAGACCAGGACAGAGCTCCCGCCATTCTCTGAACAAACTCCATTCTGTTCCCTGCTGATGCCAAGCGCCCCCTTCTCTGGGCTACTCTGGCCTGACCATCTCCTGAAGGAGCACTTTCTAGCTCCTTGACCTCTGCAGCCCTGCTGGGCCTGGCCTTTCACATGGCTACCTTAAAAATATTCCTGCTGGGGACAGCTGGTGTGAGCCAGCTGCCTCTGAGGTCCCCAGGGCAGGCCTGGGTCTGCATGACCATGGTGGAAACTTTGGGCATGTACGCGCTTCCCTTTCCTCTGCCTGTGCAGCCCAGCCATGTGTCAGACTTCAGAATGACATAGCACTATCTTGCCACCCCTGCCATCCCTGGTCACTTCTTGATCCAGAAACTTTCCTACTGACAGTGCTGGTCAGAATCTGGCCCCATTGTTCCTGTGCTCTTGCTGCCAGGAAGCTCAGAGCCAAGCATATTTTGGTGCCAGTGGTCTTGCCCAGGGCTCAGTTAAATGACCTCTCCCTTCTCTGCACATTTCTGCTTGTCACTTAAAAGTTCCACCACTGTCTTTAATCTATGTTTGCATTGGAAGCCACCTCAGATCCTTAGAGAAATATGAATATTAATGGTGTTTTTCTTACTGCGAATGGGCTGAAAAAAGAGAGGTGTTTCCTTGACTTTATTTATAAATGAGGTGGTGAGCAAGCAGGCGGTGTCTTCATAGGATATGGCCAGTCTGGCAGAAAGGGCCCTAGACATAGTGTAAAGATCTGGGGTTGATTTCCTGCCCTACCTCTAACAACCTGTATAAAATCAAGCAAACCACTGTATCTCCGCAAGCTTCAATTTTCTGACCTGTCAAATGGGCTCATGATCTTTTTCTTCCCACTTCAAGAGGCTCTTGTGGGTACTAATAAGATCAAATGAATAATAATCAACACTGTTTTAATCCATATTGTGTGCCAGATACTGTCCTAAACACATTATATGTATTATTTCATTGAATGCTCACAACCACCTGAAGAGATAGGTTCTGTTATTGTCCCCATTTTGCAGAAGAGGGAACTGAGGCTCAGGGAGATTAAGAACTTGCCCCAGCTCACACAATGAGTAAGTTTCTAAGTCATGGGGTCTGGCTCCTGATTGCTTGCTCTTATCCACTGCATATCCTGCCTTTCACAGCACAAATGAAAGTTCAAGAGATGGTATGAAGGTTTTGTCAATGATAAGGTACAATCCAAATTCAGAGGAAGTACCTGTATTTTCATTTATTCTAGGACTCAGCTTCCCCCTCCCCAAAGTGTAGAGGTTGGCTCTAAAGTCCCTTAGGTCTTCTCCCTCTCTGACAAGCTCTCAGTCTGTGTGTGTGTCTTATGGAATATGCAAAAAACAGGTACACAAATGTGTTATTTATTGTACTTCTTAAGTGACCATATTAGTTACCAGGGTAAAGTGATACTCATGTTAGAAGTTGGCACACTGTATTTTTGGCTACATGATTTTATTTTGAAACAAAAATCACAAAATAGCTTGGCACCAACCCAAACATTCTAGATGTGTGTGAGGCCCATTCCCCAGCGACCTTTCAAAAGTCTTGGCTCTCCCAGACCATAAAAGCATGTGTTGCTACCAGAGAATAAGAGCTTATGCCATCTCAGCACCATGCGAAGCCTATTGAGGATACCAGCTCCTGCAGGCTTTCCTGCAAAGCCCCTGTACACTGAGAGGGTATGCATTGGAAGACAGTTACCCAGAAGCGCCTGTCTTTAGCTGCCCAATGGGAGTGACTGGGAGGAGTGCTAATTTCTAAACCTTGGCCTTTTTAGGGAAGGGATAAGGTTAAAGTCCCTTTGATTTCATCCTCAATATCTTCTAGAGCCTCCAGCACTGCCAGGCTTACTGGCCCCCAGCATTTCCTGCCACATAACCCGAGACCTTTTCAGCCCCTCCCACAGGCTTTTCCCTGCACACTTATCCAGACCCTCAAAGCATCCTAAGTCACTTGCACACAGGACTCGGCATGTTGTCAGGTGGGGCTCCCAGTCATGAGGCCCTGAGGCAGCCTAGCAGCCTGCCACTTGGGCAGTTGAAACACAGTAGGCAGAAGTTTGTGTGCTAAGCAGAGTGACTCTAGGGGGAGATGGGGCAGGAAGGGAGGCAGACCCCAAGCCTGGGACCCAATTCTTGAGCTTGCTTGTAGCCTGCCTGACTGCCTGTCATGGGGCTCCTGCTGCAGTCCATCTGTATGTCTTCTCAGTGCCAGGGCCTGGTCTCTTGCGATCCCCAACTCTGCCTCCACCTATCCTTGTGCTTCCCAAGAAATGTGGCCCTGCGGTTATCTCCTCCCATGGGGTGTTCTCATAATCTTGTCCCCACAGGAGATAGGACTGTAGAGCGCACTCAGTTTACCTCCAGAGTAGTGGCCCAACTCAAGTGCGGGAGCCAGACGCCTGTGGTCCCCTTGGCTTGGGGTGCTTGCAAAGACTTTGCTAGGCCCTGAGTTTCAAAAGAGAAAGCCTGCAGTAGAAGTGGAAGCCACAGTGCCCTTTGCTTCGGTGTTCAGGAGGTACGGGCAGTGGGGGCTAACAGCGCACTGGTGCCACTTTTCTGCCAATGGCTCCTTGGCTGTGCCAGCGTCCTCCTCGGCTGACCACACAGCCACAAAAACGGACTCCACTTGGCTTTTCTTCCCTGGGGGGGGGTTTGCAGGGCTATGGATTCCCAGGGCTTCTCCCCAAGTGGCCTGGCAGAATGAGCCATTCAAACCTCTTCCTGATTTTCCACTGTCTGTACTGCTCCAGCACAGCTCAGACCATGTTGCTCCCTGCTCAAAGCTTTCCATGGCCCCCGCACCCTAGGGGCTCAGTCCAAAGCAGATGTGGCCTTCAAAGGCCTCTGTGGTCTGTGTGCAGCCTGTGTGCCCAGCCTCTTCTCTCATGGCCTAATCTATTCCCTCTGGCCTACTTGAGACTCCCTAGTAGCAGCCCCTACTTCTCTCTGTCCTGCCCTGGTATGGATTGCCCTTCTCTTCCCAGATCTGAGGTAGCCTGCCCTTCTTTTATGGTTATATGAAATTCTACTTTGTAGTGCGACCCTGGTATATCTAGGCATGGAGTAGGTGCTTTATATATAACTTTTCACTTAGCTAGTTCCCCATGTCAGCCCTACTACATAAGCACAGTTATTATACTTCTGTTTTACAGATGAGGAAACTGAGGCACAGAAAGGTTTACTGCACACCCACTACTAGTACATGGCCAAGCTGGGATTTGTACTTAGATCTGATTCCTCTTCCTTCTGGTCTACCTCCAACCCTTCCTCTGAACCACTGCCCACCTCCAAACCTATCCTCCTGCCCACTGTGCTAGGTCAGGGTCCTTGGATGCCACCGTTTCTGGTCTCTCTCCCTCATGCATTCCTCCAGCACCTAGTCCAGGTTTGCATGGTCCAGGCTAGAGTTGGGCAACCTGGTAGGAGTTAGGGGTCTACCTTGGCTGGCATGGGGTGTGGGAAGCCATGGGATGGAAACAGGCAGGCCCTGCCTTGGTCAACCTCCCTTCCCTTCCTGAGTGAGGACAGAAGTGTCTGCTTTGATACCAGTGGTCTGGGCTGCAGACACAATGCTCCTGTGGGTAGCCATTTCACCTCTTCTGTGTGTTACATGCAGGCACTCAATAAATCCTGTAGATAAGGCCACAGCAGGAGCTCCTGCAATTTCAGAGATCCAGGGAACTTCTTGGTGACCCTGTTGTCTGATATCTCCATTCAGCTTGGCCCAAGGCAATTGGCATCCTCAGCCTCCTCCTCAGGACCCAGGGCTGGGCCTAAAGCCTCTCTCCTTCTTCCCACTCCCCTCAACTCTGTACACTCTACCCCTTCCCTAGGCCATGAGCAAGGCTTCCCCAGCCACACTGAGAGAAGTCACAGGGATTGTAGCTAAGGGTCAGACTGAATCTGAGAATGAGGCCACATCCCCCAACCATGGGGCTGGGCCTCGTGCCCACTATAAGTTCTGAGGGTGCACCATGCTCCGTGAGCTCCTAGTGGCTAGAAAGAGATGCTTAGCCAAGCTGGGCTGCACCTTTCACTCAGTCTATGAAAAGGAAACTGTGTTTAGGGTTTGACCAAATCCTTGACAAGAAAAAGCAACCTAGCAGCATTTTAGAAAGGAAGTGCCCACTGTAGCGGCTGGGGCAGCATGGAGTAGGGGAAGGGTGGGAAGATGTCAAGGGGTTTGCTCTGGGTTTGCATGGACTTCAGACCTGCACTCTTCTGCTCTGTTAACCAGTAGCTACATGTGGCTATTTTGCCTTAAATTAAAAGTAAATATAACTAAACATCCAGTTCCTCCGTTGCACCAGCCCTATTTCAAGTGTTCCTTAGCCACATATGGCTAGTACCTACCATATTAGACCACACAGATCTAGAACATTTCCATCACTACACAAAGTTCCATTGGACAGCACTGTCCTAGACTGTTTAGGCCAAGAGGAATGAATATGGCTGGGGTTCTCCTCTAAATAACTCTCTGCCTCCTCCCCACCTATCTCACACAAGACAGGCCTGTACCTTCCACCTCTGCACGGGTTACTCTTCTCTCTCAGGTGCTGTATGTATGTGTGACTAACAGCACCCCATACTCACCCACTCAAGTGGTCCAGTTGCCTTACTTATCTTGTTTTGCCCTGGAGTGTACTTTCAGCTTTCACTGGAACTGGGAAGGAAAAAGCTTTACCTGAGGAGCACTTCACAAAATTAGGTGAGCTAGTTGGGGCTTTTTTGGGAGCTAGATACTGACAGTGATTATACAAAAGTTGGGTGAAGCAAACTGCCCATAGCTCTGAAAACCAGATTGAAATGTAGTCAAGAGGCTAACTCCCCCTGTCCATCCGAAGGAAAAGAGGACACAGTTGTTTGTTTGTTTGTTTTAGCCAAAAATAATTCTTAAATGCTGTTGTCTGTCAAGATGAACTCCAGTCACTTGCTGGCATATAGGAATTTGAGAGAAAATAAAGATCAGATTTGACCAACGAGGCCCGACAGGCAAGCGCAGGTCTTTTTAATAAATGACAGGCAGTAGAAATCATTGGTGTCTGTGGGGACTTGGGAGGGAGGGGGTACAGGAGAGAAGTGATGTTTCTGTGGAAAACTGGTGGTTTTCAGCCAAGTGGACCTCTCTGGTTCTGAGGGGTGAACAGCTGCCCATTTGGGGGCTGCTGGGAGGTCCCCAATGCAGAATGGATGCAGAGCTCTACGGTAGCTTTCATGTGGGGGCCCTCCCATTCTTCACAATGGAGGGAAGTGGGGACAGGAGCAGGGAGGGGGGTGCATGGGAGATGGGAGGAGGTCTGGGAGGAACCAACTGGGTAAATGGGCAAAACAGGCTACTCAAAACTCCCTTTCCCAATAGTCTTGGATGCTTCAAAGAGAAAGAAGGAAGATTCTTTTTGTAGTTTCAGCTTGAGATAAAACACATCAGATCTGGCTTTGAATGAACAATAGCCTTTTCTATTTTCCCAGGTCCCTCCTGCCCTATACTAGCATGCATCCACACCCCTCTCCCATCTCAGACTCACTTGCAAAAATGAGGTGTGTCTTCCTGAGGGTAAAAGGTATGCATATATCTCTGTATTATTTCTTAGAACCGCATATGACTCCACTTCAAATAAAACATGTAACTTAAAAAAGAGAGAAATGAAAGGAAGTAGTTTCCTTGCTGGAGGCATCTCAGGCCAATCCCTTCCTTCTCTGGGCCTCAGTTTCCTTCTTTGTAAAATGGGACTGTTGGAGTAGCTGATCTCTGAGGGCCCTTGCAGGCCTGAAGTGCCAGAATACTGGCCAGCGAGGACATAGCAGGGCCCTGGGCAATAGCTCTTCTGGGGACACCTGCGAGGTGGTCTCACCAGGGGCTGCATCTCTGCTCGACAGAGGAAGAAGAGTCCAGAAGAGGCAGTATGGCCGCTCGGGGTCACCCAGCCTGCTGGTGAGGGGCTGAGTCTAGAAGTTAGATCCGTCGCTCTGAGTCGGTAATCTTCACCCCCACGTGAAGTCCCATCCAAACAGCAATGGTAGTTACAATGCACAGATGGGGAGAGTCACAGTGCAAGTGTTTTGTCCTAGAGGTTGTCCTCTGCTTCATCCTTGGTGACACAAGGCAGCCCAGAAAGGTGGGAGGTGAGCAGGGTGGACACACGGAAAGGTGGGATAGTGTTATCTAGCACCAGAGCCATGCTTTGGCCACGCTGGGAGCCGGAGCTTCACCTCAGGGACACGCTCCCTGGTCCCTCTGTGTATGCATGCTGCCAGCAGCTCTGGGGCAGCAAACTCACTTCCTGTCTTTCCTACAAAGATTGTTTAGTCTGGTGCCTCCCTTTCATCTTGGGGGATGGCTGCTGGGGATTGATTTCTCTGGGAAAATATGTTTAACTGGGCCAAGTCTATTGGAAGTGGCAAAGCATGTGCATTTTAAGCCCTTTCTTGAAGGAGGAAAATAGCCTCATGCCCCCTATCACCACCAAGTTTCTTTTAGAGCAGAGACCCCCATGGTGCACCTATCAATTGTGCGGTGGAGCTGGAGCTGGCATTTGGCAGGGCTCTCTGAGATGGTCTTTGAGGTGGTGGGCATGGTGGCTAGGAGATGCATTCTGGGAGGGTCTCTGAGCACCAGGCTGCTCACAGGGCCCCCAAGGAGAGCATCTTCCTTTCTTCCCTGAGAGAGTAGATGGATGGGGAGCCCCATCGGTATCAGGATGGCCATGGCAATGGCTCCTAGGAAGCAGAAGCCACCCTACTGCTCTCAGAGGCCCCAGGACTGGGGCAGATAGCATGTGACTGGGTGCTCATTCTTTGCTAGTGGAGCCTGCAGCTTCTGGGACCTGGGAAGGGGGCAAGATGCAGGCTCACCATTCACCAAGGACTCTTTCCTCTGCATAGTCAAAATAGCTAATAACAATGTGACTTCTCCCTAAAACTCAGGAGACTCCATAGAGGCCAGCATGATTTCATCCATCCCTAGGGTGCCTCCACACATTTGGGCTATTTTTTGCAATCAGCAATAAAAAGCCCCTGCATTAGTCATGCCATGCCTAGAAATCTGTCTCATTTCACTCCCAAAACCTCACTATTAATGCAACCAACGAAAGATAGCCCTGGAGAGGGCTCCTTCAGTGGTCAGGGCTCAGCACTCCCTTAGTCCCTGGCTCAGGAGCTGAGGAGCCAAGGTTTGGGTTCTGTCCTTGAGGAGCACACCATCTCTGGTCTATCATGCTGAGGAGGGGCAGAGTGAGACGGGGGCCCCAAGGAAGGCTGGCTCACTCAGCTTGAGGCAGGTGACCTAGGAGGGTGGCTGGGTAGGGTTCAGTGAGGGCCAACTATGACTGGGAGGGTAGGGAAGAGCAAGGTTAGTGTGCCTGGAGCTTTGACTTGGTGTGGTGATAGGGCCCTCCTCCGGGAGCCCCCCTCACATTCTGCAGTATCTCTAGGAGGGCATAAATGACAGCACTGAATGAACATGGCAGGAGGACTGCCTTAGGCCTGTGCTTTCTGAACTCTGAAACCCTGGGAGCCCCTGATATCCAGGGGCTGTGCCAGCAAGTCTCAAGATGCCTGAGAGGCTGATGAATGCAGACCACTCCAGTATGGCTCCCCCAGAAGAAGATACCCCATGAGCACCCAAACCTGGCAAGGATCTTGAATACTACTGTATGGTTTCCTCCCCACACATTCAGTGTTTCTGATGAGATCACCCATGATGAAAGTGCATTTTGGGGGCTTTCTCGGGAACATTTCTGAAGGTAGTGTACCATCTAATGGCTATGGCAGGCACTAGTGGCAACTGGTGCTGTTTGTCCATTGAGCACCCCCAGCATGCCAACAACTCACCTATGCTCGAGGCAATATCCCTAAGAGTAGGGAGGAGATTTTAAAAAATAATTTAAAATTAATTCAATGAAATAAATATATTCAAATTAGACATTATTGTAGAGAAGGTACCCTAATGTTCACATCTTACATAACCTTGGTGTGGTTATCAAAAGCAGATGATCAATACTGGTACAAGACAATTAACTAGGCTGCAGACCTCTGGCTTGTGATTTTATTTTGCCATTTTCAGATGAGTAAACTGAGGCTCAGAGAAGTGAAGTGGCGTTACCCAAGGCTCCACTCCCAGGAAGTGGAGTTGCTGGGGGTCAGACTCGGGGTTGCCTGCCTACTCTGTCCACTATAGCACCTCGTTTTAAACAGTGACCGCTGCTGTGTGTGTGGTGTTTAAACACCATTAGCCAGTGTATCAGTTAGCACTGTACAGTGCTACTGTAACAAATTACCACACATTTAGTGGCTTAAGACAGCACACATTTATTATCTTACCGTTTTAGGAGTCAGAGGTCCAAAATCAGCTGCACTGGGCTAAAGTCAAGGTGTGGGTGGGAATATGCCCCTGTTGGAGGCCTTATCGAGCATCACTTCCTTGCTCTTTCCAGCTTCTGGAGACCATTGCACTTATTGGCTTGTGGCCCCTTCCTCCATCTGCAAAACCTTCCACCTCTTGCCAGGTGGAAGATAGACAATCACCTCTATCTTTTAAGACCCTTAACTTAATCATATCTGTAGATTTACATTTGCCACATAAGGTAACATCTATGGGTTTTGGGGATTAAGATGAGGACATCTGGGGGGGGGGTGCATTACCCCGCCTACCCAAGCTATACATGAACTCAAGGCCGAAGAGGAACATGTCAGAGAAAACAGGGCATCTCATACATGGTTCCAGCTGGCTATTGAGGCACAGGTACAACCCCCAGTAGCACAGGCTGGCAAGAGAAGAAGCGATGTGTTTTGCGGCTGCCGATGACAGAAGCTCCTTGTGAAGAAAGGACTGAAGCCAAAACATGTTAACTGAAAAGAAGGTGAGAAAGCAAGCAAGAAAGTGGATTTCCGCCATGCAGTCAATACCCCTGGTGGGGAGAGCGACAGGAGCCACAGCTGGAGAGGCAGGACACTGGAAAGAGTGGAACACCAAGGGCTCCCACCCCCATAATTTAGCAAATGCCTCCAGACAAGACTGACATCTGTAAGGCTGTGGTGTCCAGAGCTTCCACCATGGCTGGGAACCCCCAGGCTGCCCCAGGCTTGTGGAGTCCTTTGGAGCCTGTGCCAGTTCTTATTACATGTCACAAGGTAGGCTCAGACCACCTTGCCTAGGGGCCTGGACTAGAGCCTACCACCCCCATCCCTGGACTGGATCAGGTAGAGCTGTCACCCACACAGAGAGCTCTGAGAGGCCACAGGACAACCTGTAGAGATACATGGAAGCCCAGCCTCATACTAGGGGCTGTAGAGCCAAAAAATGGCAGTTGGCCACAGGGCGGGCTCTAGCCCTGGGAGCTGAGCAATCCCAGCATCCCAGGGAAAGTGGCCCTGGAGCATAATGCCTTTAGCCTCCTGGCTCTGAACCAGCATTCCTTGACACATGGTGGTCCAGTCTTTCCTTGAACCCTCCTCCCGTTATGAGAAATTCTCCTCTCTGAATGTGTGATTAGAAACAGGCCTTTCTGACTCCAGCGTCCATCAACCAGCAAGGGGCCCCCAAATCACTCAGGGGAAACCTACTCCCTCTTCCTGCACATGAAAGGCCTTTGGCTGTCTGAAGGCAGATTCCGTGCCTGCCCTCTACCCCTCCCCACCTGCCAAACATGCACACATTTTCTGAGCTAAGCAGTGAGGCAAACAGGGAGGGGGCCAATCCAGAGGAGGCCTCAGGGGCTTGGGACAGGCGTGTGGCTGGGCAAGTGAGTGGGAGCTTCTTCAGTCATACCATGAGGTCAGTTGCATGCTCTGCCCTGACCACCATCTAAGGGAATGATGAGTTTCTTTCTCTTGTTTCCTCTCTCCGCCATATCCCTTGATTTTCCTAGATGTACATATGTGATTAGAATCCACTGACTATAGTAGAACTGACAATTAAGGAAGAAGAAATTGCCAGCCATGGCTCAAGAGCCATCTTTTCCAACACTTTGAGGCAAACAGATCACCAGACCCCACAACATGACTCGACCTGCATTTAGAATGAGGGCAAACACAGTCACCAATACTTTCCTATTCCTGCCAGGCTGAAGGGACTGAGAGGTACAATCTGGCCTCTGCCTGCTAGGCATAGTCTCCCTGATTTGCCCAACAACCTGATGTTTGTTGAGGCCTTTGGGTGTGGCACCCCCAGTCTTAACTTTGCCAAGTGCCTGCTTTCCCAAGTGTGAGGTGGGGCCCCGGATAGTCTTTGAAATGAGCGCACAATCTGGAGAGCTGGATCCCCTCAGTTTCATGGATGTGAAAGTTTCATGGATGTGTGGTCAGGAGGGGCAGACCAAATAGAACAACTTGACCCTGGGAACAAGTCCCACATGCTTGGAGTGCTCATCTTGGGTGCACATGCAATTAGAAGGAAGCAGAAAACTCCCAGTAGAGGCCGTTACTTGACTACTCAGGAAGGCACCAAGGGCCCAGTACAGTGAAGCCTTCATGTTTCTGTTGGAGAAGGAGCACTCAGTTCAGGCTATCAATCAGCCTGGATAGTCAGAAAACGTGTGTCCAACTGAATTGATTCAGCCTTAGTAAGTCCATTGGTAGAATAGGGGTGGAGGGATGGTGAGGTTTGATGGTTTCTAAACCTCTGGTGATCTATCACTAGAGTCATGTTTCCAAAGGGCATGCGCTTACCTAGGAGGATCTTTTCACAGGTCAAGTAATTAACGGTCCAGTTGCCAGGCCTGAAGTCCTGAGGCCCAGGCCTTGGAGTTACTATTGACAATGGAGCATCCTCTTTTCATGACCGTGTAGCGAACACTTTTTAGAATGGCTTCCTCCTCCATTTAGAAGGAGAGTGAGAATGCTGCATCCAAATACCTGAGTCACAGGGCAGCCGTGTGGACCAATAACCCACGCAGGAGGAATGGGCAGGTGTTTGGAAAGATCCAGAGTTCTGTTCAGAGTTAGGCATTCTGCTTAAAATTGTGTGCACAGGGTCCTTGTGCATGCATGCATACACATGCATCCGTGTGTGTCTGTGTGTGTGTGCATGTGCCCCGTTCCCACAGGCCCCAAGCTCACTGCACTCATGGGATGGAGAGGCTAAAACTCTATAGATTATGAAGTTATATGGAGAGTGGGTTTTCGTGTGGGAATTAGGCACTGGCTTGGAGAATGGCCCTCTCCAGCTCTCAAGGAAAGGAGCCCTGTTCAGCATGGTAAATGCTGTGGCTGCTATAGTGTGCAGGGACACTCAGCAATTTGCTTCTGTCCTCAGAGCCTCAGTTTCCTCAGCCATAAAATAAGGGAGGACAAGTGATGTCTAATGCCTCACAGCCAAGCCAATCTGGGAGTCCATATTTAGGACTTGCTTATTAGTCATCTCTCCCCTGTCCCCTGGGCTGTGTGTCCCCCATGAAAATGGCCAAATGAGGCCACATAAAACTCCACATCCAGAAATACTTTGTCAGGCCCCAGGCCTTCTCTAAGGGAGAGTCTCAGCTGTGATCCTGGGGGGTAAGAACAAAACAGGAGCCTGAGCCAAAGGCATGGCTTTTGAACACTACTCACTTTAGCCCAGGTTTGAAAACAGGGTCTTCAAAACAGAGGTCCTTGTAGCCTGGTCCACCTAGCTCCAGTAAGGGGGGCCTGGTACCACTCTCTGGGATCCTATTGTGTGTCTTGTGCAGAGATCACTGAAGGGAAAGGCAGTCCCCTGGGGAGCTGGTTGTAAGAAGAGCTCCATTTTCACAAAACATGGCAGAAGTGATGCTCTTTTGCTGACTGCCTGCAGAATGAACCTACAGAAAAAAAGCTGTCTCTGCTACCAGAAGATTCAGCTAGACATTTAATGCTGATGACTCAGTTTCTTAAGTGCAAAATTTCTTTATTACTTTCTAAGTAAAAGCTTCACTCCTTCTTAATGACTTTATGACCACCAGCCAGGCTCTGGGAGAAAGAAGTCCCTCAGTAGCCACTACCTAGGGCCCAGCAGGCAGCATGCAGTCAGCAGGCACACATTTCCACTTTAAACTCCCCAGGATAGACAGTGACAAAGTGCCATAAACAGAAACCTCCCTGCTTGGAAGGAGGGGCTTGCCCATTTAGCCAAGCTGACATCCCCCAGGGAACACCTGGGGCTTGGCAAGGCATTTCTGGAAACGGAGTTGTATGTGACCTCACCTAGCCCCTTTTACTGGAGGGCATTTGTCTCTTTCTGAACCCCAGTTGGAAGTCTATATTCTCTTGGAATAATCTCCAAGATGCTTCCACAGCATTTTGAATCCACACATGTCTCCTGTGAGCTGGGACCAATAACCTCTGCTCCTACAACATGGCACACCTCTTCCCGTGCATTGCTTGGCTTCATCCTCACAGCACAGTGAAGGATAAAAGATAATCATCCCTGTCCTACAGATAAAAAACTGAGGCAACTATTCAGTGGCGGTGCTGGGCTTTGAGTCCCAGTCTATGGGGGTCCCCAAGTAGGAAGCTTTCTCCCATCACCTCTTGGTTAGCCTGGGAGGCTATCCCAGAAGCCTGATATTCTCAAGCTTGCCAAGGTCTTGGTCTTCACCGACAGCATCCCTCTGGGCTCTGCATGCTGGGGGTGGGGTGGATCTCAGCATCCTCTGAATAGTGAGCCTTGCAGCTCTAATGAACCTCTAATGCTGGAGGCAGGGTCTGGGAGCCCGGCAGCAGGACTCAGGAAGCCGGGTGGGACAGGGGTGTGGTAGTGAAGGGCTGGGAGGTGGAGAGTCATGGTCAGACAGTTTGGAGGAGGGAGCCAGCCCTGAGGAATGGCAACCAAGAGGGAGAAGATGGAACCCAGATAAAATACTTTAAGGAAGCGGAATTGGCAGAGCTCAGAAATAATTGACTGTGGAAGAAAAGTAAATGGGAGATATCTTAGATGATTCACAGGTTTCTGACTCAGGGTGTTGGGCTGGGGTGTCAATTTGGCGGTCATTGGCTTCTAGACTTAATTTGTCCAATGTGGTGTCTACTAGCCACGTATTACCATTTGAATGTAAACTAATTTTAATTTTTTAAATGTTTATTTATTTATTTTTGAGAGAGAGAAAGAGAGAGGGAGACACAGAGTCTGAAGCAGGCTCCAGATTCTGAGCTGTCAGCTCAGAGCCCAACACGGGGCTCAAACCCATGAATTGTGAGATCATGACCTGAACTGAAGTCGGACGCTTAACCGACTGAGCCACCCAGGCGCCCCTACATGTAAACTAATTTTAATTTTTAAAAGGCTGAGTACAGAGTTTCTGTTTGTGATGAAAAAGTTTTGGACATAGGTAGGGTGATGGATATACAACACTGTGAATATAATTAATGTCATTGAATTGTGCACCAAAAAGGGCTAAAATGGCACATTTTATATCACATGTTTTGCCACAACTTTAAATAGAAAAAAGATTGATTACAATTAAAAATTCATATTCTCACCTTAGCCATATCTCCAGTAACTCAACAGCTGCATATGACTCGTGCCTATTGTATTGGACAGTGAAGACATGGGACATTTTCCATCACGGCAGAAATTTCTATTGGACAGCGCCACTGTAGAGAGTAACTGGAACTGTGGGGCTTGCTGGGATTGCTGGAGCTGGTGAAGGGAGAGGAAGACAGAGGAGCACTGGGAGGAGATCCTGTGAGGAGCTCCACCTTTGAGGAGGACTTTGCAGTGGGGATCAGGAGACAAATCCAAAGTGAAACTCCAAAGTGCCAGAGATCCCAGGAGGAACAATGAAGCACATTCCAGAAAATATACATGGCTTGCTGTTGCCTCAAAATAGCCCATGCTTTCCTACCCCTGGACCTTTCTTCATTGGGTGCTATCTGCTGGGAACATTCCTATTGCCATGCCCACTCCTGTCCAAATGCTGCCCAGGATCTATGGGCCCACATAGCCTCTCCCCCACTGGCTATGAATCCAGAATCTTCCAACCAGAGAGAAACTGAATCAGGCACTGATGGTGTTTCAGATTAGGAAGACTCTTTAGAGATTAAAACCTGAGAAGGGTTTGCACAAGGGAATCTGCTCTGTACCCTAGTGTATATGTGGTACTCTCTCCAAATCCGGGAATGCCGGGCTTCTGGAACCCAGCGGAGAGGAACTGCATAGTGGCCTTGGGACAGGCATGAAGCTCAGAGAGAGGGGGTGGGGATGAAATGCGGTAGGAGGGGAGAGTCCTGCAGGCAACAGTAGAGAAGAATGGAGCACAGTCAACCCGGTGACTGGGAGGGCTGAGTCCAGCCCTGGGCAAGGCTGTGCACATGGGCAGTGCCCTTCTGGCTGCCTGTGGCTGGGGGTGGAAGGGGCTGGGACTGGAGGATGGCCCAGCTGTGTTGCGCTGTAGGTACATCCCGCACTTGCACTTAGAGCTCCACCATAGTGAGATGCTGCCAGTGGCGCCACAGAGGCTTGTTTGGTCGCATTGATCTTGCTTGTGTTTCTTAGCAGCGCCCCACACATGTACCTGTGCCCCTGGAAGAGGCCTCAGTGAGCCTGCATTCAGCCACTTGCTGATTGGGGCTCGGTGCAGACATGGGCTGAGCCTCCAGCTGGAACCCCAGTGCAGGCAGAATCAGCCAGCAACGCCTAGCGGCACCTCCTTCTGCTCTGCCAACCTGGGCTGTACTTTCTGGAAGAGCTGCGCTCCTTGGGTCGGGTGGATGCAGCCAGTTCTTTTGCTTCCTTCACCCAGGCTGCAGGTCCTTGAGGAGCTCGACGTGCTGCGGACATAGGGCGAGTCTCCACAAAGACCCCTGGCCAAGTTCAGTGCAACCGGTGCTCCTTTGCAGTGACTAGTTCTGAGCCTGTCCAGGTGCCGGCCGGAAAGGCAGGCAATGCTGGCAGGGTAGAACCCGGGTTTGTCGGTGAACAGGTGGAGCGCGCTTGCGAAGTGTTGCTCCATGGTGATCCAGCTTAGAGCCACACTCCATGTGGACACAGACTTCCTACCCACCAGCGGCCCTGGCTCACCCACATATCGGCTGTCATTTGGTGCACAGGGGTTTTCTGTGCTGATCCTGGTGGTGGTCCCTAGCAGAGCTGTGCACACTGTAGATGCAGGCTGCATGTCTGCGAGACAGTTTGGTGTGTTTATGCAGGCGGGGGCTTGGCCTGTCCCGGTACAGGTTGCAGTTCCTTGAGAAGCCTCACTGTTTTGTGGAAGCTGTGTGGGTCTGCAGAGACACTGCCTGGTTCTCTGCAGACAAAACCTCATTCTCTTCAGACGCAGCCTTATTCGAGTTGGATGCAACTTCATCCCGGGCAGACACAGTCTCCTCTTGGATGGATGCAGCCTCATGCGAGAAATGCACCACCTTGTCCTGGGCAGCCATAGTCTGGTTCTGTGCCGACTCAGCTTACACAGAGCTTTGGCTTAGGTGGACACAGCTTCTGTCTGCTCGCAGAACAGCTGTCCACACAGCCGACTTCTTCTTGTGGAGTCTTGCCCCGTACAGATGTAGGTTGAATCCCTCCTAGACACAGTTTGTGCCTGGGCAGAGAGCCACCTTTCTTGTGGCCGTGGCCTGCCTCAGCCTGCCGAGGCTCATCCTGTACCAGTGTTGTCTGAGCCTCTCCGCTGGGGCTCCTTGCATATGCACCCCTGCATCTCTGTAGGAAGCTTCGCCCAGTGCTGACCCAGCCAAGCACCACCATGCAAAGCTGTGTGCCACAGGGAGCCCTGGGAGGTCCTGAAGAGCCACATTTGCAGGTGATGTCACCTCTGCTGCCAGGTACTGGCCTCATTCCCAGCTGGACCAGCCATCAGTGCAGGGCCGTGCTGTCTGCAGTGGCAGTCTGCATCACCCAGAAGAGACATGGTCCTAGGTGTGGACACTGCCCGTGTCTCCAGGGTGGGTGCTGTTCTGTTCGTCCCGCCCACCTCTTCTGGCAGATCTTGGCCTTCTGGGCTGGGCTCCATGTACACAGCACCTGCATCTCTTTGCAGAGTCTTGTCCTTTGGGGACATTGGCCTCTTTTCCCCGGGGAGTCTCCTCCTGTGTGGACACCATCTACATCTCCTTAGAGGGCCCGGATCCACATGGATGCAGCCTGCATCTCCTGATAGAACCTCATATTATGTGGATGCAACCATTATCTCAGCACAGAGGCTCCGTCTGTGTAGACATGGTCTTCTGAGGTGGGGCCACCTGTGGATCTGAGCTGCTTCTCATCTACTGCCTGCCTACTGCCCCAGATCTCTCAGGCAACCTGGTCCCTGCAGCTCAGGCCTCCATCCTGTCAGGCTGCTCTCCTTGCTGTGACATCTTCTCAGGCAGCTGTAGGCCCAGCTCAGTGCTGGGGCCCAAGTGCCTGTTCAGGGCCTTCACACCCTTGGGGTCCAGACTGCTGCCAGCACAGCCTGTCTGCGTCTCTGCTTTCTCTGATGAGGCTGGAGGTGCTGGGATCTGCGGATACTCCAAGGCTTGCCAAGAATGATACAAAGTGCTAGGGTGGGCAGCTGAGAGGGCCAGGGGAGCTGAGAGGGGCTGGAGGCAGGTGAGGAGGAGCCAGAGAAGGGAGAGGGAGAGGGAGAGCTGAGAGGAGGAGCCAGCCAGCCAGAAAGGTGGTGAGTAGGTGCCTTGGCTGAAGACTGAGTATTGATACAAAGAGAAAGGAGGTGGGGAAAATCTTGCGCGACTCCCTGATTGGCTGGCTCTAGCTCTGGTCAGAATGAAGCCTGGAGAGTTCCCTACGAGGGACTACTTCCCCAACCTGCCCTGGAGGCAGCCCTGGAGAATTGTTCCTAAGGAGCAGCCCCCATCTAAGCAGAGGTCCTGTCCAAGTCAGCTGGAGGCCACTGACTCCAAAGGAAGGACCCCCACAGAGAGCATAACAGGCAGTAGCTACACACATGGAGCGCTCAGGGTTTCCAGCTGGAAGGGACCTTAGAGGAAGTGCAGCCTGGCATAAGAGTCAAGACAGAGCCTGAAGCTCAGGTCTAACTCAACCACCTGTGCCCTGAGTCACCTTGGTTGGTCCCTCAACCTCTCTGAGCCTCAGTTTCCTCATCTGTGACAGTTCCATGACCACTAAGATCCCTCCCTGCTCTCACTTTCTAGGATCATTGAAGCTCTTTCATTCACCCCCTTGCTCTGTAGATGGGCATCTGAGCCCTGGGGAGGGGCAGGCTTAGACTCACCCAGCGACTACAGTGAGTTGGTGGTAGCAGGGCTGGAACTCCAATGCCCTGGCTGTAAGTCTGGGCCCTTTTCTTCTGGTCCTTTCCTAGAACAAGCAAGGCTATGGGAAGGTGGAGTATAGTATTCAAGAGAAAGGTCTGGGGAGCCTAATCTCTGTGGACTTGTGATTCTTTCACTGCTGAATCCTCACCCTGTGATGCCAAGAAGATGCTGGCCTTCTGGCAGATCAAGTGGGTGGCAAGCTCAGAGCATCCTTGTTACAGTGACCATCCCCATCCTACACTCAGGATCCAAAAACATGCCCTGGTGGCCCCCTGGTGCCCAGCCACCCAGCTTGAGAAGGAGGCAGGACCCAGGACATTGAACCCAGGTCAAAGCTGAGGAACTAAAGCCCGAAGAGGTAAAGGAATGAAGGGGTGTGGGCCTGTGGGCATCTTATATGTTGAGGCAGAATTCCTGGATGAGAGAACCCAAAACACAGCTTCCCACCTCCCTGGCCCAGACCCCTTTAGAAGCAGTGGCAGCCCCCCCAATCCCTTTTGGAAATTAGGTCCTAGAACAGAGCCTTTCCACTACTCAGACACAAGCACCACTCTGTTCACACTACCTGGACCCCAGCAAGCCATGGCACATGTGTACAATTGCAATAGTGATAGAGTACCTAACTCATCCATGAACATGTGCCAAAAGGGATTTATTGCTCCCTCTTTGTTCCATAAGCTAGATATTTAGTATCTCTGTCTTTGAAAACATTCTCAGGAGTACCATGCAGAGGTTTTGCTGTCAGCAGATTTCCAAAGAACCAAGGCAAACATCACATACCTCTCTTATAAAAATGTCATGACAGCCTTAACCAACTCTTAGGAGAACCTGCTCACTGTAGTCTCACACTCCTTAAGTCCTTCCCAGTCCTATACCTGGTCACTGGATTTTAAGTGGGCTTAAATGAATGGAGACCTGATTTCCAGTCTGAGCTTTGTCATACATTTGATGTGTCCCGTTTACAGGTTCTTTGCACTACCTGGACCCCAGGTTCCATAGAGGTGGCATAAAGGCAGTCTACCCTATGTAAGGGTAACTAGCCTGTACTGTAAAGATAAAGCCATTTTTGGTGGCCTGAGAAGTAGTTATAAAACATGTCAATATCTAAAATAAATCCCAGTATTATGCAACTACTAAGTGGTGAGCAAACACAGAAGCCCCATCAGACAGGTTATATTATCATCAACTTAACATTTTTGATTGATGTTTCATAAATGATTAAATTATTTTGTCATGAATTATTGACCATAGTGAACCCTCTGTGCTAGACACTGTTCTCTGTGTCTTATGTGTATTGACTCATTTCATCCTTATAACACCAACACCGACCAAGGTGGGTACTATTATTTTCATTCCCTTTTACAGATGAGACAACTGACTCCAAGACAAGTGCTTTGTGAGTGGTGGGGCTGAGATTCAGACAGGCCATGCACTTTATCACTGCTCTCTTCTGCCTCCTATTCAAACACTTGCCAATTTCTCTTTTCCCCATTACTCTGAGGCATGAAAGATTAAATCATTTAACCTCTTTGAGTCTTAATTTCTTTAACCATAAAATGGGAAGCCCAAAGGACCTACCTAATAGGGTTGTTGCAGGGATTAAATGAGAAAATGTGAGAAGACCCTGTTACACAGCACATGCTCCACACATTCTGACTGTTGTAAATGGAGTACATGGCAGTATTTAAATCCTATTCTGGCATGTGTGATGTGTGCAGGCACATGAATGGTTTATACTTGCTCTTTGGGGACATTCTAGGGACAGTAAAACTTGCTATTTGGGGACATTCTAGTAATGACTACAAGAGTTTCTGATACAGGGGCGCCTGGGTGGCGCAGTCGGTTAAGTGCCCGACTTCAGCCAGGTCACGATCTCGAGGTCCAGTGAGTTCGAGCCCCGCGTCAGGCTCTGGGCTGATGGCTCGGAGCCTGGAGCCTGTTTCCGATTCTGTGTCTCCCTCTCTCTCTGCCCCTCCCCCGTTCATGCTCTGTCTCTCTCTGTCCCAAAAATAAATAAAAAACGTTGAAAAAAAAAATTAAAAAAAAAAAAAAAAAAAAAAGAGTTTCTGATACAAATGCAACCAAACAAGTGTTGTCAAGCACTTTCACATACATCTTCTGTGGCAACCCATAGACAGCCTTTTAAATGTTATCATTCCTATTTTGCAGAAGAGAAAACAGAGGCTTGGAGAGGCTGTGTGGATTTCCCAAGGTCACCCAGCTAGAAAGTGGCAGAGCTGGAACTCTAACCCAAGTCCAGTACGCACTCTGGACCATCCCTGTCCCTAACAACCTTTCAGGTTTTCTGATAGACTCAGGTATTTTCACTGGTTGACGGTCAGGCTGAGCAAAGGCAGAGGGAAAATGGCTGAAAACCCCATCCAACCAGTGAGAGCTAGACCCATGTATTGCCAATGCATTTGCATCTCCCACAGTGTTCAGACAGTTTACCATGACTTTTCTGAACCCATGCCAATGAGGTCTTCCTCAGGGTCCTTGTTTTAACAAAAGGTCTCTTTTAGAGATTAAAAAAAAAAAAAGTGCTGCATTTCAATTCCATGAGATCACTCCATACAGCAAGATTGGGATTGCACTATCCCTCTTGCCTCCCATTCCTATTGTCCAAAGAGTCTATGTGATTCAAAAATAAAAAATAAAAAATGATACAAAAAACTAAACAAAAATGGAAATAACCACCCAGATTCATTTTTTTTTCTTTTTTAAATAATGGCTTTAATGAGCTATAATTCACATTCCATAAAATTCACCCTTTAAAAAGTATACAGTTCAGTAATTTTAGTACATTCACAAAGTTGCATGACCATCACCACTATCTAATTCCACAGTATTTTCATTAAGCAGTCACTTTCTATTCCCCACACCCTCAGGCCCTGGCGACCACTAACCTACTTTCTGTCTCTATGGATATGCCTATTATGGACATTTTATCTAAGTAGAGTCATACAATATATGGCCTTCTGTGACTAGCTTCTTCCACTTCACATAATGTTTCCAGAGTTCATCCATGTTGTAGAATGTACCAATATTTCATTCATTTTGATGGCTGAATAATATTGCAATGTATGGATATACCACATTTTGTTTATTCATTCATCACTTGCTGGGAGTTTGGGTTGTTTCCATCTTTTGACTATTTTTTTTAACGTTTATTCATTTTTGAGAGACAGAGTGTGAGTGAGGGAAGGCAGAGAGAGACAGAGACACAGAATCTGAAGCAGGCTCCAGACTCTGAGCTGTCAGCACAGAGCCTGACATGGGGCTCAAACTCACAAACCGCAAAATAATGATCCAAGCCAAATGCTTGGGATCCAAGCATCCCAGATGCTAATGATGTTCAGCATCTTTTCATGTGCTTATTGGCCATTTGTATATCCTTTGAAGAAATGTCTATTCAAATCTGTTGCCCTTTTAAAATTTGTATTGTCTGTTTATTTGGTGATGTTCTTTATATGAGCTCTTTACATATGCTAGTTACAAGTCTTTTTTTTAAAAGTTTATTCATTTCTTTTGAGAGAGGGAGAGAGAATTTCAAGAAGGCTCTGCACTGACAGTACAGGGCTCAATCTCACAACTGCAAGATCATGACCTGAGCTGAAATCAAGAGTCAGATGTTTAACCGACTGAGCCACCCAGGTGCCCCTTGTTACATATCTTTTATAGAAAGTATGGTATGCAGATGACTTATTATGGTTTTGTTTTTCCATTCTCCTAATAGTATCTTTTAAAAAGCAGACATTTTAAAATTTGATGAAGTCTCATTTATCAACTTTTTTCCTTATATATTATGCTTTTGATATCTAAGAAATCTTTACCTATTTAAGGTTGCAAAGGCCTTCTCCAATGTTTTCTTCTAATTTTATAGATCTAGGTTTTACATTTAGGTTCATGATGCATCTTGAATTAATTTTTGTATATATTATGTGGTATGGTTTAAGATTTGTTTTTTTACACACAGACATTCTCAGCAACACACCTGGGAGCTCACAGTGTGTATGAAGTGATCAGTATGATGTTTTAATATTTACATGCCATTTTAATAAAATGAAAGGATCAAAGCCCCTACTTTTAATATATATTAAATTATATATATTACATATGAAATTAAATATTTATGTATATATTCCACTGAATTGCCTTTTATACCTTTGTAAAAAATCAGTTTTCCTTATGTGTGGGCCTATTTCTAGACTCTCTATTCTGTTTCACTGATATATTTGTCTTTCTTGACACCAACACCACTCTGTCTAAAATATAATTTTATAGTAAGTCTTGAAATCAAATAGTGTGAGTTCTCCAACTCTGTTCTTTTTCCAAGTTGTTTCAGCTATACTAGGTCCTTTGCATTTCTATATGAATTTTAGAATCACTTTGTTAATTTCTACACAAATACATCCTAGAATTTTGATTGGTATTGTATTGAACCCATAGATCAATTTAGGGAGGGTTGACATTTTAACAATATGAAATCTCTGTCCTATGAACATGGCATATCTCTCTGTTTACTTAGGTCTTTTTCTTTTTCTTAGCAGTGTTTCATAGTTTTTATTGTAGAGGACTGTCATACCTTTTCACAGGTTCATCCCTAAGTATTTCATATCTTTGATGTTATTTGCTCATCAGTAGTAAAATAGGAAAACAACCAATTTTTAATTTTTTTAATGTTTATTTTTGAGAGAGAGAGAGAGAGAGAGAGAGAGCAAGCTGGGGAGGGGCAGAGAGAGAGGGAGACAGAATTTGAAGCAGGCTCCAGGCTCTGTCTGAGCTGTCGGCACAGAGCCAGATGCAGGGCTCCAACTCAGGAACTGTGAGATCATGACCTGAGCCAAAGTTGGATGCTTAACCAACTGAGCCACCCAGGCTCCCCAAACCAATTTTTGTTTATTCATCTTGTATCCTGTTACCTTGCTAAACTCACTAGCTCCTTTTGTACATTTCATCGCACTTTCCACATAGACAATTATATTGGTTGTGAATAGGCAATCATTGGTTGTGAATAAAGCTAGTTTTACTTCTTCCTTTCCACTCTCAATTGCCTTTCCTCCCTTCCTCCCTCCCTTCCTTTTGCCTTCCCTTCCCTTCTTTTTTTTTTTTTTCTTGATTGCCCTGGCTATAACCTTCAGTACAATGTTTTATAGAAGTGGTGAAACTGGACATTCTTGCGGTACTCCCAATTCTAGGAAGAAAGCTTTTATTTTTTTACCATTAAGTTTTATGTTAGCTGTAGATTTTTTTTTAATTTTTTTTAACGTTTATTTATTTTTGAGACAGAGAGAGACAGAGCATGAACGGGGGAGGGTCATAGAGAGAGGGAGACACAGAATCTGAAACAGGCTCCAGGCTCCGAGCTGTCAGCACAGAGCCTGACGCGAGGCTCAAACTCATGGAACACGAGATCATGACCTGAGCCAAAGTTGGACCCTTAACCAACTGAGCCACCCAGGCACCCCTGTAGATTTTTTATAGTTGCCCTTCTTCAGGTTAAGGAAGTTCCAGTCTATTCAAAGTTTGCTGAGAATTATTACCAATAGCTGTTGGATAGTGTCAAATGCTTTTTTGACCTTCATTGCAATAATATGAATTTTCTCTATTAATTTGTTAATATGGCAAACTAAAACTGATTGATTTTCAAACATTAGACCAACCTTGAATTTCTGAGATAAATTCTGCTTGGTCACCATGTATTATCTATTTTATGTAATGTTGAATTTGATTTGCTAAAATTTTATTCAAAATTTTTTACATTTATATTCATGAGGAATATTGATCTGTAGTTTACTTTCCTTACAATATTATTGTCTGGCTTTGGTGTCAGGATAATGCTGGCCTCATAAAATGAATTGGAAAGTATTCCCTTCTCTTCCATTCTCTGGGAGAGGTTTTTATATTTTCTTTTATTTCATCCTTAAGTGTTTGATAAAATTCACTGATGAAGCCATCTGTTTCTGGAGTTTTCTATATGGGCTAGTTTCTAACTACAAATTCAGTTTCTTTAATAGATATAGAGATATTCAGATGATCTATTTCTTCAATAGTCAGCTTTGGTAATTTGTGTCTTTCAAGGAATGGAAATTTTTCCACTTTAAGTCACCAAATGTATTATTATAAAGTTGTTTGTGATATTATCTTATCCTTTTAGTGTCTGTAGAATCTGTAGTGACATCACTTCTTAATTCCCAGTATTAGTAATTTGTCTTATCTCTTTTTCCCCTAGTCATCATGACTAGAGGTTTATCAATTTTTTGATCTTTTGAAAGGATCAGTGTTGGTTATAATGTTTTTTCTCTATTGTTCTTGCTTTCTATCTCGTTGATTTCTGTTCTGATCTTTATTTTTTTTTCCCTGTATTCCACTTACTTTGGGTTTAATTTGCTTTCTTTTTCTTGTTTCTTGAAGTAGAAGCTGAGATCATTGATTTAAGATTTTTTTTTCTTTTCTAGCATAAGCATTTAGTGTCATAAATTTTCCTGTATTTAGCAGCTTTCACCAAATTTTTAGATGTTGTATTTCCATTTTCATCCAATTCAAAATATTTCCTAATTTTTAAATTTCCTCCTTTATGTGTGGGTTATGGACTGTGTTATTTTCCAAATAATTGGGGAATTTTTCAGAGATACTTCTGTTATGGATTTCTATTTTAATTTCATTGTGGTCAGAGAACAGACTTTGTATGGTTTGAATTCTTCCATTTTACTGAAACCTGTTTTGTGACCCAAAATATTATCTATGTTGGTAAATATTCCATGTATATTTAACAATAATGTACATTCTAATGTGGTTGGGTGGACTATTCCATAAATGACAAATAGATCAAATTTGTTTATAATGTTGTTTAGATCTTCTTTATCTTTAATGAATTTCTGTAAACTTGTTCTGGCAATTATTGAGAGAAGGGCATTGAAATTTCCAGATTTAATTATATCTATTAATCCTTGTGCTGTGTAAGTTTTTGCCTCATATTAGGTTAATAAGCTCATACATTCTTGGTGAACCAACCCTTTTATCATTATGGAATGACATTCTTTATCCCTAGTAACATTCTTTTTTTTTTTTAAGTTTATTTATTTAGTTTGAGAGAGAGAGAGAGCAAGCAGGGGAGGGGCAGAAAGAGAGAGAGAGAGAGGGGGAGAGAGAGAATCCCAAACAGTCTCTACACTGTCAGCATATAGCCCAACATGGGACTTGAACTCATGAACGATGAGATCATGACCGAAATCAAGAGTCAGTTACTTAACTGACTGAGCCACCCAGGCACCCCCTTGTTAACATTCTTTTTTCTGAAACTTACTTCATTCTGAAATTTAATTTGTCTGATACTAATATAGCCATTCCAGATTGCTTTTGACTAGTTTTGGCACTGTATTTTTCATCCTTTTACTTTGAATCTGTTTATGTCTTTATATTTAAAATTCATTTCTGAAAAAAGAAATCATTTCTGTAGGGAATATACAGTCAGGTTTTGTTTTTAAATCCAATCTGACAATCTCTGCCGTTTTATTGTGGTGTTTAGATGATTTATATTTAATATGGTTATTGATATTATTAGATTTAAGTCTGTTATCTTGTCATTTACTTTTTATTTGTGCCATATATTCTGTGTTCTCCCTTCCCACACTCTTTTTTAAAAACTTCTTTGGGATTACTGGAGTATTTCCTAGATTCCATCTCCTTTGTTAATTTTTAAGCTATCATTGTTTGTTTCATTATTTTTAGTGGTTGATTGAGGATTTACAGGGTGCATCTTTAACTTCTGCTCCACCTTTAAATAATATTATTAATTAATAATATTAAGTAATACTATACCACTTTACATATAAGAATGTCATAACAGTATACCTCCATTTCTCTTCTCTTGTCTTTTGTGCTATTATCATAGGATTTATTTTTACTTATGTTATAAACCCCACCACACTCAATTGTTATTATTTTTATTTAAATACTCAATTATATTTTAAAGAAATTTAAATAATGAGAAAAATCTTATGTATTTAGCCATGTAGTTCCCATTTCCAGTGTTCTTCATTCCTATGTGTAGATCCATTATTTCCATCTGGTATCATTTTCTTCTGTCTGAAGGACTTCCTTTAAAATGTATATTGCCTGCATGCTGCTGCTGAATTCTTTTAGTTTTTGTATGTCTGACAAAGTCTTTACTTCACCTACATTTTTGAAATATAATTTTACTGGGTATAGAATATGAGGTCAACAAGTTCTTTTTTTTCACCCAATACTTTAAAGATATTGATCCACCACCTTCTTATTTGTGTTGTTTCTCACAAGAAATGTGCTATAAATTCTTATTTTTATTCCTCTATACATAAGATAACTTTTTCCTCTCATTGCTTTTGAGATTTCTTGTCTTTATCACTAGTTTGGAGCAATTTGATTATAACATGCTTTGGTATAGTTTCTTCGTGTCTCTTGTGCTTAGAATTCACTGAAATTTTTGAATCTGTGGGTTTATAGTATTCATTATATCTAGAATTTTCTTAGCCTTTATTTCTTCAAATATGTTTTCTGTTCCTTATAATTTTCAAGGACTCTTATTACACATATACCAAGACTTTGAAGTTGTACTACAGCTCAGTAATGCTCTATTCTTTTTTTATATAATGTTTTTGTGTTTTATTTTGACAGTTTCTATTACTATGTCTTCAAGCTCACCAATCTTTTTTCCTACAATGTCTAATCTTCCATTATTTTCATCTAGTATATTTTTCACTTCAGACATTGTAGTTTTTATCTCTAGAAGTTCAGTGTGGGTCTTTTTTAGATCTCACATGCTCAACTTAACTTTTTGAACATATGGAATGCAATTATAATAATTGTTTTAACATTCTAGAATATCTACTCATTCTAACATCTGTTTCAGTTCTGGATTGGTTTTGATTGATTTATCTCCTCAATATGTGTCATACTTTCCTGCTTTTTTTGCATGCTTGGGGTTTTTCTATTGGATGCCAAACATTATGAATTTTACCTTGTTAAGTGCTGGATACTTTTATATTATTATAAATATTCTTGAACTTTGCCATGGGACACAGTTAAGTTACTTGGAAGTAGTTTGAACTTTTCTGATTTGCTTTTATAATTTGTAGGCAGGACTAGAGCAGTATCAGTCTATGACTCAATATTTCCCAGTACTGATAAAAGAATCACATGTATGCTCTACCCAATGCCCTGTGAATGAGATTTTCCAGATTGGCAGGTGGGAGCAAGCATAATCCCCAGAATTGTGAAGTGCCAGGCACTGTTTCTTCTAATTGTTTCTGGGTGGTTCTTTCCTATGCCTCGGGTAGCCTCTCACATGTATGCACTGATCAATACTCTACTGGATACCCAAGGGAGACTTTTGGCAGATCGCTGGAGCATCCTGTCTGTTCAGCTCTCCAGTATTCTTCCCTGTGAAATTTAGCCTCATTTGTCTTCCTGGATTCCTAGTTTTGTTTCCTCACCTCAGGGAAAACAGCTCTTGAGGGAAGGGGCTGTGTTTGGTTCATCTTATATCCCCCAGAGCCCAGGACAGAACCTGGTCCTGAGAACTTTGAAATCCATTCTGTGCTGGGGCCAATGACCCATATCAGCTTTTTCCAGGACTGTTCAAACAGCCTCTGTATGGGTCTCCTAGCCTCACTGCCTCCATTTCAGCGCCATTATCTACATAGTCCCCAGTGTGACCTAACACACCAAGTTTGCCATGTCACCCCTCTGCTCTTAAATATCAGTGACTCTGTATCACCTATAGGATGAAATCCGGAGCCACAACCAATTCCAACCCCACCTCCTTCTGCCTGTTCTCTTGCCATTCACTGCCACCTACTTTACCACAGTAGCCATTCCAAATCTCTTACTCTTCCCTTTAACCCTTCCATATCATCACATAAGCTATTCCTTCTGTTTGACAAATTCTCTGCATCCTTTCTGCCTGGCCATTGTCAGCCATCCTTCAAATGTCATATCTCTTGCAAAAGCTTTCCCCTACCCCTTTCAGTAGAAACTGGGGACCCCCACAAGCCTCTATTAAAGTGTGTTTCCTGACTGTACCACAGGCACTGGCTCTCTGTCTTCCCCCATGTAACCGTGAGCTACTGGTGGAAAAGGACCATAGCTGATTAATTTCTGCATCCCCAGAACAGAAGCTCAGCAGATGCTCTCTGAATTGGCCAATTGCTGAATCAGTGTTTGTCAAGAGGAATTACTTAGCACGTATGGATCCCTGACACATTTCACCTTCACTTAGCATCAGCAAATGTATCACATTCTCTGTTTTTTCCATTGCTTCTCCAACACCAGGCTTGAGGGGCTGGTGGATTTATCTGAGAGGATGCCCAGCCCCTGCCTGATTCTGTTTATTGATCTTAGTTAGGCTATGATCTGTTACCCAGCTCTGGATAAGTGCCTTTACTAGTCCTTCTCTTTCCTCTCTCACTTCAGATCTGTCAGCCACAGAAATGTTGTTCTTTCCTTCTCTTTGCTTAGTTCATGCCATACTGATCATTTGTTTACCATTCTGGAAGCCCTTGAATCTCTTTCATGACTCCATGGAAGGCTTTAGAAAAAGAGCTATAACACCAAAGGAGAGAGCATGCCCAGCAACTAGCACAGTGCCTGACACACTGTAAGCACTCATTACACAAATATCTATAAGCAGTTCTCAAATGTAAGCATACATCAGAATCATCCAAAGGCTTGTTAAAACACAAAGCTCTGGGTGCCACCCCCAGAGATTCTGATTCAGTAAGTCTAGAGTGGGGGACAAGAATGTGCATTTCTAACAAGTTTCTGGGTGATGGTGATACTGTTGGTCTAGGTACCACATTTCAAGAACCACTGGTCTTTGGAAAGTATGTAAATGAATAAATGAAAGGGAACTTGTGAAATTACTCACTGTACCCTGGGGACTATATAATTGCAATTAGTTGGCAAGGAATGCACATGGTTGCTGAAGGTTGGAGGTAGTTCACATGTTAAAGAATGGAATCTTGATGAATGCACATGGGACAGGGAGGTTGGGGGGATACATAGAGAAATAAGGGCAGACTAAGGAACAATATAAAGACATGAGGTGACTGTGTGTGAGTAAATTGGCATCCCATATCCAATGTCTCCAGTGATGTTTAGCCAACTCTTACAGATTAGCTGCTTGGTTACCTGCACCTTAATCCAGATCTAGCCACAAATTAAGGAGTCTGCAGAGCAGAAGAGTGTCTAGGCAAGAAAAAAGATACATGCTAGTAAGGAAGTGACATACAGGGCTGCTGGATTAGGTGAACTAGGTCTAGCATCCTAGAGATTTGTTAATGCAGGGAAGAGAAAATATAAGCAGAAATTTTCCTAATTTCTAATTGGTTGTTTTTCATACCTACTCATTCTTATTTCCTTTATGCCTGGTTGGATATATGGGGTTTTTTTGTTTCTTTTTTAAAATGGATGTTATTTATTCATCTCTTTGAGCATCCTAAACATATCTTTTATTGAGTCATTCTTATTTTGTCATGAGCAAATTCATCTCCTGAGTGTTGACTTCTTTTTTTTTTTTTTTAGTTGACACTCCTAGTGTAGTTTTCTTCATGTGTTTTGAAATTTTGGCTTATCTCACATAGTTGCACATTTTCTTCTTTTCTCTGCCCACATCCTTTCCTATTTAGCAGTCTTTTTTTTATTTAAAATTTTTTTTAACATTTATTTATTTTTGAGAGAGAGAGAGAGACAGAGAATGAGTGGGGGCGGGGCAGAGAGAGAGGGAGACACAGAATCCAAAACAGGCTCCAGTCTCCGAGCTGTCAGCACAGAGCCCCACGCAGAGCTCAAGCTCATGAACCATGAGATCATGACCTAAGCCAAAGTTGGACACTTAACTGACTGAGCCGCCCAGGTGCCCCTCCTGTTTAGCAGTCTTGCTAATAATGCCTCCACCTAGAACCCGAGGGCCCCAGTCAAGAATCAGGTGTGAAGTTTGTGGCTCAGGGCCTCCATCCTTCTGCAATTTTTGGAGTGCCACGAGGTTTACAGGCAGCTTGAGCCAAGTCCTGTGTTTGTTTCATCCTATATCCATAGGTTTGTAGCTTGATGTAAACCATTGCTCCGGTCAGGGAGTGATTGTAATGTTTATAAACCCTTTTATGAATGGGGAAGCACCACATTAATTTGATTTCAAGCAGTAAAATCCAATCCGTTCTCATTACCCCACAGGAGCAGAATACCTGATTGTCTCTGTCTGCTTCTAGATCCAGACCTCAGCTGGCTGTGGCTTCATTCCTACTTAGCAGGTATTTTTTATGTTCCATTGTTGGTCCCCTGAGATATTTATTTTATTTTTTTAGTGTTGCTGTGCCTTTTAAATTGTCTCTTTATAGTATATACTTGCCATGCTTTGGTGTGGGTATCTCAAAATGTAAAATTAAAAGCCATCTTAACTAGTAGTCCAAATTGGTTTAGCTCTCAAGAGTTCTTTACTAGTGTTGTTTGGATTCTTCAGTGATTTACAAAAGACTGTATTAGTTTCCTAAGGCTGCCATAACACAATGCCACAAGCTGGACAACTTAAAACAACAGAAATTTCATTCTTTCACATTTCTGGAAACTAAAAGTCTAAAACCAAGACATCAGCAGGGACATGTTCTCTTTGAAGGCTATAGAGGAGGATCTTTCCTTGCCTCTTCATAGCTTTTGGTGGTTGCTGGCAATCCTTAATGTTACAATCACTGCCTCCATCTTCACATGGCATTCTCCCTATATCTGTGTCTCTATTTTCACTTCTTCTAAGGGCACCTGTTATTGGAATGGGGCCCACCCTAATCCAGGATGACCCCATCATAACTAATTACATTTGCAAAGACCCTATTTCCAAATAAGGCCACATTCACACGTTTAGAGCAGCATGAATTTTGGGAGGACACTATTCAACTCAGTACACTAGGCTATTGGCCTAGTGGCCAGCCCTGCTCCTGACTGAGGCAAGGAGGTACTTAGTTTACCTCCCTATTCCCAGCTTTAGCTGAAGCCATTTGGCTCCCCCATTAAATGTTATATTCAAATGTCGGATTGAATTAAGGAATGAGAAGCCATCACTTAACCTTGCTTCAGTCAGAACATTGGAGTTCATGTCCAACAGTACAGATTTGATCAGTAGCAAATCTCCATGTATGAAAGATGGCAAATGGTTTTTTCCCTTTGTACCCTAATACTCCTGAGCAAAGTGCTCAGGTCCAGAAGGACAGGCACAGTTCTTTCAAGAGGTAACCTGGGAATTCATAGTTGGAAAAGGAAGTCCAAGAATACTTAATTTACCTAGCATCATTTTACCTTTTGTTCTGGCAATAAACAATCCCAAGTGGCTAAACTTCCTGCATTTGAACCTGCTTTGTACTGTATTGCTGTTTCTGCCCCACTGTCAGTGGCCATTTCTGATATCTGTCAGCCTCATTTCTAGTAGCTCTGGTCCTCTCTAATGTGCTGCTTCTATGTGCTACAGGCAGAGAGACTTGGCAGCATAACTTGTTAGACATGTGAGTATAAGACAGAGAGACCGTGTGCAAAGCCTGCAGAGTTCTCTGGCAAAGGAAGGGCAGAAGATATAGGATTATTTCAGCTCTTCAGAGACCTTTCTGAGGTTGATAACTTTATGATTCTGTTAGGTGACCTTGGAATAACTGGAGTTTCACTGCAATCTGCAGCATTCACAGACTTTAAGTTTGGACCCAGACTCCCATTTGTACCATTGGAGGCCTAGGAAGGTCAGAGTGGTGAAGCTGCGACCAGCCCACAGATTAGGCTCTTCCTGCTGTTCCATCTTCCTCCATCTTGCCTTACTCAGTGGTTTCCTCCCAGATGCCTAGGGCAGAGCAAGGCTCCCGGTACCGGACCCTGGGTATCACAGCAGGTAAATTCTAGGGGATACTACAGGCAGTATAGCATGGTAGAAAGAAGGGCCTTCAAACCAGCCAGACTTAGGTTTGAATCCCCACTCTGACCACTTATTAGCTTTATGACTTGGGAGAAATAACTTAAACTCTCTGGTCTTGATTTAAATGTGTATAAAATGAGAATAATAATAATGTATACCTTGCATGGATGCTTTTTGGGTATAATTAAGACAAAGCAATAAATGCATTTAACATACTGTAGACACTCAATGGTAGTCTAGCATTCATATTATTGATGTTAGTCTTTTTTTTTTAATTTGTTTGTTTATTTTAAAAGAGAGAGAGCATGCACACAAGCAGGGGAAGGGCGGGGGAGAGAGAGAGAGAGAGAGATTGAGAGAGAGAGAGAGAGAGAGAGAGAGAGAGAATCCCAAGCAGTCTCCTCACCATCATCGCAGAGCCCGACTCAGGGCTCAAACCCATGAACCATGAGATCATGACCTGAGCCGAAACCAAGAGTTGAATTCTTTACCAACTGAGCCACCAAGGACCCCCAGATGTTAGTCTTTTAAATAAAAACTTATTTTATTTTGATAAGAACACTTATAATGATATCTGTCTTCTCAACAAAATTTTAAGTGGACAATATATTATTGCTGACTGTAGGTTCAATGTTGTACTGTAGATCTCTAGTTACTTATCTTGCTTCACTGAAAACTTTATGCCCCTTGATTAGTAACTCCCCATTTGTTCCTCCCATCAGTCCTGGTAACCACTATTCCATCCTTTGATTCTGTGAATTTAACTATTTTAGATACGTCGTATAAATAGAATTGTGCAGTATTTGTTTTTTTCTGTTACTGCTTTATTTCACTTAGCATAATGTTCTTAAGGTTCATCCATGTCATTGCATATTACAGGATTTCCTTCTTTTTAAAGGCTGAATAGTATTCTTTTGTATGCATATACATTTTCTTTATCCAGTCGTCAGTGGACATTTAGGTTGTTTCCACCTCTTGGTTGAATATTGTTCAGTGAATATTGTTGCAGTGAACACGGCAGTGCTAATATCCCTGTAAGATCTTGGTGTCGATTTTTTTTTTGGATAAAGACCCAGAAGTGGGATTGCTAAGTCATATGATACTTCTATTTTAAATTTCTTAAGAAACCTCCATATTGTTTTCCATTGCAGCTATATCTTTTTGCATTCCTACCAACAGTATGCAAGGCTTCCAATTTCTCCACATCCTCACCAATATTCACTGTCATTAGCTTTCTTGGTGAAAGCCATCCTAACAGGTGTGAGGTGATATCTACTGTGGTTTTGATTTGCTTTTTCCTGATGATTAGTGATGTTGAGCATTTTTCATATGTCTGTTGGCCATTTGTATGTATTCTTTGGAAAAATGTCCTTTCCAGTTCTTGGCCCATTTTTAAATAGAGTTATTAGAATTTTTGTTATTGTTGTTGTCGTTTTGTTTTGTTTTGTTTTGCTATTGAGTTGTGGGATTTCCTTATATATTTTGAAGATTAACCACATATCAGTGATACAGTTTGCAAATGTTTTCTTCCATTCTGTTGGTTGTCTTTTCACTCTGTTGATTGTTTCATTTGATGCAGAGAAGCTTTTGTTTATTTGTTTGATGTAGTCCCATTTCATTATTTTTGGCATTGTAGCCTGTGCTTTTGGTGTCATATCCATGAAATCACTGTCAAGACCAATGAAGCTTTTCCCCTATGTTATCTACTAGTTTTACAGTTTCAGGTTAAGTCTTTAATCCATTTTGAGTTGATTTTTGTGTATGTGTAAGGTGGGGGTCAGTTTCATTCTTTTTAATGTGGATATCCAGTTTTCCCAACACCATTTTGTTGAACTGACCATCCTTTCCCCATTGTATATTTTTGGTACCCACGTCAAAGATCAGTTGACTGTATATGTGTGGATTTATTTCTGGGCTCTCTATTCTATTCCATTTTTCGCTGTATATGTCTCTATGCCAGTGCAATACCATTTTGATTACTGTACGTTTGTAATATATTTTGAAATCAGGAAATGCGATGCCTCTAGCTTTGTTCTTTCTCCAGAGTGATTTGGCTACTTGTGGTCTTTTGAGATTCCATATGAATTGTAGAATTTGTTTCTTCCATTTCTGTAAAAAAAGCCACTGGGATTTTGATATGGATTACATTGAATCTGTGGACTGCTTTGGGTAATATGGACATGTTAACAGTATTAGTTCTTCTGATCTATGCATATCTTTTAATTTATTTGTGTCTTCTTTAATTTATTTTTTTCTTTTTTTAATCTTATTTATTTATTTTGAGAGAGAGAGAGAGAGTGCACATGCAAGTGAGAGAGGGGAGGGGCAGAGAGAGGGAGAGAGAAATCCAAGCAGGCTCCATGCTGTCAGTGCAGAGCCCTAAATGGGGTTCAGATTCACGAACCATAAGATCATGACCTGAGCTGAAACCAGGAGTCAGACACTTAACTGACTGAGTCACCCAGAAGCCCCTAATTTATTTCTTTTTTTTAAAGTGATCTCTATGCCCAACATGGGGATTGAACTCACAGCCCCAAGATCAAGAGTTGCATACTCTACTGACTGAGCCAGCCAGGGACCACTAATTTCTTTCGGTTTTTTTTAGTTTTTAGTATACAAGTCTTTTACCTCCTTAGTTAAGTTTATTCCTAGGTATTTTATTATTTGTGGTGGAAATTGAATTGTTTTTCTAATTTTCTTTTCAGATAGTTCAGAGTTAGTATATATAAACTAAACTAATTTTTGTATGTTGATTTTGTGTCCTGCAGCTTTATTGAATTTGCTCATTAAAGTTATAACAGTTTTTTTTTATGGAGTCTTCAGGGTTTTCTACATATAAGATCATGTCATCTGAGAACAAGGACACTTTTACTTCTTCCTTTTCTATTTGGATATGCCTTTTATTTCTTTTTATCACCTAATTATTTTGGCTAAGACTTCCAGTACTACATTGAATAGAAGTGGCAAGAGTGGGCACTCTTGTCTTATTCCTGGTCTTAGAGGAAAATCTTTCCATTTTTCACCATTGACTATGATGTTTTAGTTGTGGGATGTTCATATATAGTCTTTATTATGTTGAGGTTCTTTTCTTCTATTCTTAGTTTATTGAGAATTTTTCTCATGAAAAGGTGTTGAATTCTGTAAAATGCTTTTTCTGTATCTATTGAGATGATCATGTGATTTTTGTCCTTTATTCTGTTACTGTGTTGTGTTACATTACTCAATTTGCATATATTGAACCATCCTTGCATCCCAGGGATAAATCCCACTTGGTCATGTTGTAAGATCCTTTTAACGTGCTGTTGAATTTGCTAGTTTTGGTTTGCTAGTATTTTGTTGAAAATTTTGCATCTATATTTATTAGGTATATTGGCCTGTTGCTTTCTTATGATGTCTTTGTCTGGCTTTGGTATCAGGATAATTCTGCCCTCCAAGAATGTGTTTGGAAATATTCCCTCCTCTTCCATTTCTTGGAAGAGTTTAGGAAAGCTTGGATTAGTTCTTTAGTATTTGATAGAATTCACCAGTAAAGCAATTTGCTCCTGAGTTTGTCTTTGTTGAGAGTCTTTAAATTATTTTTAAAAATTTTTAATGTTTATTTTTGAGAGACAGAGCATGAGTGGGGGAGGGGCAGAGAGAAAGAGAGACACAGAATCCAAAGCAGACTCCAGGCTCTGAACTGTCAGCACAGAGCCCAATGCCAGGCTCAAACTGTGAGATCATGACCTGAGCCAAAGTCAGACACTTAACCAACTGAGCCACCCAGGCTCCCCAGGAGAGGTTTTAAGTTATTAATTCAATCTCCATACTAGTTATAGGTCTGTTAAGACTTCTTTTTCTTCATAACTGAGTCTTGATAGGTTGTGTGTTTCTAAGAATTTATTTATTTCTTCCAGGTTATCCAGTTTGTTGGCATTTAATTGTTCATAGTAGTTTCTTATGATCCTTTGTATTTCTGTGACATCAGTTGTAATATCTCTTCTTACATTTCTAATTGTATCTACTTACTTCTTTCCTTTTTTCTTATTTTAGATAAGGGTTGTCAGTTTCACTTATCTTTTTAAAAAACCAATTCTTAGTTTTGTTGATTTTTCCTTTTTTTATATTTTCGATTTCACTTATTTCTGCTCTAATCATTATTTCATTCCTTCTGCTAACCTTAGACTTAGTTTGTTCTTCTTTTCCCAGCTCGTTGAGGTGCAAAGTCTTTTACTTGAGATCTTTCACTTTTTAAATATAGGCACTTATTGCTATGAACTCCTCTCTTAGTACTGCTTTTGTTGCATCCCATAAGTTTTGGTATATTGTGTTTTTGTTCTCATTTGTCTTGAGGTATTTTCTAATTTATTTTTTATTTCTTCTTTGACTCAATGCTTTTTCAAGACTGTAGTGTTTAACTTCCACATATTTGTGAATTTTCCAGTTTTCTTTCACTATTGATTTCTAGTTTCATTCCATTGTGGTCAGAAGAGATATTTGGTATGACTTCACTCTTCTTAAATTTATTAAGACTTGCTCTGTGATCTAACGTGATCTATCCTAGAGAAAGATTTGTGTGTGCTTGAGAAAAATGTTTATTCTGCTGCTGTTGGGTGAAATGTTCTCAGTATACCTTTTAGATCCATTTGGTGTATAGTGTTGCTCAAAGTCTCAGTTTCCTTATCTTCTGTCTGTATAGTCTAGCCATTATTGAAGGTGGAGTACTGAAGTCTGTTACTATTATTGTTTTGCTGTTTACTTCTGCCTTCAGTTATGTAAATGTTTGCTTTCCACCTTTAGGTGCTCTGATATGGGTACATATATATTTATAATTATATCTCCTCGGCAGTTCAACACTTTTATCATTATATAATATCCTTCTTTGTCTCATAACAGTTTTAACTTTAAAGTCTATTTTGTGTGATAAAAAGCATAGACACTCCTGCTCTCTTTTGGTTACCATTCACATGGAATATCTTTTTCTATCCTTTCACTTTCAGCCTATTGTGTCTTTAAATATAAAATGAGTTTCTTGTTGACTGCATATAGTGGGGTCTTCTTTTTCTTATCCATTTTAGCCACTTTTCACTCTGTGTCTTTTGATTGCAATTTAATCCTTTTACATTTAATGTAATTATTGATAAGGAAGATTCACTATTGCCATTTTACTAATTGTTTTCTGTTAGTTTTGTAGTTCATTTTTCTGTCTTGTCCTCTCTTTCCTCCTCTTCCTCTCTCTTCCTTTGTACTTCATTGATTTTTTACATTGATATGCTTTGATTCCCTTCTTTTTTCTTTTGTGTAGCATCTATAGGTATTTGTGTGTGTGTGGTTACCTTGGAGCTTAAATAAAATATCTTATAGTTATTACAGGCTATTTTAAGTGATAACAAGTTAACTTCAGCAATATACAAACACTCTGCACTTTAATTTCTCCCAATATGCTTTGTTATTGCCACAATTTACATCTATTCATATTGTGTATCTTTAAATAAATTCTTAGTTATAGCTGTTTTTTAATACTTTTGCCTTTTAACTTTTATAGTATAATTAGAAGTGATTTATCTATCACTATTACAATAATACAGTATTCTATATTTGTCTATACATTTAACTTTACCAATGAGTTTCATACATTCTTATGTTATTATGTTGCTGCTTACCATCCTTTCATTTCAACTTGAAAAACTCTCTTTAGCATTTCTTGTAAGGTAGGTCTAGTGGTGATGGATTCTCTCAGCTTTTGTTTATTTGAGAAAATCTTTATCTCATTTTCACTTTGGAAGGACAGTTTTGCCTGGGTAGTATTCTTTGTTGGAAGTTTTTTCCTTCACCATTTTGAATATATCATCCCACCCTTTTGTGGCCTGCAAGGTTTCTTCTGAAAAATAAGTTCATAACCTAACAAGAGTTTCCTTGTATGAGACAACTCACTTTTCTTTTGTTGCTTTCAAAATCCTCTCTGTCTTTGATTTTTGACAATTTGATTATAATGTGCCTCAGTATGGATTTCTTTGGGTTCATCGTATTTGTTGTCTATTGGGCTCTTTGGATCTGGATGTCCATTTCCTTCTGCAGAATTGGGATGTTTTCAGCCATTTTTTAAAATGAGCAATATAGATAGATAGATAGATCTTCTTAATTGTTTCTCATAAGTTCTTTAAGCTTTCATCATTATTTTTCATTCTTTTATTGCTCCTCTGACTAAATTGTTTTCAATAACTTTTGATTCAAGTTTTTTCTTTCTTTCTTCTGCTTGGTCTAGTCTGCTGTTGAACCCCTCTAGCAAAATTTTCAGTGCAATTATTTTGTTTTTAGGCTCCATTATTTCTGTTTAGTACTTTTTTTATATTTTCTATTTCTTTATTGAAATTTTCACTCTGTTCATGCATTGCTTTGTTGACCTCAGTGCACATCTTTATGATAATTATTTCGAATTCTGTCAGACAAATGATATAACTCCATTTCATTAGGGTCAGCTTTATCATGTTCCTTTGTTTAGAACATCTTTGTCTAATTCTTCATTTTATTTAACCCTCTGTGTTGGTGTCTGCACATTAGACAAAGCAAGCACCTCTATTAGTCTTCACAAACTGGCCTCAGACAAGAGAAGACTCTCACCAATCAGCCTAGCCAGAGATTCTGGGGGCCTCTACCAACTTTTTCCTTCCCCTACCAACTGTGCTTTTTTTACACTCACTCTGTGCTGAGCAAGGAACTTTGGAGCTATGGCACCTACCAGTCTAAACCACCATCTCCATTTCCCCTAGATGGCTAAACTGCACTGGATCCATCCAAGTTCCACATCTAGCAAGAAAGAAGCAAGTCCTCTGGGTAGCTTCTTTAGAAAAGCTGGGGTGCTGGATGCAGAAACCTACCTCCTCCTTCCCCTGAGAGAATCTGGGTGCCAAGGGGTTTCTCCCTGATCATATAGCACTTTACTGGATGCAGGGACTCTGGTAAGAGGGTGTCCCAAGCCTTCCTACTGGCCTTAGAGAGTGTGGTTTTATGTTCACCTGGGATACAGGAGCCTTTCAATTCATTTCTGGATTTCTAACAGAAGGGAATTTGTTCATAAATTGTTGTTGAATTAGTGTGTTTGTGAGGGGAAAACAGGGCACAGGGCTTCCTACTCCATCATCTTATTTACATTACTCTGGATGTTAATCTTCTGTTCATCCATTTACTCAGCATCAGAAAATTCTTATAGTTTCCTGTCTTTTCCTCTCTTTTCAGACACAGTAGCACAAGAGACAAACAGCCTTCTGTTCCTGCTAAGAGATTGCTAATAAGCACTAGTCCTCAGCTCTATGAGATGCAGAATGAGTCAGTAATACAGCCACAGGCTTTAGGACAGTAGGCATATATGACCAGCTCTCTCTCACTTTGCCTCTGGACCCTTTTCTCCTAACACTATGACTCTCAGGGCTATAGACAAGCAAGTCCAAATTGGCAGCTCACCCCTCCAGGGGGACCCAGGGGACAAGAAGCCCTCAAGCTCAGCATCTCACAAGTACTCAGAAGATATAGGCACAACTGTTCTCTACCCTTTGAAGAACTTCTTGAAGACCTTCAGAAGCAGAAGGAAGGTCTTATTCCCTACCCTTCCTCCTATCCACATCTTCTACCTGCCCGTTTACCACCTCAGTCATCATCTGAGGAAACAGATGGATAAGCAGCTACTGTTACAGAAAGGCCAACATGAAGATTCCAATACTGGGGCCATGTTGCTGGTCAGAATCCATCAGCCATTTGCAATAGCATTTTTGATGTTTTCAAATCATTTCTTGACTATTTTTTAAATCCAATACCCATTTTAGAGATGAAGAAACTAAGGCAAAGAAGGAAGAGGATCCCTGAGTGAGTCAACAGCTGAAGTGGGGCCAGAGCCCTGGTTTCTTGCCTCTTTTGGCTCCTTCCATTCTATGTGAGCCCTGAAAGTTTGGAATGAAGGATTCAGAAGATGGTGACCTGTATGTCTACTACCTGTTAATTAGTCAGCCTGAACTTCTTTGGAGGCCCTAGGAACTCAGGGCTTCACTCTAAACAAAGGACTGGCCAGGATGTGGAAAGGGAAGGCCAATGTCTTCATCCTGGTTTTGTCACTCAAGCTCTAGACTCCTAGATATCACACACTGGCCATGTATGAAGAGTGATCCTGGAGAGAAGGGTACCCAGGGAGGTCAGGAGCAGAGCTTGGGTGAGAAACCAGACCCTCACCTTCTCTGTGTCACTACAGGGCACTTACACATTCTGCCCTGCTATGGTTGCCTTTCTGAGCTTCACTTTCCCCATCTGTAAAGTAGATTTAACATTCTCATCAACTGTCTTATAGAGGCTATTAGAAGGCTCAGAGGTGATAGGGTTAAGTGAGTCATCTGTAATCTCTGAAGTAGTATCTGCACCTGACTTGGCACTCAATCCCATTCATGGAGCAGCTACTGGGAGACAGGTGCCAAGTTAGGCATTGTATGTGAATCATCTCCAACTAGGCCTCAGACGACAAGTGACTTTTCCAATGACACTCAGCTGTTCACTGACAGAAATTAGATGAGAGCCTTTTCTGATCAGTCCCAGAGGTCTGACACTGAGCTGGAGGTCATATTGCTGTGTGCATAAGGTTGTTAGATTTAACAAAGAAAGGACCCCAGTTACATTTGAATTTCAGATAAATAATAAACAATTTTTAGTGTAAGTATATACATTGAGATATTTGGGACACAGTTATACAAAAAAATTATTTGTTTATCTAAAATGCAAATTTGACTGGGCATGCTGTATTTTTTTCAGCAACCATATGTGTATATGGAGTTGGCATTGCAGGAGCAGCAGGTAGGCAGGCTGTCTATATATTCATTTTGAAGCATCTAGTCAGTAGGCAATATGCCAGGGAAAGAAATGATCTCCCCACCAAAGCAAGTCACTGGTACTGTTCTCAGCTTGGGGCTACCATAAACTATGGTACTGATGAAAAAGCCTGATACTTTGTCCTGATGAAAACCCTCACCTAGGCTTAGGGCCCTTCTTTTTCCTTTCCTAACTGTTCCCAAGACCCTATTTTTTCCATTTATTGGGACCCCTTTTGGGGTTATTTTTAAAATATTTTATCAAGGATAAGAAGGATATTTTAAAGATAGGCAAAGGTTTAAATTCTAAGTCCATCTAAAGATGAGGACTAGGATTTTTAAGAAGTGTTGCTACCTGTTTCTGGCCAAGATGAAATAACAGATATCAAATTTACTCTCCTTCCTAAACAATCAACAGACAATATATATTTTTAAAAACCAGTATTTTTCAAGATGCTGGATATCAGGTAATGAAAGACAAAGATGGGACACAAATGAAGTGAGTGCTACAACTGTCCCAGCTTATTGCCTAGAGAGAGATGCCAGGCTGTGGGACAGGGAGGGAAAATCCAGAAAAGAGCTTGGTGCTTAGCATATGGAAGGAAGCCTAAGACAAGTACACAATGCCAGAGCAAGTGACTTCTTTCACTTTATATGTTGTACTAGTTTCCTATAGCTGCTAAAACAAATTGCCACCAACTTAGTGGCTTAAAATAACACAAATATATTATCTTACAGCTCTGGAGATCAGAAGGCAGAAATGATTTGGCAGGACTCCATTCCTTCTGGAGGTTCTAAGGGAGAATCTATTTCTTTGCCTTTTTGAGCTTCTAGAGGCGCCCATATTCCTTGGCTTGTGGCCCTACATCACTCCACTTCTGCTTCTTTCATCACATCTCCTTCTCTGATAACAACCCTCTTGCATCCCTTATAGAGACCCTGTGATTACATTTAAAGCTAATCCAGAAAATCTAGGATTATCCCTCCAACTCAAGATCCTTAAGTCAGTCACATTTACAAAGTCCCTTTTGGCATGCCAGGTAACATACTCCTAGGTTCTGAGGATTAGAACATGGACATCATCAAGGAGCATTATTCAACCACAGTGAGAAGGGTGCTTATGTTTTCATGAATAAATGATGATGATAAGGCCATTTTATTTTGAGTACTTACTATCTGCCATAGAGTTTTGCATTTAACTCTTACAGGGACCCTAAAAGGGTATTATTCCATCCTTATCCTTTCAGTTGCCAAAACAACCCAGCTAGGAAGTGGGGGACCTGGGGGAAGCTTCTATTCTGAGGGGTATACCTACTTCCTCATGTCTGTTCCTAAACAGCTGACCACTTATGTTACAAAGTTCTATGTTAATATTCCATCTTCTGCATTTCTGTTTTTGAAAACAGCTTTAATGTTTTTGCAGAGAAAAATGATACATGCCCATTTAAAACTGAAAACAATAGTGAAAGTGCAAAGAAAAATTAAGATCACACTAAATCTCATTTTCCAAAGATAACTATTGTTAATGTTTGGCGAACATTCTCCAGACTGCTGTCTATGCATCATAGATATGCTGTTCTATAAAGCACTTAATCTCCACCCTACATTGTGACTATCTTCCCATATCAGTACTTGTCAACTCCTTAAAACAGGCCAGCTGAGTCAAAGGCTGTGTACATTGTACATGTTAGTACACATTGCCAAACAGCCTTCAAAATGTATCAATTTGCAGTATTTACCAAAATCGCAAGACCTTCGCTGGTTTAGTCAACCTTTTATTTTATTTTTTTTCCTATAATTTATTGTCAAATTGGCTTCCATACAACACCCAGTGCTCATCCCAACAAGTGCCCTCCTCAATGCCCATCACCCATTTTCCCTCTCCCCCGCCCCCTATCCACACTCAGTTTGTATTTAAGAGTCTCTTGTGGTTTGCCTCCCTCCCTCTCTGTTTGTAACTATCTTTGGCAATTTGATGGGTGGAAAATAACATCTTTTCTTGGCATTGCTTTGATTATTATTGATAACATCTTTCCACACATTTATTGGCCATCTACACTTATTCTCTTGGGGAATGGTCTATTCAGGGCCTTTCCCTATTTTTCTATTGGGATGTTTGCTCTTTTCCTTATGATTTGCAAGAGCTCATTGTGGAGAGGGCTATAAAGCCTGTGTCATATCTGTGGCAAATATTTTTCTCACATTGTGTTATTTTATATATTTTTTATATACCGCGTATGACATATATAATCTGGTTTATGGCATTTTCTGCCTAGAAGGTTTTCATGTATATGCAGTCAAATTAATGACCTTTCTCTCTATGGCTTCAAGGTTTTCTGTTGCATTTAGGAAAACCTTCTGTAACCCCAAATGAGAATTTCTATAATGAAAAGAGCTCCATGTGTTCTTCTTGTACTTTTATGGCTTCATATTTAACATGGGAAGTCTATGGCACATTTGGAGTTTGTTTTGTGTAAGGATTGAGGTAGAGGTGTGACTATAGTTTTCTAAATAGCTATCACCATTTATGGAGTAATACATCCTTTTAACACTGATTTTAAATAGCACCTTTATCATACACTAAACTTGCATATATACTTGGATATATTTTTGGACTTTCTGTTCTAATCAATTGATCTTTTTTTTTTCCCCCTGTGCAGGAACTTTTTGCTTCCCTAGCTGGTAGGGAGAGTTTGTCCTCATTGTTCTTATTTCTGAATATTCATGGCATGTGCTTATTCTTCTAGATGATCTTTTGAATAGTTTTATCCAGTTCTGAAAATCCTTTTGCAATTTTTATTGAGATTTTATTGAATTTACAGATCAATTTATGGATAATTGGTGTATTTTCTTTTTTAAATGTTTTTAAATATAATTTATTGTCAAATTGGTTTCCATACAACTCAGTGCTCATCCCAACAAGTGCCCTCCTCCCTGCCCATCACCCACTTTCCCCCCTCCCCTATCCCCCATCTGCCCTTAGTTTGTTCTCAGTCCTTAAGAGTCTCTTATGGTTTGGCTCCCTCCCTCTCTGTAACTTTTTCCCCCTCCCCCTCCCCCATGGTCTTCCATTAAGTTTCTCAAGATCCATGTATTTTCAGTGTTGACTTTTCATACTCAAGAACAAAGCATGTTTCTCCATTTCCCCAAGTCTTCCTTAATGCCCCTTCATAGAGCTTTATAGTTGTATTTCCTGTGGTTGCTGTAACAAATTATCACAACCTGGGTGGTTTAAAACAACCAGAATTTATTCTATCACAGTTCTGAAGACCAGAAGTCCAAAATTCATATCAGCAGGCCAAAATTAACGTGTCATCAGGGCTGCAGTCCTTCCAGAGGCTCCAGGAGAGAATCTGTTCTTTATCTCTCCCAGCTTCTAAGGCTCTGGCAGTCCTTGGTTTATGGTTACATCGAGCCAATCTCTGCCTCCACAGTTACATTGTCTTCTCTGTGTGTCAGTGTCGCATCTCTTCCTGGCTACCTCTTAAAAGGATACATGTGATTGCTTTTGGTCCCACCCAGATAATCTAGAATAATTTCCCTATATCAAAATCCTTAAATTAATCATATTTGCCAAGTTACTCTTTCCATATAAGGTCACATTTACAGGTTCCAGTCTGGGGGCCATTATTCAACCTACAACACTACTTTTTGCTACCACTTAGGTTTTGAAGCAGTGTATTCCCATGGCTGTAACTCTTCTTTAAACACCTACTAGTCTCTCTTTTATTAAGCAAGTCATGAATAATAATAAAATTAATCGATTGATTGATTGATTGATCTCTGCTTGATCTAGAGATGGGAGTAAGGAGAGGGTCCTGGAGGGGTACTGTGGAGCAGAGGACAGTTAAAACTATGTCAGAACTCACTATAAAGATCTGACTCTTTGATTCCTGAATTCCCAAACCTGGAGGTCTCATCCTCTGCCCTAGTTTTGAGACCCAATTTCTCAATTGCCTCTGAAAGTGATATACTAACTGGTATGCATTGAACACAAATTCATGTTTGCATATGCTGAGTGAACAGGGAATTGTGGAGACAGATTCCCTAACTTGTGCCCTTACCCTGAGACAACCTCTTAAAACTGTATTCTTTGCCAGCTTGGAAGGCAGCAGGCAGAATGGCGAGGTGGCTGAGTTGGAGTCAAGAAAGCTGAATTTTGACCCAGCTGTATTCCTGCTAGCTGGATGTGACTGATCACTTAGCTTCTCTGGGCCTCACTTTCTTTGTCTTTGAATGGGGATGTCGATATCTTTGTTGCCTACCTCACAGGGCAGAGGCCAAGCATGCATGACTTTTACCCACCTGCAAGAGTACAGCTTGTGCAGAGTGAACACTGATGGCCATCTGAGCACATACTCCCAGGCGGCAAGTGGTGGACTGACCCAAAGTCTGGGCAGGCCGTGTAGGAGGAAGCAGACCCCTTGGAGACATCAAGCCAGGCCTGCAGTGAGGTACATGTGCTCACATACCACCCCTGTCTCTTAGCAGCCCAGACCTGGGGCCTGGTAGCTGAGAGATTTGCTGCTCATGTTGAGCCTTGTAAATGAATAAAGTAGGTAATTTCACATTGATATGACAACTACAGGAGAGATTTTGCCCCTGGTTGCTTTGTTGCCTGGGGTTTCCTTGTAGCCAACGTTAAGGCCACAATTTCTATATTCTTTCCTATCTCTCTCTACCTCCCCATAGAGGTGGGAGTGGTAGGTGGAAATTAAGAAAAATCTACATTCCTTGGGAAGATTAGTGAGTTTGGCTTTTTGGAATAAATCTGAGTCCTGAATGAACACATTGTTAATGTGGTATCTAGGGGAGAGCAGAAAGAAAAATGGCATACTGTGCACTATCTTGGATTCCAGAAAGAGAAAGCCAGTTTGTGAGTGCTAAGGCCTCCTGTTAGCTGGCCTTCTGCTCTAAGGCATCCCTGTGGCCCCTCCTCTGCCCCACTGGGATAGGCCACCTGAATCCTCAGTCCTGTATTTCTCCAGTGTCATGCCCTGATGCTCCAACAACCACATAAAAGGGCTATCTTCCCCACCCCAAGCCCAGTGCCCCTAATGTTCTTCTTCCTACCCTGACTCACAACTGTATCCTTCCCCGCTCCCATGCTGGCCTCTGCACTCACTGAGAAGCCACCACAGTGCCCTTAATAGCACATGGCTTCAGCATCTGTGGAGAACAGCAGTGAGGACCATCCAAGTGCTGGGGTGCTGAAAAGCACAGGCATTCAGATCCCATTGCCCATGGAGCATGCAGTACTCCAAGGATGAGGCAATCCATATCATCCCCAGGCTAAGTTCCCAGAGGTCCCTAAGACCACCAAATAAGCTGCCCCAGAGCCCTGTTGGCTGCCTACCTCACCCTCACCTGCTGCCATTCTCCATCATCACATATACCAATCTGCTTCGGGCGCACTGTCCCATGGGTGCCCTTTCTGTACAGAACAGGAAGTTACTCCCTTCCCACTTGAGTGAACCTTGGGGCCGGCCAGCTTTCTCTGTGCTATGTGATGATTTCTGTCACCCACTCAGGGTAAAATTGTCCCTTACCTGTTTCCTTCAGGTCCCCAGCCCAGAACAAGCCTCTCTAAAGCAAAGTGAATTGGGTAGAGTCTCCTCAAGGTCCAGGAAAGTGAACATTTAGTGGTTGTTGTTCCCTGACTAATGCTGACTCAAATCCAAGAATCCACAGTTGGTCGAACTTCCTCATTCCTTAATTGGGGAAACTGAGGCACAGGGAGATCACATCTCTAGTCCTCATCAGGGTTGAATCCAAGTCTCTTGATTTCCAGTCCTGTCCTCTTTGTACCTCACCACCCTGCTTGCCCTTTGGGCACGTGGCTGACAGGGCCAGCCTTCCTCAGCTTACCGCTCTCAAAATAACTTTGACAAGAACTCAGATTTCACAGTCATGTCAGTGGGGTGTTAAATGTGGGCGTGAAGGGTGGCTGAACAGTGGCATCTTTAACTTATTGGGAGTCAGCCTATAACTGCGAGGCTCAGAGCCAACAGCTGCGAGCCTGACAGGCCTGGATCCCGTGGCAGTGGAGACAGATTCACCTTAGGGAGCCCAGTAACATCAGAATGGACTCCAGTAAAAGAACATGTTTTTTTGCTTTGATAAACAAAGGGGTTGTAGGGGGTGGCCATGGGGAACTACCAAGCAGGTATAAGAGTACCTCTCAAGTTTGAGCCCCTAGGGCCTTCCCAGGGTATCTTGGAAACTTCCATCAGCCAGTTGTCAAAGTGGCCGTTAATCCTGCTGAGTGCAGAACTGGGGGACTGGAGTGTTCCCTGGGGCTGAAACTGAGACAGGCCTGTAGCAAGAATGCTTAGTGTAAACTTATTTACTCTTCCAAAGCCCAAGCAACCTGGGCACAGAAAGCAGCTAAGCAAAGATGAAGGCCCCTTAAAGCACTGGGCAGACTGTGCTGCCGTGATCTTGTAATCTCCTGTGAAGAAAGGATTATGGGTCCACCATGCAAACAGCCAGAGGGAGGGCCAACTGCAGTGGTGGCTCTTGAGCTACACACAGTGTGAGAGCCAAGAGGTACAGTGTCGGTATTCTTGTCAACGTCCTTGTTATCATTGTGGCCCTCCAAATGACTACCGGCCATTTAGTGCCTTCTATGTGCCGAACATGTGGTAAGCATTCACTTCTACCCTGATTCTCTCAAACACCCTGTGAAATGGGTATTGGAGTTAGCTATCTTTTATAGATAAGGAAAGCAAGGCTCAGAGAGATGAAGTTACTCACCAGCCTCCCAACTGGTAAGCAAATGGCAATGAGGTAAATGGGACCTGGCTCTTGTTCTCAAGATATCAAGATAGAGACGGAGTAAAAGGCGAAGAACTCCCATTTATTGGGTATCCACTATGCTCCAGGAATGGTACATGCATTTTTCCGTTTAATCCTCAAAATAGCCCCACGAAGATGTTACTATTAATATCTCCCAGTTTATGGGTCAGGAAAATGCAATCTGCTAAGTTAAGCAACTTGAACAAGGTATCACAGCTAATAAAAGGAGAACTGGGATTCGAACCACTGAGCCAGTGGTTCTCAAACTATTTTGTCTCTTTTTGTATTCTTAAAACTTATTGAGGGCCAATCCACAGACACAGAAAGCAGATCAGGGGTCACCAGGGGCTGGAGGGATAATAGAACACTCCAGTGACTGCTCAGTGGGTATGGAGTTTCATTTTGGGGTGCAAAAAAATGTTCTGGAACCAGATAGAGGTGATGGTTGCACAACATTGTGAATGTAATAAATACCAATGAATTGTAAAATTTTAAATGGTTACAAAAATAAAATGGTTAATTTTATGTCATGTGAATTTCACTTCAATTGAAAAAGAGGTAAATGAACAACAACAACAAAATTTGTTGTGGACCCCAAAGAGTTTTTATTTGTGTGGGTTATAGATCTCTGTATTAGCCTTATTAGCAACACAACTGTTAAAATATTTATTTATCTGTCTATCTATTTATTTTGAAATTAAAATAGTAAACTTATTTCCTGTGAATATAAATAATATTTTAGGGGCACCTGGGTGACTCAGTCAGTTAAGCGTCTGATTCTTCATTTTGGCTCAGGTCATGATCTTACAGTTCATGAGTTTGAGCCCCGCATCAGGCTCCACGCTGTCAGTTTGGGATTCTCTCTTTCCCTCTCTCTCTGCCCCTCCCCCACACGCACACGTGCATGGTACTCTCTCTCAAATAAATAAACTAAATAAATAAATAAATAAATAAATAACATTTTAATGAAAATAACTGTATTTTCCAAAACAAAAACTCATACTGAAAGGAGTTGCATTATTTCACATTTTTTTTCAAATTTCACTAATATCTGGCTTGATAGAGGACAGCTAGATTCTCACATCTACTAAATTCAGTAATGATATATTCGTATGGTTGAAGTATGTGAAGGAAATCCAGCCTCACACAGATAGCAGTTGGAGAAGGAAGGAATATTTTAATTGACTTTTCATATAATTGTTGACATTCTTCTTTGATATGACACCATTACTCGACCAGTAGTTGTTTCTTACAGGTTAAGTGCAGTGTGGAATGTGAAATTATATTAATGAACTTCCCATACCTGACTCCACTGAGCCCCCACAGGACTCTCTTATCCTTTGAATGGATCTTTTACACAGCTGTGGGTTAGTAACATCCTACTTCAGTCACCTGGGAAATATAAGTGCCCTTGACTTATGCAGAACTTCCCATATGTTGATACATTTCACTCTACAACATCAAAAAAATCACATTTTGTTACCATAACCATCCATCTCATTGGAAGAAGTCTTTAAGTATTGGGAAGCTGTCAACTTGGATACAAGTTTTTCAAATTTTTAATTTTGGCTTTAAAGCTGAAATTTTATCATTGGCAAAAAATACTATCAGTTGTTTTCCTTGAAGTGATGGGCTCACTTTGTTCATTTACGAGAAAATGTCTGCCAAATACCCAAATCTGAATAACATTAGTTAGTCATTCTTTCAAGTAAATATGATGTTCTATGAAAAATCAGCCAATTCAGTTCACAATTCAAAACAATCACACGGCTGCTCTGCCTTGAGTCAACTGTTGTGCTTTGATTTCCAGCAGAAGTGCTTTAAGCCTATTTCCCATTTTGTCACACAGAATTTTTAAAATATGGGTAGTCAAGGGTCAATATTTAATAAAGTTAATTATTACTGCTTTGCTGACAACATTCTTAAGTGAAGCTGGTTTGTTGTTTTTGTTTTTTTTTTTTAACTGCAACCACTTGGCAGTGAAGAATCCAATGACAGCTAGTACAATTTGGTGCCACTGCCCTGATTCACACTCAGGCATCTGCTGTTTTACTCACTACTGCTTTTTTTTTTAAGTATAATTAACATGCAATGTTATTTTAGTTTCAGGTGTATAACATATTGATTCAACAATTCTATACAATTCTATACATTACTCAGTGCTCACCACAGTAAGTATAGTCCCCATCTGACACCATACAAGGCTATTTCAATATTATTGACTATATTCCCTATGCTGTACTTTTCATCCCCATGACTTACTCGTTTTATAACTGGAAATTTATACCTCTTCATCCCCTGTACCTTTTTTACCCATCCTCCCACCTACCCATCCTCTGGCAACCATCAGTTTGTTCTCTGTATTTAAGAGTTTGTTTTTTAGTTTGTTCATTTGTTTTGTTTTTTAGATTCCACATGTAAATGAAATTATTCAGTATTTGTGTTTCTTTCTTTTTTTAATTTTTAATGTTTATTTATTTTTTAAAAACAGAGAGAGAAGGGGAAGGGCAGAGAGAGGGAGACACAGAATCCAAAGCAGGCTCCAGGCTCTGAACTGTCAGCACAGAGCCCGATGCGGGGCTTGAACTCACAGACTGTGAGATCATGACCTGAGCCAAAGTCAGTTAAAGTCAGACACTTAACCAACACCTAGGTGCCCCTGTGTTTCTTTATCTGATTTATTTTACTTAGCTTAATACTCTCCAGGTCCATCCATTTTGTCACAAATGGCAAGATCTCAGTAATCCCATTGCTGCGTATTTACCCAATGAAAGCAAAAACACTAATTCAAAAAGATATATGCACCCCTATGTTTATTGCAGCATTATTTACAATAGCCAAGATATGGAAGCAGCCCAAGTGTCCATCAATAGATGAATAGATAAAGAAGATATGTGTATATACACAATGCAATATAACTCACCACTGCTTTTGCACTGTCTGTACCAATGTCAGTCCAGTAGAAAAGTCAAAGAACATTTGAGTGTTATTGTGAAAATAGTTTTGACCTTGAAGATCCCCTAAAGGGGTCTTACAGACCTCCAGCACTCCATGGATCTCACTCTGAGAACAGGTGTATGAGGCTATGCATACATCTGCTCGTGCCACCTCCCTTAATTAGGACCTTTGATGGCTTTCTATCACCTGTAGAATCAGGCCTGACCTTGGCCCACACTGTTGGCACAGGACACAGGGTTCTAGCCAAATGAGCCCCTCACCATTTTCCAAATATGTCCTTCCATGCTCTTGCCCATGCTTTCCCCTATACCAGAATGCCCTCATCACCATCTCTGGCTATTGAAATACTACTTACCCTCCAAGGTCCAGGTCAACTATTGCCTCTTCCAGGGAGCCTTCCAAGGTTTTTAAGTGAAAACAATCATGTTTTCCTCTGAACTTCCTGATCCCACTCTCAAGACATCTTCTCTAGCACTTAGCAGGCTGGTGTTATATTAGAAGGTGGTGTGTCCTCGTCTGTGAGCTCCCCAAAGGCGGACACTAAGTCTTTCCTCTCCGTTTCCCCACAGGACAGCCTTGTTCATCACTGGGGTGGTAGATGTTTGGTGACTTGAACTCCACTGCAGGGATTCAGCTCTAGTGCCCAGAATGTAAAACTTGAAAATGCCATGTGGCTATAGCTGTGAATGCTCAAATCTCAAGGAGTGTGTTCTGACTTGCATCCCCAAGGAATGTCACCATCAGTATTGACACTTGCCCATGCTTCTTAAAAATGATCTTATTGCAGGGGTAGGTACTAATTCTGGGCTACTCCAACCCCACGATTCTTGGCTCCTAGGGCAGGAAGAATCCTCAAAAGGGAGAAAGCCCCCTGGCACCAGATTCTCCTGAAGGTGCTATGTCTCTTATCTCCTGTTTCTCATGTAACACAGTTCATGGCCCTGTGCTATACCATAGGTCACACTGGAAGCCCAGATGCTCCCCTCCCAGTTTTCCTCAATGGCTTGCAATTCAAACAGGATCATGCTAATGGCTCCCAAAGATCACCCAACACTCTGCTCCCTACCTGGGCTGGGAGACTTTATCTCATTTAGAGCTCATCTTAGAACCTTGTAGAATCACAGTTGATGCCTGCAGAGATGCACTTGTTTGTTTCAAAGGCCAATTTAATTTTGATGCCTTTGGCCTCAATAGTTGTTTCCTGATTTCCAGGAATTGCTCTCAATTTAGCAGTTGCCAGCTCACAGCTCTATGCACCAGCCCTTTGCCTGCCTGTTGTGCTATAACTTCTCTCTCCTCATTGATCATGTTGGCTGGCAAGGGGGTGGAGGGGAGAAAAAGAGACCTATACAGGCTGTATGTAGCATGACTCATTTGAAGGAAGCAACCTGGGCAGTGGCGACCAAGGGACTCTGAATGAGGGGCCAGAGAACCCAGAGGGCAAGACATGGAGACAGGCAAGGAGTATAGTCAACTGCTCAGTATGAAATGGTGCCACAATGGCGGACTCAGATAAACAATCAGGACCTTGGGCTGCATCAACAGAGGGAAAGTATTCAGAACAAAGGAGGTGAGTGTGCTGCTCTCTTCTGTAGTTTAGTGTATAAGGCATGGACTCTGTAACCAGAATGTCTGATTTGACTTTTGACTACCACTTATCTCCATGCCTTTGGGCAGGTTACTTAACACCTCTGAGACTCAGATGGTTTGTTTCATCTTTTCAATGAGTATAGTAATAGAAACTACTTTAAAGTAGCTATCAGGAGGGTTCATTGAGATGCTAGATGCCAAGTGTTTGGCAGTGTCTGGTCTGTACAGCCCCCCTCTGCTGTGCTCTGGCCAGTCACCAACCAGATATTCTGGCTAGTTCTGGGCCCCGCACTCAGAAGGACCCTGTCAAACTAGAGCATATCTGAAGGAGGAAAGGCTGGGAGCAGAACTCCCATTTGTCCAGTGGGAGAAAGGGCATCTATTGATGTGGCTAGCAGGTTCCTTGAGGACGGGGATGGGTGGCAGAAGTGACTACGATGCAGGTTCTGGTGCAATAGAGGGAAGAAGACCCCTCAAGGATTCAGAATCATGCTAGTACTGGCTGCTTTAGCAGGGAGGGAAGTTGATACTGAGGCTCCTTTTGGCAGAGGCATACCACGAGAGACTAGATGGCCACAAAGAAATGTTGCAGGAGTGGGAGAGTGTTGAATGGCAGCCAGGCTCAGGCCTCCAGGGTATCTGGAGTGCAACTTTGTTCTGTGCCTACCCCAGGCTGCAAACTGCAAAGGCATTCTGCTCTGGCTCAGCTTACTTTGAGGGGTGCAGACCATTCCTAGGGACCCATGAGTTGCACAGCAGCCAAGGGCATCCCTGTTGGAAGTGCAGAGGAATGCCACCAGTGTGTTTGCTCTCGGTGCCACAGCAGCTGGAGTCTGGTATATGCCACCACTGCCCCTCTCAGTGCCCTCAGCAGCCATACAGAAAACAATGCACCACCATAGCTTCCTGGGCAGCCGTGGGCACCCGAGCCGGAAGAACCCCCTGCATTCTTTACTCCAGCCCTCTCCTTTTCCAGTTGAGGGGCCTGGAGCCTGTGGGGAGCAAGGCCTTCCAGTGTCACACTGAGATGTAGGAATGGAGTCACGAACCCTAAAGTTTTGTCCTGCCTTGTGCCCAGGGACCCTGAAGGCTCATTCCCCTTGCAAATGTAAATGAGATGGGCTGGGCCCTCACCAGGCCCTGAGTGCAGCAGGCTTATCTGGGCAATGAGAACCTAGGGGCTGTGTGCCAAGTCCCTGCTCTGTCCCTCACTTGCCAGGGGACCTTGAGGCAGGGCAGCCTCCTCCCATGAGGCCTCAGCTACTCCAGTTCTGAAAGGAGAAGGTGGCAGTTGGTCTTGTCAATGGCCTCTGTGCCCTGATGGCCAGGCTTCTAGGAAGTCAGTGACCTGTGATCCATTGGTGGGGATGGATGGAGTAGGGTAAACGTGGCTCAAAAAAGATATGTCCAAGCCCTAACCTCCAGATACTGTGAATGTGCCCTCATTCAGAAAAAGGGTCTTTGGATGTAATGAAGTTAAGAATCTCGAAATGAGATCATCTTGGATTATCCTGGTGGAGCCCAAGTCCAATGGCAAGTGTCCTTATAAAAGATAGAGGAGGAGGAAGACACAGAGCAGAAGGGAAGGCCATGTGAAGTAGGAGGCAGTGATTGGGGTGATACAGCCACAAGCTAAGGTACACCAAGGATGCTGGCTACCACCAGAAACCAGAAGACACAGGATCTGCCTCTAGAGCCTTCAGAGAGAGTGCAGCCATGTCAACACCTGGATTTTGGACTTCTGGCCTGCAGAACTATGAGACAATACATTTCTGTTCTGAGTCACACAGTTTGTGGGAACTTGTTGCAGCAGAGCTCTGGGAAACTCATACAGTGCACCGTGCTACTCCTGAGACCCTGAGTCTATGGACCATGCAAGGGCCCAGCCCCTGCCAACTTGAACCCAAGGAGCTCCTAAGTGGCTGACCAGTGCCTGGCTGGGGGGAGGCCCTTTGCCTTCCACTGAAGGCTGAGACAACATGACGCCCCATCCCCTGCAAGGCCCACTCACTGACCATAAGCTCCCAGCTTTGTACTTAACTGCTTTGGAAGGGGAGGTGGGCATATGAAGCCTGTGGATCGACAATAATTAGATTAATAAAAACAAATTTACCCAGCACCAGAACAGGCACAGAAAAGCACATTAGGTGTGGAGCTCTCAGAGGATCCTCCTGCCTGAGCTGCCCTGTCCCCTTCTGCTTGACAGAGGTCTTGGGTAATTTGTGTCTGAGGAGAAGAAATTTGCCTACGTTATGAGTAGCAACCTTTGTCTTCACTCTCCTTGGCTAATATGGGCTGAATATTTGTGTCCCCACACTTATACGTTGAAGCCGTACTTCCCTATGTGATGGTATTTGGAGGTAAGGCCTTTGGGAGGTAATTTGGGTTAGATGAGGTCATGATGATGGGATCCCCATGATGGGATTAATGTCCTTGTAAGAAGAGGCCCCACAGATTCCTCTCCGCATGCACATGCACCAAGGAAAGGCCACATGAACACACAGCAAGAAGGTGTCTATTACAAGCCAGGAAGTAGGCCTTCACCATGAACCAGATCTTCTGGCACCTTGATCTTGGACTTCCAGTCCCCAAAACTATGATAAATAAATGTCTGTTGTTTAAGCCACTGTGGAAGCCCAAGCAGATGAAGACACTGGCCTGGTGATTGCTGCACGGTGGCTCACCAAGTCTGAAAAGGAAGCATCACAATCACTGGATAGCCATACAGTGTCCCCAGGAGTGGAAGGCAACCTGGCCTGCGACAAGTCCCTGCTGGGGATGCTTGACTTCAAATCCTTTGCCAGGCCTGGGCTGGTGAGGTGGGGTGGTTGACAAGCTTTGTCACAGACAAGGTTGTCTATGGTCTTGGGTTCTTGAAGTGGCCCTTCTCCTCTCTGGGCCTCAGCTTTTTCCTCTTCAAATGAGATGACACCCTTCTCCAGGACAGCTGTGAGGGTCAGAGTTCAATCATTCACACTGGGTAAACACTCAGTAAGCCAGAAAACTTTGGGCAGAGTAGTGCTCTTGACCTGGAGGGGGAGGTGCTGAGGAGGAGAAGGCAGAAGGATGAGCCCCTCCTGGACCTTTGTGGGCAAAGTGAGTCTAGAGAGGAAATTCCAGCAGTCCAGGGAGGTTTGATTTTGGTGCAGAGTCCCTGATCCCAGGCCACCTCCCAGGAAGCTAGCAGTGGCAGTGGCAGGTCCCAGCAAGACAAAGGATAGGTCAGGTGTCACACCAGCTCATTGACGATAGCTGGCAGTATCCAGTGCTCACAGCTCCTGCTTATTCCTGCTTTGCTTCACCATGGCTCCAGCCCAAGTTGTAGCAGTAGTAGAGAGATGCTATCCTGCCCCCACTGGTGTCCTCTTTGCCTGAGATCAGCTGCCCTGCATGTGGCAGGAAGTATCCAGAAGGTGGGACCAGGCCTTGGCTATGAGAGCCACACAAACAAGCATAGTGTCCACAGGCCACTGCAGAGGGGAAGAAAGGGTAGAGGAGTCAAGCCACAGGTAGCAGATGGCAAGCCAGAGCTGCCAAAGAGCCAGGGGTCCTGGACTGTCTTTGTACAAGCTTGGTTTTGAAAACAACACCTCTGATCCCTATTGGTTCAGTCACACTGGTGCCTAGGATTCCACTTTGAGGCCTACCCATAACAAAAACCACTGGCATTTGGTGGTATATCCAGGGTGGTCAGGGAAGAGAAAACCACAAAAGATTTTCTTGTTCTTCAGAGTGGGCTTTTACCACCTCTTCTCATACTCTTTTAAAATTCTGATTACATCATTCACAGTTCTTCAATTGCTCTTTATTCCTGAGCCTTCAGGGCCTCCTGCAGAGGCAGAGATAGCAGAAGGGTACATGGAAGGAAGTTACTCCTTGTGCTACAGGAACAATATCCAGCACAATGTCACCTTGAGTGAGGCCCAGGTAAAAATCATTTTTGACTAAGTTTACCAGTTTATTTTTTGTTGTCCAGACACATTCTGGGAGGTGCCTTCATTTACCCAGAGGTGGAGGGAGAAGGAGACCAAAGCCATCCTTCTGAACTCTCAGGTCAGCTGCCCTTGACCTTTTGGGGTGCTCAAGACTCATATGTGCCAGTCCCCAGGAGAGCTGACAGGCCACGTAGTAAAGGAACAGTGTCAATCTTCCAGGCCACACCAATCCCGGGGGCAGGAAGTCATCTCGTAAAGCTGCTGGGCTTCTCACCTTCAGTTGGGCCTGTCCGTGGAGTGGGGCTGCCTTTTAGTACGGGGCCACTCTTCTCAGACAACTCAGTATGGAGTGGGCCCTGAGTGAGAACTCCAGGCTTCTAGCTGCCACTTCCCCTAGAGGACAAGGCCACATTTTTTTCTGCCTTATATGTGATTTCTCTTGTCTCAATCCTCCAAAAATCATTGTCCTATAACAAGACCCTGGTGTTCAGAGGAAGCTCTGAAAGGAGCTGTTATCTGCTGCTTTTAGACTTTTCTGAGTCATGAGCAGTAACAAGATTCCCTACATCAGCCCAGAGGCACATCGAGCTAGGCAGGACACCAAGGAAATGGATTCCACCCAAAAGCATGGGGGAGTACTGTCTACATATGTTGGAGCAGGCCAGAGCATGAAAACTCTGGGTCAAGGTCCAAGGTTCAGGCAGGAGTGAGGAGTGAGTGAGGGGAGCTCTCTGCTGCTCCCTACCTTCCACGGAAGCCAGAGAAGCCCTACTTGGACAGCTTTAAAAGTTGATCTACTATGTAAGGTTCCCTTTGGCACAGAGCAATATGCTACTGTAAAACACTTACAAACCATGCTGTTGAGAATAGGGGCACTTTGGCCCAGGGAGAGGAAGGACTTTACCCAGCTGCTGGGTAAGCTGAGGTAGAACCCAGCCCTCCTCACTGGCCAGTGGCCTCTGTAGAACACGCACATGTGGTCTGCACTAGCCATGTGGGAAACAGGCTTGAGTCCATGTGGGGTAGGGAGGGCTCAGGTGTAGACTGGGACCATTATATGCAGGCACGGGTTCCCCGAGAGTGTTCACACTTCCCATGCATGGTGGTGGCTGCCACATGCCTGCACGGCCAACACACTTCACTCACTCATCTGCTGTATGATTCAGGGGCAAGAGAAAGAGACAGAGACAGAGAGACAGAGGGAGATTTATTTTAAGGAGTTGACTTACATGATGATGGGGACTGGCAGGTCCAAAATCAGCAGGGCAGGCCCATACTCTTGAGTTGAAGGCTAGAATCTCAGGTAGGATTTCTATGCTGCAGTCTGGGCTCAGAATCTTTTCTTTCAGGAACTTCGATCTTTGCTCTTAAGGCTGTCAACTAATTAGATGAGGCCCATTCACATATGGAGTGTCATTTGCTTTACTCAAAGTCTACTTATTTAAATGTTAATCACACCTGAAAAATACCTTCACAGCAGCATCTAGACTGGTGTTTGACCAAACAACTGGCCACCATGGCCTAGCCAATTTGACACATAACATTAATCATCACATTCACAGCCCCTCTTCAGCAGCCCAAGGAAGCCGCTGTTGGCTTTGGGCCCAGCAGGTTAAAGGCCAGACCTGGAAGAGGAGACAAGAGGATGGCAGAGCAGGGAAGGGTGAGGAGTGGAAGGTCAGCTGGTGGAGGGCACAGCCCGGGGGACTGTGAGGCTCAGCAAGAGGGTGTCCCCTGCAGGAATAGAGGAAGAGCAGGTGCCCCTGTGTCCTGGAGATAGGGCCTATTGGAAGTTACTCCTGCAGAAGTTCTTAGTGGTGAGCCATGGGGGAAGGGCCCCAAGCCTGGATTTCGGAGCTGGAACCAAGATTTCTCCTGGAGCCAGGACAAGCATGGAGGATACCGACAGATGACTTGGTTCACATGTAGTTTGGAGGCATCCACAGAATGGGGGGTGGTGTTCATGGGGCCTGCAGGCAAGGGCCTGGAACTGCTGGTGGCCCTGAGCATGGGTCACAAACCAGAGACCAAGATGGACAGAATATGATGCTGAGTGGTGGCCTACCTGTGAAGGGAGGGGAGGTGGCCTTGACTGGATTCTGGCAGCTGTTTCCCCACCTCTCCACCTCCCACAGCTGCCCTTGGCCTAACATTCTGGCCTCTTCCCAGAGATCAGTGATCCATGAGGTGAGCTAGGTGGGAGCAATGTGTCTGTTGGAGGCCCAGGGTTTGGCCTAATTCTGCCTTCCTCTCTGGGGATACATGTCTTTGCATTTGCTGCCCCCTTCTCACCCAACCCATAATGGCCACACCCTTGGGTTTAAACCCACAACTTGACCTTCCATAAAGACGAGGGAGCAGTGTCTAGCAGCTTCAAGGCTCCTGAGAGCAGGCCAAGGCCAGATAGGGGCAGTTTACTCATCAGAGGGAACTGAGATTTGTGCAGATCCCCCTCCCACCCCCTGTCCACTATCAGTTTTGTCACTTCCCCTGGGGATCCCCTTCTTCTGGCTTTCCCCTTGTCTTCTGTCCCAAATGATGAAGCTTTCTTTGGTGTTCTCTGGTGTTCTGGGTGTCCCTTTGGTGCCAGCTGACAATGGCTCTCTGAAAGCTGCTTCTCCTCCCACTGCTCTGGCAGCCTTGCCTATGTATTCTCTCCAGCCCTTTCGCGAGACTCATCTTGGTGGAGTTCTTTGCCCCAGTGGCATGGTTGGAACTCAGCACTTCAGCTTTGGCCACCAAGTCAGCAGGTCTGGTGGAGTTTCTCATCTGCCATGAAGAACAAGAGAGTGCCCAGGCTTTCTGTACAACCTCTTATTTAGGGTCATTCAAATCCTAAGGCAGATACTAATTGTACCCTCATTTCATGAAGGAGCAGACTGGGCCTTAAAGAGGATGGGTGGCCTGCTCAAGGCAATGGAAGGGGTAGAGACAGTCTGGGAATCCAGAGCCCTGCCACCCCTAACCACCTTGGGGTTGTGCTAGCTCCTCCTCCGGCCACACAGCCTCGCAAAGGCCCCTTCCCTGCTCTAAACAGAGAGCCAACAGGTCAGGGAGGAGGCTGGCTAGAAGCCTCAGCTCAGGCCTGAAGTCATTAGGACTGTCCCAAATGGGGAGGGGATGTCTTTCAGTGCATACTGCTCGATGAGGGGCCATCTCAGGAGAGACTTAGAGTTCAGTGCAGGGAGGGCTTCTATCCCCAGATCCTCCCCAGTGCTGCAGTCTTGAGCTCCCAAAGCTCTGGGTATTTTAATAGATGCTTATTTTTTAATTTTTAATTTTAATTTTAATTTTTTTATTTTGTATTTTAATTTTAATTTTATTTTAATTTTTAATTTTTAATTTTAATTTATTGTTGAAGCATAGTTAACGTACATGCTATTTTAGTTTCAAGTGTACAACATAGTGATTCCACAATTCTGTACATTGCTGAGGGCTTGCCACTTTTAGTCTCCATCCATCACCATGCAGTTATTATTACTCTAACATTGACTATATTCCCTATGCTGTACTTTTCATCTCCCTGACTTATTTATTTTATAACTGGAAGTTTGTACCTCGTCATCCCCTTCACCTATTTTGCCCATCCCCACACTCCTTTCCATCTGGCAACCACCAGTTCGTTCTTTATATTTATGAGTCTTTTTCTGTTTTTTTGTTGATTTGTTTTATCCACATGTAAGTGAAATCATATGATATTTATCCTTCTCTGTCTGACTTATTTCACTTAGCATTATACCTTCTAGTTCTGTCCATGTTGTTGCCAATGGCAAGATCTCATTTTTCTTTATGGCTAAGTAATATTTCATTATATGTAAATACCATATCTTCTTTATCCATTCATCTATGGATGGACACTTAGGTCGCCACCACATCTTGGCCATTGTAAATAATGCTGCAATAAACGTAAGGGTGTATAAATCATTTTGAATTGGTGTTTTTATTTTCTTTGTGTAAATACATAGTAGTACAATTGCTGGGTTATAAGGTAGTTCTATTTTTTATTTTTTGTGGAACCTCCATACTGTTTTCCACAGTGGCTGCACCAGTTTGCATTCCCACCAGCAGTACACAACGGTTCCTTTTGCTCCACATCCTTGCCAACACTTGTTAGTTTTTGTCTTTTTGATACTAGCCATTCTTGACTAATGTGAAGTGATATTTTGTGGTTTTGACTTGCATTTCCCTCATGATTAGTGATGTTGAGCATCTTTTCATGTGTCTGTTGGCCATCATGTCTTCTTTGGAAAAATGTCTGTTACGGTTCTCTGCTCATTTTTAATCAGATTATTTGCTTTTTTGTGTGTGCTGAGTTGTATAAGTTCTTTTATACATTTTGGATATTAACCCCTTACTGGATATATCACTTGAAAATATCTTCTCCCATTCAGTAAATTGCATTTTCATTTTCTTGATGGTTTCCTTCACTGTGCAAAAGCTTTTTATTTTGATACAGTCCCAGTAGTTCATTTTTGCTTTTGTTTCTTTTGCCTTAGGAGACATATCCAGAAAAATGTTGTTAAGGCCAGCATCCAAGAAATTACTACTTATGAGTTCTTTGAGGGTTTTTATGGTTTCAGGTCTCATATTTATGTCTTTAATCCATTTTGAGTTTATTTTTGCATATGGTGTTAGAAAGTACTCCAGTTTCATTCTTTTGCATGTAGCTGTCCCGTTTTCCCAGCACCATTTATTGAAGAGACTTTTACCAGTAGCCCATGCTCCTGGGCCTGTCATGGCTCCCCAGGGACAACAGGATCTATATCAGGCTCCTTAGGTGCCCTGCCACTATCCCCCACCACAGCCCCTGTCAGCCTGCCACCCTGATACTCTAGGTCCTCCAGGATATGGACATGACCACTCCTCTGACGTCATAATCTAGAACCTTCCTTTTCCCTCCACAGTGCTTCTCCTGCACTTCCTGCCTTTGCCTCCTGCAATAGAGGGCTATAAGCTGTCACCTCCTCCCCAGTATACTTCCCAGCAGTACCTGCTCCCACTTCCAGCTTTCCTGAGGTGCCCATCAGGAGGGGTTTTTCCATTTCCCCCTGCCTGCCCAACACCCTTGGATTGCACCTCAGTATTCTAGCCCTTGTCACAGAGTGTTTGTGGCTTAGTGTTGCAGGTGGCAGAATCTGTCCACCCTAGAAGACTAGAATCTACTGTAGGCCAACAATCAACCAGCCTGGGGCTTGGCCCAGAGTTGGTGCTCAGGGAGCAGTAAGGGAGCTGGCCCTTCCTTCAAGGAGCTTCTTGGAACTCATCCAGCAAAGACTGTGATGGAAAGACATTCTAGAATCCTAGAACCGAAGTCTGGGGCAGTGGGCAGGGCCCTCAAGCAGCTTGTGCAGAGTATCCAAGCCAGGTTGAGCATCAGGGACACAGGAGCTGCTGATTAAAATGCAGATTTCCTGGGCCTTATGCCAGAGCCACTAAATCAGAATCTCCGGGTGGAGGGAGTGGGGGAGAGCCAGCTGCATTCTGAAAAGAGCTCTACAGGTGGTTCCGATGTATGCTGCAGATTGGGAAGGCCAGGGCCCCAGGTCCTGCAGCGAGTCATTGCAGACTGGGACTGGAACTCTGGCTCTTGCCTCCCACTGTGGGGCCCTCTCCCCTATGTCATCAGGCCTAGTCAGCTGCCAAGGCTGAGGAGCTACGTCCATGAGTCACTTGCTGACAACAGACATGTGCCTCAAGGGCATGAGTCATAACAGACCACAGCTGACAATGGGCAACTCCAGAGATGTCAATGAGAGATGTTTAGGGATGCCTCGTCTGTGCTGCCAGCCTAGGACTGGGTGCTGAGGGCAAGAACAGTCTAAGATAGAAATGTCTGTGCTCCTGGGGCAGCAGTGCCCATCTTTGGCAGGAAATCTGCACATCCTTCAATCCTTCAGTCCAGCCTTCTGTCCACTGCTTTGGACCCATAGTGTTTGTCTAGTGCTCAGCTAGGAGCTGGAGCCATGGCAGTGAACGTACCATCAGGAAACCACAAGGAGCAGGAAGACCATCCCTCAGATGAGGTGTGGTGAGGGGCAGTGCATGGTGACACTCCGTGCATGTAGACAGGGGTCAGCCTAGTCTGGTGGGTGGGGCAGACAGAGGATAAGGAAGCACCCCGCAGGGATGGGGAACCAGAGGAAGAGGGCAGTTGCAGGCAGAGGAGACTGTGTGTGTATAGGCTCTGAGGCACATGAGGAAGAGGGAGGCCTATGGGGCTGGCGCCCAGAATGGAAATGGATGACCGGAGGGAAATGTGGTGGGGCATGGGGAAGCTGTAAGAGGGCAGGGGCACGGCCTTTGAGGCTCTGGTTTGGGTGTTTTATTCTATCTTAAGAACAATGAAAAGGGCAACAAACATATGAAAAGATGCTCAACATCACTTGCAATTGGACAACTACAAATCAAAATCAAAATGAGATATCACCTCACACCACTAAGATTTTTAAAAAAACAAACAAACAAAACCCCAGAAAATAACAAGTGTTGGTGAGGATGTGGAGAAATTGGAACCCCTGTGTATTGCTGGTGGGAATGTAAAATGGCGCAACCTCTGCAGAAAACATTTTGGTCATTCTTCAAAAGGTTAAACAGTTACTACATGACCCAGCATTTCCACTCCTGGGTACATACATACCCAAGAGAATTGGTGTTCAGAGAACGAATGTCTATAGCATCATTATTCATAATAGCTGGAAAGTGGAAACAACCCAAATGTTCGTCAACTGGTGAGTGGATGAATAAAATGTAAAACGCAGTCCGTCCATAATGGACTATTATTCAGCCATAAAAGAGAATGAAGTGCAGATCTACGCTACAACATGGATGAACTCTGAAAACATTGTGCTAAGTGGAAGAAGCCAGTCACAAAAGACCACATGCTATGTGATTCTGTTCATGTGTATTGTCCACAATAGGCCAATCCATAGAGACAGAAAGCTGATCAGTGGGTGCCAGTGGCTGGGGGGAGGGGAAGAATGGAATGACTGGTTAATGACCTGGGTTTTTTGGGGGGTAGGGTGATGAAAATGTTCTGGAATTGGATTGTAGTGTAGCTTCATTAATATAATTCATGCCACTGAATCATACACTTTAAAATGGTGATTGACAGATTTCATCACACACACCCATATTAAGTACAGTTTTTAACATTTTATTTATTTTTGAGACAGGGAGAGACAGAGCATGAACAGGGGAGGGTCAGAGAGAGGGAGACACAGAATCCAAAACAGGCTCCAGGCTCTGAGCTGTCAGCACAGAGCCCGACGCGGGGCTCGAACTCACGGACCGCGAGATCATGACCTGAGCCTAAGTCGGCCGCTTAACCGACTGAGCCACCCAGGCACCCCTAAGTACAGTTTTTAAAAGCAGGGGCAGAATGATGGGAGGGCCAGTTGAGGGTCCAAAGCAGCAGATGGGCTAGACTGTAGGACTGGCAGGAAGCCTGCCAGTCCTGAGCACTTGGGTATCTGTGCCTCTCTGCCTTCCAGCACACCTGAAGGCTGCTCAGCTTCAATGAGACAGTATGTGGAGGCCTCGGTACACAGTAGGTGTGCAGCCAGTGCCATGCAGGGAAAAGGGAGCTCCGAGGGAATGAAGTAACCTGCTTACGGACATCCAGTTAAGTGAGCAAGTCAGGACTGTCTGGAGTCACACTGCCCGGCTCCTTATCTCAATTTCGCCCCTTGGAACTGCTGTGTCCTTGTACATAACATGCAGCTGATAACAGCAGTCCTGTCTTGCTTCGAGTCCCACTGCACCACTGGGCCCACCGGCCCTGGCTCACTCCCTTTGGGAAGACTTCCCCACATGGGTCATCCTAATTCAGTTCAAGAGCAGGAAACATATAAAATATGTTCTTATTTGATGGCCTCTGTTGTTGGTCTGGGGAGCCACTGAGAGAGGAAAATCAGAGGCAAGTGCTGGCTCTTTTCCTGAAAGCGTTAATGAAAATGTTAACTTTTGCATTGGGTTCTGTGCTGTTGTTCCAAGTTTATTAAACCATCAGAAAAAGTGGCTCCCAAGGGCAAGTCTTGAGAACATGGGGAAACCCTGAGGGTCTCTTTCCCAGTCTCTTTCCCCAACTGGTCCCTTTCCCTTTATGCCCTTCACTGTCTGACCCCCCACCCACCCCTCACCAGCACCACCTGGTGCTCCTAACTTCCAGTCCCTAAAATGGGGGTCATGTCATGCTTAGCCTCATGTGTGGCTTATAATAAGTGCTTGAGGGGCACGTTGGTGGCTCAGTCTGTCCAACTCTTGATTTCAGCTCAGGTCATGATCTCACAGTTGTGACATCAAGTTCCATGTCAGGGTCTGCACAGAGCATGGAGCCTGCTTGGGATTCTTTCTCCCTCCCTCTCTCTGTGCCCCTCCCCTGCTCGTGCATGCACTCTCTCCCTCTCTCTTTCAAAATAAATATATAAACTTAAAAAAAATAAGTGCTTGGGGCTCCTGGATGGGTCAGTCATTTAAGCATCCAACTTCAGCTCAGGTCATGATCTCACGGTTGGTGAGTTCAAGTCCTGCATCAAGTCTCTGCACTGTGGTGCAGAACCTGCTTGGATTCTCTCTCCATCTCTCTCTCCCTGTCCCCACTTGTGCTCTCTCTCTCTCTCAAAGTAAATAAATAAACTTTAAAACAATAAGTGCTTGATAGAGTCAGTGACAATTACAATGACTTTAAATAATTTTTTAAAAAGCACTGCTCATTTTTCTCAGGGACCTTGCTTTTTCCCATGTAATTGATGATCTAAATTGTAAGACTGTCTTCTTCCACAGGACTCAATAGACTTTTTTAATGACAAAGATGAAAAGCAGCTGTCCACCCTATTCTTTGTGCTGACTCAGCTCTTCCTGGGGAGAAGGCTACTCCTCCATGGCCTGGACATTCTCCAAGCCTCTCCTAGGACTGGCAGGGGTCTCAGGGCCTACGTCTCCATTAGGAGCAATAGGTACTAGGGCCATGATGCTTTCTGGGGCTCATGAAAATATTTTAATTTCTTTTCAAATCAGAAGGGAAACAATGAACTTTTAGGAGGAAGAAAATATTTTAATATGTACTATTAATGTGAATTAATATACATTAATATGAACGAACATACTCATCTTTTTAAATATTTATTTATTTATGTTTATTTATTATTTATTTATTTATGTTTATTTATTTTTGAGAGAGAGAGAACACGTGTGAGGGAGGGGCAGAGAGAGAGAGAGACAGACAGAGGATCCAAAGCAGGCTCTGCACTGAGAGCACAAAGCCCAATGCAAGGCTTGAACACATGAACCGTGAGATCATGACCTGAGCCAAAGTCAGACGCTCAACCGAGTGAGCCACCCAGGCACCCCTGCTTATTCATTTATTTTGATAGAGAGAGGGAGGGGCAGAGAGAGAGGGAGAGAAGGAATCCTAAGCAGGCTCTGTGCTGTCAGCGCAAAGCTGAACACCAGCTCGAACTCATGAACCATGAGATTGTGACCTGACCCAAAATCAAGAGTTGGATGCTCAACCCACTGGGCCAGCCAGGCACCCCAACATAATCATCTTTATACCAACACAGTTGTAAACCATAATTGTTATTTATTCTGCTACTGAGGAAGATGCCCACAAAGGCGGAAGTGTCCATGGCCAGAGGGGTCAGTGCAGCCCTGAGCCCCCTGCAGGAGGGCACTTTCCCTCTGTCATCTCGTTTCTGATTCTGATCACTACCACCAACCCCGCAGGTAGACAGGATGGCGGGTATTTCCCTGCTTTGCACACAAAGAGGCTGAAGTTTGGAAATAAGAGGTGACTTGTTTGATGTCACCTAGTCCTGAACTTTCTGATGTCCCTTATTGCCATTTCGGGTCCCCTTTCTGCCAGGGAGATATCAGGTGGAGGAGCCCCTACTGCTGAGAGGAGAGCCCCTCACCCTGCCCCCAAGCCTCATCTGCCATCTTCTCCAGCTGCCTCCAGGCCACCAGGAAGAGAGCTACACTGTCAGAACAGTGCAGGTAAATGTTAACCATTAATTCTGGTCAGAAACATCATTGCCAAAACCTCCATAAAGCTGTGAGGCTATAGTTGATCAGTGTCCTGGGAGTGAGCACAGAGTAATCACTCAGCTTATCTAGGTTCTTCAGAGAAGCAGAGCCAAGAGATGAGTGGCTCCCAAGGGCAAATCTTGAGAACATGGGGAAACCCTGAGGGTCTCTTTCCCAGTCTCTTTCCCCAACTGGTCCCTTTCCCTTTATGCCCTTCACTGTCTGACCCCCCACCCACCCCTCACCAGCACCACCTGGTGCCCCAAACTTCCAGTCCCTAAAATGGGGGTCATGTCATGCTTAGCCTCATGTGTGGCTTATAATAAGTGCTTGAGGGGCACGTTGGTGGCTCAGTCTGTCCAACTCTTGATTTCAGCTCAGGTCATGATCTCACAGTTGTGACATCAAGTTCCATGTCAGGGTCTGCACAGAGCATGGAGCCTGTGATAGATGGATGGTGGGTGGGTGGGTGGGTGGTGGGCCATATCTATGGTGGGCCATAGATAGATGGATAGGTGGGTGGGTGGGTGGTGAGTGGTTGCATGGATGAATGGATGGATGGATGGATGGATGGATGGATGGATGGATTTTAAGGAACTGGTTCACAAAATTGTGGGTACTGGCAAGTCCCAAATCTAGAGGGCAGGCCAGAAGGCTAGAGACTCCGTCAAGGGTTGATGATATAGTCTGGAGGCAGCATTCTTTGGGAAGCCTCCTCAGAAGGCCTTCCACTGATTGGATGATACCCACCCACATTATCAAGAGTTAGTAGTCTTCTTTACTTAAAGTCAACCAGTTGTACATATTCCCCACAACTACATACCAAAACTCATATTAGTGTTTGACTAAATAACTGGGGATCATGGTCTGGCCAAGGTAACACATAAACTGACCATCACGGACGGCACCCATGCCACATTGGTAGAGGTCAAACCTTGCTGGCTTATTTAAGTACTTGAATTCTCTGTAATTTTCTCCTACCTCCCCAATCAGGAAGGCCCAAGTCACATTCTCAGCTAGAAGGACCTTGAACTCCCCAGTCCAGTGGCTGGCCTTTTACCTAGGTCAAAGTGATGCTCTGTCCGGAGTTCCTTGGCCCAGCTCATGGCCTCTTGCTGCCAGTGCCTACTTTGTCACAGCAGTTGTAAGCAATGGCCAAAAGTGAGTACTGTCAATGCCTTCCCTGGGGAGTCCTGGTTTCCTGGGCTATGTAGTCCCAGGCACAGCGGCAGATAGGACCAGCCACAGGGTCCAATCCTTAGGGTCTTGGGCTCTTCCCTCTGCAGGGGTGGGGTGCAGGGAGTGAATGTCTTTGCCTTTCCAACAGAAGGGAAAACACAGCCCCCTGTAGGCATCCACACTCAGAGGAAGCCACGTGGAGGTAGGCTACCAGCACAGGCCTCTAAAATCTCCATGGTGTCCTGGAGCTTGGGAGCTGGCTGAATGCACTAGAAGCATCTAGAGTTAGTTGTTCAAACTGCAACTTGTGACCCACATGTGGTTGTCCTAAAATCAAGTTTGCAAGTCTCAAGCAGCATATTTGGAAACATGAAACAGAATAAAAAGAAAAAAATAATATTCAAGTACATTGTCTTAGTCCATTTGAGCTGTTATAACAAAAATACTCTACCCTGGCGGGGGGCGGGGGAGGCTTAAACAACAAACATTTATGTCTCACAGTTCTGGAAGCTGGGAAGTCTAAGATCAGGGCACCGACAGATTTGCTGTCTGCTAAGGTTCACAGATGGCCATTTTCTCACTGTGTCCTCACAAAGCAGAAAGGTCGAGGCCACTCTCTGGGTCTCTTTTATTAGGGTACAAATCCCATTCATGAGGGCTTCACCTCATGACCTCATCACCTCCCAAAGGCCAGGTTAGGATTTCAACATATGAATTCTGGGGGGGCACATTCAGTCTATAGCATTCTGCCCATGGCTCCCCAAATTCATGTCCTTCTTATATGCAAAATACATTCTTTCCACCCAACAGCCCCAAAGGTTTTAACTGGTTCTGGCATCAGCTCTAAAGTCTAAGGCCAAAGGCTCATCTGCACCTCATCTAGATCACCTATGAGCAAGACCCAAGGTCTGGTTCATCCTGAAGCCAATTCCTCTCCAGCTGCGAACCTGCAAAAGCAAACAAGTCATAGTAGTGGGACAGGCATAGGATAGACAGTCCTCTTCCAAAAGGGAGAAATGGGAAAGAAGGAAGGGGTAAATGGGTCCCACGTAAATCTCAACCCAAGAGGGCAAACATTAAACCTTAAGGCTCTAGAATAATCCCCTTTGGCTTGATGCTCTTTTAGGCCCACTGGGCTGGCAACAGTACCCTCTGGCTCCTTGAGATGGCCCACAGCAGCTCTCTGCCTGGACCCTGTCCCCAAGGTAGCTCTCTCCTGGTGCTCTCAGGCTCTCCAGGGCTGGATCCCCAAGTCATGGCTCCTCATGGCCTCCCTGTCCTTTGAAACCCAGGTATAGACAGCCATTGCCTGGTGTGTGCACCATGAACCTGCGGGAAGAACACTGCATGTTTGCAGATGAACAGCATTATGCTTCAGTCCTGAAGGGTCTAAGAAGTCCAACATTCTTCCTTCACTTTGACCTCCCTTTCTCTGTCTCCTTTAGTCCCAGCTGGCTGTGTTTCTGCTGGTGACACCCCATCTCTATGCCTACCTAGCCTTTGTTGATTATGGTCTGTAGGTTACATCCCTGCTAATCTCCATATCAAAGGGTTGCTTAGCCACACTCTTAGGGTTCTCATTTTTTCCAATTTGGGTGGGCTGAGAATTTGCCTAGTCTTTGAGTTCTGCTTCATTTTTGCTGAACAATTCCATCTTTGGGTCCCTTCTCCCTTCTCACATTCCTCTATAAGCCATCAGGAGGAGCCAAGCCTCACCTTCAACACTTTGCTAGAAATTTCATCAGTAAATATCCTATTTCATTACTTACAAGTTCAACCTTATACAAAACACTAGAACATGAATGCAATTCAGCCAAGTTCTTTGCCACTTTATAACAAGGATCAGCTTCCATTATATTTAAGGTGCATAACTTTATGTTTTGATACATATATATGCTGTAAAATGATCAGCAATACTGTACTTTAATACTTGAATGCAATTGCCAATAACATGTCCTCATTTTCATGTGAGATCTCATCAGAATGGCCTTTTCCATCCAGAAATCTGAGGCCTTCTCTCCAGCACCCATCTTTCCCACTCACGACAATGGAGGCTCCAACCTCCACCCATTACCTGTTCCCAAGCAGCTCCCATATGTTTAGAGCTTTGTTACAGCAGCGCCCCACTTCTCACTACCAATTTCGTAGTCCATTCATGCTGCTGTGACAGAATACCATAGACAGAGCAGCTTAAACAACAGTTTACTCCTCCTAGTTCTAGAGGCTGGGAAGTCCAAGATCAAGGCACCAACAGATTTGGTGTCTGGTGAGAGCCCACTTCCTGATTCATAGACAGCTATCTTTTTGCTGTGTCCTCACAGGAAGGAAGAGGCAAGGGAGGTTTCAGGGGTCCCTATTATAAGGACACCAATCCCATTCCTGACGGCTCCACACTCATGAATTCATCGCTTCCCAAAGGCCCCACCTCTTAATACCATCACTTCGGGAGTTAGATTTCAACATATGAATTTTAGAAGCACACATTCAGTCTATAGCAGCATCTTAAGTAGTAATGCTAAGTATTGGTTCATGAAACTTTTGTTACACTTTATAGTGATTTGTATGTATACTTGTATTGGGTCTTGATGCAAAACATATTTCTTACTATCAAAATGTTTGAGGGATGCCTGGCTGGGTCAGTTGGTAGAGCATGTGACTCTTGATCTCCAGGTCATGAGTTTGATTGAGCCCCATGTTGGGTGTAGAGCTTATCAAAAGTTTTTTTAAAATAAAAAATTAAAAAATAAAGTAAAAAGTGTTTGAAAGTCACCAATGTATCCAAACAAGCCATTGTGCATGTGGGAAAATTGAGGCCTAAAATTAGGGACAGGACACATGTTAAGATCTTATAATGATAAAGAACAGAGAAGGATTAGAATTCAACATGTGATCTCCTGACCTGAACCCACACGCTCCAAGCTGGCTGCTGGGCTGTGGCAATTGCCACCCAGGACTCCATTCACACGACCATGTAAGCTCAAGATCCTCTAAACAATCCCAAGCACACCTTAGAAGAACAAAAGCTATTTTTACTGAGAGTTGGGCTTTGTAAAGTACATTCAAGTATACAGTGCAGTATAGGTGATCATTTTACAGCATATACATGTAGGAAAACATCAAGTTAGGCACCTTAAATATATAAACAAGTATTTGTCAATTAAACCTCCATAAAGCTGAAGAAGAAAGTCACCAAAAAAAACTGCATGCACCTTTGGGTTGCGGTGACAAATACAAAGTAATTTTATTCCTTAGGGGATGCTGTGTTTTTGTATATTTCTGCCTGCCCACCATCCACTCTTGTGACCTCTAAACACTCTTTCTTTTGGAGTGTCTATGCACCAGTCAGGGTTCAGTTGAAGCAGCATGGTCAAGATGCTATACAATGACAGGGTTTTCATAGGATGGGACCCACTGCCCTGGGCAGGGCGGGTGGGGGGGGCGCTGGTAGAGGGCTCTAAGCATCAGGTGTTCAGCTTTAAATCACCCAGACCAACAGGAGGGAAAATGGGCATGAGCAAGAACAAAGACAAACTGGTAGTCCCATCTGTCCCTGACCACCTCCAACCTGGATACCATGGGTGACCTGTAAGGGAAGCTGGCATCCCTCACCAAGAGCTGCAGTCACACTTGGCCCTACTGAAGGAGGAAAGCTGGCTGGGGCTGAGGCAGCTGCGGGGCTTGTACCCACCCCATGTCAACAAGAGTAGCCACCAGATCAAGGGCACTGTGCACAAGCTGCCACAGCACTGGCTTCTGCTTCACTTACATTTTCCAAAAGTCACTTGATTCTCATGTGGCCCCCACTGGCCAACAGTTGTACCAAAAGGGGTTCTGGGCACCAAGGTACTGGTTTCACTTGACTGGCACAAAGCAAAGCCACTGTTTATAACCGATTAGTGCAAGAAACAGCAGGAGTTAAAAATCTAGAAAACTCCATCATCCTGAGCAGGCTGTGTATTCACTTCCTCCTCACTGACTTCACATCACCTTGTAATCTGTGGGTTCAGGGCCTCACCTGCCTTTAGATATAGGGTCCCAAGAACATTACTAAGCCAGAAGCCCTATTCTTGCCCCTACCTGTTCACATAGGCTCCTGCCTCACCCCCTGTTAGGGACTGAATGTTGGTGTCCTTCAAAATCATATGTTTAAGCCCTACCTCCCAATGTGAAGATATTTAGAGGTGGAGCTTTTGGGACGTAATTAGGTTTAGATGAGGTCATGGGGATTGAACTCTGTGATGAAAGTAGTGCCCTTATAGGAGGAGGAAGGGACCAGAACACTCCCTCCCCCTCTCTCTCTCCACCATGTAAGGACATAGCAAGATGGCAACTATCTGCAAACCAGGAAAAGGGCTCTCAACAGGAACCAAATCTCCGAACACCTTGTTCTTGGATTTCCCAGCTCTAGAATTGAGAAATGTTTATTATGTAAGACACCCACTATGTGAGATTTTGTTATAGTAGCCCAAATTGACTAATATACCCCTTGAGTATTTCTGGGAATCCCCAAAGGAACTCTTATTAGTTTACACACGTCTGTCCATTTATCGCTATGCGGAGTTTGCCATTCTCTTCCTCTCCAGATCCATTACTGTATGTTGATATCTGATTCCCAGGGAGCCCCTTATAGAAACCACACTGCTACCTGGGCAAAGGCCATGCCAAAGGTCTGGTCCTGATACTGCCCAAACTGCCCACACCTCCTCATGACACAGTGGACTGGGGTGGTAGCAGGAAAAGGGGCAACAACCTTGACTCGGGCTCTGAGAAGCAAGACACATTGGGCCCAGAGGCCACAGGTCTCTCAACAGAGCTGTAATTCATGCTGCTTTGAACAAAGTGGTTGCACCTGGGATTCACAGCCCCAGCCACTTAACTCCTCCTCCCTTCTACCACCTGGTGATCCCAGCGGGCCTCAGGCCTATGAAATACCTTCATGCTCTGCCACTGTGTGTCTGGAAAGCTCTGTGCACTGTTTGGAAATCCCTAAGCTAAGCCCCTCAGTAACTGACTTGGAGTTTGTGAGTTAACCTACCCACTTATCCCCCTTTCCTGAACTCAGCCCCCAGCAGGAAGAATGTCTCTCTGCCCCTCACTCAAAAGGAAAGTGGTCCTGATTTCCTCCCAGTGTCCTTCTCTCAGCTGGGATGGAAGTTCAGCCCAGGCTCTCAGGAGGGACACCCCTCTCCCAACACTGTTCATCCTTTTCCAGATGGGAACACAAAAGTTCCAGGTTTTTATACCCCAACCACGAGCCTGTCTGTTCTTATAACCTTCTGACGACTTCCATTTTGAAAGGGAAAAACCTGCCAGAATAACGCAAACTAGGTTGAGTGGCATCCACAATTTGGCCAAATATGAGCATTCCATATATTGTGCTATGGAAGATAGAGATTGTCAAAACAAGAGGAGTGTCTTGCAGCTTGATATGGGACCCTGGTAGCAGGGCCTCACAAGAGATCATCAACAGGGGAGTGGGATACTTCACAAAATGGCAACCCTTCCTGGAACAGTGTCTCCTTGGAGTTTAGAGAAAGGATGGTGCCTTTCTTTCCATGACAAACAAATGTTACTGAGACTAGTACTTATTAATGTAGCCCATCTCTTGTACCCTCTCCATCCCATTCCATATTACCATCATAGTCATCTCTTTTAAACTTGACCTCAATTCAGATGAGAGAACATGCCAGAACAAAACATCTGTGAGTGAACAGGCCAGCAGCACTCAGTTTCACAAAAGGTAGGGATCTGAGTTCAAGTCCCTAGTCTCTACTTTTGGTGATGATGTGTGGTCATGTGGGATGCTGGGCAAGTAAGTCAGCCTTCCAGGTTACAATTGGACAGACATATGGAGTGAGGAATTTTCTGCTAAGAATGTGTGTCATGAAGGGCTTGTAGGGACTGTAGGGACCTTTGGGGACTGCAGGAGGTGGTCCTTTCCTCAACCTGCTATATGGAAGGAGGAGGCACTTACAATGACTCACAAGGTGCTTATTAGCACTACCTGAAGAATGCCAGTCACAGGCAGCATGGCCTCAGAAGAGGTGGGAGTTCTTTTGGGAATCCATGCCTGAATGGGTCTTGACTACACAGTTAAGGGTGTTTCTGGGACCTGGTTTCTGTCTAAGGAATTCCTATAATCCTCTTAGGGATCACCCTCCCAGGGATTTCAGGTATAGGGCAACCCTAGGAAGCCCCTTTGGGGCTGGCCTCCCAATTCACTGCCTTCCCCATATTAGTAGAGTTGATCATCATTAATGGGCCCCCTAGTGAAACCCTTGTTGGGCAGCCATAATCAGTAGGTGTTAGCACTATCTAGCAATTTCCTTGGGCTGCCAACAGACAATTGTCCAAGGCAGGCAGCTTGAAATAGAACCCAGCAGAATAACTTGGTGGTTAAGGAGTGCCCTGGGGTCAAAATGGGGGTTCCACCAAGGGCCCCCTGTCTCCCTTATCTAGACAAGAAATTCTCCTCAAAGTTGCTTCCCTCATGCTGACATTGCCCATCCTTTGTCAAAACAAGTTAAAAATAAAAAAGTACAGGGATGCCTGGCTGGCTCCATTGGTAGAGTGTGTGACTCTTGATCTAGGGGTCATGAGTTCAAACCCTGCAAAGAGCTTTTAAAAAATAAATAAAAGAGAGGGAAAAAATTAAAAAGTAGAAAACATTTTCTTAATAGTAAAATAAGCTAGAAGACGCTAAAGGGAAAGTAGATTGAGGGGCAAAAAGTAAACAGTGCTGACGATGAAGGTGAAGGCCAGCCAAAATATGTCCACAGGTGACCCAAAGAGGTAGGTGACCACAGTTGTGGGCAGCAGCTACCCTGTGGCCAGCCAGCGCCAAGCTACATTCCCAGCAGTGTCCCCAGAGGTAGTGTCCTAGAACTACATACACCCCACCCTGAGCCTCAGATGGAAGCCCCTTAAAGCACAGCATTGCGCTTGGATGACACAGTAGCTCTGGAATCAACAGACATCTCCTCTAAAGCAGGTCAAGGACAGCACTTCTTGAGAGAGGCCTCCTAATTCCATCAACCTGAGGGGCTACCCTGAGACGTGGCCTGTGCTAGCACCTGGAATTCCACTTGGCCTCACTGCCCATGGAACTCCCAGTCTGATGGGGATACTTTTTCCTCCCAGTTTTATTGAGGTATAATTGACAAATAAAAAAACTGTAATATAGTTGAAATGTACAATGTGGTGATTTGATATACGTAGACATTATAAGAGGATTGCCACAACTGAGTTAAAAACATATCCATCACCTCACTTATTTACCTTCTTTTTTTCTAATGAGAACACTGAATTTATATTCTCCTAGCAAATTTCAGTTATACAATCTGGTGTTATCAACTATAGTCACCATGTTTTACATGAGATCCGTAGACCTTACTCATCTTAAAACTGAAAGTTTGTACCCTTTTACTAACCTGTCCTCATTTTCCCCCACCCCTCATTCCCCTGGCAACCACATTTCTACTCTGTTTCTGTGTGTACGACTTTGACTTTTCTCCCCTCATTCTAATGTAGTCCAGCATGTCCACCTTTTCCTTATGCTTCGTGTTTCTCATGCCGTGTTTAAGAAATCTCTCCCTGCCCTTAAGTCATGAAAATATTCTCCTTTATGATCTTCTGAAAGCTTTATAGTTTTACCTTTCACATTTAAGTCCTTAACCTACCTGGTCTTGATTTTTGTGTGTGATGTGAAGTAGGCACCCTATTTCATTTTTTATCCTTATGGACACCCAATTGTCCCTGCACAATTGATTGAGAAGGCTATTCCCTCCCCACTCCTGTGCACTGTCTCCCCTATCATAAATCAGACTTTATCTGTGCATGGGGCTGTCTCCAGGCTCACGATTCTATTCCATCAGCCTGTCTGTCCAGCTTTATACTAAGACCACAGCATAAAGATGTCAACAGCTACTGACCCAGGCTATGCTCATTAGGGATTAGAAGGCTAAAGGTTGGGTATAGCTATATTAGTTAAGGAACTATAGGTAAGGATCTTGAAAATCAATTGGAAAGGCTTGGAGTTGGCATAGGGGGCAACGGGGTTCCCTAGCATGTCAGGGAATGGAATAGATTGATTCTTAGGAGGGTGAATGGGGAGTCAAGTCAGGTCTCAATAGGGGAGCATGGGGCTGAAGAAAGAATGCATGGGATTATTGGAGTGTTCAAGGCTGAGATCACAGAATCATAGTGGCCTGGATGAAGGAGGTGGCAGTGGAAACAGAAAGGGAGGGATGTGTCCAAGAGACATTTAGAAGAGGAAGTTAAAATGATGGCACTTTGTTATGAGTCAGGGGAAGAAGAAGGGAGTTGGAGACTGAAAGATGATGCTAAGCTTTCTAGCCCAGAAACTGAGAGATGATTCTGGTTTGATGAAAGAGACCCATAAAGTAGTTGGGGGAGTGTGTTTTTCTGCTACGCAGTCCTGAAAGTTCAGTTGGTATTCCAGAGAGAGCTGGAGTGGTCCTGACAAGCACAAAACCCCCAAGCCGGGCTGTTGAGCACTAACATGCGACCCGTGCCTTTGGGCTTTGGGGGTTGAAGGGGGACTTTGAGCCATATTCAGACCCCCTAGGCAGTGTTGAATGGATTCACTTTGCAGTCTGAACTAAGCTGTATCATAAGGACGTCCTAAAACACACAATTTGCTAAGTAAGCAACTACCTTTCCAATGGCAAAAGTCACCCAGATTAAAACAACAGCAGCAACGTGGGGCGCCTGGGTGGGTCAGTTGGTTAAGTGTCCAACTTCAGCTCAGGTCATGATCTCATGATTTGTGAGTTCGAGCCCCACATCAGGCTCTGTACTGACAGCTCAGAGCCTGGAGCCTGCTTCAGGTTCTGTGTCTGCCTTGCTCTCTGTCCCTCCTCCACTTGCACTCTCTCTCCCAAAGAATAAATAAACATTAAAAAAAAACCAGCAGCAACAAAAATAGTGACCAAAACTAAAGGAAAAACTAACTTAAGCTAATTCATGGAACACCATGAAATATATCTAATATTGAGGGGCACCTGGCTGGCTCAGTCAGTGGAGCGTGTGACTCTTGATCTCAGGGTTGTGAGTTTGAGCCCCACATTAGGGGTAGAGCTTACTTAAAAATAAAATCTTTTAAAAAATAAATAAAAGGTATACTGAATACTTTGTAAATGCTTGAAATGTTATTTTTTCTATTGGCCTGGTCTGTTTAAATGCATAGCAACCTTCCTCTAATAGTATTACTGAAAAGCCAAAAGCATATTTACAGAGACTGGATGTGTATAAAGAGCAGATAAATCAAGTCTCTTGAGAAAATCAAGTCCCACAGCAGATTGTATCAATTGTAAGATGACTACAATAGTGTTCACAACTCAATTACACCACCAGTTGGATTTTTAGAAAGACACCATTCACATTTTAGGTCATAAAATCATTCCCTTAATCCCTTAAACATCAAATAAAATGAAGATTTAAGATAATATTCACTTGGTTAGCAATGATATGAAAATCTTTGGCAAATAATTACAAAGGATTTGGCAACATAATAACCAGCTAATTCCAGCACATATTTAACAAAGAATGTGTTGTGGGTGTTTACTTTTCCTTTTTCTATATGAAAATATAAAAGCTTTTCATTCTTTTTTTTAATGTGTATTTATTTATTTTGAGAGAGAGTGCACATGAGCAGGGGAGGGACAGAGAGAGAGGGAGAGAGAGGATCCCAAGCAGGCCCTTCCCTGTCAGCATGGGCCCCAGGCCAGGGCTCAATCCCATGAACTGTGAGATCACAACCTGAGCTGAAAGCAAGAGTTGGATGCTTAACTGAGTGAGCCACCCAGGTGCCCCTAAGAGCCTCTCATTCTGAATACTGTTGATGCTTGCCAGGAAGCCAAAAGTGCTGTGAGAGCATGTCCTGGGCATGAGGGGCCGAGTCAGTAAGGCTAGGCCCCTGGAAATGTCTTCCCCTAAAAGACAGAGTCCATCGTCCAATGAAGCTAAAATGTGGCACAGGCCACGATGTTGTCATCTTGAGTTTCTGTAGCCAACTCTCTGTTCCCTGGCATGAGAGCCAATGCTGGCTTCTGGGCCTGAGAAACCCTACACCCAAGCCATCCAGCTTTCAAGTGCAGAAGTCTTGTTTCAGAAAAGCCAAAACAATACAAGTATCCTAACCTAGATACTCATCCCTGTCATTCATTCACTCTCTTACTCACTTATCCATTCGTCCACCCACACAATCACTCATCCACTCACCCATTCACTCACTCATTCACTTGTTCATTCATCCACTCATTCAGTCACTCATTCACCAATTCAGTCATCCATTCGGTCACTCCTTCATTTACTCACACACACACACACACACACACACACTCATTCATTCATCCACTCACTCACTCACTCACTCATCCACTCACTCATTTCACAAGCATTTCTTGAGTGTTTGCTGTATGCCTGATGCCAAGAGGGCTGCAGAGTGTACCAGGCCATGGCCCCTCATATCAAGGAGCTCATTCCTAGTGAGAGACAGAAGAATAGACAAGGGAACCACACCACAGGGCAGAAGGAAATAAGGGTAACGTGGAGATAGGAAGAGCCAGGGAGTGCAGAAGGAGAAGTTAATTCCACCTCTAAAATACTACATCATTTACTTCTTTCGTTTATTGCCTCTCTTCCCCACTAGAAGGTCAGCTCCGTGAGAGCAGAGGCTTTTATTGGTCTTCTTCACTGCTGTAGCCCCTGTGCCTAGAACACTGCCTGCCACACAGTGTGTGCCCATTAAAATATTGAATAAATGAGTAAGTTGTGGGGGGAGAAGGGAGAAATGTGGTAGAACTCTTTGGAAATGCTTCACAGAAAAGGGAATCCTGGGCATGGACCTTGTAAGAGAGAAGGGTGTTGGTGGATACCTAGAACTGAATAACATCTCGGTCTGAGGGAGTAGCGGGAGCCATAGCCTAGGGGTGGGAGATCGCCTGGCATGTTCAGGGAACAGAGTTGTCTCGCATACAGGAATGCAGGACATCAGGAGAATGTTGCCAAATAAGATTGAGAGCAGATCACCAGGAGCATTCAAAGCCAAGTGCTGCTTGTTCTCCTGGCCGTGTCGGGGTCTAAAGAAAGAAATCTACCATCCACTTACTGAGAAGGCTGAACACCTAGTGGATCCAAGCGCACCCTGGGAAATTGCAGAGGAGCTCTGATTCCCCTTCCCGAGTACCTATTGGGCACCTGCTGTGTCTGCACGAAAAGACTAACACAGAGGAAAAACCAGTAGCAGAAGGTGAAACAGCAAAAGCCCTGGCAGGGAAGGAGGCAGGGGTGGGCCCCAAGCTGGGCCTCCTAGTCTGGCTGTCACTTCTGTGATGGGGACAGGCCAGCTGATCCCAAGGGCCCCTGCAGGCTTGACATTCTGGGACTCTAATTAAAGCCTTGGAAACTTCATTCCAGATAGCTGGGGAAATCCTTGGGTTCAATTTCACCTCCCAGGGCTGGCAGTTCAGCTGGCACTGAGGCAGTTAAAAAGGAATGGAATGGAAATCCGGAGGGCCTGCGTCAGCCTAATTGTCTCTCAGCAGACTTGTTTGCTTCTAGATGTCAGCAACTCTTATAGGAATGCAGAACAGCGGCCTTTTCACAGGCAAGGGTCTGGAGGTTGGTTTCCCAAACTTTTCTTTTTACATTGTGAAGTGGATGGGTCCTGTAGTCCAAGAAGAAATCAAAGGCCGGGGCGCCTGGGTGGCGCAGTCGGTTAAGCGTCCAACTTCAGCCAGGTCACGATCTTGCGGTCCGTGAGTTCGAGCCCCGCGTCAGGCTCTGGGCTGATGGCTCGGAGCCTGTTTCCGATTCTGTGTCTCCCTCTCTCTCTGCCCCTCCCCCGTTCATGCTCTGTCTCTCTCTGTCCCAAAAATAAATAAAAAACGTTGAAAAAAAAATTAAAAAAAAAAAAAAGAAGAAATCAAAGGCCAAGACCCTTCCAAACTCAGCTTCCCAGAAACCAAACAAGAAAGGTGGGGCTGTGGTCCAATGGACTACAGGGCCACCCTTGTCATAAACATGTCTCTGTTTTCATGGAAGTCGATCCCACAGGTGGCTGGACTGTCCTTTCTGGGTCCATGCCACTAAGGCCCATGAGAGGCCAGCAGCACCACGCACCCTTCCTGACACACAGACTGTGTCTGCATGGAGGAACCAGCTTAGGGTAAAGGGCTATGACCAGTGAAACAGCTGGTTACTAGAAAATCACCAGAACCAGTCACGAAAAACAAAGTAAATACACACCTCAGACAAGCTCTTATCTCTTATTTCTGCGGTTTGACTGAGTTTCACTCTCTAAAAAGTGTGAGTATAGCATGGTCCAAGCCAAACACCAACCCTAAGGAGGCTCAGCGAAGCCACTCAGTTTTTAAGGGTGAATGTAAGCAGCTTCCCACCAGTGCAGGGGGATATGATGAGAGTGCGTGGGGAAGGGAGGTGGGAGACCAAGCCCCAAGAGGGGTTCAGCCTTGGCACCTGGTAGCTGTGGCACAATTGCTAGGTGGGAAGCCAGAGGTGAGATCCAAGGGGAGAGGCAAAAGATCCAGCTGTGGAACCTAAGACTGAGGAGCCCATGCGTGAGCCTGGGGGAGGAGCCAGGGAAGGAATTAGGAAGACAGATCTGGGCTCCAGAGCCTGGGGGACTCCCTGCCGGCATCTCCTCAGTGGTATCCATATATGTGGGGAGGGGTGGTGATGAAGTTCAGGTTTGGTCATAGTCCACTGGAGGAGCTTAAGGAATATCCAGGTGGACGTGTCTAGCAGATGCTTGGACATACATCTTTGGCACTGAGGGGAGAGGGAGGGCCCGGGAGCCCCAGGGATGACGGCCCCTCACACACCCTCAACCTCCTCTGTCACCTTGGCCACCAGGTCCTCCACATTGTTTCTGGTTCACCCAAACCCCTGTGGAGCCCTGGAACCCCGAGTCTGGAGCTTCAGGCCCCTGCGCTGTCCCAGGGGTGAGGTCCTCTGGGGCCCAGCCGCCCACCCCGAGTGGGGCCCACGGCCCCTTGCCTGGCCAGCCTCTTCCTGCCCTCGTGCCTGCACCCCCAGGCTGGCCCCATGGAGGTCTCACTCTCCAAGGCTAGTCCTCTGCCCCTTAGCACCCGCCCAGTTGGCTCTCTGAGGAGGACCAGGTCAGGGCTCGGTGGGAAGGGGGGCCCCCAGACTGCAGCCTGCGTCTGTCTCCTCTGTGCATTCCTGCCACACTGGGGACATGGGCCATCTCTGTGCTGGCAGGCGGGGTTCTGCCACTAGAGCCACTGGTTACCCCGGAAGCCCTGGGTGCACCTCCGCCAGGCAGGGACCTGCCTGCAGCTCAACGAGTGGCCTGCTGTCCTTTGCTGAGAGGCCCAGCACCAGGGGAGGCTGGGGAAGCCACCGGCCTGCAAATGGCAGTGCCCTCCCACTTGGGGGGAGCAGCCCGCTCTTCAAGGTCTGTCGGGGACAGACAGACATTCAGGTAGGAGGTGAAGGGGACCTGGGGCTGAGGCCCCGTGCCTGGGTTCCTCTGACAGCCTGGGAAGGAAGGGAGAGGTGAGGGAGAGAAAGAGGGGCCACGGAAAGAGGGGAGGAAGGAGGGCACCCATGGTTTTCCTGGGCACCCATTGGAAAAGTGCCACCAGTCGGCACCAGGGCCAACTTGGGACCAGGGTGGCTAATTCTGAGACGTGCTCTGTGTTCTCGGGGCCCGTGTGCTGGACAGATGCCACCTTCAGCACGTGAGTGGGATCACTACACCAAGCCAACTGAATCCCTGAGGAGAAAATCTCCCAGAGGCTCCAGCCTCAGACCCATTGCTCCTGGTGGTCTTGGATGGGACTTCTAGGTCCTCTCTCTGGAGACCATGGGTGCCTGGACAGACCCTGAAGAGAGCTCTGGCCAAGGACACAGAGACCCCGGGCTGGCCCTAACTTGCCTGTTACCTTGGCTACAGGCCCTGCCCCCTGTGGGCCTGGCCTCCCCCACCTGTCAGCAGCTTGGGCTGGGGACCTGGCTGACCTGACAGGCCCTGCCTGTCCCTCCCACAGGCTCTCAGGGACTGGCCGGCTCAGGGCTCCAGGTTTCAGGCATGCGAGGGCCCCCTGGGCCACCCTGGGTCAGCCCTGGCTGCCTTATTGATGCACAGGGATGGGAGGCCAAGCCAGCCTTGGGCCCATCTGTCTCCACCCCTTCAGTCCCAGTACTGCTCCAGGGACAGGGTGCCCCTTCCACTGTGGGGCTGATAAAGAGCTTCATCCCTAGCTTGTCCTCCCCCCCCCTCCACCAGGGCAATGCCAGTCCAAGGCCCCTCTAGTCTACCCAGTGTGGGCTTCTGGGGCTGAGGGTTGGTCCCTGGGCAGTGTCCTTTGCTTGTTTTCTGCCTCTTGTTCATTTTATTTTTAGCCCACTTCACCAGGCTCTGTCTGGCCTCAGCAGAATGGGAGCATGCCCAAAGAAACTGGTGGGCACATTAGCAAGGCAGGTGGGCAGAGGGTCCACTGAAGGGCTGCGAGGCCAGCTGAAAGATTGTTTGCCTAGCTTCATCTATTTATTAGTGTGCTTGGAAACTGCTATTTATATTTTAACCCTCCAGGGACAGCCATGCATCTGTGGATAAAAAGAGTTGGTGTGTTTCCAGCCTTGAAAGTAAGAAATAATCAGTGGTCACAGACCTCGCTGAGACTGCTGGAGTGGGAGGCTGTGCAAAGTGCGGCCCTGAGATGCCCTTACAGTAGCTGCCAGGGGTGGTGGGTGTCCCCATGCCTGCACCCCCTCAGTTTGGAGGGGTTGTGCATGCTGGGGATCAGTATAAGCAAAGGACAGTACAAGCCCGTGAAAAATGTCACAGTAATCATGTAAAGGTTTCACACCTGGGAAAATGGGGACACCAACCTCCCTTGCAGAAAGTGCTAGAGGCCACTGGGAGAGTCGAGTGAACAAGGCTAGAGCCAGGGTTCCTTCCCTGTATGCAAGAAGGTGGCATTCACAGGCCTAGAACTAGCCCCCTCTCCCCCTGCCCCATCCCTGAAGGTGTCTGTGGTCGGCACTGCACCCCGCCTCTGAGCAGGTGCCGAGCACCCGGGTCCAGCTTCTGCGCAGCTGCCAGGCCAAGGGCCCCATGGGATCCGTGTGGAAAGTGGAGCTAGATGAGCCTCTCTTTGAGGGGGGGGCCATTCCAGCTGAATCCGCCCTGATCCTGCCACTGGGATCCCAGAGGGGCTGACAGGTGGGAGTGAGGCCACCAAGGGGTCAGCATGGGGGCGGTCAGCAGGGGTTGGCCAGTTGGATACCGGACTCCTGCGCTCCTGCCTGAGCTCAGGCTCAGGGCTCTTGGCAAGTGTCTGACCCTAGCTTCTTGAAGCCAACTGGGAAACTTCCTAATATTAAGGCTTTTCCACTGAGAGCTGTTTGTGTCTCAGAGGCCCCTGTGTTTGGTCTGCTATAATGGCGATGTTTTGGGATGCTTATCAATAAGCATTTTAACAATTTGCCAGGGCTTGCTTGTTATTTTGGGTAGCACTGGCTGCTGTCTCTGCAGCTTACTAATGGGAGACAGTTTAAGGACATGTGTAGACATAACTGAGTTCTTCCTGGAGCAAGACTGGCTTGTAAGCATCTCAGAACTTAAAAGGAGAAAAGCAACCCAAATCCGGCACCCCCTCCCAGGAGATCTCTTTGCCTTGCTAATGGCACCCAGCAATGTGCATTTCAATTCCTGGCAGGGCGTTTTCTGTGGAGTCTGGCAGTTCTAATGGTCTCGTTTGCCTTGCATTGTGCGTTCTGGGCCCCAGGCGTTCCGCCTGCTTGGTCTTGGCCTTCAGAGCTACTGGAGGGAAGGAAGCCGCCCCTGCCACCCTGCCTGGGCTCCCCTGTGCCTCCACCCTGGCCCATCCAAGGGCGCCTGAGTACATCTCAGGTTGGAGCTCAATTAACATGTCAAGCCGATAGTGTATGGCTAAATCTACATACGTCATAATCTAAAAGCAAACATTTGCCTTTGATAGCTCTAATTTACGCATAGACTCAGTTTACTGTTCGCGTCTTAATTATTTTTTTGAATAGCTTGGTGGCAGAAAATCAAAGCCTGATGAGTTTTATATTAGACTCTGCAACTTCTTTTCTTGTGTGTTTTTTCATGTAAAACATCTCATTAATACAGGTAATCTGGAGGCTTTATATTTAAACTTTTCCTGCTCATAAAACAAACTGAATGAAAATGTAGCTAATCTGTAGAGAAACTTTCCTTTTGTTTTCTTATCAGATACATCAGCAAACACATGGGTGAGAGAAGAAGGCTGTGAAACAAGAAAATGAATAAAATTCCAATCAAAGGTATGTTAAAGGAGTTTTACAGGCCCTAGGAAAATGATGTTCCACGAAAGAAGCTCAGTTAACACAGTGCATAGGAAGGGCATGTTTCTTCTTCTTTCGGCCTTCATTTCAGAAAGCGTTCGCTTGAGAGAGTCCTCTTGGGCCCCAGCACAGTTGGATGAGGGCCCAGGGGCCACAGGCCACAAGCCACAGGCACAGTAAAACCAGCGCCCGCCTGCCGCAAGCCTGCCTTTTCCCCGGTAGAGCTTTTGCTGCCTTTCTTCTTAGCGTCCGGGCCTCTGCAGACCACTGAGCCAGGACAGGGCTTGTCTGCAGCCCCTCTGCTGGCCAGTCAAGAAGCCAGGAGGTGATCCGAGAGCTACCCAACTCCATATCCTTGGCTTTTGGCCTCGGTGGCCAGAGGAACCTCCCCCCGGATCTCAGCCTAGAGCTTAAAACTCTTGGAGGCAACTTTGAGGTTAGAGAGGGTGCTGGAGGCAGAGGAAGGCTCTGGGGTTCAGGCACATCTCTGGGCTTTGTAGAAGCGTCTCCCCTCCCTCCTGAGCCCTGGCCCTGTCAGTCCCATTGCAGGCTTTGGCTGGGGACCCAAATCTCAGGACACAAAGAGGCTATTTAGGTGCAAATATCCCTAATGAATAAAGAAAGGAGATTCACTTGCCAGATTATTTAAAGCAAGTTGTCTAAACCATTTCTCTTTAGCTAGCATGTTGGCCCCGGTGGTGGTGGGGGGGGGGGTTGCTGTAAGACACATAGCAGCCCTCAAAAGCCTGTCTTCAGAATCCCTCCTGGAACCAATACCTACAAGGAGGAATTGAGCAAATTACAAATTATTGCCATGAACTGAGTGCAAAGGTGCCTCTAGCGGGCCGCGGGAAAAGCGCTTGTGAACTGGTTGATTTGACTAGACTCTTCCCAGCCAACAGATTCTCAACCAGCCTCGTCACCAGGAGACTGAAGGTGAGGAAGTGACCAGATGGGACTGGAGACTCCTTGGACATTTCCTGGCTGGCAGGGCTCCTCTCTGGCCCCTGCTGGCAGGGCTGCCAGTGCCACCACTGCCTGCCTGGTGCGCCACCTTTGGCTGAGAGGGGCTGGTCGGGAGCCAGGTCAATTAGAAGCTGTGCTGGGCTTGATGGCTGCGCCCTGGTACCCTTCCAGTTTGGCTTAGGAAGAGGCCATGATGGGAAGGAAGAATCACAGGGCTGGGCCTCATATCCTCGTCTGCCATTCCTACCTCTACTCCAGTATTAAAACGTTTTGCAGACTTCACATAACAGCTAGCGATGCTTTATCACCCACCGATCAAGAAACACAAAAAGACAAATAGCCACATAAATATGCAAGGCAAATCTGTCTATAGACAGACAATGCTTGGTAAACACATGGGTCCATGAACTCCTGCCAATAATGCCCCCATTCATTCACTCAGCCAACATTTACTGACGACCCACTATGTGCCAGCCCTGTGTTCGATGCTGGGCCCAAAACAACGAGAAAGACACAGCCCCTGCCTTCTGTGTGTGCACACTCTACTAGGGGAGGCAGACAGGAACCATGTACACATGGTCTTTGAGAAAGTCAGTATCACTGGGCTGAAGTCCAGGAGTCGGCAGGTTTGTGCTCCCTCTGAAGGCTCTGAGAGGGTCTTTCTGCACTTGCTCCAGCTTCTGGTGGCACCTTGGCTCATGGCCATATCCCTAGGTTCTGTATTGCTTCTCGTCTTAGCACACTTATTGTTGGATTTAGGGCCCACCCAGATAATCTAAGATGAGCTCATCTCGATTAACTTGATTACCTCTGCAAAGATCCTTTTCCCAGATAAGGTCACATTCATAGATTCCCGGTGGACGTATCTTTCAGGGGCCACCATTCAACCCACAACAGTATGAACATAGGGGTCTTGGGAAGCACACACCATGTTGGGGGCTATTTCCGGTGCTCCCCACAGCTTGCTGCTACTGCTGTCTGTGGTGTTTGATCAGACCTTCCTGCTACATGAATCACCTGACTTCTTTTAGTGTGTTACATACTGGATGGAATCTGCATTTCCTCTGAGTTGGTTATGTCTGTCTCCCAACCACTATCTATCTATCTATCTCTGTCTCTATCTCTATCTCTATCTATCTATCTCTATATCTGTTTATCCATTCGACCACCAGAAGTGTTTTTCTAAAGGCTGGCTTGGCTCCTGCCCTTACTCACAAGCCTTTGATGCCTCCCCGGTGCCTGTGGGATGCTCTCTGAGCTGCTCAGATGTTGAGTCTGGCCCTCAACATCGGGTGGACACAGCCTACTAGCCACCCTCTCCCCACTCCCCCACCCACCCTCATGAACATCCATGTCCCATACCTGTCCCGTTTCTTCTCCCCAGGATATCCTGGGCTCCTCTGTCCCCAGGCCTCTGCTCACGCCTTCCTTGCCTAGGATATTTTCCACACCTGCTCACCTTCTTTCTACCTTTCCAAGTTCAGCTCAAACCCCACCACTTCCTAGAAGCCTTCCCAGTCCTGCAGAGCTGAGAATAACTCTCTCTAGTCCCTTCCCGAGGGTCCAAGGGTCCATATCAGGGTGGCCAATTCTCCTAACTAGGAGTCTCTTTCTCCCCCTGTGGGATAGAGTTGAACTTGCCTTCCAGTCCCCGACACCTGGTACATGGTAAGAAACGCAGTGGGTTTTTGCAGAAAGAATTTGAGGGGGATGTGTGCATCTTATTGCTTCTTCCATTGCTTGGTTGGCAAGGAAGCTAACCAATTCCCAGAGGGGTGGAAAGCTAGGAAAATCAGCTGAGATGGAAGGGGTGCAGTGTCATCTGGTATAGTAGATGGCATCCAAAGAGACTCACTCCTGCCCTGGCCTCTCTTGCTGCCCCTTTTCTGCCGGATGCCCCCGGTCCACCATCTCCCAGGCATACCCGCCCTTGTCTTGGCACAGTTGTCTTGGCACAGGGATTTGACATTCATTCTGTTGACACCTGAGATGAGTACAGATGTCCCCTGAGCCCCCTTTCCTGGTTCCTCCTTCTTTCAACCAAAGCCAGACCTCTCAGCTCCTCTGGCTGCTGAAATGTAAGGCCCCCCAAGGCCATGGCTAAACATCATACCCAAACCCCAACTCAGCCGCACCCCTGGAGTCTGTGCCCAGAACCTCTTTGACTTGGCCCTCCTCAGGATACACAGCCCCTGGTAGCCATCCTCAGCCGCCCCCTTGTGTCCTACCCACTCAGGGACTTGCTGGTTTTGTCCCCAGCTTCTTCTTGGCCCTCAGCCTCCTCACACCTACTTTCATGGGAGCATCAGCCCAAGAACTCCATTCTGCCATCACTATGGTGCAGGGAGGGGACAGAGCATGAACCCTGACATCAGCCCTGGGGTCACATCCCAGCTCTGCCTTGTGCTTGCTTGTGACCTGCTTGGAGCCTCAGTTCCCAATGAGCTGTTCATTCACTTAGAAAATTTTTATGGGTGCCAGACATACTAAGTGCTAGTGATTGAGGTTGCAGCCCTGAAAAGGACAGAAACTATGCCCTCAAGGAGTTCAGGGCTTGGGCTTGTGAGGCGCTAGCCATGCAAATGATAATGATGGAAGGAGATCAAGGCTATAATGTTGGGGCCCCATGCTGTGCTCTGATGTGCCTGCAGAGCTCTAAACAATTTCCCACTCTCAAGCATTATATTATAAAAACACAGCGAAGAGCTAAGGGCTAGAAAATTCTGCAGTTGCAATAAAAAGTCACTTTTCTTGCAAGGATTTCAATAAGACAGACTTTTTAAAAAAATAGCTGTGGGTGTATTTGGCTGTTGCCAGCTAAGATAATCAGCTGTTCCAAATGGACAGAACAGACATGAACACCACCAAGCCCATGCAGAACAGCACGCAAAACCAAAGTCAAGTTTCTGAACCGCCAAAATACAGTGTGTCCTCAATTTTAAGATGGTGTCATTGAAAAGATGCAAATAATTTGATGTTTTTTTTTTTTCAGGAAGAAATAAGGCAGCAAAACCACGTCAAAGTTATCCCTGTATAGTGCCGAGTGTGACGGCATTAACGAGTGAGAAAGCACGGGCTCTGAAAATTCCCTCTGCAGCCCACCTCCCACCTGCCAGAGGCCTCAGGTGCACCAGCCACTCTGCACAGACGACACTTCCACACCCCCCCCCCAACGTCTGTGGCCCTACGTCCCAGCTCCTTTCATAGCCAAGAGCAGGCCGCGTAGTGCTACTCTGGCTGCCTAGCAATGTTTTTCTGTCCCATGGGACTCACAACAGGAGAAATGGTTGTGTGCAAAGGAGTGACAGGGGAAAGGAGCAGCCGCATCCCTCCCTGGGAGGGGTCCAAGACCTGGACCGCAGTAGCAGCTGACACATGGCAGGGAAGCCAGCAGAGGAAGAGAAATACTTAGCAAGTGAGTCGACAAGATTGCTTGTTGAGTGGCTGTGGAGAGAAGGGATCTGGGGGAGCCCAGGTTTCTGGGCAGTTACTGAGACATGCTCCCCAGGAGAGAGAAAAAAATGGTGCCAGGTAGGATAACCACAGGGCTGGATGTACCAGTGTGCTGAGTGTGCCGAGCCTCCTGCTTTCCTGTGGGGGCAGCTCCGCGATGTTGGGGAAGGAACTGGGGAGGCTCAGAGGTGGTGGGTGAGGCTGGCCATGCAGCCTCCCTGAAGGGCCATCTCTGGGGCCATTGTCTCCAGCTCAGAAACTAGTCTTCTCTCTCCTGAACTCATGGGCAGTCCAGCAAGTGACCCCCACCTGTGCTGCTCCGCCAAGTAAGGCTGGCCGGCCAGCAGAGCCACTGCCTGGGCTCCCAGCCAGTCTCCCCGCAACCCTCCCCCCACCCCCTCAGCCGTCCCTGTGCACCAGGGCCAAGGGAAGGGCCTGCTCTGTCCTGGACAGATGCTTGGAAGTGTTAGCTTCGGGGCTGATGGTAGTTTCCTCTCAGTTCTTCTGTCTCCCTCATCCTCCTTCCTCCTGCCTCTCTGTGGTACTGTTGCTAGAGTGTGTGTGCTGGCTTCCTATGGCTGCCATTACAAATGGCCACCAAGTGAGTGACTTAAGAGGATAGAAATGTATTTATTCATGCAGAAATGTATGTATGGTTGCATGTATTCTCTTCCAATTCTGGAGGTCAGAGGAGAAATCGAGATGTCCACAGTGCTCTGCTTTGTGTGAAGGCTCCAAGGGAGAATCTTCTGTCACCTCTTCGTTTCTGGTGGCCCCTGACATTCCTTGGCTTGGGGCTGCACCACTCCAATCTCTGCCTCCAGCTTTACCATCACCTCCTTCCCTGTGTGGTTCAAATCTCCTTCCCTCTCTTATAAGCCCTGTTGTCATTGGATTTAGGATCCACCTGGATAATCCAGAATATCTCATCTGGAGATCCTTAATTTCATTATATCTACAAAGACACTTTTTCAAATAAGGTCACATTCACAGGTTCCAGGTAGACATATCTTTTGGGGGCACCATTCAACACACTATAGTATGAATATTAGGATTCTCCATCAACCCCAAGATTGCAGGCCGTGCCTCCCACAGGACACTCAGAGCGAAGTGCCCACAGCCACGACAGGAGGGAAGACCACAGCTCATATCAACTCTCCAGAACTCGTGGGGAAGGCAGCCCTGGAGGTCAGGTGACCCGACCCCATGGCTAGCCTGGCAGGGGAAAGGGAGGCTCTTCCTTGAGGTCTTCGTCCTGCTTCTTTTCTGCAGGTGTTGAGGGAGGGGACATCTCCCCTGCACCAGGACTGCCCAGACTCCTCTTAGAGAGTCTCCCATTGCCCTGTGGGCCGGGGCCAGAGTCACACACCGGCAGGAGGCAGCAGACTCTGAAGCACGGAGGGTCCCCACCCTGGTCCTGGGGCTAAAGACCCTGACATCCACGACTGTCACTTCAGGCCACTTTGAGGGCAAGTGGCAGTGGTGCGGCCGATCCGGTTGTGCAGCGCACACGGAGAGGGAAGTGGAGGCGTTTTGCAACCCGCAAAGGGCCATGCAGGAGGCATTCTTAGAGATGCGGAGCCATTCCTCCCACCGGTGTGGCCTTGGTGCCAGGACTGGGCTGTCTCCTGCATCCGACATCAGACTGGACAAACTGACGCCCCTCCTGCTGACAGAAGCCTGGACTGGGGAGAAAAGGAGGGCTGGGGGTGGAGGGCTCTAGGAGGGGGAGCCCGTGTGAAGCTCAGCCCCTCTCACACATTTCTGAGAACGTAGTGATGGAACAGAACAAGAGAAAGACCGTGTCTTTCACCAGAGAGGGGAGGGGACAACACAGTGACCAATTTCGGTGATTAGCTGCAAGAAGAGGGTCCTTTATTCCAGGCGTGTGTATGCCTTTTAATTTCCTCTTGTGGGCTCCTGAGGGGGCCCAGTAACCAGGCAATTGGTATTCTTCTCAAGCCTTGGAGGATGCGGGCACTCTCTAGGAGCCAGCTCCAGGTGGTAAGGACTGCCACCTGCACTCCCTGCCTCCAGATTAAGTGTTCCGCACAAACCTGCCCTGGGCAGGGGAGGGGAGGTGGCGGGCTGGGACCGGGTCTGCCACAGGGGTGCAAGTGGGTTTTCTCCCCGTCTAGAGGAGGCAGCAGTGAGGTCCAAGTTGAAGTTGGCACCTTCCTAGCTTTGTGCGAAACAAAACAGAAATGTCCTATTGGTGATAAAGGGACTTGGTCCCCTTAAGCAATTGAAGGCACAGGAGTTACAAAGCAGTCCAATTAGGGGGTGGTGATTTGCATGACAAGAAGACCCTTTGCTTCATAAAAGAAGTTCTCCTGAGGCTGCATTAGATGGTAGGGGGGGAGGGCGGGGGGGGGGGGGGGGGGGGGGAGTTTGAAGATTCCATTTGCTAAACAGTGTTTCACCCACAGCGCTGCCACAGAAAGCTCCGGTGTGAAACCAGTGCATCTGTACTGACTTCCGGGCAGCCTCCCAGCCCTGAGATGGGCCGGATGGCAAGAGCACACGGTCCTTGTACTAGCTCACGCGCACACACCCCTTCTTCTGCTGTGCTCTGGCAGTTTCTCAAAAACAGATACGGCTTCTCCCCAGGCTGGGACCTGGCTTTGGAGGCAAAGGTAGTGGCCTAGTGCCTGGGCCCAGGAGGGGGGCGGGGGCGGGGGAGGGAGGAGTAGGGCAGGCAAGACGGAATTTCTGTCCTGCTGGGCCGCCTGCAAGTTTCAGGGCCCCTTTCCTCTTTGGAGCCTTAGTGTCCACATTTATACAACAAGGGCATTTGAAGCTTCACCATTTCAGAGACTCCATTCCTGAGCTAGCTGGGTGGCCCTGGGGATGCCCTTGACCTATGAAATGGGATATGCCCAGACTAATGGCGAGGGAGGAAAAAAAAAAAGGTATACATTTCTGAAAGTACTTTAGAAACTGTAATATTTGGGGCACTTGGGTGGCTCAGTTGGTTGAGCATCAGACTCTTGATTTCAGCTCAGGTCATGATCCCAGGGTTGTGGCATCGAGCCCCGTGTCAGGCTCCATACTGAGTGTGGAGCCTGCTTAGGATTCTTTCCCTCCCTCTGCCCCTCTCCCCCCAAGCCCACTCCCGTGCTCTCTCTCTGTCTCTCTGTCTCTCTCTCTCTCAACAAAACAAAAGAAAGAAAAAAGAAAGAAACTGTAATGTTTACGGATGCTGGAGACATGGAGGGAGGGTGGAACCCATGTCCCTAGAAAAAAGGTGTCTTAAAATTTTGTCACTCACGCACCATCAAAACACTCAGGTGGTTGGAAACCTGCTCAGTAGGTGTCTGTGTGCTAAGTGCTAAGGTGTTTCAGGGATCACCTTGGCGGGCTTCAGGGCATTTCCATTCCAATCACTGCTCATTAGAAGAAAGCCCTTCCCCCTGCGTGGTAAAATGTAGAGTAGATCCCCAACATGCAAATCTTGAAATTGACAGAAATTAACTGGACTGAAGTTGGGAATATAGTAGGAGCTTAAGAAAATGACTTGGAAGTGCTCACTATAAATAGAGTTTTGGAAGAAAAATTAATTTTTCAAGCTTGTCTGGGACTCACAAAGTAGAGATGCTGGGGCTACTGTAGTGTGATGGATAGCAGTCTCTTCTTTGTCCCACCCCCACCCCCGACCACTGCTCAAAGTGAGCAGTTTGCACACACCTTAAAGATTCAAAGTCGTTTTTAAAAGCTCTGAAATCCAGGTGTCAACCAGAGAGTTGGAGGAATTTGAGGGCTATACAGTGAACCAGGAAAAAAGGCAACAGAGGAAGAAGAATAGAGAGAGCAACTCAGGGGAGGGGAGTTGGAGAGGGGAGAGAAGAGAAGGAATGCCCACGTTTCCTGGTGATTTTAATTTTCACATCACAAAGTGCCACCCACCTGTCAACCATGACACTTCCCTGTGCCACCTACTGTGACCACTGGGAGGGAAGAACGTGGAACTCAATCCTTCCCACCCAGCCTGATCTGCCTACTGCTGTTAGACCACAAAGGAAGGAAGAGCCTCCAAAAGTTGCCAAGGTTCTCTCTCTCTGAGGTAAATGGCCAATTTCCACAGCCACTGGAGTGAGAACGCTGACCCCAACTCCCCTACTGGACTTACACCTCAGTGCCACAGGAGCCTGGAGTCAGACCGTAGCCGCCTTGGGTTGGCAGGGACACCCAGGGTTCAGTGAAGGAGGCAGTGCCAGAATCCAGAAGTCACCAGTCCAGTCTCAGTCAGCGATGAACTGATTCTCCGAACTCTTTGGGCCAAGGACAGGCCATGGCCTCCATGCTTCTAGTCCCTTCCTTGAAGCAATCGGGTAAATCACATGATGAGCCTCAAGCAAGGGACTTTAAGCTGGTGGCTTCCAGCAGCTTCCTGCTCCTGAACCACCACTCTCTCTCTCTGAAGTCCTTCCATCGTCATTCACCCCCAACCCGTGCAGGCCCTAGGGAGGCTCTGACTCTGTTTGCATGGTGAGCACTGGCCTCTGTGCCAGCTTCGTCACTAGCCAACTGTTTTGGTTTCCTGTGGCTGCCGTAATGAACTACCACCAACTCAGTGGCTTCCAACAACAGAAATTTACTCTCATATAGTTCTGGAGGGTGGAACCCCACACTTGGTCAGCTGGGCTGGCCACTCCTGTAGTCCGTGAGGAGAGAATCCGTTTCCTTGCCCTTTCCAGCTTCTGCTGGCTACCTGCACTCCTTGGCTCATGGCCCTTCCTCCATCTTCAAGGTGTGTCCCTCTGGTCTCTGCTTCCAGCATCATGTGGTCTTTCCCTCTTCTGTCATGTCAAACCTCCTCTGCCTTCCTCTGATCAGGGATGCTTGTGATGGCACTTAGGACCCATGCAGATAGTCTGGGATGACCTCTCCTTCTCGAGATCCTTAATCACATCTGCAGTGTCCCTTTCGCTGTGTCATATTTGTAGGTTCCAGAGATTAGGACGCAGACATTTTGAGAGGCCAGAATTCTGCCTACCACACCAGGTACAGGTCTCTGGGCAACTGAGTCACCTCACCTTTCTGAACCTTGCTTGTTTGCTGACCTCTTGCTTCCAGGAAGACGGTGGATGTCACGGCACATTACACACTGTGAAGTGAGGACCAGCACAAGTGCTGAGGCTGGTTCTTGTCCCTTCTGATGAAGCTGAGGGCCCCTCAGTTCAGTCACGTGTGGTCTTCCCCAGGTGTGTCTTCATTAATGCTCTCCAAGTTGAACTTGTCCCTAAGCCAACTGGCTCCTCCCTCTCTGTCCCAACGAGTGACAGTGGACAGTAGAAGGTCTTTGGGTGGGTGGCAGCCATTCTGGCTTTGATCCTAGGCAACCATTGTTCTGTGTGGTGGTTCCACGGAGATCCACGTATATATAAATAGGATCATGAGGGTAAAGTTCTCTTTGTTCTCTGAGTAGCAGTTAAAGCAGTCTGTGCTTGTCACCCCTCTGCTGCCTCTGGAACCAGCCACAGTGCCATCCCGGGCCCTCTGCCAGCTGCTGTCCACAGTCGCTTTGGTGGATCAGGCCCTACTGTCAACCTCAGCTGGCCAGCCTGCCTGAGGGCAGGTCACAGTTTGTCCAGTAGCTGATAGGAGGTACGCAAAAGACAGCAAGAGCTCCAAATGGAGAGATTGGTAAAAACCCCTGGGTGTATGACCACAGCTGCTTCCCAGAGCTTAGCAGAGAACGTGGAAATTACCAGCAAGCTTTTAAAGGGAAACCATTATCTCTCAACCCAAACCCAGGGAAGTCACATCTGCTACCACCAGCAGATGGGGGTGGGGTGGTGGTGCTTCAGCTAAGCCTGTGAGAAACTGAGAACAGAAAGACACTTTCTGAACTTGGCCTTCCCACCCTCTCATTGTGCCAGCATGGAGACGGGATCCTTGGAGAGTGGGCAGGGAGGATGACTGGTGGGGAGAATTTGGACATTACTCCCCAAGAAAGCCGGGCTGGGGGCTTCCACAACGGGTGCTGCCCTGCCCAGTTCTGGTCTGTGGCCTCTTTTTGAGGGGCTCTAACATCTTCAGAGCACGCCGCAATCTCCCAGGGCCTTCTTCAGCCATCTTGGTGGCTGGGGTGCCCTAAAGCCCTGAGAAGGGACAGGGTGGTAACACTGTCCATTTTACAGATAGGGGGTGGAGCCAGGGGGAGCTCACTCGCCCAGATCACACAGACGTGGAACTGGCAACAGAACTCCCCCTGCCCAAACCTGAGTCTTTGGATTGCAGTCCAGTACTTGAAGTACTCCACCGTCCCTCTGAACGCAGGAGACCGCATTGCGGTGTTGGCTGCAGCATTAGTGGCCTGTTGTCCTTGTGTCCTTCTGAGCACAATTCCACAGCATACTGCTTTCCACTAAACAGCAGCCCCACTGTTTAGAAAGCCCACTCCACGTGCCATACCAAATGATCTTGATGTATGAATTAGTCGTTCCATTTCTCTAACAGGAAACTAAACATACCTTTTGCATACTTGTTTGCTAGTTTCTATTGGTTTTTATTTTGTTTTTCTTTCCTCTGTTATAGCCTAAGGCAATTTGGCACCGGTTACAGACCCTGAGTTGGTAGGTAGACACAGTCATGTCTGTGGCCTGACCCCAGTGCAGGTAAGGATTCTGGAAATAAAATGACTCACTTCTCTCAGGATTTGGGGGTGAGAAAGTGGCCCCTTCCCAAAGCAAGCTTAAAGATCAATGTGTAGACACCTTGTTGGGGGGCCAGGACACCTGGTCCAGGACCTGATCTGGAATGGAGGGATATGTATGGTCTTCAGTGGTGCAAACACGGAACATAGTCCTGGCGATTTCAGAGTGGCACATCACACAATGTGGGTAGGGACCCCCGAAAGCCCACAGGATCAAAACTCTTTTCACAGTAAAACCAAGATGCATTTGCCTTTTCCACTTGCCTTCTCTCACAACCACACAGTGAATTTTTCTAGAGATGACAGCTGTGATATCACAGCAGGCTGGATGCAGAAGCAGATACAAGAATGTGGCTATCTTCTATTACGCCTGACTTTAAGGAGATTTGTAAAAATGTGCAAAAATGCCATTCTTCTCTTTGGTCATTTTTGTGTTGGAAAGTATAGTGATTTACATTAATATGCTGTGGTTATATTATCATTATTTTAAAATGAATTAATAAATACTTTAAAGTTTTCTCAATCTAAATTCCTAAAGCTAAAAATATCAATAGATAGAGCCTTCATAACCAAAAGTTCTGTGAAGTCCTCAATAATTGTTGGAGCATAAAGGCACCCTGAGACCAAAAGGCTTGAGAACTGCTGTCCTCAAAATTGGGGGACACTCCCATGGGACATTTGGGGACACTGTGTGGAGCAGGAAATTGCCCAAGGTCACCCAGTGATTTACTGGCAGAAATAGGACTTCAATCCGGCTTTGATTTCCAGGGCAATTTTTTGTCAAAAGCTTCAGTGACTTGGCTCTAGGGCAAAGGCCTAAAGGAACCACAGTGGCCTGCCCGCCCCACCTACCAAATACTTGCACTTCCAGTGAGTGTCAGCTCTCTAGCCACAAGGTAAAGGATTTTACCTGGCCACCACCTTGAAGAATTAAGGTAAAGCAGAGAAACTCACCTAGACCACATGATGAGCCAGTGGCCTCTCAGAACCAGGATCTAGGCTTCCAACCCCCCTGTCAATTACTCCTGTACTGGGGACTCTGGCCAGCAGAAAAGACCCTCCCTGGGCCAGTGAAAAGTATTACAATTGGCCAGAGCTCATCATTAAATTCTGCACAGCCTTGAAGAGGCTGATTGCCCATACATCAGCCCTCTCCCCAGCCCTATCCACGAGAGATTTCCGCTCCAGCTTCCTTCCCTGCTTTGAGTTGCTCCTGCACCTACACAGAGTACCTCACAGTGCTCAGAGTGTCCGAAACCCAGGGAGTTCCCACAACTGCCACTGTTCTTGCATCAATTCTCAGGTCCCCACCATGCAACCTGTGTGCACAGATTTTTAAAAAGTGTTGTTTCCGTGCTCCATGGGCCTTTTAGTCAAACCCCATTTGATCTTAATAGCACTGGTGCCCTTGTGTTATTCCATACATTAGACTGAGCTGTGGAATTGACATGCATTCTCTACGAATTGCTACTGGAAGGTGAGAGGGGAGGGACTGTGACTTGGGTGCTGCTGCTGATCTGTGTTAGTAATGAAACCCCAGCCCCGCATTCATTTGTTAAACACCTTGGCTTTTAAACAAGCTTGACATTTGAGCATTCTTACTGGTGCTCTTCCAGCCCATCTGCAAACTGAGAAGGGAGCTGTTGAATCTTGCCTTGCGATAGACTTCCGTGGCATCCTGGCCTGGAGTCTTCAATTTCTCAATCCTGGCAGTGGGTCAGGTAGAGCTCAGCACTGCAGGGAGGACTGGCTGAGGGAGGAAGGAGAACACACTCCAGAGGAGGACAGCACCGTAGCCCTACTCCTGATATGTATCATTAGCTATTAACCAAGAATCATTATTTTTGTAGATTTGTCACAATTGCCTTCTACAACTAGCTTCCTCAGTGCTGTGCTAATTATCCGTATGTGCTCCTGTGAATGCCAATCATTTATTTCCAATTTACATAATCACAGAGGGCTGTTGATAACATGGAAATGCTTCAGAGTCAATGCATTAGCATTTGCCTCCAGATCATTTTATGCTCTGACTCGACAAGTTCATTCCTATCATATATGAATTTAACCTTTTGCATCCCCGAAGCAGCCAGGGAAACTGCCTGCATCTCTGCAAGGATCATTTACTTCACATGATGTCTCAAGTTAGGTGCTCTCTTGTGCTTAGAGGTTTAAAAAAAAAAACGATACAACTTCCAAAGCTGACAGAAGAAGAAACAGAAAATTTGAGTAGTCCCATATCTATTATTGATGTTGAAAATTAGTTAAAAACCATCCTGTAAAGAAACTCCTGGCCCAGATGGATGTGAATCCTTCTAAGCATTTAAGAAATAACACTAACCTGGAGTGCTGGGTGGCTCAGTCGGTTGAGCATGGGTACTCAACTTCAGCTCAGGTCATGATCTCATGATTCATGGTTTCAAGCCCTACATTGGGCTGTACTGTCAGCATGAAGCCTACTCTGGATCCTCTGTCTTCCCCCCCTGTCTCTCTGCCCCTCCTCTCTCTCTCTCTCTCAAATAAATAAACATTAAAAAACACTAACCTTACATTAAAAAAAAAACACTAACCTTACAAAAGCTATTGCAGAGAATAGAAAAGGTGGGAGCACTTCCTTTTTTGATGAGATCACTATAACCTTGACTCCAAAACCTGACAAGGATATTACAAGAAAGAAACATTATAGACCAATTTCTCTCATGAACATAGTCTCACAAGTCCTTAATGAAATACTAGCCAATCAAGGGTGCCCAGGTGGCTCAGTCTCTAGGGCATGCAACTCTTAATCACAAGGTCATGAATTCAAGCCCCCATGTTGGGCATGGAGCCTACTTAAAAAAAAAAAAAAGAAAAGAAAAGAAAAGGGGCGCCTGGGTGGCTCAGTTAAGCATCTGACTTCAGCTCAGGTCATGATCTCACAGCTTGTGAGTTCGAGTCCTGTGTCGGGCTGTGTGCTGACAGCTCGGAGCCTGGAGCCTGCTTCGGATTCTGTGTCTCATTCTCTCTCTCTGCCCCTCCCCCGCTCACACTCTGTCTCTCTCTCAAAAAATAAACATTAAAAAAATTTAAAAAACAAGAAAAGAGAAAAAAAGAAATATTAGCCAATCAAATCCAATACATATACACCTATAATATATATTAATATGCTTTATATATGTTAGGATGTCCTTGGAACCACAGTAGAGGGGACGGCCATCTTGCCAGCGCAACCCAAGGAAAAGCCCCCGGTAATGTGCTGGAACGAATTGGAGGTCAACCAATCACCGAGTGACAGCACAACCTGACGCGAAAAAGGCCCACCCGGACCTAAACCCGGAACCGCTGCAGCTTAAAAACCCCAACCCACCACACCCGGGCGTGACTTCCCTGACTCCTCTCTCTCTCTCCCTGAGTCATGGAACCTCGCCCGAGACCCTTGTTCCCAATAAAGCCTTTGACTGCTAAAATTTTTAGTTCTTGACTCTTACCTTTACCCTAGCCTACGCCTAACCCTAACAATATACACATATAAATATACACATGTATCTATCCCCAAATTACATTCATTATACATCCATGCATATATATTCATATATGTTTATTGCCCCATTCACGTGTGTGTGTGTGTGTGTGTGTGTGTGTGTGTTTGCAGAGAAACAGAGGGAAAAAGAAAAAGAGGGAGCACTTCTGGTGTTTTCAGGAATCACCTCCTTGTATTCCTGTACTTGACTCAGTGTCTGCTTCTAGGGAAACATAATCTAATTCAACAACCAATTGAGTTTAATTCCAGCTATGCAAGGGTGGTTTAATATTAGAAAATCAATCAATCTGATTAATCATATTAACAAAAAAAGGGGAAAAGCATACAATTATTTAAATAGATGCAGAAAAGGGGCACCTGGGTGGCTCAGTCGGTTAAGCATCCAGCTTCGGCTCAGGTCATGATCTCACAGTTCAGTTTGTGAATTTGAGCCCTGCATCGGGCTCTGTGCTGACAGCTCAGAGTCTGGAGCCTTTCAGATTCTGTGTCTCCCTCTCTCTCTGTCCTTCCCCTGCTTGTGCTCTGTCTCTCTCTGTCTCTCAAAAATATAACATTAATTTTTTTTAAATAAATAGATGCAGAAAAGCATTTGACAACATTCATAGGCACCCATAATCAAGCAAATGAACAAAAATCTCTTAGCAAATTAGGAGTAGAAGGGAACTTTCTAATCAGATAAAAAGAAGCTACAAAAACCATGGCAACCATTCATAATCAGCAGTGAAATATTAAAATCTTTACCCATATCCTGGGAATGAGGAAAAGTTGCCCACTATCCCCACTTCCATTCCACATTGTACCAAGTGTCCAATGTAGTTAAACAGAAAATAAATAAATCTATTATTCACAAGCTACATGATTGCATACATAATAAATCCAATGGAATCTATAAACTACTAGAATTCATAAAGTAGCAGGATACAAAGTCAATATGTAGGAATCAGTTACATTTTTAAAAATAAACCCACGAAATAAATGAAAGATGTGCAAAACTTCTACACAGAAAATAAGAAAACATTATCGAGAGAAATTAAGAAATTCAAAACGAAAGGAGAGATATGCCATTAGTAAGGGGCCAGAAGACCAAATACCGTATATAACATAAACTTTCCTCACATTAACCCAGAGATTTGACTCAATTCGAGCAAAAATCCAAGCCGGCTTAACAACTCTTTTTTATATAGCTAGATATCAAAAATGTTATAATAAATATGACAATGTGACATTGGTGCAAGGACAATTAAAAGTGAATTTGAAAATGGAACAGAATGGAGTCCAGACACAGACCCACACATATATCATTAGAAAAGATTGTCTTTTCACTAAATTATTATGGGTCAGTTGAATGTCATATGGGAAACATACAGTGTGACTCCTCCCTCATGTTACATACCCAAACCAACTCTAGGTGAAGTGTAAAAGGTAGAAAACCATGTATTTTAGAGGAAAAAAGGAGACCATCTTCAGACTTTAGAGTAGGCAAAGGTAGCTTAAACGGGACACTAAATGAACTAATCATATTAAAAACATAATACATTAGGCTACATTAAAATTATCAACTTTTGTTTATCAAACAAACATTAAGAGTGGGAAAAGGCCGTTCTCAGAGAAGGGAGAAGATATTTGCTATATATATATTCAGGTCCTCTGCCAATTTTTCTATTGAAGTGTCTTTTTCATATTGATTTGTAGGAATTCTTTATATATTGTACATTCTGGACAGTTCTCTGAGATATATGTCCAGTATACATATCCAAAGGACTATCTAGGATATATAAAGTAATCCTCAAACTAGTAACAAAACACAGATATCCCAGTAGAAAACTTGGCAAAGGACCCAAAGAAACACTTCACAAAAGAGGCTATCCAAATGGCCAAAAGATGTGCAACCTCAGGGGTCACCAGAAAAAATGCAAATTCCAACTCCTAAGCAATACCACTACTGTAATAGACTCTGTAGTGTGCTACCCAGATTCCCCTTCACGACTGAAGCACCCAAGCAGAGAGTGTTGACAGCTGACAACTCTAGATGAGCTCCCCCTCCTGGTGATCGCCCTAGGCTGTAAAGAGCCACCTCGCCTGAAGTCACCTCCTTTTCCCAGGAGTAGGGGCCTCCGATGACTGGTTGCTATGAGGTGCAAGACTCAGTCCCCCGGCCTCAGTGTGGGACAATTCTGAAGGGTCATCCTGGCTACAGAGGTAGATTAATCAGACCGCTCATATTCTGCTAATGGAAATGTAAATTGTATAACCACTTTGGAAAACAGTATGGCAATATGGCTATATCTACTACACCTGAACATACATGCATGATCCAACTATTCCACTGCTAAGTATTATAACTGCAATGCATATATATATATATATATATATATATATGTTCATCAGTGACATGTACACAAATGGTAATAACAGCAATGCTCATACTGCCCAAACTGGAAACCCAAATATTCATCAGGTGCAGAATGGATACAAATCTCAGAAACATAATGTTGAGTAAAACAACCAGACACAAAAAAAGCAAGTTCTTTATTATTCCTTTTAAGTAAAGTACAAAATTAAACAAATGCGGGTAGAATTCAGAACAGTGGTTACCATTGGGGGGGGGGTGGGATTAGTGATCACGAGGGACATCATGGGGACTTGGGGGGAAGTACTAATGTTCTGTCTCTTGATGTGGTTCTGATTCCACAAGTGTGTTCGCATTGTGAAATTTATCCAGTACACACACGATCTGGGCACTTTTCTGTATATAGTACTTCAATAAAACAATCTTGGAAAACATAAAGAACACATGCACATATACACACATGTAGAAATCAGCAGAGGCACAGTCCCTGAAGTGGCCTTTCAGTTGCTAACTTTCAGTCTTCATTCATTCATGGAGCCCCATGGGCTGTGGTCAGGCCAACATTTGAAGCAGACCATGGTTCAAGGAAGGCCAGACTTAACATTTGAGAATGCTCAGACTCCCCCCGCCCCTGCCCCCATGCAACCTAACTCCTGAGGCCTGGGCTGAGCTTTGGCAGTTGGGTCACCTGGCTGAGGGTTGGGAGAGATGCTTGAACCAAATCAGAGGTTTTACACTCACCTGCCTTGGCCTAGTGACGGGAAATGTGGGGGGCAGGCATGGTTTTGTCAGTACTGAGTGGGTGGTAGCTCGGGAGGGGTGACAATTTTCTCTGATGAGTCAGTTGAGATAGAAGCGGGGTACTTGGTGTTGATGAAAATAAAAAGCCTTCTTCCCTGGTTATTGGAAAGGTTCAGCAGGTACGCTCTTTGATAAATGGTCACAGTAATGAAATTCACACTCTTTAATCACAAGGGCTATAACTTAATTAAAAACACATCGAGGATTGATTTGGGTTGGAGAGCTCTCTCAGTTCCTGGGCTTTATTAAATTTGGTGTTTCTTTGCTCAGACTCATCTGACACACATAAGTACGGAAGTCGATGGCTGAGGAGCTGTCACTGTCCTGATGAGATGAACCCAGCTCTGGGTCCTGGGCAGACCAGGCCGAAGGGAGACGGGGACCAGGATACCCAGCGAAGGGGGCCCAGGCTTGCAGCCTCTCCCTGCCTTTGCCCGCAGCATGTTCCAGGCAGACTATAGGAAACTGGAGTATTCACTAATCTGAGCCCAAGGCAAGGCTGTCCTTGAGCCCACTGACTTGGGTCCCTTGGGAGAGATCTGATGCTGGGGAAGCCAATCGAATGCTCAGAGCCAACTTGTGAGATAAAAGCTGTTGCCGTTTCCCATTTGACACCTGTGGAAACCTGGGAAGATAGAGGGGTAATGACTTGTCAGGGGTTTGTGGGGTCCAAGGGCCCAGGCAGACACTACCCAGACCCCGCTTGCAGGTAGGCATCCCCCACACAACACACACATACACACAGATCAACTTCCCTCGCCTCTACATCTGGGCAGATACACCTGCATACACGCACACGTCTACACGCCCATCTGCACTGCCAACATATACACATGCATGCACACACACACACACCCATGTACAGATAAACCCAGATGTGGATGCACGTTTACACTCCACTGCACTCCCAACACACACACAAACATGCACTACAGTGCATATACCTTCACACACACACACCTGTGCACGTACACCTGGATACAAGCATGTGTGCACACTCCCCCCACACTCACACCCTCCCCACATCCGCACTTGTGAAGATACAGTCACAGACATACATCGATGCCACTGCATTCACCCCCAACACGTGTATATAAACACCAACACCTGCTCAGAGGCTCAGATATATGAACACACACGTGATGTGCACCCCATAGCCACCCTCACGAAGATATATTTGATACAGACACACATTCAACTACCTATCACATCCACACCACATACATCCACACTCATCATCTCTACACACGCACATCCATGTAGATAATACCCAGATACAAATACAAGCACACATATGCACATCCACACACATGCACACAACACCAGTGCACTCATTTACCTATACCTACACACACACACACACACACTGCACCAAAATACAGACACATACTCACACAACCAAACAGATCTGCACCCCTCACACACATACACTCATTTACTACACACACCTAAACACATCTGTGCACACACACACACACACACCCTGTGCAGATGAACTCAGACACATCCACATATCCATAGACATCCACACAATACACACTGACACACATCCATATACACACATATGCACACACCTACACTCACACTTTATACACACATATACACACCCGTGTGTATATACCACGTGTAGACATTCACCCATGCCCAGACACAAACACACACATAAACACACATGCACACATATACAGACACATACAGCGTATACACACATTCACACACACGTATCAATACCCTCAAAGATAAACATGTACACGTATATACCCACACACTCACACACAGACATGCACAAAACCAACAAACATGTGTGTGGGAAGTATAGGTACATACATGCACACTCACTCCCATCCCCAGACACACTTGTATAATGAACACATGCATATTCCCAAACATGTACACACTCACACTCATTTACTTCTGGGGGCCATCTGTCAATGCCAAGCACTCATTGTGCTTGTGCTTTCTAGAAATGTGTGGCTGAAGGGCAGTCCTGAGAAGCCAGGTCTAATTAGCATAACACACACTCCCTGCCCACGTGAGCCCTGGAAACCTTGGTCATGCCCTGGCACAGCCAACTGTGGAAGCAGGGCCCTCTCCTTGCTCTCCTGAGAAGGCAGCGGGACCAGTGGCTACCTTGCACTAGCAGCCTACCTGTCACACCAGCGGTGCTTCCTCCAGCAGGACCCATGCCACCATTCCATGGGGCCCTGGGAGCTTTCCTGGATCAATGACAGCAAGTGATAGGAGACAGGAAAACAATGCTGGAGAGGATGACCAGGCTGCAGTCACACAGGGCCTTGTGGCCTTTGTGCTCAGAGTCACCAGAAGCCACCCAAAAGTTGGAAGTAGGAGGAAGCTGTAGTCAATCAGATTCACGTGTGTGAAGGACCCCTCTGGTGCCCTGTGGAGGATGGCAAGAGGAGTGCGGTCTGGATGGGAAGAGGCCAGGGTGGAAGCTGGCGCAGCTGTCCATGTGGCAGTGAGGAGGTTAGGCCACAGTGGAGGTGGCATGACAGGTGGTGAACTGGCTGGAAGAGGATCTGGCCAGGCTTGGTCACCAGTGGGACAGGGCCTGAGGAAGAGGGAAGGGGGGGTGAGGGGTGACATTCAGATTCCCGGGTGAGGGCCCGGGGGGCACTGTAGAGGTGGGCGGGCCCCTGTAGCCACCGTGATGGCAGGGGCTGGGCTTTATCTGAGGCTCAGTGAGGAGCCGCCGAGGTTGAGGAAGGCCTTGTGTTGCACTGGCAGACATCAGATTACTGCGAGGGGCCAGATGGGGGATCCCGAAAGGCAGGCAGGGGCCTCAGGAAGTTTGCACCAGCTTGGGTGAGGTCTAGGGCTATCAGACCGGAGCCAGCAGAGCTAGTCCTTGCCTAGCACCTCAAGGCGGCTGAACAGGAGCGGAACAGCACTCACAGTCCTGGAACCCGCCCAGGTACCAGGCAGCGGCAGTGGAGGGGAAGCAACCGGCTCCAACCAGGCTGGGCCTGGGAAAGACGGGACCCGGGTCCTACAAGCAATGGTCCGGATGTGCCCTTCACCGGAAGACCGACGCAGGACAGGAGGTGTGCATGGAGAGCAAGGGTTGTGGGAGGAATAGGGTGCCCGCTAGGAATGGTGATTTCTGGGCCAGTGGGCTAAGTACTCCAACTGGGTCGTCACGGACCAGTGCGCTTGAACGTGTTCATGGGTCTGTGCACGCACCACCGCGTGTGCGTCGCCGCGTACGGGGCCGCGCGTGTGTCGCCATGTACCGGGCCGCGTCTGCGTCTTCGTGTGTGCATCACCGCGTACGGAGCCGCGTGTGCGTCGCCGCATGTGCGTCACCAAGTGTGCGTCGCCACGTACGGAACCGCGTCTGCATCGCCACGTACGGAGACACGTCTGCGTCGCCGAGTGTGCGTCACCACGTACAGAGCCTCGTGTGCGTTGCCGAGTGTGCGTCGCTGAGTACGGAGCTGCGTCTGCATCGCCGAGTGTGCGTCACCACGTACGGAGCCGCGTCTGCGTTGCCAAGTGTGCGTTACCTCGTACGGAGCCTCGTGTATGTTGCCGAGTGTGCGTCGCTGCGTACGGAGCCTCATGTGCATTGCTGCGTGTGCGTCGCCACGTGTGCGTCACAGTGTACGGAGCCACGTGTGCGTCGCCAAGTGTCCGTCACCATGTACGGAGACGCGTCTGCGTCGCCAAGTGTGCGTTACCGCGTACGGAGCCTCGTGTCCGTTACCGAGTGTGCATCGCCGCATACGGAGCCGCGTCTGCGTTGCCGAGGGTGCGTCACTGCGTACAGAGCCACATTTACGTCGCCGAGTGTGCGTCGCCACGTAAGGACCCGCGCGTGTGCGTCGCCGCGTGTGCGTCACAGTGTACGGAGCCACGTGTGCGTCGCCAAGTGTCCGTCACCACGTACGGAGACGCGTCTGCGTCGCCGAGTGTGCGTCACCGCGTACGGAGCCTCGTGTCCGTTGCCGAGTGTGTATGGTCGCATGTGCATCGCCGAGTGTGCGTTACCTCATACGGAGCCGCGTCTGCGTTGTCGAGGGTGCATCACCGCGTACAGAGCCGAGTGTACGTCGCCGAGTGTGCGTGGCCACGAACGGAGCCGCGCGCGTGCATTGCCGCGCGTGCGTGTGTGTGAACGAGTATACGCGTGCAGGTGGAAGGGTGCGCGGGTGCTGAAGGGAAGGTTTGCTGGGAAGCTGCTACCGAGATGCCCCTAAGCTTGCCTTTAAACCTGTCATAAAATTATCAGGTGTCCTCCTGTGTCGCCCCTCTGCCACCTTAATTCCTTTCCACTTGTCCCAGCCCCACTCCCCCCTCCGCACTTCATCTTCCCCAGATGTGTTTCTCTGCAGGCTGCTGCGGCCGGCAGGAGGCCTGCTGGGTCCCCGATGGCTGGGCGTGTGGTTGCTAAGCCTTCGAAAGACAAATTTCAGCCGGGCACATGTTAGCAGTTTATTTGTTATTTGTTTTCTCACTCATAATCCAGAAAGAGTCTGGCTGCTAAATTGCACATGCTCATTAGGAATAGAGGTTACCCGGGGTCTGGGCAAGATGCAGCCTGTGACAGCCAAAACTTGTTTTTTTCAGTGAGGAGGGAAGATCCGAGCTGGAAACCCGTCAGTCCAGGTCTGGGTGCAGAGTTCGGAGGCACACAGACACAGATGAGAGACAGAGAGGCAAGAAAAACTGAGTTGGCACCTGAGTTTTGGGATTAGGCCTGAAGCCTGCCTTTGGGGAAAATTCCTGCAAATTCCTTCTACCTTTCCTCCTTTCATGAAGGTTGAAGAAGGGCATGGGCAGTGAGGCTTCCTGGATACCCTGTCCCAGTTTCACAGTAGGGTCTTGGGAGTCTCCTAGAGGTAGAACTTCCTAAAAGCCCAAAGCCTGGAGGTAGGGTTCCCTGTCTCCCGGGCATTTCCATCTTAGCTCTAGCCCCTACATAAAATGCAGTGCCCTGCATAAAATGCTCTCGAGGCCCCAGGAAAGGTCTTCTTCCTCTTTTTCCTCCATATGGCTCACCCGCCACATGATGCAGAGCCCAGGTCTGTCTCTGCTGACCCTTGGCCCTGGAAAGGCAGAGGGAAGCTCAGCTCCTGCCTGTTGATTACACTTCAGTGTGAACACGGGCTGGGTGCTTAGAGCCACCATTTTTCTCTCTAATGGACCGGCAATGGGCTTGCCATCTGGGTAAAAGTGTGCCAAGGGTCAATGCTAGAGAACAAGTAGAGCAGCCCTGGGTGCAAGTACCTTCTCAGCTGCCCAGTTTCCCATCCACAGACAGGGCCAGCCAACTCCCACGGTTGTTAGGAGGGTGTGAGCAACAAGGGCTGGAGAAGCACTGTGCAAAGCGCTGAGCTCCATGCACACATAAGGCCTTTTTAGTGTTTGTAAAGGAAATTTCAAGGCTGGAGAAGTAAGCATGAAGCCCCAAAGAAGCAAATATTTGTACATTTACAGCAAGGCTCCCACATGCCTAGGAGCACATCTTCTGAGTAAATGAACCCCCAGGTGCTATGTGCCTCACTCTTACTGGGTTACCTGGGGTCTCCTAAAGACGGGCTCCATTGCAAATTCCCATTTCTGGAGTCTTTACAACCTCAGCACATTTCCCTTTTTCAATGATATTTTGAAGGGCCCTTACGTTGCCCATAAGGCCAGAGAGGCAGCTATTTTTTTTATATGAAATTTATTGGCAAGTTGGTTTCCATACAACACCCAGTGCTCATCCCAACAGGTGCCCTCCTCAATACCCATCACCCACTTTCCCTTCTCTCCCACCTCCCTTCAACCCTCAGTTTATTCTCAGTTTTTAAATGTCTCTTATGGTTTGGCTCCCTCCCTCTCTTTTTTTTTTCCTTCCCCTCCCCCATGGTCTTCTGTTAAGTTTCTCAGGATCAGGGAGGCAGCCATTTTGAATGCTTACTGTTTTGACAATAGGGCATGTGGTACAATTATTTACCAGGTTGCTAGCAAACTTGTGGCCCCACTGCAACCTTCAAACTGTGTATATGCCTGATTGAAAATTCTCCACGTGGTTCTGGGTTCTGCCTGTATGTGTGTGGAGGGGGTGGGGAGTGGGGGGTGGGGGGTAGGGGGTGGGGAGTGGGGGATGGGGAGTGGGGAGTGGGGGATGGGGAGTGGGGGTTGGGGAGGTGGGGAGAGAATCCATCAGCAAGGAGAGCTCTCTTGAGCTGGGGTGCCCTGGGAGTGTCTTTTAGGGGTCCATGCTTTTTTCCCCCCCACATTTCTCATGCCTGCCGTCAGAATGCTCATAGGGAATCAGGCTATGTCTCTAGAGGTGAGATTGATGGGGAAGAAGCCACAAGTCAGGGTTGGGGAGTGGTCTCCACCATCTGCAGTAGTAATTACCCTAGAGCAGAGATTCTCAAATATTTTTTTCTCTGGATCCCCTTTATAGTATATCTATTGATATTTAATATCTTAGAAGTTGAAACTAATTTAAAAATATTTGCCAATTCATTTAAAAATTTAAAAAAAAATCCTTTTGTGATGTTTGATTTTATGTGTCAACTTGACTGGGCCATTAAGCACCCAGATATCTGGTCAAACATGATTCTGGGTATTTCTGTGAGGATTTTGGATGAGATGAACATTTATATTAGCAGGCTGACTCAAGCAGATTGCCCACTCAATGTGGGTGGGCCTCATCCAATTAGTTGAAGGCCTGACTAGAACAAAAGTCTGAAAAGAAGTCTCACCTTCCCCCAAGTAAGAGAATTCCTCCTGCCTGATTGCCTTCCAACCACAAGGTAGGCTTTTTCCTGCCTTCAAACTTGAACTGATTCATCAGTAACCACTAGAAATAATGTATAGATATAACACCAATTAACAAGGATGGAGGGGAGAGAGAATAGAGTAATAAAAAAAACATTCTAAGAGAAAGAAGAAAGAAAGGGCTTGTAAGTCGTCTTTATATATTTTAGCTATAAACCCTCTATCAGGTAAATGATTTGCAAATATTTTCTCCTAGTTCATAACTTGTCTTTAACTTCTCTTCGCAGTTTCTCTTGAAAAGTAGAACTTTCCATTTTGAGCCTTTTAGCCTTTGGACTGAAACTGCCATTATTTCTCCTGGTTCTCAAGCCTTCAGACTCAGACTGGAAGTATACCTGAGCTTTCCAGCTTGCTGACTCATCCTGCAGATCTTGGGATTGATCAGCCTTCATAATCACGTGAGCCAATTCCTTGTAATAACTCTGTCTCCCTCCATATATACGTGTGTGTGTGTGTGTGTGTGTGTGTGTATGTATGTGTGTCTTGTTAGTTCTTGGTTCTGTTTCTCTGGAGAGACCCAGTACACAGTTACATGTCAACACAAATAACATTTGGTTTATGAAAAATGACTATATTCTTCTAAACAAAAAAAATATAACATGAAGAGTGGTACCGTTTTACAATTTTGCAAAACTGTTTAATGTCTGGCTTAAGAGAGGACAGCTAGGGGTGCCTGGGTGGCTCAGTTGGTTAAGTGTCCAACTTCGGCTCAGGTCATGATCTCACTCACAGTTTGTGAGTTCGAGCCCCCGCATTGGGCTCTGTGCTGACAGCTTGGGGCCTGGAGCCTGCTTCGGATTCTGTGTCTCCTTCTCTCTCTGCCCCTCCCCCACTTGTGCTCAGTATCTCTCTGTCTCTCAAAAATAAATACATGTAAAAAAAATTTTTTTAAAAGAAAGGACAGCTGAGTTCCCCTATCTGCTCCTGCATTCCATCTGTTGTTACATCACATGTCACATAGCCTCTGGAAACCTCCACTGTACCCGTGTGAGAGGAGAGTGGCAAAGGCAACTCTCACCTTAGTGTTATTATGAAAATGGTTTGACTCTTTCAGACCCATTGGAAGGTTCTTGGAGACTCCCGGGGTCCCCAGACTACATTTTCAGAACAATTGCCCTAGAGATTATAACATTCATCCTTGACTTAGCAAAGTCTGATGTTAATTTCTGCCCCTACTCTCTTCCTTAAAATGCTTTAGTTCTATTTTCCCTCTTCCAATATAAATGCTATTGTACTAGTGTATTTTAATTCTGGATGTAATCTAAAACCTCCATAAGATAGCATTCTTATTGTTTTCTGCAGCTTGTGTTCACTCAAATTTGCCCATACATTTACCCTTTTAGGTAGCTTTTTTAGTTTTCCTTGAGAAGAATGTTCCAGATGACCTAGTTTATTATTAGAAACAGAAATCAGTAGCTTTTGGAAGCTGTTTACCCCCTTTACTTATTTATCAAAGTCCTAGTTATCAAAGGCCTTCAAAGCCTTTTTCTTCATTCCACATTCAGAAGAGATGTACTGAGGGCCCACTATGTTCCAGGCATTATTCTAGAGCTGTGCTGTTCAGTAGAACCTTCTGCGATGGTGGATATGTCCTACGTCTGCGCTGTCCAGGAGAGTAGCCTCATGTGGCTCTTGAGCACTTGAAATATGGCTGGGACAGCTGAGGAACTACATTCTTAACTTTGCTTAATTTTAATTAATTTAGGTTTAAATGGCCACCTGTGACTAGTAGCTGCCCCATTGGGCAGCATAGCTTTAGATACTACAGTGAAAATGACCTGAACTGGCAAAACTCCCTGTTGTCATGGGCTTATGTTCTAGCAGAGGCAGACGACAGGGAACAAGTTCTAGTGTAAGAGTGCTCCCCCGGGCCCAGGCTCAGTAAATGTAGCTTGAACTAAACGGAGGAGGTCCGATGGCAAGGTCTGAGCTGTCCACTAGGGGTATTGGAAGGAACATGGGCTTTTAAGGTTAAACAATCTGGGTTGAATCCAGCCTTTGGCCATTTACCAGTTCCATGACTTCAGCAAGTTGCTGAACTTCTGTGAGCTTCAGAAATCCCATTTAGAAAGTGGCTGAGTGGCCCTGAGAGCTGAATGCAGTGCTGGCACTCTGAAGTAGCTCAAATGTCCCTTCGCCTTCCCTTCCCCCATGCCCATTCTGTTACTTGTGGCTGCCCTCCTGGCCTCATGGCTGATGCCCCAGGCTGTAAACCTGCAGGCCATTAACACAACCAGGGAAATTCACACTAGCTGCTTCAAAGGCACAGGACCAAGTCACAGAGGAGAAGGGGCCCAGTGGGGACAAAGGGGTGCAAATGACAATGAGAGGAATGTGGCTTTTTTCTGGACTGAGCTCTTGCTTGAGAGTGTGTGAAGGGCCCAGGCACTTGCCCCCTTGACCCAGTCTCCTCTCGCAGCTCAGAGCACACAGAGCAAGCGAGGGCCCAGCTCCTCCTTGTTGAACACTCCTTTCCTTCCATCTGAGCAGATGGATTTCTAGGGAAAGACAAGTTTCAGCCTTTCTTGTGGGTACCGCTTGGGGCCCAGGAAAGTGCCTTGTGATCTGGGGGTACAGGCCCAGGTTAGTCCCCCAGGCTGTGTGGACTGCCTCTGTTCTTGCCTCTGACTGGGACCTTGCTGTTCCAGGGGACCCCCCCCCCCGGGGGGGGGGGTAAGTCAGAGGAGGCTCACAGAGAAAGCAGGGAGCTAGGTAGTAAGGAGCCCCTGTTGTTATATAAGTTCGTATTCCCAAGCTGCTGGAGGGAGAGTAGCCCAAAGCATTCTGGGAAGGGAAGAAGTCAGGCTGTGGCGGAAATACCCCTGCAGAAAACAGGAAAGCTGGCTTCAAAATCTGAGTCCATAAAACAAAAATAGCTTGCATTTTATGAGGGCTTAGGGCAATAATCTCTTCCCACCTCTGTGATCCCCCTCCTGCCCTGCCCCCTCGGAAGGCCTCGATTCCCCACCACCCCAATACCCAGTGTCCCCCTGCCCCCACCATGCCATCAGTGCTGCTGCTGGTGGCCCTCTGTTGTGCCTCAACTTCTGACTGCCCTCCACCTGCCCCACGAGCTTGCCGCCAAGAGCAGGTGTTCATTCAGTGGCTGATGGCAAACCTTCCTGAGACATCCGCCTTCAAAGAAGGAGGGCTGTGTGCTTTAGTTCCCAGGCAGACCTGGGGAAAGCACGTGCTAGATACAAGGTGTGGGGCTCCCAGCGAAGGGAGGGCACACCACCAACTCGAAGGGCTTTCAGGCTGGCAGGGAGCTCCCAAATCCCAGCACAGTGTGGCAGCCACAGCCCAGGAACCCCTAGCCAGGAAGTGCCATGAAGGAAGAGTCTAGGTCTGCTTTACTTCCCACCAGATCCCCCGTACAAAGAAGGAACTTGGTAAACACTTGGCAAAAGTAGGCAAAATCCCAAACAGGGGAGGTCCTCCAAGATGAAGAAGCAAGGCTCCAACAAGGTCACAGTCACAGGAGGTCATTCGCAGCCTTACTCTGCTCTCCAGCTTACTCCCTGCCCCCTGCAGTTCTTGCTTCCAACACCCTTGTTCCACACCCAGCTGAAGGGACTTGCCCTGGGAGCCACACACACCAGGACACATCTAATAGATGTCTTGAGGCCTCCTGCCAGGCATAGGGTATTAAATGAACTTTCCACTTGAGGGAACAAACTGAGGCTCAGAGAGGTTAAATCCCTCACCCCTAGTCACACAGCAGGGAAGTGAGGGACTGCTGAGATTGGAGCTCACATTTGCCTAAGTCCAGAGCAGTGCCTCAGTCATAGAGGGTAAACAAAGGACCAGAAAGAAACAGCACAGGGAGCCAGAGACTCCAAACAAAACTCAAACATGTGCTGATGGGCCCTGCAAATGGGCAAAGAGCTTGACAATGCTTCAAGAGGGGAGTGCAGGGGGATGGGTCATCAGAATTAACCTTCCAGTCGCCTCCTGAGAAGCCATGCCTCTCCTCTCTCAAGGAAGAATGAAGATATGTGATCCCCTGGATTGCAGTTTATTCATGGAAGTCCAGGGTGAGATCCATTAGGGAGCCATGCAGCACCTGGGGTCACACACTGGGCAGAGCAGGGTAGGCCATATCCTTGGGAGGCAGAAAGCGGGGGTCTAAATAGGGCTCTTTCTCCTCCCACGGGGGTGGCCTTGGGCGAGCTGCTCTGACTTCCAGAATATTCCTAGTTCCAGCTTTGTCCATGTCTGCTCCCTTGGGAATGTTGAATTCATTTTGGATGAGTTCTTGGGTGCTTTACAAAGAAAAGAAGTTACATCCTGCCTACAACTATGCCAGAGAGAGAGCAAAGTAGCTCTGGGTGCTCTCTGCCAGCCGACACACTCGCCTGACACAAAGTCGCCCACCCACCATGCCCAAACCCATGGTCACCGAGCAGGTCTGTGGTGAAGGGCAAGTTGGCTTTGGGTCTCTGAGGTAGGGGCCTGGAACAGGGGCAGGTCTGGCCCCAGTGTCCTGGGTGACTGCCTTGTTCAAGACAAGGATGCTGCAGAGAGCAGACCTTCCTGTGGGAGGAGTCTTTTCCCCTCACCAGGGATGCCCAGGCCCCAAATCCTAGGAGTGTGCAGGCTGTTGAAGGGGGGCAGAATCTACCACCCCAAAGTACGCCTTTTTAGCTAGGGATTACCTTGAGCTCCTATTTTTAAGAACCGGCAGACTGGGGAGAAGCATTGAAAACACCACAAGTTACCCTTTTGTAAGAGACATTTACATTTATAAGGGAAATCTCCATTTGTAAGGGTGGCTGCCTCCCTGTACCAGGAAGAGGGGAAGACTCTAATCTCTAGAAACTCTTATCAATGGAGAGGGCCTCCGACTTAAACCTACATAACAACCTTAGCCTTGTTTACCATGCTTTTTCCTGATAACTTCCCCAGGCTGGCTCCCCCACCCCCAACATCTTCTTTTGTTTTTAGCTGAAGATGGTATTGTAGGTGCTGGCGTGGGCCATTTCAGGGAGTTGCTCAGTCTTCCTAGGTCTCTCCCTTGGATACAGGAGGTACCCAGGTTATTAAGCTTCTGTTTGTTTTTCTCCTGTTAATCTGTCTTTTTATTATAGGAGGGTCTCGGCCAGAAACCTGGAAGCCTAGAGGGAAAATGATGTTTCCACCGCTGCAGTGTGCCAGAGGGGCACCTCCTGTCAGCTGTTGGGGCAATCCGGCTTTCCTGCCACTCACATGATTTGTATTGTAAACGTTTCTTTTACTCCACCTGATGTGCAATTGGGACTGATGAGGATGCAAGCTGGCATTTGATTTCTAGTCAGGGAGCAGGACACCCCAGATAAATGACTGATCCAGGCTTCTGGGGACTGCTGGCCTGCTGGCCTGAGCTGGCTGTGTGGGAGTGGGTGGCAGAGCCAGTGGCTTGTGGTCCGATGTCACTAAGCAAGGGGCTGTTAATTGAAAAGTATCTGACACCTTGCACTTCCGCAAGGCTTCTTCCTTCCAACTGTGGCATGACGAGTGTTTGCACAGGAATTCAGCCAGCCCTGGGTTGCTTCCACTGCCTCCGGACCCATGGAGATTTCTCCAAGCAGGGCAAAGCGCTTCTTTGCCACCCTTGACTTTAATCAGTCTCAGGATGGGAAACGATTGGAAATTGAAGAATGATAATTTACAGATGTGGTACTGATTTCTGAGATCAGATCCCCCGTATCCTTATTTGGGATTGCTACAAATAAGTGGTTCACTCTCCAAGGCTTGGTTTGTGGTTCAGTGGTACCTGGTGGCAATTCACAATGTGCTTTTCCCATCTCCGATTTGTACACATCACCTCTGCTGTCCCTGAAGTGTGGACACTGAACTGACCAGGCCAGGAGTCTCATGAACTAGATGAGATGCCAAATACTTTTCACTTTTTGAAGGTCAGTGAAATCACTTATAAAACCACAATTGTTGCCTCTTTAGCTTGGCCTCAAGTTGCTTCATACATCATCAAATCTTTATTTGGTCTTTATATGGCCTCAAGTTGCTTCATATATCAAACCATTACATGGTCTTTATTTGCCTTGGATATATAATGACCGTGGGTATCATGGGGATCCCATCTCACCCCAGGCTGGGTGGGGAGGTAATGTAGGGTGACGGCTCATGGGCCTTTCTGACTTTTAACCCCAAACTGGACCTCAGCCAAGCCTTTCCTGAGGTAGAGGGTGGTCCACCAGTGTCCAGGCAAGGTTAGAAGGCAAAGGGGTGTTCTCTGCTATGGGATCCCAGGAAGGTAGAGGTGGAGACTTCCAGGTAGAACCCAAACCAGTGCAAACTGGGGCAGGCAGTGGACATTCGGAGCCCACCACACATGCCCTGACACCAGGGCCAACTAGGAGAATCACAGACAGGCCTTCAACACAATGGGGAAAGCCAAGAGGCACAAACCAGCATCTTTGGGTGCCAGGGCACTGGGGGCATCAGAAGGGGCAGAGAAATGGCTGCTGCAGAAGTGCAAGATGGAGCAGAATGGCCCAGCTGATTTTGGTTTTAAATGTGGCAAAAGGAGACATGGACACCGGAGTTTTCTTTTGCTTTTTCCTTCTAGCTTAGGTTGCCAAAGGGATTTATAAACACGGGAGAAACTAGCAAACATAGTCAAGAGCTAGAGTGCTTTACTCTGTCTAGGGAATCCATGTCCTCTTTTGGCTGTTTGTCCCCAAGGTCCCCCAGATTTCTCACGTGACTGTAGTTGAGGTTGTGGAACTGATTTACACGGGAATCTCACTCACAGCTGGCAGCCAGAGCACTACCACCTCTGGAGCCACTCATATTTCTGGGCATCCAAATGGTGTGTTCTGTTGGGGGACAGGTTTGGAGGATGACGGGCAACATGTGTGTGAGTAGTGCTAGAATTTTCCAAAGGAAATAAGAATACCTTTCCAAGTATTAGTATGCTTAATTCTACAATCCCATTTCCCCACTTTCAGTATGGACTTAGACAAGAAATATTCGTTTATGCTGTCATGACTCAATCTCAGTATAGTAGACTTGTCAAAGTGACTTTTTCAGCACACAAGGTTTGCTGTATTTTTGACACCTGTTTTGTGGGGGAACTGTTTTACGTAAATAGTTGGAAAAGCAATATGGTCATTGCTGTCTTTGAGGTGGCATTTGACTTTGTAGGCAGAGGGTTTCTTGTGGGGGCTGGAGTCGGGATTTTCCCTATACCCTCTGGGGCCAGCCCCCCCCCCCCCCAGCTTCCTCTCCCGTCTCCCTGGGGCCTGACTGGCACTCAGAGAGCAAGACTCCTTGAGCTCACATCTGCCTGTGTGGCTTGCCTGCCTAGAACCCTTCCATTGCTTCCCACTGTTTATGGGATAAAGGCTTAACCTGCCACAGAGGGCCCTCCCTGAGCCAGTTCCAAGTGGTCAGTCTGCCCACATGACCCTGCTTCCTCTATGTTAACAACAACGGAGCTGGATCTTACAGGTGCCTTGACCACAATCACTCATGAGGCTGTCTCAAATGACCACCTGTCACCATGTATACTACAGGAGCACTGGGACCGTGGCCATTCTCCATCCTGCCCTCAGGAAGTGGACCTGATCACATCACAGCAGGCCAGAGGCAAAGCTGGATGGCCTCTCTCAGCCCTTTCAGTCCCTCTATTTCCCATTGTCATTTTGCTCAGAAGTGTGTGATTGTCCTGAAGCAGTGGGTATTGAACGAAGAGTCCTGGTGTAGAAGTCAGAAGTCTTGGGTTCTAGTCTCCCACCCTCTGCAAGTAACTCCCAGGGAGTTGAGATTGGAGGCTACTAGGATACTGGTCAAGTTAATCTCCTTGTGTGTTGTTTCCCTCTCTTCTTTCTGGACTGGTTGGATGAGTAATCACTGAGGCTCAGGGATTTTTTTTCTTTCACTTTATACTATATTTTGGGGAAGGGGGAACCAGGGAACCCCAGGGAAACCTTCATCAGTGGGATAAATAATAACACATACACACAAATGTGTACAAATGAGCACATGCGCATGCTTCCACACACGCAAGCATGCATGCATCCACACACAAACACGCTCATATGTGCAGGCACCTGCACACATGCGCGTGTATACTTGTGCACATTCACCCACACATGCTCTCAAACACAGTCATCCTCATCTCTCATTTCTAGTGTCTGCGGGCTGGTGGCCACCTCTCTCCCCACCTTCCTGTCCACCAGGCCCTGTGGCAGCTCTCCAGTCTGCAGGGGAGATTGTGTGATGGCTTCCTCTGCCTTTTTGCAAGCCCAGTCCAAAAACGCCTGGCCTTGGGTTTGACTCTTCCCTACTTTTCCTTTGATCATTTATATTGTTCTACTTCGGGGGGGGGTCCCATTGGGCAGAATCAGGGGACTCCTTGAATGGTCCCGTGTCATTGCCCACTGGCCCTGTCATTTCATCATTGAGTGCTATCTTGGAGCCTGGGCACCTAGGGCTGCGGCAGGGAAGGCTCGGGGGTACACACTCAGCCTTGCTGCTCGCTGCCCGGGTGACTGGCTGGAAATGGTGGCGGCTTTCCCCTCACTGGTACCTACCAAGGGAAGTCAAGAAGAACAACACTCCAGCCATTCCTAAACTATTGTGTCACTCTTGGAAATGTAGTCAATATGCCCACTTGAACCTCTGACTCTTGGTCTTCCTTTTTGTAGCTTGGAAAAACATTTGGGGTTCCAAGCCAAACACTTCTCCCACAGCCGTCTTTGTGAGGCACACACGGGTTTGGGGCTTTTTGGTTTTGTTTGATTCATTCTAGCTTTTTTTGTAGCCTCACAGCAACATTCTCTACTTTTCTGGGGCTTTGGGGAAAGTGTCACTTGGCGACCTGGGCATCATTAAGAGCACTGGGTTTGGGTTCTGATTCTGCCACAGATCCTAGGATCTGAGGCAAGCCAGTGAACAGGCACCCAAGACTCCTGGAGGATGTAGTGACAGAATTCGGGTGCACAAATGCTATACACTGTCCATCACCACCTAGTTTTGGTTGTTGCTATTGCTCCTGACAGTGCTCACTGTGTTTGGGGTCTGGTCTTCTGGGATCCATGAGGATAAGCAAGCCTTCCACCATCCCTGTGCAGAGGGGGCATGTTTTTGGTTGGGGAGAGAGCTAATCCCTGGCTATTGTTTCCTTTGAGTGGCCTACCTGGGCACCCTGATTTGGCTCAGGTAAACATCCTGACTTGAGACGTTTCTGCAGGGTGCCATGAGACACCGACTCCTTCCCCGGTGGGTGCCTAACTGATTCCTGTCCACATACCCAGGACCCTCGTGGGGTTTTGAGGGGGAATCTGGGAAGCCCACTCAGACCACAGGGCCTCAGGCCAGCCCTGGCATCCGTCTGAGAAGACTGGCTTTGCCCAATGTGGTTCTGACTCTGAGAACTGAGGTGCCACCATGAGCTTTTGTTCTGTTCTCTGGGTTGTTAACGCTACTTTCCCCTAATCCTCAGTCCCATCCCCTCAGCGCCAGCGGGGCTCTCGCCAGGAGCACTAGGGTCAGGCTCAGCACCCACGAAGGGTCTGTATTCCCATTCCTTGCCTACCTTGGCCTTCAGCTTGCCATATCCCTGATGGGTACACATCTCTCATTTTCCCTTATTTTTGTTTTGAAAAAAAGCAACAAATAGTTTCAAATGCTTTTAAAAGAGAATATGGGAGGAGAGCTGGGTTGTACTGTATTATGTATTTGAGAGGCATTTTGACATTTATTCCAGAAAATTCCTTTGGATGTTTAACATCCGTCATCTGGCTGTCATTGCAGGGTGGCTGCAGTGGTTTGCTAGGGCAGCAGTAACAAAATCCAAGTTAGGAGGCTTAGAACAATAGAAACGTATTAACTCACGATTCTTAGCCAGAAGTCCAAGATCAAGGTGTCAGCAAGGTCATTTCCTCATTTCCTTATACAGGTTGTGAGGAAAGGGTCTGTTACATGCCTCTCTCTATGGCTTATAGAGGGCCCTCTGTCCTCACGTGGTCTCCCCTCTGTGCTATCTTTCTCCAAATCTCCTCTTCTCATAAAGATATCAGGGGGCGCCTGGGTGGCTTAGTTGGTTGAGCGTCCGACTTCGGCTCAGGTCATGATCTTGCAGTTCATGGATTTGAGGCCCACGTCGGGCTCTGTGCTGACAGCTCAAAGCCTGGAGCCTGCTTCAGATTCTGTGTCTCCCTCTCTGTCTGTCCCCTGCTCATGCTCTGTCTCTCTCTGTCTCTGTCTCAAAAAATGAATAAAACATTAAAAAAAACACTTCTTTAAAAGATATCAGTCAGATTGGAGTAGGGTCCACCCTAATGACCCCACTTTAATTTGATTATAAGACTGTGTCTCCAAATAAGGTCACATGTTCTGAGGTACTGGGGGTTAGGACTCCAACAACTCTTTTTTGTGAGGGAGTGGAGGACACAATTGAACCTATAACAGTGGCTCTCAGAGCCTGGGCATCTTAGCCCAGATGGAGTCTTTCTAGCTCTGTACGGGAGGCTCACTCCCTGCTCAGAGTTGCTATGGTATCAATTTGAGTGACCACTCCAGAAAAGGGGAGGCTATTACTGTCCTCTAGGCCCAAGAAGAGGCTTGGGAGGCAGCTCCAAGGAAAGCACAGAAGTTGGGCAAGGGGCTGATGCCTTAGATGGTGGGGGTCTCAGTCTCTTCTTGGGGACCCAGCAGTGGCCCTGAGCAAGGACAAAGGGCAAGAACTCAGTGTGTGGCCAGCACCATAAGGGACTTGGACCAGGGGAAGGAGGGTGGATGTTGGATCAAACGTGGAAGTTGTTGGAAAATCAAAATTGGGTACTCCACCGTTTTTTGTCATGCTAAGTTTCCCAAGGCAATACTACAAAGAGAGTTTAAATGTAATCCCTTCAGACTGAAACAGTTTGCACACGTTTGAAGGAAAGCTCTAAACAGCTTTTTGGTCTTCCTGTGCTCTGTGGCCAAGCTGGATGGATTTGGTTGAGTGAGATGCTCGGTGCGGTGTCTGCCTGCTGGGAAACAGCTCTGTGAGGCACACCTGCCAGTCAGCCTGCTTTCCCAGGAGAGAAGTAGTTGTCCATAGCCCGCTAATAGCAGAGAAACCACAAAACTCAAACTTTCCAAGAGGGGCCCAGGCATGGCTGGCCCTACTTCCTTGGAGAAAATGGCTTTTTGTCTGGGACTTAAGCTCTTTCTGAGTTTAAGTTTATAGTGTTGCAACGTCATCGTGCCTATATGGTAGGCCCCAGCCACAGAGGTAGCAGCCATGAAATGTGCTCTTTGTTTACAGCAAACACACTTGAAAAGAAGTTGAAAATGGTTCTTCCAAACCACTCTCCAGTGGTTGAGATAGCAGTGCTGTGTTTTTCTCCCTCATGAAGAATATAGCCGAGATGGCCTTGCTGCAAGAATTTGATCTGAGCTCAGAAGACAGCCAGTCCTGGCTTGACTCTCACTCTACTGTTGCTGGAGGCGCTATTGCTCCTTCTTCTGGGAGAGACTCCAGAGGAAGTGCTCCTCGTCCTCTGGGGGGCGGAGGGGCTGAATTTGCTCTGTCACTTTCTACTCATCTGGCATGGCGCAGGATGAACAAGGCCCCTACACAACACCTCAGAACCAAACCAGCAAGTGTAGTCTCTCTGTGGCAAAGGTATGGCTCTTGATGGAGGCTCTAGGGGGCATCTTTGGCAAGACACCAGCTTTAGTGTGCCCTCGCATCTGGCTGACATTGGGTGGCTCTACACCCTTCAAAGCACAAACATGCACTGTGCACACTCTAGGGGCCAGGCCGGGCCACAACAGGGTCTTTGGTGGCAAAAGGCCCAAGGCCCTCGCTGATGTGAACACTAGCCTTCCAATCTTTTCCTTAGCCAAAGAGATCTGGCTAGAGGCAAGTGTGGGCCAAGAAGCAGAAGTGACTGGGGTGGACAGGTATTCTCAGGTGCTTTATAGATTGCAGCACAAGTCTGAGAACAACGTGCTCGTTCTCCCAATATCTAGTGCCATTTTCTAGTTAAGTTTGATACCACAGTCTGGGATTTGGACACAGCTGGTGAGACCTTCTTATTATTGCCAGTATACTGCTGTGGTTTCTCAACTCGGAGGCTTGTTTGGTGACTCGTTTTCAATGCAAGTGCTTCTTTTGTCAAGCAGGCCCCTTACAGCCTGACCATGCTTGTAATGAGCTACCAAGTGGCCCTGCCGGGGGCCCCCTGCATTCCTGAGGCGGTTCACTAAACTCAGCCTGCGGGAATGAACTCCCAACTCTGGGTGGACTGTTGAAATGGACTAAGCCAATTTGCTGGGACTTTGCTATGATCAAACACGTGTGTTTTGAATGAGTTTTTTTTTTTTTTTTTTTTAGAAAGAGAGAGATGGAACATGAGAGCAGGCAGAGAGAGAGAGAGAGAGAGAGAGAGAGAGAATCTTAAGTAGGGTCCATGCTCAGTGCAAAGCCTAATGTGAGGCTTGATCCCATGACCCAAGCCTGGATCATGACGTGAACCAAAATCAAAAGTCGCTTTTTAAGTTTAAATATCATTTGTGGGGCACCTGGGTGGCTCAGTCAATTAAGCATTGGACTTCGGCTCGGGTCATGATCACCAGTTCATGGGTTCAAGCCTTGCATCGGGCTCTGTGCTGACAGCTCAGAGCCTGGAGCCTGCTTTGGATTCTGTGTCTCCCTCTCTCTCTGCCCCTCCTCTGCTCACACTCTGTCTCTCTCTCACTCAAAAATAAACATAAACACATACATGCATACATACATACATGCATTTAAATCTCATTTGTAATATCTCAGGGAGTAAGATCTTTCCAAACTGGAGATAAATGAGGTGGCCATACCCTGTGTGACAAATGGAATTACTGCTTTGAGTTTTGCAGACTTGGTTGGGTGGGCTGTTTGTTTATTGAAGTTGGCTGTCTCTGGATGGTTGCTTTGCTTTGTTTTTAATCTATTTTCCATAGCAGACTGGGGAGAGGTTACTTTTGATTAAAAATGTTTTTTTTAATATTTATTTATTTATTTTAGAGAGGGAGAGCGTAAGCAAGCTGGGGAGGAGCAGAGAGAAACAGACAGAGAAAAAGGGAGAGAGAGAATCCCAAGCAGGCTCTATGCTGACAGCTCAGGGCCCAACTCAGGGCTCAGTCTCACAAAACGTGAGATCATGACCTGAGCTAAAATCAAGAGTGAGATGTTTAACTGACTGAGCCACCCAGGCACCTCTGGACTAAAAGTGATTTTTAAGAGCAAATTGTTTTTGCCATTAGTATACAGCCTGGTTACCTGGTTACCATGAGAGCAGCTGGTATTCTTGAAGGGACATTTGAGTACGGGGGGGATCAAGAGATAAAGCAATCCCAGAAGATCCTCCCAACTCTGATGTTTCTGAACTGTATGAACCAAATGTCAATTTGTGGGAGAAAATATTTGCAAATCATATATTTGGGTTTTTTAAAACTGTTTATTTAGAGAGACAGAAAATAAGAGAGAGAGAGAGAGAGAGAGAGAGAGAGAGAGAGAGAGAGAGGAGAGAGAAAATTTCAAGCAGGCTCCATGATGTCAGTGCATAGCTTGATATGGGGTGTGATCTTAGAAACAGTGAGACCATGACCCGAGCTGAGATCAGGAGTCAGGCGCTTAACCAGCTGAACCACCCAGGTACCCAGCAAATCATGTATTTGATAGGGACTTGTATCCAGAATATGTAAAGAATTCAACAATAAAAAGACAAATAGTCCAATTGAAAATGAGCAAAAGATCTGAACAGACATTTCTCCAAAGAAGATACACACATGACCAATGAGAAAATCAAATCAAAAGCACAGTGAAAGAACACTTCACACCCACTAGGATGGCTGGAAGTTTTTAAAAAGGAAAATAAATGGTGTGAGGGTATGAAGAATCTGGAACCCTCCTATGTTGCTGGTGGGAATGTAAAATGATGTAGTCAGTTTGGAAAACAGTCTGGCAGGTCCTCAAAATTTACACACGGAATGACCACGTGAACGAGCAATTCTACCCCAAGGTACAGACCCAAAAGAGCTGAAAAGCTATGTCCACGCAAAAAGTTGTATGCAGAAGTTCACTGCAGCATGATTCATAACAGTAAAAAGCAGAAGCAATTAAAATAGCCATTAACTGATGAATGTATAAGCAAAATGTGGTTTACCCATATTACAGAATATTAGCCACGAAAAGATGGCTGCACCTTAAACACACTGACAGAAGCTGTATGCGTCCTTTTATGCAAAATGTCAACAGCAGGGAAATGCACACAGACAGAAAGCAGCTGAGTGGTTGCTAGGGGCTGGCGGACAGGAAATGGGGAATCCTTGATGATAGTGGGTATAGTTTCTATTTGGGGTGATGGAAATATTCTGGAATTAGATAGTGGTGACAGTTCCACAGACTTGTGAATTTACTAAAAATTGTACACTTTCAAAGGGTAGGTTTTGTGGTATGTGCGTTATATCAATTTTTAAAAATACAATAAACAAACAAGGCCAGTTAGGGACTCCTCACTGCCTATCAAAGAAATGCATGTTTGGTATTACCCTTGGTGACATCTGGGGATCTCTGCCCTTTGGCCTCTGTTTTTTTCCAGCTTCTAAAACTTGCTTCCTTTTTTCTTTTTTTCTATTTTTTTAGTGTTTATTTTTGAGGGAGAGAGAGACAGGCAGACTGCAAGTGGGATAGGGGCAGAGAGAGAGGGCGACACAGAATCTGAAGCAGGCTCTAGGCTCCGAGTTGTCAGCACAGAGCCTGACATGGGGCTCAAACCCACAAACTGCGAGATCATGACCTGAGCCGAAGTTGGATGCTTAACCTACTGAGTCACCCAAGGGCCCCCTAAAACTTGCTTTCTAAGGCCTCTTTGACGTTGATTTCTGTGTTAATCTAGGAGTGGGGTCAGAAGTAACATACATGGTTGGGTCTCAGTTCTCCAGTAGCAAGGATGCAGTGTACTGAAAGAAGCACGTCTTAAAGAATTCTGGAGGGGCTGCCTAACTTCATGGTTAAGAATACGTGTTTCCAAAGCTAAACCATCTGGGGTTGGGATTCCGGGATACCGCTTCATGGCTGTGGGAATTGGGCAAGTCACTTGACCTCTCTGAGCCACCACACCCTCTTGTGTAAAATCAGGATAATGCCAGCACCCACCTCCCCAGTATTGTGAGGATTAAATACAGAGTCCTTCGCACAGTGCCTGATGTATAATAATAAATGGTCACCTCCAGTTGACTGCTGTGGGGTCATAGGGGGCAGTAAACCAGAGTGCTTGATTTCATGGATTCCAGCGTTTTCTCCGTCACTCACTAGCTGTGACCTGGGCAATCATCTGCCCTCACTGATCCTCAGTTCCTCCTCTGTAAAACTGGATACACATCCTGCTTTGTCTTCCTTTATCATCCTGCCTCTGGAGCCTTTTTACTGAGGAAAAAGGGTTCTATCTGGTTTAAGGGGAGGCAGTTTCAGCTCAAAATGGTCCCTGCTGGGCCAGCATCTGCACTTTTGTCTGGTACTCTCTTCCAGTAGAGCCTGGCATGGCCCAGATGCCCAAAGAAGGGCACTCCAGCCAAGCAAGGCTGCAGCCCTGTGGTGTGCATTGGGCTCCGTCCTGACCCGCTGTGGCCCAGGTCCGTGGTTGTGGACTCTGTGGTCTTGCACATGGCCTCCGCTTTCCCACTGGTCAGAGCCCTCTCCAGGCCCTCTGACTGCCTCCCTTCCTATGTGAGGAGAGCCTGGGGCCACTGGCAGCCTTGTTTGTTTGGATTCCCAGTGGGCAAAGAGCCTACTTGTGCAGCTCTCCTGTGCCACAGCCCCCCAGTGCCAAGGCCCTGCTGAAGAGGGCTTGCAGAAAAAGTGCTCCCTGGCTAAAGTGAGTGTGGTGGGGGTTGACCTAAATAGGAGTTGATTCGCCAGTCCTCCTTCCTTCCCTGCAAGAGGATCCAAGTGGGGCTCTTTCTCGAAAATGTTGTCTTGTGGCAAAATATACGTAACATACCATTTACCATTTTAACCATTTTCAGTGGCCACTTTAGTGGCATTAAGTACATTCCCATGGTCGTACAACCACATCCACCACTATCTCCAGAATTTTTGTCATCTTCCTTAACTGAAACTCCATCCCCATCAAACAACAACTCCTTTCCCCCTGGCCCAGGGTGCCCCTGGCACCCACCATTCTACTGTCTGTCTCTGCCATGCTGATGACTCTAAGTGCTTTTATCCAAGTAGGATCATGCTTATTTCCTTCTTTTTGGGGACTGCTTATTTCACTGAGTCACTGAACATAATGGCCTCAAGTTTTATCCATGTTGTAGCAGGCGTCAGAACTTCCTTTTTTAAGGCTGAATAACATTCCATTTATATAATATATCACATTTTGTTTATCCATTCATCTGGCAGTGGACATTTGGGTTGTTTTCAAAATGATATCCTTTTATACAGAGTCCAATGGTGGGAGGAAAGAACACCAGGGAAGGGGCAAGAAATAGGGTGTCCACCTATCCCAGGGCACGTGCCCTTCCCCTGCCTCTCTGTCTCCTTGCAGAGCTTGGCTTTGGCTGAGGAAGAAGGAAATCAGGGGAGCCCTTGAGAGCGAAGGACACTGAGCTAAAATTTGAAGGGCCCTCTCACGTCTCTCCCCAGCCAGGCAGCAGTAACAGGGGCGAGCCTCCCTCTGGGAACCTTACTGAAGGTGGGCCGCTGTGATCCTCTCCATTTCAGAAGCAGGGCTACCAAAACCCATCCTTCAGTCCTCCATCTGGGAAACTTCAAGGCGAGTGGCCTGCCCGCCAATCAGAGAGCAACTTGGAAGGACAGGAAAGCTTCCATCTGCATCAGACTTTACAAAAGTCTGCAGTATTAGCACACCGCCAGGCTGGTGCCCAAGTTCAAAGGATGAGAACAATGCTTCCCAGGTCAGTGTGTGTTAATACATCACAGCCATTACACAATTTGCACCGGACTTTGAAAGTAGCCCGTTGTCCAAATCTGAAATATCCAATTATATCCACCTTTGTTGAAGGACAGCCTTCTCTAAAACTATCTGCCCAGGATGTTGAACGTGCACGTATTTGTGGAGTTGCAACCCCCCTCCTTTCTTCTAACTCAGTCCCCCTCCAGCACAGCATGCTGACCCCGGCCTCCACATCCCCAGTTGATGGCCTTTCTGGAACATCTGCTGGTAATTCCTAAACCTAAGGAGTATGCCCTCAGTGGGTCTATCTTGTGTCCTAGGGCACCCTTTCCCATATTCAAGACAGATGGGGAAGTGGTGGCTTGAAGGTCCCAGAGTTGCAGCCTATGTTTTCATAAAGCAGTTATTCTACCTTGGGGTATTCCAGTTCATCTGGGAAGACTTTCCATCATGGACTGCGAATGGCACAAGCATTCTGCCTGATGGGTTCAAATCCAGTCACGAGCTGCTAATTTTCTGATGAAGCCATCAGACTTGAGAGCTCTCTTAGCTCTCTTAGTTCCTCAGTTAATCATGCTTGAAAAAGAGGGTTCAAGACACAAATCTGACACACCCACACATGGCTGGGCCTCTGGATAAAAAAAGCAAAAGGCTTCTCTTCTTTGGAGGAAATGTTTGATGGACATGCCCATCAGCTGCTTCAGATGGCTCTTTCTCCTCCCGGGAAGGACCAGAAAGGAGAAAATATACTAAACACTAGACAGCAGAGAGCCAGGTCTCAGGATATGCTCCATGAGGAGGTGGACCACTTAACTCAGTAACGTTTTCTAAGACCCTAGTGTGGGTTCAGCACCATGGTGGCATTGTGGGACACAAGACCACCATGACTGATTGGATGAAGATTGGGAAGTAGACTGGGGGATGAACGAGTAGGGCAGGCACACCTATGCTGTAACAGGCCAGGAACTCTGAGGAGGGCCTCACAGAGCCCAAAGCTTTGGAGCTCTGGAGATTTGATTCAAGCTTGCCCTTTGAAGCTGGCCACTTTTATTCTTCCTGACCCAGTGCCAGCCCAGGACAAGGATGGGTGATGTGACAGGGCTTGCTGTTTGGAGTCTCCTCCAGAGACAGGGGAGTTTAACTGCGCCCCCCCCCCCCCCCGCCCCATGCCTCCCCTTCTCTGTCTCCACCTTCTGCCCAGGACCTTGTTTATAGGAGCCAGAAATGAGATAGCATTTGAGAGCAAGTCTACAAAGTGGGAGCTTTCTCCTGGCCTCTCTCTGGGGATGCTGATGGGGTGAGAGGAGAGGAAATGTAAGTTCAATGGCCCCTCAGAGTCTTCTAAAAAATTTTAAAAGGAAAAAAAAAACTATTGAGAAGTGCTGGGGAAAGGGCTAGTGGTTGAACGTGAGAAACAGATAAGGGGACCCCTAAAAGGGGTGAAAACAACCCCGTTCGGATAAAATGTAAATACAAGCCTTTGCATTAGTAAAATACTCAATGAAATGAATAATTTTGTCTAGCCACACCTTTTGTTTGGATCCTAAGTGGGAAGACTGTGGCAGCTCTTAACAAGTGGCCCCCAGTGACTTCTGTGGCCAGGACATGCCCCAAGTGGTGGACTCGGCCCCCACCCAAGCCTACTGCATTCCCAATTAACACTTTTCAAAATGAAATTTAGGGTGCTTTTTTTCCTTCTTCCTAATGAGGTTTCTTCCTTCCCTGCTGTCTTGCTACAAAGCTTGATGCTGTCTGAGTGTGTTCATATGGTGCTCGAGTGCGTTATCTGACCTTGATTGGTGTTTGGGGAGCCAGTTAAATAGATTACATGGGGGTTACCTTGGCAACTGTCTTCGCTGATTTAGCAATGCAGTTCATTCTTGGACACAGGACTCTCAGGCAACTCTGCGATCCCACCACTGTGTGTTAATCATTAACACCGAGTTGGACATCGGCTCTGCCAGCCAGCAGCCAGGATGAAGCTGGGGAAGGGTTGGACAGTCTTTTTATCTGTGACCGAGGTGGTCACCAAGGGGGCCCTACATGTAGGGCCCCAGAAGAAGGAGAGGGCCCTACATGTAGGGCCCCAGAAGGAGAGGGCCAGGAGCTATCCTTAGATCTGTCTGTCCCTTTGCCCACAATCCTCAAGGGTGTCAAGATCACATAGCTTGATCCTTTGGACTACGGATGTGTTTGTTATGGAAAGGCTGCCCAAGCCTACTTCTTCCCTAAGCTGGCAGGGTGACCATGCTGGTTGTAACTTGTGGCCAGTGTGTGCCTCTGGCCCCAAGGGACTGCACGGAAGCAGAGACTGAAGCTCCATGGTGTGGAGGCACTAGTCCCAATCCGCTCCTCACTCATGGTATGACTTTGGGAAAGTCAGCTCACCTCCTGGAGCCTTGGTTTCCTTTTCCGTATATAACATGGGATAACAGTAGTGCCTCCCTCCTAGCACTAATAAGGACACATAAAGCACCTGGCACCCAACCAATGCTAGTGATTATTATTACCTGGCTCTGTGACTGGCAGAGTGGATGTCTAGTCATTGTATGCTGAAATAATTTTAATTATTTAATCTGAAGCCAAAACTCACCCTGTGCCAAAGTAATTATTAAGTCTGTTTTATGTATGAGGCTGAGGCTCTGAGTGGCTAGCTAGTCCAGGTTGCACAGCTGTTAAGACACAGAGCTGGGATTAGAACTCAAATCGGTCTTATCCCTATCTTGGGCTCCAGAGGTGTGTCTGCCCAAGAGCAGTCAGGTTGCAGGGCCAGAGGCACCCAGTGCTCTCCTGGAATGTGCGTTAGGAAAGTGGCCCCTCCTTGAGTCGATGGTTTGAAGTCCAGGGTAGAAAGCAACTAGAGAATTAGCCCACCAGGCCTACAACTTGTATAAGCTGACAAACTTAGATGACAAGAGACAATGTCACCACACAGCCATAGACCCGCAATGCCCCAGACGCGCTGGCTCTCTGGCTGAGGGGACTAGTCCTGGTCTTTTCAGTACCAACAGGAAAATGAGAGGGTTCTGTTCAATAAATCCACATACCTGTAACACACTACACGGTTGGCAAAAATGTTCATGTCCACTTTTTCCTTGACCAGTGCAACAGCCCAGGGAGGGAACAGAGCAGGGATTCATCCTCCCATTTCTTTAATGAGGGGCTGAGGGCAAGAGAAGTTACCTCTTTGATTGTGCACCTTCTGTACATGCACCCACACTTCATTATATGTAGTTGATGCCTCAGTATTAGCGGAGCTGAAAATGGGCCTCAAAGAGGACCCATAGGCAGACAAATGGCTTCCTGAGTGTTGGAGTTTGTGACTGTCTAAGCTGGTAGCACCCTTACAGAGCCCTAATCTGAGCCCTGGGTTCTTTTCCTTGCTTCCTTCCTTGTCAGAGATGCTGGAGAATGAGCTAGATTGAGTGTGTTTTAGGAAAGAGCTTGCACTGCTTTGGCAAACTTCACATGCCCACTATCCCTCCCCCAGCCCATGTGGTATGGGGAAAGGGCATGGACTTTAGAGCCAGGCAGAACTGAATTCAAACCCTGGCTTTGCTGTGCACTCACTATATTGTTTCCTCCCTGTGAATCAGTTTCCTGGGATAATAGCTACTTTCCTGGGTTGTTATACAGAATGGAGGTAATGTATGCAAATTACTTTATAATGTAGGTAATGGAATACTCTTGAACATTTTTTCAGCAAAAGTAGCATGAGATCTGTGTTTTAAGAGCACATGAATTGCTACTAAGAGGATAGAATGGGTGGGGGGAGGGAAATTTGGAATACTCCAAGCAAAAATGATGATGGCTTGAACCAGGGCAGTAGCAGTGGGGCTGGAGAGAAGTGGGTGTATTCTGTATTTTTAGGATGTAGAATGGAAAGGACCAAGGAGGGGAAGGAGTCAACATAATGGCTTTCTGACCTGACCCACAGCAGGGGCAGTGGTGTGACAGTGCCCTGTGACAAGATGGGGAGACCCGGGGAAGAAGCAGGTGTGAGGAAGGGGAAGGGGGGTGATGAGTTCCGTTTGTGACAACGGGTTTTGGGTTTGAGGAAACTGTAGAGTGTCTAGGGAAGATGTCGAGGGGACAATTGCTTACATAGACTCTGAGGTTTAGAGCTGTAGATAAATTGTTCAGGGAGAGTGGGAGCAACAGGGAGCCCCAGAAGAGTTCTAGGCCAGAGCGTAGCATGATTGTATGTGCAACTCAGAAAGATCATGTCACGAAACGTGGAGGACAGATTGAAGGGAGAGACCACAGGCAGGGTACCACCAGTCATGAGTTTATTATAGGCTCCAGATGGTGGTGGCAGTGGGCCCGGGAGGGATGAGATGGCTCCCAGACGTGGAGGAATAAGATGGACCGGACCTGGTACTTGGTTGGCTGTGGAAAATGAGGGAGAAGGAGAAGTCAAGGATGACCCCCGGTTTCCAACTTGGGTGACATAGAAGAGGAGGGGCCATTTTCTGAGATGATAAGCACTGGAGGAGGGGCAGTTCTCCAGGGACACTGCCAGAGTGATGGGACCTCCCAGAGGAAATGTCCATAGCCAACACCCAGTGCCCAGGAGAGGGGCCAATGGTAGGCGAGAGGGCATCCTGCAGCGTCAGCATCTGCCCTCCCCTGGGGACTCAAACATGAGGCACCACAAAGAGAGACGCCTGCCCATGGCAGTGTTGGCGATGTTGAGCCCACAGACCAGGGGATCCCTCCAGTGACCCAGAATGCTTTGCCATCTCCTGAGGAGGAGGTGGCAATTTGTTGGGATATCCAGGTCAGTTTCTGGGCAAAGGCCAAGTGAATTGGTGGGTCAGCTACCAAAAGTGAAGGTGTGAGGTGCACAGTGCCCCACGTTAGGTGATGTGGGTGGAGGCCAAAGATGTTGAACCCCTCAGTCCCGCACTCCTTTCCAGAGGTGTCTGATATGATCAGAAACAGCTCTTCCAAACTTCTAGTGGGTACTGAGGCCTCCACAGCCAGTCAGGTTGTGGTTGCTTCCCAGAACGTCCATGTTTTAAATATTGGGGCACCCAAAAAATGCCACAAAGGAGTTTGGCTATCAAGAAAGTGATGCAGTTTGTGACCTGTAAATGTGGGCAGGTTTAAGAAAGGACACAGGGAGGTGTTGAGGGCACTTAGCAGGGAGGTGGGGGGGAAGGCAAGAAGCCTCTCTCACATGCAGAGCACCCATGTTTTCTGTGCACTTTCCTGGCCGTTAGCTCTCACATCCCAGTGCCTTCAAAGCGGGCCCAGGGCAAGGACAATTCTCATCATTTGACAGTGGGGAAATTGAGGCTCAGGGTAGAAAATGTGAGTTCATAAGGATGATCCAATGAATCCTGCCCCATGAACTGGTTGGTCCTGGACCCAGAACTCTGGCCCCCCAGCCTGGTGCAGGTTCCATTTCATCATTTTGGCCCGAGGCAGTGGTGTGCTAGAGCTGGTCAATACTGGTTCTCAAAGAGGATCAATTTTCAGAAATTTTGGAGTCAGCTGACAGGTGGCATCACATTGGTAGTTTGAAATCAGCTGCGAAGTGAACATTTACGCCATGGGAACCAACAAATGCTACCAGCTCATCGCTGCAGACCCATTTTCCAGCACCTAAGGCTGTGCCTGCTGCCAGGGGCTGTGAGTTGTGCTTTGGTAGCTGTGTGTGTGAAGAATGTCCAGCTTGAAATTAGATGATAAAGGGATTTTGGGTCAGCACTCATTCCTGAGCCTTACAAAATGTTTCTAGCACCTGCCCCAGGGATACCCAACTGGTCATGCTGATTTACCCCTGAGACTGAGAACTGAATGAGAATTTCCAGTCCCTGCACTTGCCCCACCAAGTCCTAAATTATGAGCCACCGCAAAGCGGGACTCTTTAGCACAGTGTCTCATTTCACTTCCACCGTATTATTTTGAATACTGAACACATCTGTCTTGGCCTTTTAGCCTGGCTTAGATCATTATGGAAAAGGAGAAACACGTCAACACCAAATCCCAAGGAGGAAGATTCAGGGATGTAAGAGTCCTGAGCAATGAAAGACACAATTTAAGAAAGAGATCAGAGCTCCACAAAAATAGGTGTATTATTTGCTGTACATCATCTTATTTCATATGTGAAAGCAAAATGAATTGGGGGGTTGTGGACTCTTGGAGTGAAAGGAGTTACAGAGAAGACAGTTTCTGCTGTTCACCGTTAAATAAATAGCTGCTGTTCTTGCTTGTTAAAATGTAAAATTTCCAGATCTAAATGTCAGAGAATTCTAGGAAAAATTGCAAAACCATTACTTCATAAACATGTAATTGTGCTATTACTGCTAAATGCGATGACATTCTATAAATATCACAGTTCAGGCCTCACAGTCTATAAATAGACCCAGTTAATCACCGGAAATAGATTTTATTTCTTGAATTATAATGGAGTAAATTACAGAGTCTCCATTTTCCTGTGGCATAGTCCACTCCCAGTTTTGGTGGTATCTTTCCCTCTACTTGGGCTCCTCAAGCTATAAATACTCTCCACTGAATATCAGGACAAGGACAATGGGAGGAGGGGATCAGTTCTACTTGCCAGAGCCCTAGTCTAGAACCCCAGGAAGTGTTTAGACTACTCTGCTGAAGTCTGTCACCCAACACTGGGATAGATGGGTGTTGGCAGGGCTGAGTGCACCGCTCAGGGTACTATTGTTAGGGGTGCATGCAGCTGATTAGATAAGCATGGCATGCTGTAGACTCAGAAGCGGATGGAAGGGTAATCTGAAATGCCTTCTATTCAGCACCAAGATAGGCTGGAGGATCCCAAGTGGTTCAAACTAAAGGCCCTAAATCTGTTGTTGATGCTTTCCCAGAATCCCCTGCTTATATCTGGCAGGGGATATAAACACCTCACTAGGTCACAGCTTTGGCTATATTATAGCTTAAACCATGCCCCTACTTAATACAGTGGAGACTGGCGCATGGTTCACTACAGAAAAGAACGTATTCTCTCTTTCTTCATTGCAATACACATGTCAGTGTCGTAATGGGATCAGACCAAAAAGTTAGATATCCTTTGTGGTCTCGGGGATTCTGTGGCCAAGGGGAGTTATCATCAACTACTTGCTTTTTGGGGGCCTCAGTTTCCCCCTATGTAAAACTGGAGGGCAAGAGGGATGTAGTGAGATAGAACAATAACTGAGCCAGGAGAGATTTATTCCAATTCTGACTTCACCTTGGGCCATGACCTTGGGCAAGTCTTCTTCCTTCTCTTGGGTTTAGTTTCCAACTGCTTTGCAGAAAGGAAGAGGGAAAATCTTGGCCATTTGGTCAATGCTTCAGGTCTGCATGTTGACTCAGTCATTCACCTCTTCTAAGGGAGGCCCCGGAACCCTATTCTTTGAGCACCCAGCTGGGTTATGAATATTATTCTAGAAAGGCTTTTCTGAAAGTGTGATTTGTATATCCCTACCCTGACTCTATAAAGTACTGGGGGTAGGGTGGACTTTGTCCAAGTTAATAAAGTAGGAACACTGAGAGAAAATAAAGAATCAGGGGAAAAGGGAAGAAACAAACTTGGTATTTCCAAGAGTTAACACAATTTGTGGAATAAACATAACATTTAGCCAAGATCTGACTCGTAGCCAGAGTTAAAAAGAAAAAAACAACAACAACATGTAGAACCCCAGAGTTTTTATCATCAGAAAGAAGAGAGCATATTTTTATCCTCAGAGAGACATAGTTTTCTCCAATGGCCCCAAATTCAGAAAGAAAGGCAATTTTTAAACCTGGGGATTTAGAATTAAGATACTCAGTGGAACACTAGTCAAGAGTTTCAAATTAAATTTGGAAGACATTCATAAGACTATTTCTAAGATCAATTTTTAACCAAGCCTTGGCCTCAGTATTCAAGCAGAGCTTCATGGGTGTAGTTCTTCCAGGGGCTGGCCTTTTTGGCTTGGGGTCAGATCTGTTGAGATATGACTGTCTTTGTAGAGTGCCCCCAAGTAGGTAATTATTTCCCCTTGACAAATGTATCCCCTTCACTTTGGGTTAGTAACTACTAGCAATTTGTTTCAATGACTGGAGTTGCTCTGCATTTGAAAGGGTCAGCAGGTCCTATGGGCTGAGAGGGGGAAGTAGACAATGGGTTAGTCTTCAAGGGGTTTGTGCTCAAGGCAAGAGAGAAGACTTCTCCCAGGGAGCTGTCCTATGGTGTCCCAGAGGCTGCAGGCTTCCTGAGGGAAGAAACTGTCTCTGCCCAATGCTGACCAAAGCCAGAGGGAAAGGAAAGGCTGGCAGAAGGGTCAACAGCACTCAGCACCCCACACAGCATGTGGGTGAGCAAGGACTTGGCAGAGGCTCCCACCCCATGATGGACAGCAACTGGGTGTCCACAGGTTTCAGTCGTGCTGCCTTAGGCATTGGCTCCGTCTTGCAGGGCATGACAGTAGGCCTCTCATACAGGGTGCTCATGGGGCTCAGGGAGTTTAGACTCCAGGGGTCTCAATTCATTTGTGTCTCAATGAGGTCCCAAGCCCATTGGGTTGGAGAGGTGATGTGAACAGCAGGCCTTTGGTGACGTGGGCCTGTACTGGGTTCTTTTCCTGTGTCACTCAATTTGTGTCCATGCAGAAACATGGTCCCTGAGATTCATTCCATCTCTGTGCCAAGCAAAGAAAGGTCCGAGCATAGATGAAGCCACTCAGTGCCATCACACTTCACAGTCTAATGGGGAAGACAGCCACAGGAACAGTGTGGTGGGAAACACGAAAAGAATCTTAAAGAAAGAGTGGGAGCCAGATGACTAGCAGGACTTGGTGGGCAGATAGTGGCAGACTATAAAGGCCAAGTTGTTGCAGGGCCAGATCCTATAAGGCCTTGCAGGCCATTCCATGGGACTCAGAATTTATCCTGATGACAATGGGAACCCATGGGAGAATTTGGAACAAAGAAGGGACATGGTCAAGACTATGTGGGGGGCACACCTTGGCTGCAGTGTGCAGGACAAGCTGGAGGAGCAAGCCTTCCTGAAGAAGAGTACGGAAGTGGACCTAAGAGATCCTGAAGGTAATGTGGCTTTTCTGTTGGTTGAATGGGTAGGAAATGAGAAGGCAGTATTGGCTTCGTATGGACTTGAACCATACTCTGCTGGATGCCCATACGCAGCCACTGATGGCCATGAGACTCTTGTACCTCATGGGCACCACCCTTAGGGCTCCCCAAATGTGTCATGAGCCCTCTCCCTCTGCTGTTTACCAAAGACCTGGGAATTTGGCTGGGCAGAGTTCAAACCAGAGGTCAAAGGCCCTGCCAAAGTCACACAGCTAACCAAGACAAGGGAAGGGATGGTGGAGCCAGGGTTCATTTCTAGGTGTTCAGATACCCCAGCCAGGTCTCTGGGTCACTTTGCCCTGACACTAGATGTCAGACCCCTCCTCATTGGGTATGCCTGCCTGTGCGTGTGAACCCAGTAAAGTTGTAACGAAATTGTTTAGAAAATATTTAGAAGACAGTTCTTAAAGTCAAGGAGTGAGGTGCACCCATTCTTGACAATGCTCTCCCTCCTTGTCCTCCACCCCCTTGCCCTCCCCCCAGCCTGCCTGCCCTTCTCATGCCTGGCTCGTGGAAGACTATGCTGTGGGTGTGGGTCTGTTCACTTTCATCCAACCTGATGCACTTTTCAGTTAGAAAATATAAGTGTCCCTGGAGGCCCAGCTGGCTCTTTGTTCTCTTTGTTTGGAAATTAGTTTAGAGATATCAGCTAGCAGATTAAAAAGCCCATATCAGATCTGTTAAAATCTCTTCCCTTCCAGATTTCATTTCTGCTCCTTCAGGAAATTTCTGCTGTTCTTTTAGAATGATGGATTTTCTTTCTGTTTGACTCTGGGAGAAGATGGCTCTTCTTACAGAGAGGGTCTTGTGAGGCTCTGTGCTGGGGGTGGTGATGGGCTGCAGCAGGACTCATCTTGCCCTCAAGGTCTGGGGCCTCAGTGGGCCTGATCTCTGAAGTGTGCAACCCCCACTCCCTTCTCAGTTTGCTCTGCTTCCCAGCAAGGCTGTCCTTGGCAGTGGCCCCTTCCTCCCATCCTCCCTACCCCTGCCTACCCCTATCAAGACCTCCAGGGTCTCAGTGCTTTTGCTCAGGGGATCTGAGAGGCAATCTGGACTGCTGCTGGGAGTGCCATCCATGATGTCTGAAGTGGGAAATGGCTGGGCAGGATGCATGCCATTGTCTAAAGCCTTTGAGCAAACTCACTTCATGATGCCCCAGACACACACTGGAGTGTATTGCTAGCTGGATACATGTCCTTCCTCTCTCCTGATTTCTGGGGATGATAGTGGAACAAGGCCTCACTGGCCACAGGCGCATCTTCCATCAACTGTTCCTTCAACCGAGAGGCTCTAGCCAGGTGTAGGGTTCATAGAAGGAGGGACCTAGATGCCTTGCAATTTGTGGTTCTCTCTGAGAACCATACTCAGAGGGAGAGCATATACTGATTGATCAAAGACCCAGAGCAAGGAAGATGCCAAGCTGTGATTCACAGCCAGGTCTGCCTGGTACCAAAACTTGGCCTTGTTCTACTATACCACAGCTGAACACTGGTGATCATAGGATGGGTGCCAGGGTCTATTTGCAGACTGGGTGGGCCTTCTGAAAACTCAGCATTGAGGAACACCTAATGCCAAGGAACAGTAAGGAACTGCATATGAGGTCCCCTCAGGGACCACATGCCTGAAATCACCCAAGAGATCAACAGGTATGGCACCAAATAACATGGGGGCAATGGGGAGGCTGGGCGCAGAGAAACCCAGAGTTTGTAAGCTTGCCAAGGAAGAAGTTGATGGAAACTGGTTGCTTCTTCCAAAGAGGCTTGGAATGGGGGATAGCAGAGGCTGGGGACCTTGTGGGCAGGTGAGGCGAGGTGCCTAATGGAGAGCCAGTCAGAGATGGGTAGGAGGTCCTATAGGGTGGGCACATAAGCCAAAGATCAGAGGTTCAACTGCATCCAGTGTATCCCCCCTTCTTACTGAGCAGCTTTGGCCTGCTCATCTGTAGAGTGGGACTAGAAGCCCTGCCTGGCAGTTGGAGGGTTCAGATTATGGAGAAATATACTGAACATGGGAATGGACACTGCCAGTTTGCAAGGCAACTACCAGTCACTCAAGGAATCTATTTTTGAGCCCCTGCTACACACACTAGGTTTGAGGACACTTCCAGCTCTCAGTCCTCCATTCTGTCTTTAAGAGAAGATATGCCCATTGGCCAGAGAGGTTGAACAATGAAGGCAGAGGTGAAAGCAACTCATTCACTCTTTCTGGTTTGAAGAGAGGCCTTTGGCTGGGACAGGGACTCCAGGTTCTTTGGAGGCCCCATCTCCCCCTCCCTTGGAGTGTCAGCATGTGACGGATTGGTGCTGTGTGGTGCTGAATCTAGGCCCACTCCTGGGCGGGCTCTGAGTTGACTACCCTGGACGTCCAGCCCCCCAGCCAGCTCTGCAGTCCCTATCTCCCTTTTCTCTCCAGGAATTGCACCATTCCCAATGTTTGGGCCTGTTATTTCAGTAATCTGAAATTATCACATCTAGTCAAAGGTTTAATACTATGTATTCAGGAACTGAAGTCTTCAGCTTACATAAAACTGCACTTCTCAGAAGCCAGAAGCCACAGGCTAGAAGACAGGCTTACAGCTACCCACAGGACCATGTTGACCTTGCATCTGACCAGGACCCATTGTTCTTGCTTCTCATTTTCCAGGTGCACTCAGCCCAAGCACCTTGCACTCAAGGCCCTCTGTGGCTTGGTCTTGCTTCAACTTCTCCACCTGTATCTCCCCATTTTCCAGCTTCCCCAGGGTGGCCTCCATTCCCTGAGTTCTTCCTGTGCTTTCCAATCTCTCTGACCTGGCTCATGCTGTTCCATCTACCTATAATTTCTTTCACTTCTTTCTCTGCCTGTAGGAATCCCACTTATCTTTTAAGGTCCAGTGCAATGCCAACTCTTCTAGAGAGCCTTCCCAAATGGCATGATGCATAAACTTATTAATGCAATGCTTGTGCTGAAGTAGATGCTCAAGAAATGTTTGTGCTCATTCCCTATGCTGAGCTGCTGCTCCTTCCCTAGGAATATTCATCTTACCTTCTTCTCTGTTCCTGCTGCAATTTGCTTGTTCTTTAATCTAAGAAACCTTTCATCACTGAGGTTAATGACAGGGCTCAGTAACCAACTAGCTGTGTGATGGCTTAGGCAAGCCATCTCAATCCTGAGACTCGGTTTTCTCACCCGTCAATGAGAATGCTAATACCTGCTTCACAGCATTGCATATGGATAGAATGGGATGATATACAGAAAGCTTTCAGAAGACAGAGTACCTGGTCTATAGCAAGCATTTAATATGGGTTTGTCATCTTATTACTTTAATAAAATATAGGGACTTCCATGTCCGCCAAAGATGGAATAGTCCCATTCCTCCCAGGTCCTCTCTGTGACAACTAATAAACCCTGGACATGATACAATAAACAGCATAGGAAGACCCCCCCCCACCCCCCGCAAAGGAGAAAGAAGATAGAGGACTGTCTAGTGACTTTGGGACATGAGGAATGACATGGTGGTGAGTTCCCTGGGTTTCTTCACTGCTTCCCGCATATCCCTGACAGCACACTATAGATACTTCCAACCTGGAACTAGCAATAGGCATGGATAACATGACCCAAGAAAAGTCTTCTCCCTCTAGCCAAAGAACTGGGAAAAGGTGACTTAGTGGAACAGAAATTTTTGATGTTACCTGTCCTACTCCAGCCAAAGAAGAAAGAAAAAAACTACTCCCTTCTTGCAGTATCAGCAAGGTCAAGTGGGAAATAGAATTTCTGGCCTCACTCCAATAGCAAAGAGGTGGAATGAGACAGTGAGAAGTGGTGCTAGTTGGTACTAAACTGTTCCAGACATGGTAGTGTCAGTGGGGTCCAACAGGAAGATGCACTTCCACTTCTATCTTATGGCAACAAGGCAATGCCAAGGGTGTAATTTGGCACTGCTCCTTTGCAGAGATGGTATTATAAGGGCGCACTAGGGAGCAGAGCATCCACCACCAACTGGACTCACATAGTATGTTTCCACAGGGTGACTATCTCTGCAAAAATGAAGATTAAATAGATCCAAAGTTTCACAACATGATTCCCAAATTGTATGGAATATGTATGAAAATCACCTGTCATACCCAGAATCAGGAAAATCACTACCTGAATGAGAAGAGACCATCAACAGATGTCAACAGTTAGATGACAGAGATGTTGGAATGATCTGACAAGGATTTTAGAGCAATCATAGTAAAAATGCTTCAGTGAGCAGTTATGCATATTCTTGAAGCAGATGAAAAATAGCAAGTCTAGGTAAAAAGAACAAAATTAAAAATTTTAAATTGCAAAATACAATAACTGAAACAAAAAAAAATCTCAGTACATGGGCTCAGCAGAAGAATGGAAGGAGGATATGAAAGACTGAATTTGAAGATAGAACAATAGAATTTACCTAATCTGAACAACAGAAAGAAATAGATTGTCAAAAAGAAAAAAAAAATGAACAAAGTCTTAGGGATATGTGGAACTATACAAAGATGTAACATTTACATCATCAAAGTCCCAGAAGGAGAAGGGGGAGAGAGACAGAGTGGGACTGAAAATATTGGAAAAAATAATGGATGAGAAATTCTCAGATTTGGCACAAGATATAACCCTCCAGATTCAAGGATCTGGGCAAAACCCAAGAGAGATGAACTCAAAGAAATCCATGCCAACACATCACAGTCAAACTTCAGAAAACTAAAGACAAAGGGAAAAGAACCTTAAAAATAATTAGAGAACTAATTCATGGCCTATAAAGGTATGTCTGAGTCTGCTCAGGCTGCTATAACAATACCATAGGCTGGATGACTTAAATAACAGAAATGCATTTCTCACAGTTCTGGAGGCTGGAAATCTGAGATAAGGATGTCAGCATGGTCAGGTGAGCCACCTGGCCTGGTTTGGAGAGGTCTGCCTTTTTTAAAAAATTTTTAATGTATATTTATTTTTGACAGAGAGAGAGAGAGAGCATGAGCAGGGGAGGGGCAGAGAGAGAGGGAGACACAGAATCCGAAGCAGGCTCCTGACTCTGAGCTGTCAGCACAGAGCCCGACACAGGGCTCGAACTCACGGATGGACAGTGAGACCATGACCTGACCTAAAGTCTGATGCTTAACTGACTGAGCCCCCCCAGGCACCCCAGAGATGTCTGTCTTCTTGCTGTGTTGTCACACAGGGCAGAGAGACATCATCACTCTCAGATCTCTTCTTATAAGGGCACTAACCCTCCAACCTCAGGACACGATCACCTAAACACCCCACCTCCTAATCCCATCATTTTGGGGATTAAGATTTCAACATATGAATAGGGATGCATGCATTCTGTCCAAAGCAAGGTACAATGCTTTGAATGGCAGTGTATTTCTTTTCAGAAACTCTGGGGGTGAAAAGGAGGTGGCACAACATTTTTCCAGTGCTAAAAGAAAAGAACTGTCAACCTAGAATTCCATACTCAGAGAAAATCACCCTAAGGAATGAAGGCGAAATGAATAAATTCTCAGGAGAATTTATCACTAGCACACTTACCCTAAACAATGGCTAAAGAAAGCTGGTTAAACAGGAAGTAAATGTTAAAAATAAGAAAACCCAGAACTCAGGAATGAAGAACAGAAAGAATAAGAGTTTAAGTTTTCTAAATGATGTTAGATGATTGAAGCAGAAGTTATGACATTTATAGAGAAAATATTTAAGACAATTAGACTATAAAGTGAGGGAAGGCAAAGGGACATTAATGGAGATGAGGTTTCTACACTTTATTCAAACTGGTATAGTGTTGATATCAGCAGACTACAATACAACCACTAAGAAAACCATACAAACAGATATTGTCAAAAACATTATAGATAAATCAACATGGAATTCTAAAAAGACAGATATTGATAGAGTGGATTGAAAAACATGACCCAACTATATGAGATCTACAAGAAAATCATTTCAATATAATGATATAGGCACATTGAAAATAAAAAGACAGAAAAACAGTATCATGCAAACATTTATCAAGGGAAAGCAGGACTAACTATTTTAATATCAGGTAAAATAGACTTCAGAGCAAAGAAAATTACCGGAGACAGAAAGGAACATTATATAATAATAAAAGGGTCAACCCAACAAAAAGACATTGCAGTCCTAAATGTGTGCACACCAAACAATAGCACTTCAAAATATGTAAAGCAAAAACTAATAGAACTGAGAAGAGAAATAGACAAATCCACAATTATAGCTGAAGACCTCAACAGCTCTCTCTCAACAATTGATAGAATGACTAAACACAAAATCAGCAAGAGACTAGAAGAACTCAACTACACCATCGTGCAGCAAGATCTAATTGACAGTTATAGAGTGCTTCACCCAACAATAGTGGAACAAGCATTCTTCTCAAGTGCCTACAGAATATTCACTAACCTAGACCATGTTCTGGGCTATAAAACAAACCTGGACAAATTTAAAAGAATTGAAAATATACAGAAGGTGTCCTGTGGCCACAATAGCATCCAAGTAGAAATGAAAATAAAACATCTTGAAATTTGTGAGACACGGCTAAAGCAGTGCCAAGCAGGAAATTTATAGCACTAAATGCATACCTTAGACAAAAGGAAGAGTCCCAAATAAATAGTCTAAGTTCTTATTTTAAAAACCTAGAAAAGAAGAACAAAATAAACCCAAAGCAAACAGAGGGGAGAAATAATAAATAACAGAAATCGGTGAAATTGAAAACAGAAAACAAGATAAAAATCAATGAAATAAGGAGCTAGTTTTCCAAAAATATCACTAAGGTTGACAAATATCTAGCAATACTGACCAAGAAAAAGAGAAGAAACAGGGAATACCACTGCAAATCCCACAGGCATCAAAAGTATAACAAGGAAATACTATGAAAAACTTCACACACATACATTCGACAACTTAAATATAATGGGTCAAGTCTTTGAAAAGCACAAACTACCAAAGGTCACTTCACTATGAAAAAGAGAGTATGAATAGACACATGACCATTAAAGCGATTGAATGCATAATTTTGAAAAACTCCTGAGAAAGAGATCTCCAGCCCCAGATGGTTTAATTGGCACATTCTACCAAAGGTTTAAAGAAAAATTAACACCAATTTTACACAGTATCTTCCAGAAAATAAAAGTGGAAAGAAACTCCAAACTAATTTTATGAGCTCAATCTTACCTTGACACCAAAGCCAGATAAAGACAGTACAAAAAATGAAAACTACACACTGATATCCCTCATGAATGTAGAGACATATACATTCTTGAAACATAGATTAGGAATATAATTCAGCAATATATGAAAATAATTATGTACCATGACTAAGTGGGGTTTATTACAGGTATGTAAAGCTGGTTCAATATCTGGAATCAATGTAATCCATTATATCAACATGCTAAAGAAGAAAACTTGCACTGAACAATGCAAAAACATGTGGCAAAATCCAACATTTATGATAAAAAATACAAGCTCATAGTAATTTAGGAATAGAGGATATTATGGACTGAATTATGTCCCCCTAAAATTTCTGTGTTGAAATCCTAACCACCGATGTGACTATATTTGGAGATAGCGCCTTTAAGGAGATAATTAAAGTTAAATGAGGTCAAACAGTGGGACCCTAATGCAATAGGACTGGTGTCCTTATAAAAGAAGAGACACCAGATCTCTATCTCTGTCTCTGTCCCTCTCTCTCCCTACCCTGCATGTGCGTGGAAGAAAGCCCATGTTAGGACATATTAAGAATGTGGCATTTGCAACCCAAGGAGAGAGCTAATCCTGCTGGTACCTGGACCTTGGATTTCCAGTCTCCAGAACTGTGAGAAAATAAATTTCTGTTGGTTAAGCCGTCCAGCCTATGATATTCTGTTATGGCTGCCCAAGCAGATGAGTACGGGGGGATCTTGCTCAACTTGATAAAGAATATCTATTTTTTTAAAAAAAAACCCTACAGATAATATCATAGTTAATAGTGAATGAATATTTTCCCTCTAAGATCAGGAACAATTAAACTTTTATTCAACACAGTACGGAAGTCCTAGACAGCCCAATAAGGCAAGAAAAAGAGGTACCAAGAATATAAGTTTGGAAAGGAAGAAATAAAACTGTCCCTATTTGCAGATGGCATGATTATCTACACACACAAAATCCCAAGGCATTTACAGAATGAGTAATCAATGAGTTCAGCAATATCGTGGGATATAAGAAAAGACCCCAAAAAACAATCCTAGTTTTATATACTAGCACTAAGCATGTGGAAACTATATTTAAAAACACAATACCATTTACAATCATTCCAAAAAAAAAGAAATACTTAGCTATAAACCTAACAGCACAAGTACAGTACTTTTATGCTGAAAACTAAGAAAATCTAAATAAATGGAGAGACATACCATGTTCAGAGACCTTTTAGTCTTTTAACTCAACATAGTGAAGATGTCAATTCTTTCCAAGTTGGTAGGCAAGTTAAATGCAAGTCCAATCAAAATATCAGCAGGATTTTTTGGGTAAATATAGACAATATTATCCTTAAGTTTATATAGGAAAAACAAAGGAACTTGAATAGTTAAAACAACTTTGAAAAAGAAGACTAAAGGAGGAGGAATTGCTCTGCTTGTTATTAAGGCCGGTTGTATAACTGCAGTAATCATGACAGTGTGGTTTGGGCAGAGGAATAGACACGAAGATCAATGGAACAGAACAGGGAACCCAGAAATAGACCCACACAAATATGCCCAACAGATTTTTGACAAAGTTGCAAAAGCAATTCAACAGAGAAAGGACAGTCTTTTCGAAAAATGGTGCTGGAGCAATTGGATATCCATAGGCATAAATAAATAAATAAACAAACAAATAAAAATTTTTAAAAAGTAAGAAAGAAAAGAAATCTAGACCTAATCTCCATAACTTGTACAAAAATGAACTCAAAATGGATCACAGACTTAAATATAAAATATATAACTATGTAAAACTTTTAGGAGAGAAGATAGGAGAAAATCTTCAGGATCTAGGGCTTAGTGAAGAAATACCAAAACCACAATCCATAAAAGAAAAAACAGATTAATTGAATTGCATCAAAATGAAATACTTTGCTTATGAAAGACCCCATTAAGAGGGTGAAAAAACACATTACTGAGTGGGAAAAAAAAACAATTACAAACCACATATCTAACAAAAGACTTTTATCTAGGATAGTGCTCAAAAATATCAACTAACCACTCCCAATAAGCACATGAAGAGCTGCTCAATATCATTAGCCATCAAGAAGTCCTAATTAAAACCAAAATAAGATATCTTTGCATATCCATCAGAATAGCTTAAAAAAAAAAAAACAGTGATAACACCAAGTGCTGGAGATGATACTTACAAACTTTATCACTCATACATTCCTGGTGAGAACGCAGAATGCAATTGCCACTCTGGAAAATAGTTTGGCAGTTCCTTATGAAACTAAACACAAAACTACTGCATGACTTACTTCACACACAAAAAAATCTATACACAAATATTCATAGCAGCTTTATTGGTATATGGGACTCAAACTTACAACCCCGAGATCAAGAGTCACATGGTCTATTGACTGAGCCAGCAAGGGGCCCCATAGCAGCTTTATTTGTAATAAATAGTCCTAAACTGGAAACAACCTAACTATCCTTCAGTAGGTGAATGGTTCAACTGTGGTCCATCACACACCATGGGTACTGCTCAGCAATAAGCAGAAATGGACCAATGATACATGCGACAACTTGGAAGGGTCACAAGGATATTATTCTGAGTGGAAAAAAAACTTTATTTACATAAAATTCTCAAAATGAAAAAATTAGTGATTAGGGATGGTGGGATGGAGAGGGAGAGGGAGAAGAAGAGTGTGAAGGGGTAGCACAGGGAAGATCCTTGTAGGAAGAAACAGTTCTGTGTCTGGATTGCAGTGGTAGTTATAGGAATCTGCACACGTGACATAATGACATCAAACTATACATAATCTACACCAATATCAAATTCCTGATTTTTTTTATTGTGCTTTAGTTACATGAAATGTAACAATAATTGGGGGAAACTGGATCAAGGGTACACAGGACCCCTCTGTAGGTAGTATCTTTGCAGCTTCCTGTGAATCTATAATTATTTCAAAATTCAAAGGGAAAAAGGAAAAAAAAAATGTCTCCAAGGTGTGCTATGGGGGGAAGAGCATGGGCTTTGAAGTTAGCCAAGCCTGGGTTTGAAGCCCATCTTGATTTCTTCTAGCTAGCTGCAAACTTGAGAAAGCTACTTTGTTTCTCTGAGCCTTGGTTTCCTGCTCTGCAAAGTGGGGGTAATCATAGGGCCTACCCCACAGGATTTTTGAGAGGATCCCAACTGATGTGAAAGTGCTTGTCTCAGAGCCTGGCCTTCATGGTAGCCTGATTTATTGTGACTTGCACTTATTTCATTCGTCCTGGGATGAAAGAGATTGGATGGCTGGGCCACTCTTGCCACCAGACAAAAGCACCTTAGATGTTGAGTGGGCCCCATTTGGTTCTGTGTGCTGCCACCCAGGCTATAGCCCAGGCCCTGCTCTGTGGCACATGCACCAGGGGCCTGCCCCTGCAGCATGGCCCCTGAGGCAATGGGTGCAGAGCTCTAGAGCAGGAGGTCTGGTATGCTCTGAGGCATGGGCACGACCTGGTATGGAATGTCCGCTTTCACAGAGTCCCTTGGAATCTGCACCCCATGACTCGCCTGGGCCCAGATCATGGCAGGGTTTCAAATTGCTTGTCTGGAAATGCACAGTGATAACAGATATTATCAAAGTGTTTTCATGAAGGATGGTCAGGACTAGAAAATAATCCCACTGTTTGCTTCCTCTGGTGATGTTGCTCCCCCCACACCCACTTTTGCTCAAAAATGCCACTTTTCCCCCAAGACCCCTTCACCTAGCCTTGGCCTTGCAGGTCTTCTCTCCATTGAGGCTCCAGCCTACCTGCCTGTGCCTGCCACTGCACCGCTCACATGCTAGTCTCCACTGTGGATGAAAACAACTGCTCCTTCTCCCCCAATTTAGCTCTCCAGGCATTTGCTGCAGCTATTCCCTTGCCCCAGATTGCTTTTCCCACTCCAAATATGTTCTGCGCATGTCCTGTCATTCCTTCCAGTGCCCCCCCCCAAGCTCTTCTCCCCTCCCCCAAGATCTGGCTGGGGTCTGTTCCCCCCTGAGCTTCCCCAGCCAACCAGGTTGTGCTTATGGATCCTCGAGTTTCCTTGAATCCCCCCTGCCCCCCAGGCTGTAAGCTCCTGGACACCTATCGTATCGGCTTCTCAGTAAATGTTTGTGGAGCAAGTGCCTGATGCCCATGGCTTGCATACAATGAAGAGTGGCTCGAGCCCTGCCAGCCTGCAACTATGCTTGCAGTGTCCCCACTTACATTGTGGAAGATGGAGACTTTCCAGTCAACATGAAGGGGGAGAAAAGGCCGGAGAGTGTGAACTCGGTCATTGGCTTGGCAGTTACCCAGCATGCCCCTGGCCAGGAGGTGGCTGTGCAGCCCTGGGCTCACAGACAGCCATTGAGCGAGCCTCATAAAGGGGGTCTGTGTCCACAGGCCTGACACATCTGGACTGGGTACTTGCAAAGCCAGTTGATATGCTGGATGGCACAGGCAGTTTCCTGTGAGTTGTTATGGCCAAAGACCTATCCCTGCCCCCACCCCTGAAAGCTTCAAGCAGACTTGAAGATATTCTGTTGGGCTGCTGTGGGCTGAGAGGCAGCAGCTGGAGAAAGAGCACTATCTGAAGAGTCCAAAATTCCCAATTCAGGGTACAGCTCTGAATTTTACAAGCCACATGTAACTCATGTATGTCAGTGCCATTTGGCTGAGCCATGGTACCTTGGGGCATTGATCCCCGGAGCCAAAACTTATGTTCATGCTTGTCCATTGCTGCTGTATTTGTAATAACCAAAGACTCGAATGTCCCTCGATAGGAATGGTTAAACATCCTGTGGTACATCCATCCATATCATGGAATATTACTCAGCAATAAAGAGAAACAGACCACTGATACATTTTAGATGCCTCGCTGGAGAATGCCACCGCGGGAAAAGCTCCCCAGGCTGAGGCATGGATCCAAGGCTTGGGTTCTGTCCCAGGGATGGAAGCAGCACCGTCTCGTCTCGGTGGCCCATCTGTGCCCCACGGAGGGAGAATGAGGTGGTTTCAGGGCTCCCTGTCTTGCCAGGCCTCCAGGATGATGTGCTCAGCATTGGAAACTCTACAAGTGGAGCAGTTGAAGGCTGTTTGGGGGGTTGCCGACAAGGTTCCCTGTTCTTTAGCTGGGCTAAAGAATACCAAATAATACCAGAAGGCATTATTTATCCTGAAAAGTATTCTCTTCCCTCCCACAGGGAGTGCACATGTAGGTGTGGAGCTGCAGTCAGGGAAATTAAAATATGCAAATGAAACATGCAAATAGAAAAAGCAAGGCATTGCTCGCCCTGGTGTTCCCAGAGTTTTCTTGAATAGCAACAAATTAAAGAAATGCTATGTAATCAAAGTTTATATCAGGCCTTAAGAAAGAAAAATTCCATTATCTCTAAATATAGCGACATGTTTCAATGTGTGCCTTTGCGTCTTGAAATTGTGTCTGCCTCGCCTGGCTGAGCCAGTGCACACACAGCACTGGGTTTCGGGGAGTGTTGGGGGTGGGGAGCCTCCCCCTTTTCTATGTCCTTTTTGAATGTAATTAACAGATTACAATTAGCAGAGAAATGTAATTTGCACTACAAACCCTTTTGGCCCAGATTTGGTCCCAGTTTTTCTCCTGTGCAACTGGGTTTGCCAATTCCCACTTGAAATTCCAATCTGAGGGAGGGGCTGCATCTGGAGCAGGGAGCGAGGGTCCTCTGTGAACTCGGCCCCCTCTACTTGGCCCTTGCTTGGCAGGACTGGATCTCAGTGCCACCCTCCTGGGACCTCCAGGGCCACTTATACTGCCCCCGGGGGTTTGCACGTTGTCACTGTTGTGACGTTGCTTTGGAATTTGCAGGTGTTACAGTGAACAAGCCTTGCATTTCACTTCACATCATGGACCCAAGTTAACCAAGATTTTCACCTCCAGTATCCTGATAAGAGATGGAGCTCTTATCGGGGAAGTTGAGCCCCAAAGTCTGTGCTGCAGAAATGAGTTCACCCCACTTCCCCCGAGGTGAGCATTTTGCTTTGGACATTTCGTAACACCTGATATAAACAAGGCTGATGTTTTGACTAGGGCTTGAAATGTCAGCAGCATAGTGGAGGACTTTCAATGCTGCACTGTCAGGAGTGGCTTTGGGAACAAGGGGATGGAGAAGGACCCAAAGCTTAAGAGTCAGGGAAGGAACTCCTGACAACGTTCCTGCTGCTAAAACAAAAGAAGGCTGGAGAACAGGGACCATTTACAAGCATCTTTTCACTTGCCCTAAATAGACAACACAGCCCCTCTGAGAGGGTTTATACAGCTTTCTGATTTGGAGACCAAGCTCCAGTGATCTGTCTGCTGATCAGGAAGCAAGTTGTGTTTTTGTTTGTTTGTTTGTTTGTTTTGTTTTGTTTTGTTTTGATTGCTGCTTCTACAAATCCAAGGTGAAATCCGCACCTCATTTATATTTTACTTAACCCTTATATATTGCTCTTATATAGCAATCAGTGGGTGCACAGTACCGTTCTAAATCCTTTCCAAGTAGTAACTCATTTAATCCTCACGACAAGGTGAGCACTGTCATCACCTTGTCTACAGAGGGGGAAAGTGAAGCACTGTGGTCCTCCACCCCATGGAATACTACCCAGGAACAAAAAGGAACAAACTAGCGATATTCACTAACTGGATGGAGGTTCAAAGAATTATGTTGAGTGAAAAACCACAATCGCTAAACATTACCTGCTGGATGATTCCATTTATGTAATACTCTTGAGATGCCGAAATGACAGAAATGGAGAACATGTTAGTGGTTGCCAGGGGGCTAAGGATGGGTGGGCCAGGAGAAGTAGGTGTGGTTATAAAAGGACAACAAGAGGATCCTTGCAGTGGTAGAACTGTTCTGTGTCTTGACTATATCAGTGTCAATGTCCTGGTGATGATATTGTACTGCACTTTTGTAAGATTCTGTGGCAGACTAGGTAAAGGGTGCAAGGGATCTCTCTTATAGCTGCATGTGAATCCACAATTATCTCAAAATAAAAAGTTTAATTTAAAAATTCATCTCATGTGTGATCTATCTTTTCCATAAATCTTACCCAGGAGTGTTTGGCCCACCTTCACCCCTTATTTAACCCTTCCTTAGCCCCTCTGTGCCTCAGTGGCCATACCTGCAAAATGGGGATATTAGTAGGATCCACCTTAGAGGAATGCCTGTGGAGCCCTGTGGGATATGGCTTCTCCCTTGAGTGCTAAGAGCTAGTGATAGGGCTGTGCTCACACAAGGGGTGAGTTGAGAGCAAAGATCTGCTCTGTTGCCCTTCTAGCCTTTGCTAGATGGGACTATAGACAGACCCCTTCCTCTCTCGGGCCACGGCCTTTTCCTGTGGAATAGGAACACAGGGGCATTGGGTGAGTCAGTAGCATGGGAAGGAAACTGCTTTGCATGGAACAGTGCCTGGCCAGCGCTCATACGACTTGTCCTGTTGCTATACCATCTTGCCACAAGACTGCCCCCAGCATTAAAGTGTTGGCTAAGTCTAGGCACTTGAATTGCACATCTGGCTCAAGCGAGCCTTATAAAGATTACTTATTTTTTTACTTTTATCAGCACAATACTTGTAAATGGTTTAAAAAGCCAAATAAATCACCAGGTTTCTATTGAAAATGGCATCCCCTGCCCCGCCCCTCATCCCCCATTCCTCCTCCATGGAGTATGCCTCTTCCAACTCTTGTAGCTCTTGAGCTTGTAGTAGGTACTTCAAGTGCTCTGTATAACATGTTTAGACTACAGTTGCTTGGTTTCACCATTTTAGAAAATTATTTGACTTACTACTGTGGGAAATAAGGATTTATCTCTCTTTTGGGTCATCCCTACATACTCTACCCTTTCCTCCCCCAAACTGTCAGTATAAGAATACCACCATTTTCACTTACATCAGAGTGTGACATTTCCATCATTGAACTGGCCATTTCCCCCCAAAAGGCATCCCCCCCATCTCGTAAACCTGGCTGCTGGCATCTACCAGTTCCAAGGCTTCCAAGTAAACTCTGTTCTCAATAAGCTTCACCTGCATGCCTCCCCAGCAAGTCGGCCTCCTGTCCTCTGTCAGAGTGCTTGAGTCCGGCTAAGGGAGGAGGTTTGAGGGCCAGCTACTCTGGATACACGTTATGAACCAGTCTTCTTGACCTCAGTTCTATCTCATGCTCTGTGTTTAAGAAGACCCTGGTGCCTCCAATTCCTGAGTCCTCACAGTTTACATTTCCACTCTCCTCACTCTGCAAACTCACCCACCACTCATCCATTCACTTTCCAGATGCATCTCTGACTTAAGGTTGCCTCATTCCCCTCTTTTCTGCCCCTATGGGTGTAGCCCCTTCTGTATTTCTTTCCTGGCATCTGAGTGGGCTTTGGGGAGGGAACAGAGATAAATGTGGATGTTGAGACTCTTGAGGCCAAGAGTTTGGCTAGAAAGGGAAAAATTTTGCAGTTTGGTCTCAACAGCTGCTCCTGCCCCTACACAGCACCACCCTTCAGTCCCAACACTGGCGTCCCCAGTGCAACAGATTCAGGCCAGACTGGTCACTTGGCCTTTGTGGAATTCTAGGCCACAAACCTGGCTGATCACAGCATAATCACCAGGGTAGGGATCAGCAGTGGCAGCCACTGAGAGGCTTTTGATCAGGAAAAACAATGGTTTCAATCAAGGGATAATGATCTTCTTTCAATTCTAAGAAATAACTTTGACCTCAGTTGCTACAGAAGACTGAGGCCACAGGAGGATACAGGAAGAGGCATCTTATTGTGATAACTCAGTTTTCTTTCCTGCAGAAAAATGCCAACCCTCTTGCCTAGTGTCACTGTGCCTTTGGGGCCCAGAGCCACCGCTACCATAGTGATTAAAACACAGACCCATCTGGCATTTTTGGAAGCAGAGATTGCTGGTAAACACTTGTCTCCCATTTGCCTCCACCACAGAATGAATATGGCCTGGGAAGTGGTACTGGGGGGCAAGGCAGCCTAGACTAAGAAAGCCAATGAGATTTTTAAACAAAACCTGTTCCATCCTCCTCTTTTCCCTCCTTGGCATTCCTGCACATCCCTATAATTTCCCCTGACCAGGGATGGCAAGAACCCTAAACACCTGCCATTGCCCTCTTCCTCCTGGTATGGCAGACATTGCTAATCAATCATGGTGTTCGTCCCACTGAGCCAGTCACTTCCAGTCTGTCAATGTTGGAACACAAACATAAACCCATGTGCCATCCTTGTCCTGGAGTCTAAGGGTCTTAGTCGCTGAGAGGACCTGCTCCAGTTGGCAGGCAAAGTGCTTCCCAAGTGTGCGGGGGCTGCAGATGTCTGCCACGTGGTCTGTCTGTCCCATACTCCTTGAAGGGTGAGCCACGCCAGAGCTAGATCATTGCTGAGGTCAAATGGGAGTAAGTAGAATCCTCTATCATCTCAGCCTCCTGGGCACCATGGGCCCCAAACCCCCAAATCTGGGTGCGGTGGAGTGACAGAGCAGACTCTCTGAGACCTGCTCAGTGCCCTCAAGAAGTTAAGAGGTAAGTTAGGGATATATACCAGGTCTAGATAAAAAGACCCATCTGTGCCCTGGCCAAGCTTAATATCTGGATGCTGTTCTTTGTCAAGAGTTTAGCCATGACTTTTCCACATCAATGTGTGGCCCTAAGATGGTCACCAGCAATTTCCCAGGCTGATGTGGTGGGTTCCTTCAGAAACAAAACTCCAACCCCTGAGCCCCAGGTGGTATTGCCTGAGTGGGTGTTTGTTGTTTTTCTTCTGAGAGATGAGCAAGAGCTTATCTGACATGGGATGGGAGGGCCCCTCACTGGAGGATCAGGGCTAGAAACAAGACAAGAAGACTGGCATCTTGCTTCCCACATTCTGTCTCTCATCCTCTCTGCTTCCCAGGTCACCCTGAATGCAGGTGCATGGAGGAATCCTGCAGCACTGGGCATGCACTTGCCTGTCCACATCAGTGGGTTCCAGCAGGCAGGGGCCCCAGGGACCAGGCGGCCTGGCCCATGTCACAGCTGCAGGCACCAGGCCAGAAGCAAAAAACTGCCAGCCACTGAGTCGGCCCCATGCCAGGGGGCATTAGCAAGCTGGCCAGCCAGGCCACCCAAGCTTCCCCCCCTCTCAGGAGCTAGGGATGCAGCCCAACAGAGCTTGGGGCTGGTAAATGGGCATCCAAAGTCCAGACAGAGGTCAAGAGCTAGCCCAGAGCCCTGAGGTTTCATTGGTGGCATGGCTTCTCAACCTGGTCCCCAGGTCCTCACAGGCACCCATCCCTGATCCAAGGTCCCATCTATGAGAAGACCCCTGGTGAGTCTGCAGCTCCTGCCCCGCCCCCAGTGGGAGACCATGCCTAACACAAGGCTGGGCCCAGGAAAAGCCCCACGTTTCTCGAGGCTTCTTATCCAGAGCAGACCTTGCCCCCGTGGTTTGGCCAAAACTGGCAAGGGAGCCTGGGTTAGCTGGGGAACCGGGGCTCCATACCCTCAGCAGCCGTGTCAGTTCTGCCTCCTTTTGACAGACTGGAGTGGGGCCCAAAAAGGAAAGAAATTGTCAGCTGGTCAGGCAAGACTCAGGCATTGGGAAAGTGAGGCAGGGCAGAGGGCTCCAATTTCTTTTCCATTTCCTGTATATTCTGCACTGCTTTCAGTGTTTTAATTGATTACATCAACCATGCTCATTTCCCTGGACAAATTGGTCTTTACACAGAAGAGGCAATTACCTGGGCTTGTTCCATCCCAATCAGCAGAGCAGGCAGGAGCCTCTTTGGGGCCCCACAAGATTATATTATCTCAAAAGACTCAGAGACTCAAAATGAGGGCAATTATTTCAGCCTCATAACCGTTTTGTTTGCCTAAAAATATCTGGTCCTGGTGTGGGTCCTATAGGGCAGGAAGAACAGTGACCTAAGTCCACCTGAAGGCCCTGAGCTCAGGAGACTTTGCCCAGTGGCTGTGGACAATGGTGGGGAAACAGAAGATCTGGGAAGGAGAGGGTTGGAGGATGAAGAAATTGGGAAGAGTGAAGGGCTGATTCACTTCACAGCTCTGACGCCTGTAGGCTGTGTGGCTTTGGACAAGCCGCTGACCCTCATGGAGCCTCACTTGCCCAATCTAGAATGGCTTACTAAAATTCTCTGCCTTGACATCATGGATGTCAATGTGTTTTGTCAACTCACAATGCTCTGCCCTTGGGAGGGTAGACCAGGCACCTAGAGGCATCTGTGGGAGCAGGAGTCCCCGGGTCTGATGGAGGAACCCTCAGAACCAACATGGAAGCCACTGGCACTCGGGTCTGGGGTGGGACTAAGGGTAGGCCAGTGAGAAATCTAAGAAGGCCTCACCTCAGGGTTGCACAAGTACAGAGTCAGCACCCACAAGTGCGTGCCTCAAGATATTTTGCATTTCACGTGGCTCACTGGCCTCGCCTTGCCCCCAGCCCTGTTTGAGGCCTTCACTTTCAGTCATCTTGGCCAGACAGGGCTTGAGCTGAGACAGATATGGACCATTTGCTTTAGATCCTGATGGTTCTAGAAAGACTTCTTGGGTCCATCAGTGCTTCTATAGTAAGCAGATATGGCCCTTAGTACATGAGGCAGGGGCGAGCAAGAATGCAGAGCAAGCACTGAGCTGGGAGGAGGATGCTGGCTTTTAGGTCACATTCTGCCACCTGTTCACACCATAAGCGGGGCCAAGTTATGGGCCCAACGTGCCCATTGCACTGTTGCACTATTGGCCTGGATCATCTCTAAAACCAGTTCTAGCTTGGACGTTCTCTAAAATGATTACCTTGAGGGTTTCAAGAAGTCCCAATCCCTTGGGCCATGGCACCAGTCTGATGCAGACTGGTTGACAGGCAGCACAGGGCAAGCATGGCACCCCTTCTCTGACCACTGGCTGTGCATCCCTAGGGAAAATGCTGTCCCCATGCCCAGGCAGGATTGATTGCTTTGTTCTGACCAAATTCAGACCAAGGCAGATGCTGAGTTTAAAGTCTAGGATTTTTAAATTCTCAAAAGAAACAAGGTCGCCTTATGTATTAATCATTGCCCAATTTTATTTTTGAAAATGAAAGCTTTCTTATTAAAAAAAGAGAGAGATACTATTTATTTATTATTTATTTATCTTAAAATGTTTATTTATTTTTGAGACAGCAAAAGTGTGAGCAGGAGAGGGACAGAGAAAGGGAGAGAAAATCCCAAGCAGGCTCCACACTGTCAGTGTGGAGCCTAATGCAGGGCTTGAACTCATGAACCATGAGATCATGACCTGAGCCAAAATCGAGAATCAGACGCTTAGCCAACTTAGCCACCCAGGTGCCCTGAGATACTATTTAATGCAGACTTTAATGCAAATGAATAGATGGAATCTGGAAATGATTTTATGGAATTTGTTTTTAAAAGGTGCTTACAGCCAAACCAAAGTGTTATAAGTCAGGGCCCTTAGACCCACGTTTCACGTAAAAGTTACAAATCTTGGAGAAGCAGGATCTGTAAGCAAAGTGCTGACTCAGGCTTCATGTGAAGCCCTGGGCCCCATGGTATCTCAAAGGGGTTGTTTTATGAGAGCCATCTCCAGCTCTCCAGGTCCTCGGCTCACAATACAAGTGCTCTGTGACAGCAATGACTCAGAACACAACCCCCTGTGTCCATCTGAAGACCTTCAGTTGGCTGCTTGGTGCTGTCTCCATGCCATGGTTTCTGGTCAGCTCTTTGCCACTGCTTGCCCACACAATGGCCACATCTTCCTACCTGTTTCCTGCTTCCCCACTTACTCCTTCAAATGTACTTCCCTTCCTACATCTCCAGTGGATGTCAGAACTCTTGACTCTGACCTTAGCATGTCATTGCTTATAACCCTCCCATGGCTCTCCCAATGCCCTCAGTATCATGTCAAAGCTTCTGGTGGTGGCCAGCAAGGCTTGCCCTGCTCCTCCAACCTCCTTTCCCACTGCCCCCACCCCTAGCCCACATGCAGCCGCCCTCGACCACCCAAGGCTCTGCTGGCACTTCAGCCCCATGATGCTTCCAGGCCTTTGCTAAAGCTGATTCCTCTGCTGGTAATGACGTGTGTATGAAGATGCTGCTTTTTCTTCACAGCCCAGCTCCACCTGGCTGTGCTTTGAAGCCTCCACAGGTCAATTAGTATCATCCTCCCAGTTCTAGGAACATCAGAAGCCAGAGCTAACATGATACACTGAGCTGAACTGTTGGTGGCAGTGCCTGGGTCTATCTCCCCCATTAGATTATGAGGAACACTGTGCAGATTGGGTCTGGTTCATCTCTGAGCTGCCAGCCATGGCCACATCACTGGCCCAGAGTCTCAGCTCGGTGGTTGATAGTACTTGGGAGGACCCAACCACAGCTATCTTTAGCCCTGGCCCTGACACCCAGGAAACAATGAATGCCAGCCACTGTCATTGTGAAATCCTAGGAAGTAGACAGAACAAGTGCTACTTGTCTAGTTCTCATAGGTGAGAAAACAAGGTCCAAGAGGTGAAGTTTCATGTCCAAGGTCATTGTCTTGGTCTGCTCGAGCTGCTGTAACAAAATAGCATAGACCAGGGGGCTTGTACCACAGACTTCATTTCCCACAGTTCTAGAGGCTGGAAGTCTGCCATCAGGGTATCAGCATGGTTGGCTCTGGCGAGAGTTCACTTCTGGCTTGCAGATGGCCATCTTCTTGCTGTGTTCTCACATGGCTTTCGTGTGTCTTCTTGTAGGGGCACTCATCCCATGCATGGGGGTTCCACCCTTATGACTCAATCCCCTTTCAGGGGCTCTCCCAACACCATCACCTTGAGGGTTAGTCCACAGCAGTCCCACAGCAAGTAAGAGGTCTCACTTCACACCCACACTGTGAGCCTCACGCCTCCCACCCACGGCTTCCCTATAGGCCCAGAAACATGGCATGCTGTGGGACCTTGTTTAGTATCTGCTCACGTGCATCCTGGAAATGGAGGAGGAGGCAGTTAAAGGCCCTGTGGAGTGAGCTCTTGATCAGTGGGAAGTGGGTGTCTGTAGACACACTCTTTTCTTTTCTGCTCTGAGACACATGGCCCCAAGATTCCATTCACATAGGGTTGAGTGGTGGTCACAAGCAGTAGCAAGTGCCCACTTCTGATCACTGCTTCCAGAGAAACCCAGACTAAGGTACTCTGGCACCTTGCACAGAGCCCGGCACATAGTAGATGCTCACTAGATGTCAAGAGGAGGTCAAGTACACCAGGAAGATGACCTTGCAGAAATCCATCTCTGGCGTTCCCATACATGCATTGTCGGGGGTCAGCCAGAGAACTGGGCAGTGTTCATCACAGGGTCTGGGACTGGCCTAGGCCCCTCTCCCGTGTGGGATCCTGCTCACTTTGCAACATCTGAGAGCACCTTGACCTCATGCCTCTTGTGGTTCAGACCAGAAAGATGGGGATGTTTCCTCAGTTAAGCAGCCTGCAAAGTGTAGCAAGTGTACAAATGGGAAGCTCACCTAGAGCCACTGCTTTCTCCAGAGTGTTCATCCCCTTCTGGTCTGCCTGCTTTGGGTAGGTAGCTCTCCAGTGCCTTCAGGTATTTTGACTTGGTTTTCTTTTGTCCAGAATCTATAGTTGTCTGTGGGAGGATTGGTCCTGAAGGAGCTTACCTAGTACTACTAAGGTAGAACCCCCTTGCTGACCACCGGATGGATTGAATCCTGCCGTCTCTGGGCCCAGGCCCAAGATGGGATAGGGAATAGTCCCCATGAGGAAGGTATGACCAGTAGAGGCTCTGTGCCAGGGACTCCATCCAACAGGCTACCCTGGGTACCTCTTCCTGTGATTGGTTGGTCCACAACTGACAATGCCACCTACACCCTGTGCTGCCCAAGCTAGGGCCTCCTTGGCCTCCAGTCCTTTCTTGCTGAATGCTTCTGGCCACAGGTCGGCTGACCACTAGCTCCCTGTGGTACCCGAAGTGTGGAGAGCATGGCTGGCCTGCCTGCTAAGTGGCCCAGGCCCCCGTTCCCTCAGGGATCATTGGCACTGATCAGCATCAGTCCTCATCTGGTGTCTAGAAATCTTTCTATAGATGTGCTGCTCCCTTCTCCCCCTAGGCTCTGCACCCCTTCTTGGGAGGATGTTTCTCTCCTCCTAGTCCTTGACTTATAAGCAGAATGGGGGAGGGATAGGAATGGATGGCTAGGGCTTGCCCCCTCGCCTTTGGGACAGAAGAACTCCAGTCACAGGGTGGAGGCAGGGCTGGAAGACTGTCCTGCACCAGGTGGGGACAACTTGGGTTGAAGCTGAGGCAGGCACCAATGGGGGACAGGGCCTGACACTGTCTCAGGAGGAAGAGACAGGTCAGGTCAGTGCCAGAGGGCAGGATGGACCCGGGACTGTTTATTAGTTTCTTGTGGCTGCCATAACAAATTACCACAACCTTGGTGGCTTCAAACAATACAAGTTTGTTCTCTTATAGATCTAGAGGTCAGAAGTCTAAAATCAAGGTGTCAACAGCACTGGTTCCTTCTGGAGACTGTAGGGGATAATCTGTTTTCTTGCCTTTTTCAGCTTCTAGAAGCTCATTCCTCCATCTTCAGAGCCAGCAGTGGAGTGTCTTCAAATCCCTCTTTGCTGCCTCCCTCTTTCTCTTATAAGGACCGTTTGGGATTATATTGAGGCCACTCAGTTACTGCAGGAGAATCTTCCCATGTCAGGATCCTTAACTGAATCACACCTGCAAAGTCTCTTTTGCCATAGAAGGTAGCATTCACAGACTTCAGGGATTAGGATGTGGACATCTTTGTGGGAGAGGTGTATTATCAGTCTAGCACAGGCTGGGAGAGGCTGGGGCCACAGAGCAGGTAGGCCCCTGTCTTAGTCTTCTTGGGCTTCCATAACAAAACACCACTGATTGGGTGGTTTAAGTAGCAGAACTTCATTTCTCACAGATGTGGAGGCTAAAGATCTGAGATAGGGGTGCCAGCATGGTTGAGTTCTGGTGAGAGCTCTCTTTCTAGCTCAGATAACCAACTTCTCACTGTGTCCTCACATGGCAGAGAGCAAGAGCAAGCTCTCTGGGTCTCTTCTTATAAGGGCACTAATCCCATCATGGGGCCCCACCGCCACGACCTCATCTAACCCTAACCACTTCCGAAAGGCCTCATGTCCAAATACCAGACTGCGGGTTAGGACTTAAACATAGGAATTGGGAGGGGGGCAGGGGGGAATTTATTGGGGACACATTCAGTCCACCACAGCCCCCAAGTAATCCTGCAGCAACCCCTAAGGAGGCCCAGCAGAGTAGGGGCAGAGGCTGAGCCCATTGCCACAAGTCACTAAGCAGAGGTCAGCAGCAGCTCATAAGCAGGCTACACGCTAGGATCTGGACATCCGCCAGCAGGGCCAGGGCTCCAATGCCTGAGCCAAGATGGAATGAGCTGGGCTGGACTTTAGGATGACTTCAGGTCCCATGGACACTCACAGTTTCCTGGGGCTGAGCTTGAAGTTCAGGGTCAAACTTCCCCAGAAGTGTGGAGAGAAAAGAAACAGGCTGGGAGCCAGGCAGGGCCCGACCTCAAGCCTCATCCTCATTCAGAGAGAGCTGCAGCTGTGTCTAATTGGGGCATGATTTGATTTGAGAAAGGTCAGTCTATCCCTCAGTCAAGTCCATTTTACCATCACTTATTGAATACCTGCTGCATTCTAGGCCCTGAGCTGGCTGGAGGGCGATGCAGTGAGGAGCAAGTCTTGGTCTCTGTCCTTCAAGTTTGCAGGAGAACCAACACACACACACACACACACACACACACACACACACACACACTAACTCTGCAGGGGCAAATTGTTAGAGAGTCAAAATGAATTAAAACAGATTCTAAAGCAATCAGGAAAGGCTTCGTGGATATGGCAGTTCCCAGAAAGACTGGGAAAAGATTTGACTTGGCAGAGCAGAAGGCATCCCATGTGAGAGGACATCAGGCACAAGGTGAGGCAAGCATGGCATTTTCTAGAAGACTTAGAGCTGCTAGCCTGGCCAGTGTGGAAGACTGGGGTGTGGGTAACTCCAGGAAAGTCGGGCCGATTTGCTGCGGCAGGCAGGGAGCCCCCCCATAGGGCTTTCAGTTCCTCTGCAAGGATTCAGGACTGTGTCCTTCACCCAGCACCTCCCCTGCTCTGGTGGCTGTGGGTGGTCAGTGGCCAACTGGTACACCAGCATGGCCTTGCCAGCCAGTGGCTCATTAGATTGGTCAGGCACTCCCCTGGGTCTGAGTAGCTTCAGAGTCTTGACAGTTCTTCATTGTGAAAAGGGGTCCTTCTTAACCCCAATGATACATGTAGGTCATCTAGACAGTGACCATAGCTGGTAGCCCCTGAGGCTATTAATAGGTGTTCCTAATCTGCTGGTAGTCGGGGCGGGTCTGGAAACCCGACAAGAGGGTCTCCTACTGATCCAGGGTGAGGAGTACAAGTGAGGGTTCAAAGCAGCTGGCTTGGGAAGGGAGGGAAAGACATAGACCACAGAGTCTTGATTACTTGTCTCCATAATGGAGCAGATTCCTACTGGAGGCAAAACCCTATGGACTAAGTTAATCTATATCTGAAGTTTATCTATATCTGAAGAGTTGCATAACTTCATGTACTATGTGGACAATTATGACGGCCCCCCAGTTCTGGGGTGTGATGATGCTTTGGGGGCAGCACTCAGAATGCTTTGTCTCTTCTGCTGCTGTATCACGTTGCAACCCTGTGGTGCATTCTCTCTTGCTTTTAGAGCTTACATGTCCATTAATAAACTCAAGTTCTTTTCCAGCCCTGGGCCAGTTGTCATTTAAAGATGGACAGTCCCTAATGCGTGCCCTTCCTCAGACAGGCATCCTCTTGTTGACTGCACTGGACCTACCATATCTCCTCCTGGCCCATCCACCTGACAGCCGGGCAGATACCAACCAACCCACGGCAGTGTCATGCTATAGCCTTGCTTTGTAAAGCAGATGGGGTGGTGGTGGGCCTGTTCCAGAAGCCGTGAACATGGAAAGTAGAATCAGGGCCTTCCCAGCATGGTGGCCAGGGTCTGGGGCTACTGAGAGATCCTAGAAGTATGTAGGGGGTTGAATGGTGGCCTCCAAAAGATGTCCATGTCCTCATTACTGGAACTTGTAAATATTGCCTTATATGACAAAAGACGTGATTTAGTTAAAGATTTTGAGATGAATTACGTGGGTGGGCCCTAAATGTTATCCCATGTATCTTTATAAAACAGACACGCAAAGGAAGACAGCCTGTGAAGACAGAGGCAGAGACTGGAGTGACATGGCCACAAGCCAAGGAATGCCTGGAGCCATTTGAAGCTGGAAGAGGCAAGGAAGGATCCTCCCCTGGAGCCTCTGGAGGGAGATCCCCACCCCTGCCTTGATTTCCCATTTCTAGCCTCCAAAACTGAGGGAGAGTAAATCTATGTTATTTTAAGCTACCTAGTTTGTGGTGCTGTGTTACAGGAGCTCCAGAAAACTAATGAAATGTAGGAAGTTCATGCCAAAGTGATCCAGACCTATCCCTGGTCCCACAACGAAGTCCCCTGAGACAAGACCCGACCTTAACCCAATCATGACCAAAAGGTTTTTAGCTCAGACAACTAGAAAATTTCTCTTTTCTTATAGAGAACATAATGGCAATCTATGAAAGAATAAACATTGCCCTGGAGAGGGGCCATCGCAGGCAGGTTTGCTGAAAAATATCTATTCCTTGGCGAGGGGTGGGGGTGTACTTCATCCCTTCAGACCTCTCACTTAGCACACATGTATTTTGGGCTCAAGACTCTTATAATTGTGTTGGGGAGTTGGACCTTACCCCAGAGGAAGAGAGAGAAAATGTGCGTGTCGAATACAGGCAACAATAAGGTAGACAGGGCAACTGACACATCCAACCTTAGCTCCAGGGGCCCCAAGCGGTCTGGGCCAAATAGAACAAAATCATAGGGAGAAATATGAGATCCTGAATCTCAAGGCCATAGCCATGTGCCTCAGAAGCTGGCGATGGAAGTGGGCATTGGCAGCAGGGAAATGTGGCAGCCGGACAAGCCATGGTGTGCCTTGAAGAGGTGGAGCCTCCAGAATGAAGGTGCATGAAGAAAGTGCCTGAGGACAAACACTAGTGTTTGGGGAGAACAGGTCCCAGATGGGAAGGAGACATGAGCTCACAGCATCTGAAGTGGGCATAAGGGTCGTGAGTAATGTCCTAGGCTCTCCTGAGGGCCGGCCTGGGACTCGGGGCCCAGGGTTGTAACATAAGGCCTGAGAGGCTAGAACAGCTGTGGAAATGCCCTGAAGCAGATCAGCACTCCCCACAAAGAAGCACTTGATGGCAGCAGAGCTACCAAAAGGTGAAACGTTCTACCATCTTGTGAGTCATTTTTGAGGCCAAGTTGCGCATAGGGTTTAATCGTGATTTGGTGCTTTAAAAGGTAGAAAGCAATGCCTCGGGACACCAACTTCGCCTTTCTGGAGCAAAGAGTGGATCTCCCTGACAGCTGCCCTGTCGCCTGTGCAGGCCTCCTCAAAGAGGCTGGGTGTCAGACAATGGAGTCCTTTGAGCATTTAGGGACCTTGGCTGAAGATTTCAAAGCAGGTTGGTGAGAGTTTGCACATGAGGACAAGGTGAAGGTCACCATCATTATTTGGGGTGTGGGCATTGTTTTGCTGGAGATTTGTGTGTTAGAATCCAGAGAAGCAGGATGCCGATCCTTAACAGGACAGTTGGTATCTTTCTTAGGAAATGGCATTTATTTTTAAATGAGCAGTGGTACCCTTTCCATCTATTCTCTGGGATAGATACAGAAAAGCTGGCTGACACGGTGCTGGTGTGGTGGTGGCCACAGGGGCAGTGCTAAAGACCAGGCAGCCAGACCAAGGTATAGCTGAAGCAGCGTGTTAACAGGGTCCAGCTCTTGATCCCCAGCGGCCCCTGTCTGCCGACTGCCAACTACATGGCATGCTGCATGTGAGCTAGGTAGGCTGCCACGTGGTGAGGGGGCAGACAGAGAGTGCCAGCCAGGCAGCCTGCCAGCCTGCTCTCTTGGTATTTGGGCTGGGCAGTACTAGAAAGACTACAGCCTACAAAATGTGAGGCCAGCCTCAGCAGAAGCTCAGGAGCCCTAGATATCCCTTGAGGCTGCAGACAGGAGCCATCCTCTGTATATTTGGTGTTCATGCTGTTGTTACTGAAGTGTGTTCTTGTGTGAGCGAGAGATTGCCTATGAGGAAGACATGTTGCCTGGGGTGCAGGGAGTGCTGGGCAACCTCAAATCAGGCAGAAAGAAGTCTGGAGCCTCAGAGAGTGAGTGAGCCCTGCCATGGATAGCTGGAGGCCCAAACCAGAGGCCAGAAGAGATCTGAGGCCCAGGAGGACAAAGGTTCTAGAGACTGATGGTGGGGAAGCCACAGGCAAAGGGAAATTGCCTGGGGAGAGGAAAGGATAAGACATGGACAAGGTGGAAAGCCAAACCTCTCAAGATGAACAATGGGCAGGTGACATGCCCACAGTCCCAGGAGGCAGGAGACTGGAGTTGATGTCAGCCAGCCACCACCACCTGACTGTGGACCCTTTCTGATGCCCTTCCCCTCTTGGGTGGGATCTCAGTTTCCCCATCATCAAGGAGCCTGATCCGGATGATTGTTCTAGACCCTTCCAGCATGGCCAATTCATGATCTTTCCTCCTTTTTCCAGAAAAGGGCACTCACATCACCCTACCTGTGCTAGTTTCCTAGGGCTACTGTAACGAAGAACCATAAACTTGGGGCTTAAAATGACAGAAGTATGGGGCGCCTGGGTGGCTCAATCAGTTAGGCATCCAATTTTGGCTCAGGTCATGATGTCATGGTCCATGGGATCAAGCCCCGTGTTGGACGCTGACAGCACACAGCCTACTTGGGATTCTTTCTCTCTACCCCTCCCCTGCTCACACATATGCTCTCTCTCAAAATAAATAAATCAACATTTAATAAAATAAAATAACAGAAATGCATTCTCTCAGAGGTCTGGAGGCCAGAAGTCCAAAACCAATATCACTGGGTTGAAATCAAGGTGCTGGCAAGGTCATGCTCCTTCAGGGGGTTCTAGCAGAGATTCTGTGCCTTGACTCTTCCAGCCTATGCCACCATCTTCACCTGGCCTTCTCCTCTGTGTCTGTGGCAAACCTCCTTCTGCCTGTCTCCTCTAAGGACATTTGTGACTATATTTATGGCACACCTGACTAATCCAGGGCAATCTCTCATCTCATGATTCTTAATCCTATCTACAAAGTCCTTTTCCTACCATATAAGGTAACACAAGTTCAAGGGATCATGACTTGAATCTTTTGGGGGACATTTTTCAGCCTACTATGCCACCAATTTGGGCCTTTCTTGGTTATTTCTACAGCCTTCCCATGTTGACTCCGATGTTTTCATAAGATTTACTTGTTTTCAGCTGTCAAAATCAGTGGAAAAACAACCAGAACTCCCTCTCTATATCCAACACTTAGCCATGTCCTGGTATATTAAGACAAAAGTCCCCTGTGGCCCACTTCAGACCTCACCCTTCAGCTGGAGCCCAGCTGCACCTGTCACAGAATCCAAGTCCAAACACTCTGAAGGCCTCCAAACATTCTTTATAGCATTTGGCAAAGCTTCGTGTGTGTGTGTGTGGGGGGGGGCAATGAACTGCAGAGAAAGTTTTAAAAACCCTGAGGCTCTGGATGCACATTGGCCTCTTGATCCTCAAAGAGCCCTTGTATCCTCGGTCTGGGGTCTAAGGCTGACACATTTGGAAGCCAAGCAATGCCATATCACTGACAGTCTGCACTAGAGCTTCATTGGAGGGAATGGATAAATCCAGTGTGAGTTACCTAAGGGCAGGAGGCCAAGACATGTTGGAAAGTACCTACCAGGTTACAGGGCTAAAGGGGGTTGCCAAAAGGGAAAGCATGGAGAGCCTAAGAGCCCAACACCCTTGCCCGCCTGCCCTGTGCCCTACCTCACACCATTTAGGGAAAGCATGCTGAGGAACGTAGAGTTTAAAGTGTGAATGGGAATTCAGCCTCCAGCTTCTGCTCACCTTGTGATGATGTGGCTTAGAGGCCACCAAAGACACTATCACCATCTCACTTCAGAAAAGCATCACCCAATCTCCCAGGATTTGCTTCTCTGATCATAAAGTTGGCCCTGACCAAGTTTGCAGACAGCTGGGGACATTACAGAATAGCCAAAGTCAAGGTGCACATGATGGTTAATCATGTCAACGTGCCCAGGCCATGGTGCCCAGGTATTTGGTCAAACACCAGACTACATATTGCTTTAAAGGTATTTTAAAAATGTGATTAACATTTAAATCAATTGACTTTGAATAAAGCAGATTATCCTCCATAGGGTGGGTGGGCCTCATCTAATCAGTTGAAGGCCTTAAGAGCAAAGACTGAGGTTTCCTAAAGAGATAAAAGAAATTCATCCTCTAGACTGCAGCACAGAAACCTTGCCTGACTCTCCAGCCTTCAGCCCTAAGACATCAACAACAACTCTTACCTCAGTGTCCAGCCTGCCAGACTACCCAACACATTCAGACTTGCCAGTCCTCACCTCACAATCATGTGAGATAATTTCTTAAAGCAGACAGATTGGAGAGAGAGAGAGAGAGAGAGAGAGAGAGATGAGAGATAGATCATCTACTGCTTCTAGTCCTTTGGAGAATTCTGACTAATGCAATGCCCGTGGGGTCTTGGAAGGCTTCTCAGTTTTGAAGGGGAGTGAGTGGATCCTGGACACAACCTCTACAGCCCACCCTGTAGGGAGAGGAGGTGTCTTCAGCACCCTTCTCCACTCAACACTGTAAGGAGCCCATCAGCTCCCTGAGTTGGCCCACCTTGTGAATACATCTGTCCTTCCCTCCAAAACTCTCTCCCCAATGCAGCCTGACACCTATGTTGGGGATTGTCCTCCACTTCCAGCTACAAAGTTCTCCCTTGTGGGCCCAAGTCCTGGGGAGCTTGCCCTCCTGGCTCATTTCAAAGAGTTAGAGTTCAAGTTCTAGCCACACCCATATCACTTCCCACAGAGGAGGATAGGAGGGCCCTACATTCCCTGATAACCATTAACTCATGTGATTGTCACAATACTTCTGTAAGGTAGAGGCCATTCCACCCACATTTTCAGATGAGGAATATGAAAGCTCAGAGGTTATGTGGCTTGCTTAAAGTCACACAACTAGTACAGAGGTAGCTGAAAGCCAAACACCTTTCTACCACACCCAGCACCCAAGATTGCTGTTCTCTAAATGCAGCTTTAAAAGGTAGACTTGTAGAGGGCCTGCTCCAGAAATAATCTCTGCCTTCAAAGTCACACGGGGGCTCGGGCTTGACAAGGTGTGTAACTGATCAACAGTGGTTAGTTACCTATGTGCAGCTGAAGGATGTGGCGGTTAGGAGTTTGAGGCTCTTGAAACACAGAAATCACTTCAGATGTGGATTCTGCCAGCTGGAGTGACAAATTACCACTGCTCGTTTGACCAAGTTGGGGAGGAGTCTAAATAGAATGGAGCATCTGAGGAAGAGAGAGAGAGACTTTCTTCCAATGACAGTGTTGTCATTGAGCTTGAATTTCAATAGAGGTGGTGAGGGCTCCATGGAGACCGGGACATACTCTTCGGGGGAAGAAAAGCCTGAATTCAGCTCCAGCCAGGACAGCGGCCATGCTGGAGGGAAATTCAAGAGAGGCCTCCCCACCAGGACTGCAGGAAGAAGCACAGAGGCCTGGCCAACGAGGGGGAGAGGTGCGCCCATGAAGCTGGGCCTGGGGCCGTGTGGAGAGACGAGGGCGGTTGCCCAGCTGGCATCTGATCTCCATCCTCGCCAGGCCGGTGAGCGGAGCTGAAGAGACTGTTGATTGTACTTCCAAAGGCATTTCGGCTCTGAATCAGAATCAACAAGCAGAGCAAATGAGAAACATTGGATGGAGGGAAGACTGACCTTGGCTGGGAAAGAAAACAGTGCAGGAGAAATGCAGCTGTCCTGATTATGGGGAAATGTAGACAGATAGGATGAGGGGGTTCAGGGCACATTGATGAGTCCTATTGGCCTTCCATTTGCCCATTTATCATCCGTCTTTCCATCTATCCTCCATTCCAAGCCTCCCTCCAAGCCTGTCTGAACACTGGTTCTGGATAAGACTCTGGGCTTGGCTCTTTGGTGGAAAGCACAGAGAGGAATCTGACATGCATCCTTATTCCAGAGCAGGACACTCTATCCCTGCAAATTCTGCCCTGACCTGGCCCCTCCCCAAGTGGTCACAGCTCTATTCTGCCTTTGCCTATAAGCATTCTCCCTACTCCACCCTTGCCCCCCAGAGAACTGAAGGGTGAAAATGTGGCCCAAAAATATCAGACCTCAATCCACAGAACCTGTGAATGTTCCTTTATAATGGCAGAAGAAGAAGAAGAAGAAGAAGAAGAAGAAGAAGAAGAAGAAGAAGAATCTTGAGATGGGGGAAATGATTCTGGATTACTCGGATGCACCATAAATGTAATCATAGGTGTCTTTATAAGAGGGAGATTTGACATACACAAAAGACAAGGTGACGTGTCCATGCAGGCAGATATGGGAGTGATGTGGCCACAAGCCAGGGAGAGCCTGGAGCCATCAGATGCTGGAAGTGGCAAGGAACAGATTTCTCCACCAGAGTTTGGAGGGACTGTGCCCCTTTTGATACCTTGATTTAGCCCCAGTAATAATGGTCTTGGATGTTTGGCCTCCAGACTGTGAGAGAAGAAATTTCTATTGTCTCAAGCCACCAAGTTCGTGGTCATTTGTTACAGAAAACTAATACACTGTGGCAGGTTGGTTGTAAAGGTTCAAGAAGAGCCTGTATTTATGTGTAAGCTCTGGCATGTGGTATTTGCTAAGTGAATGGTCACTTCACTGAGCATTAACAGAACATGCCAGGCCAAGGGGTTATGCATTAAAAGTCCAGTTGAGAATTGTAAACTCTCCAGCCTCCACAGGCCTGGTTACATGGAAATCCTCATTGTTCTCTGAGGAGAATTAAGAAACATAGTTGATTTGATTCATAAGTAGAAGGCTATCTTTTAAGTACACCTATGCCACCAAGCTTAAAAATGTTTCAGGGTTCAGAAAGTAAGAGTTCTGGATTTGGGTCACATATGATGTCTTTGGGGAGGCTCTTCCCAGAACATAGTAAGACTGCATTGGAAAGATAGTGGACAAAAGGTGATGCAGATTTGGGTCACTAGGGTACTGCTGTCATCACAGAGCCAGCCCCATCATAGGCTTCCCACCATACAAGCTCCCAAAGCAAAGGGCTCCCTGAACCCACAAGCCCATAGGCATGGCTGCTTTATCCCAACCTGCCAGGTGGCAAGCCCAGAGCCTCAGGGTGAGTAGGTTGTGAGGACAGTCTCAGTCTCCCATGTGGCCTTGCCAGCCTGGCTAGCTCCCAGAGCACAGTGCTCCCCAAGTTCTGTTTCTGGACCCCTGACCCTGGTAGCTGGAGCTCAGGCTTTGGTCAATGGGAAGCTAAGACAAGCCTCAGTGGCCACTCAATGAGGATGTCTCCTTCCTTCTGTGTGGCAGCACTCACCAAACCAAGCTGCCACGAGCCCCATTGTCATACAGCCAGTCTACAGTGCAGCAAAATGGCTCCCCTCCTGCCTGACCACAGAGAAAACTCCATCAGAGGGCTGGTGTGTGTGTATGTGTGTGTGTGTGTGTGTGGCCATGCACAGCAAACTGCTGAGGTTATGACATGCTACCAAGAACCTCATTGTAGAGAAGCCAGATGAATCTTCTCCCCCATTCTCCTAAGTAGCTTCCTGCTCAGTCTAAGCAGCAGTTTATTATGAATCTTATCCGATAGCAATATTTCTACTTAGCAGCACATATATAAGCTTAGCTTGGTTCAGAAAGATGTAACATGAGATATGTCTGCTCAGCCACTGTCTGGAGCCTTATAACTGAAGCCTTATAATTAGCATGAAGTCACCAGCTTGGTCCCACTCAAAGGGCATAGAGTGGGGTGTGAAGGGGGGGATTGCTAAGGGCCCATCCACAGAAAATGTTTCCTAAACACTGGAAAGAAGGCATCCAAAGAGCCCTCCCACATTGCTCATGGACCCCAATGCTATGCCAGCCATTCTCCTTTTGGCTAATACTAAGCCTTGGGCTGTCCATCCCTAGGTCCTCTGGAATGGAACGCAGGCCAGATGGGCTGGTTACAATGGGCTACTCCCTTAGTTTTACCTTCTCCCCATGCCCCAAGCCTGGCTTTCTGCACATGACTGAGGGTTGGGACTCCTAGTGGGTGCCAGTCACCCCTGGACCCCATCCACAACTGAGCCAGGGTAGGAGAGAATCAACGAAAATTCTAAGTCACCTCTGTGCCAGGCACTAAACTAGATGCTGGTGACTCATGTGAATCAGATACAGTACCCCCACTTGAGGGGCTTCTCAATCATAAGGGAGCCAGATGCACAAGCATTTAGAAGCTATAGAACTTTTAGCAAGTCACTTCACCCCTCTGGGCCTCAGTGTCGTCGCCTGTAAATGGGGGCTAATACAAGTAACAAAGGTTTGGTTTCTAGCAAGATAAGACATGGACAAGTGCTTCCAAGAGCACAAACAGGGAGCGAGTATTATAGTGAGCCCATTGCCCACCATGTTCACCATGCCCAAGGAGCAAGCGAAGGGTCCAAGAATGTTGCCTTGTTCATTAGAAATCTCTATAGGGCTTTGCCTTGGCTTTCAATCAGATGTTCTTATTGCCTGTTCATCTCTGTCCTTCTGGATTGTGAACCAGGACTTTCTGCTGAGAAATCTAAATAAGAGCCACACTGCCCACAAAGGTGGGCATGAGAGAGATTCCCATTCCCTACCCCAAGAAGGCATGGGAAAGCAGAGCCATTGCCTCCTCCAGATTGGCACCACAAACCATCATGTCTTGTGTCATGGAATAAACTCTACACCAGGAGTCAATAGCCCTGGCTTTAGTACTTGGTATCTGTGTGATCTCCTTGGGACTCATTTGTCTCATTTGTAAAATGGAAATGAATTAGTACCTGCCTCACAAAGTTGTTATGAGGATGAAGAGAGTGAAATTGCAGCTGGAACATGATGGCATAGACACACTTGTCCTTATTCCTCTCATGAAATATAGCAAAGCTCCTGAGCATCACATATGAAACAAATATAAGGAGACTCTGAAAGGTAGAAGAAGCAGACCAGCCAGGGACCAGGGGACTCAGGGAATGACATGGTAAGGAGGTTCCTGGGGTTTCTTTTTGCCTCATATATCCCAGACTTGGAGTTGAAGAAGCCAGCAACCCAGAAACATCCATGGGAGCACATGAAAAAAGGCCCAAACAAAAGCCTCGTCTTGCTAGCCAAAGGACTAGGAAAGGGAAAGCATAAAAAGATAGAAATGTTTTGGGAGATAGCTGCTCTACTACAACCAAACATCAGAGAGAAACTATGACCCTCACCCCTTCCCAATCAGCAGAGGCTGAGTGTGAAGCCCGTACTTCCACACTGACCAGGCTATAACAAGGCATCACAACTTCCACCACTTGAGAAGAGTATTGGAGAAGGCCAAGTAGGGAGCTGAGATCTTCATTACTTCCAGCACTAAGGAGACCTCCACCCTTCATGCCATGGAGGCCACATGGGGAACAGTAAGAAGCTATTCCTCTCTCTTTCAGACAGGAAGTAGCATTGGAGGCCCAATGGAGCATGTGAATTCCTACTCCCACTCAGCAGTAACAAGTTGTCCCTTCCTCACCCCCTGCCCCCAGGGTGTCAAAGGAGATTGAGCATAGAACATGGACTTCCAACACCACCTGGCACTCACAAGGCAGCCCTGAATAGTGTCAAACAAGCCCTACTGTAACAGATCTCAGTCAAACCCAGAGCATCACAACATAATACCTAAAATACCCAGGATATAATCAAGATCAGTTGTTATACCAAGAACTAGGAAAATCACAACTTGAATGACAAAAGATAATCAGCAGATACCAACAATGAAACAAACCAGATGTTGGAATGATCTGACAAGAATTTTGAAGCAGCTGCCATAAAAATGCTTCAGCACTCAATGGCAAACATGCCTGAAACAAATAAAAATATAAAAATCTTAGCAAAGAAATTGAAGATATAAAAAATAACTAAATGAAATTTGAGATCTGAAAAATGTGGTAACTGAGGTGAACATATCTCTGGATGGACTCAGTAGTAGATTGGAGATGACAGAGGATTACCAGTGAATTGGAAGATAGAACTCAGTCTGAACCACAGAGAAAATTGGAAAAAAATGAGCAGAGCCTCAGGGACCTGTGGGTCTATGATGAAAGATCATTATATTGAAAGATCATTAAAGATTCATGTCATTGGGGCGCCTGGGTGGCTTAGTCGGTTAAGTGTCCAGCTTCAGCTTAGGTCAGGATCTCACTGTTCATGAGTCCAAGCCCCGTGTCGGGCTCTGTGCTGAGGGCTCAGAGCCTGGAGCCTGCTTCCGATTCTGTGTCTCCCTCTCTCTCTATTCCTTCCCCGCTCACATTCTGTCTCTCTCTGTCTCTCAAAAATGAATAAATGCTAAAAAATTAAAAAAAAAAGATTCATGTCGTTAAAGTCCCAGGAGTAAAAAAAAAAATATGTGCATCTGAAAAAGTATTCAAAGAGATAACACCTGAAAATGTCCCAAATTTGTCAAAAGACACAAACCTACAGACTCAAGAAGCTGAGTGAAACCCAGAAGGAATAAATTCAAAGAAATATATGCCAAGACACATCACAGTCCTAAAAACAAAAATACAAAAGAAAAATCTTGATTGAAGTGGAGGAGAATGATACCTTACTTATAGGGGAAAATTTTGAATGATGGACAGATTACTCCTCAGAAACCACAGAGCAGAAAAAGGAAGTGATACAACATTTCTCAAGAACTGTCAATCCAGATATCCAAATTCAGAATACATTTCGTTCTGAGGGAAAACCAGGAGAATTTGTCCCCAACAGACCTCCTCCCAAAGAATGGCTGAAGGAAGGTCTCTAAGTAGGGAATAAATGATTAAAAAAAAAAGTCTTGGAACATTAGGAAAGAAGGAAAGAAGGACAACAGAAAGAGTAAAACTATGGGCAAATACAGACATCTTCCATCCTCTTGAGTTTTCTGAGTTATGTTGATTGTTACAGCAAAAGTTATAGCATGAGGTGGGCTCTGCTTTAGGGTTCCCAAACAAATGGAAAATGAAACAAGCAGGATACTAATGTCTATATACAGCAAGGAAACTTCATATGGAAATATGACTAGAAAGAAATATGGCAAAATCTTAACAGCAGTTGTTTCTGGGAGAGAGAGTTATGGGTGGGTTTCCCCCTTTGGCTTTTTTTTCTTGATGCTTTTCTACTTTTTTAAAAAATGTTTTTATTTATGATTTTTGAGAGAGAGAGAGAGAGACAGAGCATGAGCGGGGGAGGGGCAGAGAGAAAGGGAGACACAGAATCGGAAACAGGCTCCAGACTCTGAGCTGTCAGCACGGGAGCCCGATGTGGGGGCTCGAACCCACAAACTGTGAGATCATGACCTGAGCCAAAGTCAGACACTCAACCGACTGAACCACCCATGTTCCCTGATGCTTTTCTATTTTTGCTTGAATTGTCTCCATAAGCATGCTTGACTAATTAGAAAAAGAGAAAGCATACGGCAGAATGACAAAGAGTTAATTCGATAAAAGCACATTGCTTCTGGAGAATAGAGAGGAGAATGATTCATTATCCTTGGGAGAATTTAAGAGGGTTTCGCGAAAGAGATGGCATTTGATTTGCCCTCCGAAAGGATGCATGGGGTGGAGAGGAAGGGGGAAGACATTCCAAGTTGGAGAAATAGTATGAGGAAAATCAGAAAGATGAGAAAGTAGAGGGCACATCAACAAGGACGGAGTCGCCCAGTGTGACCAGCCTGTAGCGCTTATGAAGGACATAGGTGAGTAACCTGAAAGGGTGCCCAAAAGGGCCTTCTGTACTCCGCAGGCCCCAGGGTGAAAAGCAAAAGGTGTATTTGCCTTGTAGGCTGAGAAGCTGCAGGGCTTCTGTAAGTATGGGTGCCTGCCGCTTGGGGTGAGCTCGATGCTCACCTAACCTGGCCTTCTTTCCTAAAGGAAACGCCGAGGCTTAGTCCCAGGCTGTGCCGGGTCCCTCCCTATCCTCCTGCATTTCCTTCTTCCTTCCTTCCTCTTCTCCTGAGCGTGTAGCTTCCCTCTGGGGGAAGATGAAAAACAACTCGATTGTTCTTCCCATCTGCTCCCCCCGCCCCATCACAACCAAACACACATTTTCTCTCCTCCCTTCCCACCACATTTTTTCCCACACTCGGGCCTGCTCTTCCCAGCTCACACACCTCTGACACAGGCACGCTCTTTCTCAAATCTCTCCGTCCCCTTCTCTCAGTTCACGTGTGTCTGTCTGTGACTCTCTCTTTCTGTCTCTCTCTGGCTCTGGCTCTGGCTCACTCTCTTTCTCTGTCTTCCTCTCTCTGTCTCTGTCTCTCTCAGTTTTTAGATCAGCAACTAAATCAGGGTCGGGCCTTACAGCTAATGAACGCCATTTTTCTTCAGGCGCTGAGGTTTCAAGTGTTGTCACCCCTGACTAATCCTTCTCGGCAAGCAGAATTCTGGCCCTAAAGCCAGGTTGAGGCTGTCAGTGGTGGTGACATGGGTGAGGCCCCTAGGAGGGGATGTCCCTGACCCCAGCCTCCCTCCAACCTCTGGGGCAACCAGGGCCTTTCACAGGCTTGGCTCCTAAGTAATCCCTCGGGAGCTTTGGGGGCTTCCCAAGTCTGAAGCCCAGCCCCTTCCTCCTCCAATGGGCTTCAGGGAACCGGCTTCCCTGGCTATCAATCTTCCCAAACTTGCAACTGAAGTGGTCATCTTGGGGATCTAGGCAGGGTTTCCTGTTTCCAGCCATTGTCAGGGGCCCTGGAGGCTGGATGAGACGGGGAGCTGCCTCCTCTGTCTTCCATTCCTGGCTCCTGAGCCCTGGAGCGGCCGCAGCGCTGCCAGTTGCCCAGTTCCCGAGGAGCTGGGAGGTGGGGCTTTCCCCCCAGCAAATCCTCCCCCATCCTCCTTCACCCTGTTATCAACCTGGCAATTTGTATACTTAATAGTATGACTAAGTGACAATTACATAACACGCCTGCCTGAAGTTGAGATAGAAAATGTTGTGGCTGAGGTATTTTTGTTTCTTACTTTCCAAGCTTGCCAGGATGTCCACATGTAAGAGCTCTCACTCTATTTCGGGTCGGTGCTTCATGAATAAAACAGGATATTCTGCCAAATTCAGAACACACCTTTTATCATGCATTGGGAGGTCAGGTGGATTGCCCATCCTCTCCCGACCTCCCGAATCAGCAGGAAGTCCCTGCACTACCCGCCTTGCTTCATGGCTCCTAAATTCCCCTGAAGCAAGGGCAGAGAACACACTTCCTTCGATGACAGGCGACCTGGACGCTGATAACAGGGGCTTCCTGCCTGCTTCGCTTCCAGGCTTCTCCTTGGGCACTGAGTGCAGAGCAGAGCCAGGACTGTGGGGTGGTGCCCACAGCCCCTGCTGGCTCCTTTGCCTTCTCCTGTGGCCAAGGGTGCCAAATCGGGGGCTCCTCTTCCTTCTCACACTCCATGTTTCTGAGAGCCTGGGGTGGCTCTGCCATGAGAGTGACTTTAAACAAAATCCTTCACCTCTCTTGCCTCTACCTGCATTCTGTGAAAGGGAAGAAGCATCTACCTCACAGGCTCCTGTACAACAACAGTGAAATGGATTGGGCACATGGACCCTGGTCCGTGTCTGTTGGCTCTAACTATGAATGCTTCATAGCACTTAGTTCGATCTACTATAAACCCAGAGCTGAGACGTGAGATTTCTTGTCTGCAAAGGTTTCCCCTCATTGGGATTCCTACCTTGTGCTTTTCTGCCTTGGGAGGTTAGGTGCCATTATCCACATCCATCTGGGCTTGCCAAGTTTGGGCTCCAGCAAAAGTCCTTAGCCAAACACATTTTCTCTCAGCTTGGGAAACAAATTCTGTCAGAAAGGACATTTCATCTCCATGTATTTGCCTTGTGGACCCTGGAATACTCAAAGTTGGACCTCATGAATTTTGAGGGAGGCCCTTTCCTTTTTCCGACAATCAAGCCCTCTTTGCCAAAGGTTCCAGCACCAAAGATTGGCCATCCAACCCCCATTCCAGCCTTGGTCACGTGGAACACACTGCTGGTATGGAGGCAAGACCTGGCTCCTCCCTAAGGAGCTGACGTGGAAGCCACCACGGCCCTCCCATGGGTCAGGCCACTTCTATCCGTATTCCCTTCCTTTGTGGGTTGAAAGTCTCAAGCTTCCTCCAGAAACACTGAGCTCCGTCATGAGGATGGAAATTGGTACGAGAAGTAGGCTACATTTTTCCTGGCTACAAGCTGAATGGTACAAGGTGCTGTTAAGTGCTATGGCAGGTATGGATGAGAACAGAAAAGAAGACTGGATGTTTCTGTATACAGGTAAATATGTCTATGAAACCTCAGCACAGAATAAATTAGAGGTTTATTAAGGGGCGCTGTCAAGAGGAGGTTTGAATAATTAATTCTTATGGAGGCCAGAGATGGTTCCAGTTCCTGAGTGCACAGAAGGCAGGTGTGGGCCTGAAGACCTCTGCTCCCGGCCCCTCCTCCCCCCGCCCCCCCCATCTTCTCATATGTCCCTATAGCAGGATCCTCCCAAGAGCCACACTGTTTTGCCTGCTGCCCTGCAGAGAGACCTCAAGGCTCCCACAGACTTCAGGGGCCCATCCCAAGGGGCTAAAGAAAAGTCAATAGAGATTCACAGATAAAGGAGTTCTGAGGTCTAAGCAGTTGTAAAACTCTGCACATTCTATCCCCATGTTGGAGGACCCTAATGCACATAACACAGAAAAGGCCGTGACAAATCCCGTGGTTTAACTTTGAAGAATGTAATATTTCTCAAACATATTTGAGTTAAGACATTTTGGTGTGACACCCTTATTAACAAAGGGTCCATGCAATGTGCCATAGGAGACAGGGGTAGACACCACCTGCAGGGGTGTTGGAAGGAGCACTGGGCTAGGAGTCAAGAGACTTCAAGTCTGGTCCTGGCCTCATCACTGGCTTGCTGGGTGCACTTGAGTGAGTCCCCACCAGCCTAGGCCTCTCTTGGAACTCATGGCTCTGAGAGTCTCTGCTAAAGAGGTGAAGGAAGGAGACATTTGGCCATGGAGCAGCCATCAGGGTCCAGAGTACATAGTCCCATCCCTGACTGCCATTTCCTGGTTCTGTGACTTCAGGCAAGCCCTTTGCCCTCGTTGGGCCTCATCTTCCTCTCTGAAAAAGAAGGGGCTAAGCTATCTGGGCTCAAATCTGTGGTCCTCTGGTTTTACTGGGGGTTGTGCATTGGAGAGGACCTGTGCTGGCCTGGTGGCCTAAAAACCCTGGCTTAGGCACTGTGGTTTGGGACAAGCTCCAGTCCATATCCATTTACAAATAGGAACCATTGCTCTTTCTACCTATAATTTCCCAAGTGCTTCTGAGGCTGTGGTTTGAAGGAGGGCCCTAGCCTTGTTCCTTTTGATTACATGGAGGCACAGAGCCTCAGGGCCTCCCTTATGAGCTATGACCCCATTGTTGGGGACTGAATTTTGTCTCCTTCAAATATACACGTCAAGGTCCTAAGCACCAGTTCCTCAGAATGTGACTTTATTTAGAAATCGTGTCATTGATGTCACTAATAAGATGTAATTAGTTAATAGAAGGTCATACTGGAGTAGGGTGTGTCCATAATCCAATGTGACTGGTGTTCTTATATAAAGGAGAAATTTGGAGACAGACACACATATAGGAGATGCCATGTGGACATGAAGGCAGAGATCAGGGTGATGTTTCTATGAGCCAAGGAGCACCAAAGATTGCCAGCAAATCACAAAAAGCTAGGAGAAAGGCAGGGAACAGGTTCTCCCTTATAGCCCTCAGAAGGAACCAACCCAGCCAACATCTTCACCTCAGACTGTGAGACAGTATATTTCTGTTGTGTGAGCCTCTCGGTATGTGGTACTTTCTTATGGTGGCCACAGGAAACTAGCGCATCCATGTTCCCATTTCCCACCTCTGACTTGGCCCTGCCACTTACTCTTGGTGGGCAGTGTGAGAACTGTGTCCAGGCCATGCTTCCTACGCCTTTAAACCAGAGAGACTCTTCATCGGTCGGTCAAGTGCAGCTGGCCTGACCAGCCAGAGCTGATGTGTTACTCTTTAGACAGAGCAGGATTAAGAGCCTTAAAAATGCTCATTTTGAAGCTCCTGGGTGGCTCAGTCGGTTGAGCATCCTATTTGATTTTGGCTCAGGTCATGATCTTAGGGTCCTGGGATCAAGCCCTGCATCAGACAATGTGCTGAGTGTTGAGACTGCTTAAAATTTGCTCTCTCTCTCTTTCTCTCCCTCTGCCTGTCTCCCCCTCTCCCATGCTCACTTTCTCTCTAAACAAAAAAAAAAAGGCTCAATATTTTGACCCATGAATTCTATCTCCGGGATTCTGTTCTTGGAAATTCACCTGTGTGCAGAAAAGTTTCACACCCAGAGAGACCCGCCTCAGTGTAAAATGGAGAAAACCCAGGAGTCAATGAAGTGCCTACAAGTGCAAGTAGTTAAGACAACAATGCTCCGTCCATTTGACTGGAAGAGTATCATCTCAGCTTGTGTTCACCCCAAAGGAGGGTCTGACACGTTTCTTCTGTGAAGTGGTTCCAGGGAATAGGAGGGAGGGGCTGGAAAGAATGAACCAGATATGTTTTGAGATTGTCACTGCTGTGGTCAGACCCACAGAGAACATTCTGAAGACCCAAAAGAGTGTACCTCGAATTGTTTGCCCAAGACGTAGAAGAGAACAATATTTTTCTGTTCGTCAAAGGATGCCCCAGTGAGTGTTGAGTTCAGTGTCCAGATTTGCACATGTGCCAAGAATGGTTAAGCAGACCACTTGGGTAAGATAGCTCTGGGCAGAAAGTAGACCTGCCCCCTTCATAGAGCAAAAAGCTGGGACATGGGAGATCTGAAGCTACAGGCCAGGTGACACAGGTGGGTAACCACTACAGGTGATATTTCAAACAAAGGTGTGATTACATGGACAATGCTTATGATAGCATGTTAAAGTGGGATCCCGTGTATATAAAAATCCAGAACTTGTGCTTAGAAAAAAGGCAGGAAGAAATATGACAAAAGTTAACAGTTGATTGTCTCTGGGTGGCGAGATCATTTGTGGTTCTTTCGTTTTAATTTTCTTCTTTGCATCTTTCTGTATTTCCTACATTTTCTTTAACTAATAGGTATTACTTTTTATTTTATTTTTATTGTTTAAGTTTTATTTATTTATTTATTTTTGAGAGAGGGAGAAACAGAGAGAGAGAGAGAAAGAGTGCAAGCAGGGGAGGGGCAGAGAGACAGGGGGACAGATGATCTCAAGTGGGCTCTGTATGGACAGTGGAGAGTCCGATGTGGGGCTCCAACCCACAAACTGTGAGATCATGACCTGAGCCGAAGGCAGATGCTTAACTGACTGACCCACCCAGGAGCCCCAATAGATATTACTTTTTTTTTTTAATGTTTATTTTTTTATTTTGAGACAGAGAGAGTGTGAGTGGGGTAGGGGAAGAGGGAGTGAGAGAATCCCATGCAGGCTCCATGCCCAGTGCTGAGTGATGCAGGGCTCAATCTCACGACTATGAGATCATGACCCGAGCCAAAATCAAGAGTCAGATGCTTAACCAACTGAACCATTCAGGCACCCCTTAATAGGTACTACTTTTAAAATGAAAACACGTTACAGCAGTGGTTCTCACATGTGAGCAGGCATCAGAATCAGTTGAAGTATTTGGGGAAACAGAGTCGATGTGCCAAAGACCAGCTTCCTGGGTGTGTGACCTGGGCAATGGCACTGGGCCCCATGTTCAGAAGGGCCCCATGCTTGGTTTAATGAGTCGCTGTCACTGACCTGAAATTCTAAAGAAATTTTGAAGAAGAGATGTGGCATTTTCATTTTGCACTAAGCCCCACAAATTATGTAGCCAGTCCTGGCTGCGCTTTACTCCCAGAATGTCTGCTTCGATCTGTTTGGGACAGGGACAGGGCCCGAGAACTTGCACTTCTAATAAGCTCCAGGTGATACTATTACTATGGGTTTGTAAACTACACTTTGGGAACCACTGTATTAGAACAATAAAAAAGATTGTGCTGACAAAATAACTCCCAGGTGCATTTAAGAAAGTGTTTACAGACCATTAACTACTTTGGAATAGAGAAAATATATTGAAGATCAACCAGAAATGGAGATATGGGAGCTCCCAAATGAGAATTCAAGTCAATGAGAAGTCCCAAAACGTGGATCAGGGACAATGGGACCCCTGGAGACTCGTGACCTGTCCAGCATGTGGCTTGGCACTGGTTTTGATTCACTCCCTGTGGGTTCCCATCTGTGGTCAGCTCCTTTCCCACTGGCAACAGCGGGCAAGCTGCTTAACCCAGGCTCAGTCTTTCATCCTTTGTGAAATGGGATAACAAGATGTACTTCACAGAGTTTTGGGTAGTGGTTGACACCTTGAGGCTCTAATTTATGATTCTTGGGGACACACCCCTGGGGGACCTCGACTCCCCTTTCTCTCCTCCACGAGATTGTGAGGTCTCCTTGGGGGTGGGACCCCCCGGTCTGACCTTCTGGAGTCCACTGGTCTGGGATGCTCAGAGGCTCCTGAACATGAAGCTAGGACCTTGGAGAGGAGGTTGGGGGAGGGGTACAGAACTTTGCACAGTGCCAGGACTTCCTGCAGTTAGAATCTGTGGGAGACCCTGTGGGGTCTCCAGTGAGCCAAAGAAAAGGGACAATTCCCATCTTGTTGTGTTACTGCCCCAAATGGTGCTATAAGTCTATCTCTGGCATTGCCCAAAAGGAGAGTCCTGGCAGCAGGAGGAAAGGACAGGACACAGATGTGGGATGGTCTCTGTTCCCCATCCCACTCCCTGGTCTCCTCCCAGATCCGAGTCTGGTGAGCTGGAAGCCCACGCATCTCTCCTCTGCTCTGGCTGTTTTTCCCAAGGGGTGTCACGCAAAGGTGAGGAAGGCATGGTCAGCCAAGTGAGCGGGCTGCCTCCCAGCCACCACTGTTGTCACAGGCTGGACAATCATCAGTGCTAATCCAAGCGGCTGGGAAGTGTGGCTTCCGGGATCGATGTTAACACCTTCTTGTGCTATTCAGCCAGGTCTTGCAAAGGCCAGTGAAGAAATTCATGCCATGCCAGCGGGCTAATTGGTCATTGCTTGCATCTGCTATTGAATCAGGTCTCTTTGGCCCATAAATCAGGGCCAGTGATCTCACACAACAGAAAGAGTAGGCTGCTGGCAGTCAGGAGCCTCAGGCTCTGCCACCATCTGACACTGACCCATTTGGGTGACTTTTGGCAAAGGTCCCGTCACTCTCTGAGGCTCGGTGTCCAGGCTGCCAGAGCACAGGTGTTCAAGACCCTTTTGGGCTCACCTCTGGGGTCAGAGGCCAGTGGAGGACCATGATGCCCAGCCAGCCCAGGCTTACATACTCTTGGGGAGTATCTGCTTCCTGGCCTTTTCCAGTTTCTAGAGAGTGCCTCGTGCCTGGTTCATGCCCTTCCTCACATCACTCCACCTCTTGCTTCCTTAGTCACATGTCTTGCTACTGACTCTCACCCTCTTATAAGGACCCTTGTGATTACATTTAGGGCCCACCGGGAAGACCCAGGAAATCTCCCCAGCTCAAGCCCTTGATTTAATTCTCCTTGCAAAATCCTCTTTGCCATAGAAAGTAACATAATCCCAGGTTCTGGGAATCATGGTGTTGACATCTTTGGGGGAGGCATTGTTCTGCCGACTACATCTTCTCTGAGTGGGTCACTTAGGAGCCACCTCAGGGGCCTCAGAGTGGGGTGGGGGGAGGGTCCTAAGAGACCACCGATTGCATCCAGCTCTGTCTATTCCACCTCCCTGGCTAGAATGTCAGTCCCTGAAGGGAGGGACACAGCTGGCCATGTTCATTGCCAAACATGACCCTGAACATGTTCCCTGCCCAAGTGCAGAGTCTGCACGAAGTTTGCCCTTGGTGACATTGTGCCAGTTGCATGTTATGGAGTGAACCTGCAGACAATACATGCAAGTCTCTTGATTCTCAAATTTCGCTTTCCCTCCTCGAACAAAGGTAGCAACTATTTTACCTCTTTATTTCTTTTTAACAAGGTCTTACGATGGGGAAACAGGCCCAGAGAGGGACTGAACTCACCCAAAGCCACACAGGGATGGAGCTGGCATTCAACCTGGCTGTGCCGTATTCCAGGTCCACTTGGCTTCTGGTGACTGTGACCCACCCCCCGGCCCACCCTGACCCCCAGCCCCTCTCATGGCCATTGAGGTCATTAGAACATTACTATTCCCTCTGGGCTGCTCACACCCATCCTGACATGCACCCACTAGCACGGATGCAGGTGGCAGATGGCAGTGGCTCAGCATTTCTAAGGGGGCCAAGCAAGGGCTGCTGCCTTCAGTTCATACAATCACATGCATACACACTGGTATATACTCATATGCACATGCACACGCATACACACAGAGCCAGATGCTGCTCCTGTGGGCCAGGCTCAAGGCTGCCTGCCCTCCCCTCACCCTAGAATTGCAGCCACTGCCTCCCCTGCCCCCACCATGTGCCCCTTTACCAGCCCTCCAGGGATGGTGGCAGTGGGGGAGGGGAAGCATAAGCAGAGATGAAAGAATGGATTTTGATCCATCCTTTTGGAATGGCTGTCCCATCTAGGAGTCGTGGGACAGGATTTTCCATGCCTTTCTGAAAGGGCCACTCAGAGTCTCAGCCTGTGGAATGAATGGGACACTGAGGGTCTGTTCCAGATTTGGCTTCCATTCATAGAGCGGGGCCTTTTGACTGGATGCCCAAGAACAGACAAGGCTGGGGTACCGTGGAAAGGGGGGTTAATCCGCATATGCTCTGTGCATGAATGTGTGGCCATGTGCATGTGGGGGGGTGCGTGCCCTTGAGCATGCTTCTGGATGGGAGCACACATCTGTGCATGGACAAGTGAATGCTTCCCTGGGTGTGCACATGCCCTTGCATGCACCCGTCGGTAGGTTGTGTGCACACGTGTCTGTGTGTGTCCATGTGTGTGCACCTGTGTATGTGCGTGTGTCTACGTATGTGCCTCTGGTACTCAGCTCAGGCCACTCTAACAAAATAACCAAAGATTGGGTGGGCTTAAACAACAGACAGTTCTTTCTCACAGTTCTAGGGGCTGAAAGTACAAGATCAAGGTGCCGTCCGATTTCGTTCCTGGTCCTCAGCTGTCTCTCTGCCTCATACACAGATGTCTTCTTACTGTATCCTTACATGGTGGAGAGAGAACACTCTGGTCCCTTTTCTTCGTATTATAAGGACACTAATCCCATAATGGAAGCTCTACCTAAACCTAAGCACCTCCTAAAGGTCTCACCTCCTAATTCCATCACCCTTGGAGGCAGGACTTCAGCATAGGGATTTGGGGGGGGGCACAAACATTCTATCCATAACACTGCAGTCCTGACTGTGTCTGCATATATGCACATGCGTGCATATGTCTCTATGTGTGCACACACGTGTGTGTGTGTGCCAGGCAGTTGCCATCATTGTCCCCTCCAGATTTTCTGAGCACGACAGCCTCCTGCTTTCTCCATGTAGGATCTGGGATTCTGCGCTTGTCCAGCCCCAAGCACAGCCGTCCCTTCACCCCTCCCACATGGCTGTGAGGGTGGCCTTGTTGATCATCGACAAGGCCAAAGGCATCCCAGAGCTCACTGGGAGCTTCTGTGGGCTTTCAGTCTCCCCCACCCATTATTCTCTCTGCTTCTCTCCCTGGTAAATCCCTTAAGGCCAGGTCCCATGCCCCCTCCCTGAGAAGCCCTCCTTGTCTGGCAGTTTGCACCCCAGAAGGCTTAGTCACTCCCTTGCCTGAGTTCCCACAGTGCTTTGCATGCGTCCCTCTCACAGCACTTGCCAAGTGGTACTTTAGATATTTCTGTCTCCACAGCTACCGAGGCAGCACCTGGCACCAGTTCATTTTGTCATCCTCAGCACCCATTTGTCGGGTAACTGAGAGAGCACCTACCACTGTGCCATGGAGACCCTGGGGCCACGCCCAGGGGGGACACAGTTCTCTGGCCCGGCCGTCTCACTGGTACAACCTCTTGGTGAGACTGGAGCATGGGAGGCAGGGCTGGTCAGGAAACACTGTGCTGTGGTTTCTCTCTCCACCAATGCCAGCCTGCCCCACTCACAGCACAGAGCATGCAGGTAATCGGGGCTGGGGTTGCAGGTGGGCTCCCTCCATGTCTTCCCAAACAGAGCCTTTCCCCACCCTGGCCAGGAGGCCTGCAGCTCCATAAGCACGGGGCTGACTGTAGGCCCAGAGACTGCGTTCCCCTCCCAGGACTGAGGGGGACGCCAAGGCCCGTGGTGTCTCAGCAGGGCAGAGACAGGGCTGGGCCTCAAATTCGGGGTTAACCCACGCCTTGTGTGGCATAAGAAATGCCAGGGAGCTGAGGCTGCAGGCACTTCCTTTCCTGTCAGACACGTGGGCAGCTAAAGGACAGCCAGGTCTGAGGTTCCGGAAGGGCTGTGACAGCTCCCGGCACTGCACCCCTCCAAGGAGAGGAGCCTAAGGGGTTGTGCTGGCCAGAACCCCTGACTTCGAACAGAATCCTGGAGACTGGGCCACGTACTATATTACCTACCCATCACCTTGCTGAGTCTCCAAACTGCCAACTTCAGCACCCACAGGGACTTCCAAATCTCCACTGCTAGACGGGGAAAGAAGCCCAAATGATACCACCTGAACTTGGGGCACAGGGAGCACAGACCAGACAGAGCTTGACCAGAAATGGCAGGGCGGGGGTGGGGAGGGTGAGGGCGGGAGAAAGGGTCTTTGGATGTTTTATTCCTTTTGCTTTGTGATGACTGGCTTTGAGCCCACACATTTCTTGAATACATAATAGGGAGTTGGGCGAGACTGCAGGAATAAATGTTATTAACACACAATCATTGCAGTCCCAGACAGGGCCTTCTTTCACCAGGTCGGGTCAATTAGCAGAATAATGCCAGGCAGCTTTTCGTTTTAAAGGGTTTAATTAAAGTTTGGGTACAATGAACATGCAAGCCACCAGCCTGTCTTTCAAGGCAAGTATTATCTGGAAATTGATTGTAACTTATGCTCATTTCTAGAAGTGTAATTCCTTGGAAGACATTGAAGGCATTTCCCCCCGCCACCCCCATCATCCCCCTACACACCCTGCCCTGCCCTTCCCACCATAATTAATCAGCGGTACCCCGTCTTGCTCAGGCTTCAGTGGGTTCAGGGTTCCTCTGGGGTCAAGCCCTGTGACAACAGAGGTTAGTTACCAAGTGCCCTTGAACCAGCCCCTGTGGCCTGGGGCAACAGGTTCCGTGCCGTGTGCGCCAGGATGGCAAGGGACAGCCCCTGTGCAGAAGCAGCTTTCCCTTGCTGCAGGCCCCATAGGTCAAGACAGGCCCGGACAGGGTACAGCTCCATGTTTAGCTGGCTGGGTGGCTCCTCTAGCCAGGTGATTGTTCACAAAATGCCAGTTGGATGTCTCCTTTGTGTCTGGCATGGTGCTGGGCATTGGGTGGAGTGAGGTCCAGACAGGGTCTCAGTCCCCAGGAAGCAACAGTTTAGAGGCTCTGGGGTCATTCAAGCTACCGTGTGGCTTTGGGCCACCATTTCCTCATCTGTGTGATGGAGACAGCAAGAAACTTCTTCCCGGGGTTCTTGTATGGACTCCAGGCAATGTTGACTGGGATAAACCTCAGCTCAAGCCTGAGAGAGCCCTACCAGCTTTTGTCTCTGCCACCCTTTTCACATCTTTAGCTCCAGGTCGCCATGCCCACCAGAACTCTGGTTGCCCCATGACAATCTCCAGGACCAGCACTGTCCACAATGGGGAGGACGGCTCTGCAGAGTGGAAGGAGCACCCTGTCCCTGGAGCAGTACTGGGACTGAAGGGGTAGAGACAGATGGGCCCAAGGCTGGCTTGGCCTCCCATCCCTGTGCATCAATAAGGCAGCCAGGGCTGACCCAGGGTGGCCCAGGGGGCCCTCGCATGCCTGAAACCTGGAGCCCTGAGCCGGCCAGTCCCTGAGAGCCTGTGGGAGGGACAGGCAGGGCCTGTCAGGTCAGCCAGGTCCCCAGCCCAAGCTGCTGACAGGTGGGGGAGGCCAGGCCCACAGGGGGCAGGGCCTGTAGCCAAGGTAACAGGCAAGTTAGGGCCAGCCCGGGGTCTCTGTGTCCTTGGCCAGAGCTCTCTTCAGGGTCTGTCCAGGCACCCATGGTCTCCAGAGAGAGGACCTAGAAGTCCCATCCAAGACCACCAGGAGCAATGGGTCTGAGGCTGGAGCCTCTGGGAGATTTTCTCCTCAAGGATTCAGTTGGCTTGGTGTAGTGATCCCACTCACGTGCTGAAGGTGGCATCTGTCCAGCACACGGGCCCCGAGAACACAGAGCACGTCTCAGAATTAGCCACCCTGGTCCCAAGTTGGCCCTGGTGCCGACTGGTGGCACTTTTCCAATGGGTGCCCAGGAAAACCATGGGTGCCCTCCTTCCTCCCCTCTTTCCGTGGCCCCTCTTTCTCTCCCTCACCTCTCCCTTCCTTCCCAGGCTGTCAGAGAAACCCAGGCACGGGGCCTCAGCCCCAGGTCCCCTTCACCTCCTACCTGAATGTCTGTCTGTCCCCGACAGACCTTGAAGAGCGGGCTGCTCCCCCCAAGTGGGAGGGCACTGCCATTTGCAGGCCGGTGGCTTCCCCAGCCTCCCCTGGTGCTGGGCCTCTCAGCAAAGGACAGCAGGCCACTCGTTGAGCTGCAGGCAGGTCCCTGCCTGGCGGAGGTGCACCCAGGGCTTCCGGGGTAACCAGTGGCTCTAGTGGCAGAACCCCGCCTGCCAGCACAGAGATGGCCCATGTCCCCAGTGTGGCAGGAATGCACAGAGGAGACAGACGCAGGCTGCAGTCTGGGGGCCCCCCTTCCCACCGAGCCCTGACCTGGTCCTCCTCAGAGAGCCAACTGGGCGGGTGCTAAGGGGCAGAGGACTAGCCTTGGAGAGTGAGACCTCCATGGGGCCAGCCTGGGGGTGCAGGCACGAGGGCAGGAAAAGGCTGGCCAGGCAAGGGGCCGTGGGCCCCACTCGGGGTGGGCAGCTGGGCCCCAGAGGACCTCAACCCCGGGACAGCGCAGGGGCCTGAAGCCCCAGACTCGGGTCTCCAGGGCTCCAGAAGGGTTTGGGTGAACCAGAAACAATGTGGAGGACCTGGTGGCCAAGGTGACAGAGGAGGTTGAAGGTGTGTGAGGAGCCGTCGTCCCTGGGGTTCCCGGGCCCTCCTTCTCCCTTCAGCACCAAAGTTGGGGCTAAGGATACAGTTTCATAGTTACTGCTTCTTCTTTTCTCCACTCCAAAAGAGAAAGGTGGAATCTGAGAGCCTAAAGAATTCCTGACATTCCTCCCCTTCCACATTTAGCCCTGGAATGGACTGGACACCTTCTGATGGAGCTGCTTAGATTTTCTGTGTAATGACAATGGACCCAGACCATCAGGTTTATTGCAGGAAGGTAGGCCTGTACACTGGGAGGTCTGGGAAGTGCCTGTCAGCCCCACCCTGAGGAGGGAAGAAAGCTGATGGGTGTAGTCACAGGGATGTGGGCAGGGCTTCTTGTTCCTGGTGGACAGTGGACAGCAGTGTGAACTGCTGTGAGAATGATATCTGTGCAGCTGCAAAGGGTACTGGTGTTTTAGTGTGAGAGGACTGCCACAGAATTCCAGCATCTTCTGTGAAATTTCAGGAACGTGGCTCAGCTAGTGTAAGCCAAGCTTCCACTCTGCAGAAAGGCACAGCCAGGGACACTTCAATGTGGGTCAGAGAGGCACAAGAATGCAACTGGGGGGCCAGGTGGCCTCGGGCCTGTCTCTTTCACTCTATGCCTCTGGGTTTTCTCTTGTCAAATGGGACTGCTCACTGGACTTCCCACACAGGGTGGCATCAGGATGACCTCAGACCAGCGGGCAAATGCTGAGCACAGAGTTGGACGGCTGTATGATGACAGTGCTTAGAAAGCCTGGACTGCCGTTCCAAAATCCAAGGCAAATGTGCAACAAGGGTGAAGCAAGAGAAGAGGTCATTGGTGCCCCACCCTGGAGGACCCTGCAGGCAGTCCCCCGGAACAGAGCTAAGCCTGGGCTGGAAGACCACACGCCACTCAACCAGCCCTCTCTCCTGCCCCTTTCTGACAGTCTGATGTCCTCTGGATTCCCTTATGCTGGGGACAGTCAATACAGGTCTTCTTCCCTTCAACCCCCCCCCCCAAAGCAGTATGGCATGGTACTGGAGTCCTATGATGTGGGGTCTGATCCCAGCCTGTCACTTACTAGCCACGTGATGTTGGACAAGTCACACTCCTACCCATTCTAAGCCTCAGCCTCCATACCTGCCAAGTGCAGGCTTATTGCACAGAAGAGGGGCCAAAGTTGGTTGGTTCCTTCTACATGCTAAGCACAGCCACACCCACAGCATCCCTCACCAAAGCAGGTCTACTCTCTCCCCAGCCCCACCCTGATAGACCCCCTTCAGGTCCCTGTAACTTGGTCCCACTCCCAGGTGTCAGGAACCCCAGGGCCAATCCTGGTCCTGCTGGTGAGGACAGGATACCAAGGAAGGTTGTTAAGGTGTCCTGACTGCCTATGTCCTGGCCTTCTCTCCATCTTCCCAAGGGCCTTGGTTTTATCACCTGGCTTGGAAAGAGGAAGCCAGTGCAGGGCATTGTCATTGGCTATAAGGTCATTGGATGACAGCAAATGACAATCCAATTGGCAGCTGCTGGGGGTGGGTGGTGAAGAGAGGTAGAGAAAGCCCTGGATTGTGAGGTAGGACACTTGCAATCAAATGCCCTCACCCTGCCTAGTGCTGAGCACCCACTCATGGCCATGTGCTCCTTGCCCCCTTTCAGAGCTTCAGGGGACTCCCTGTAGCCTTTGAAACAATTCTTTGTTCCTTGTCTATCTTCACTGCAAGATGGCAAGCATCAGGAAAGCAATGGTGAGGTAGCTCTCAGTCACCACTCTGCCTCCAGGGCTAGCACACGGCCAGCACCTGGTACATATGTAGTGGGCATAAGAGTCAACAGATGGATTGATGCACAGAATGGACAGGAACATGTTTGGGAATCTGTAAAGAAGCCAAGGGAGTTCTCTTACGGAAGCCCAGTGGGCCAAAAGTGGGAACAAGGACTCAGGCTTCTGGGCTCTTCTTTCTGAGACAGCCCAGTAGAGGGTGTCTCTGCAGAGTGCCTTGGCTGGGCTAGTTCTTTCTTCTAAACTCTGTGTTGGTCAGGGCTGCCTGATCAGCGATCAGCGTTGAGGCCCAAGGATCAGCTACACGGGGGCCCAGAAGGAAAGAGAGGCCAGAGCCTGCAGCACACACATCTGTGGTCGCCTTCTGTAAGGATCTCAGGATCCAAGGCCAGCACACATTTGTACTGCTTCCCGGAATCCAGGCATTTTTCTTTCAGAGTAATGAGGGAGTGTGTTAAATGTGAGGGGAGGCAGGGGAAGAATGCTGCTGGTTGCCCCCTCCCCCAATGATCCAAGGGTGTAGGCCTGCTATCCTTGTTCAGCTGTTGGAGCTGACCTGTGCTGGGGTCAGATGACAAATAGCGAGGGAGGGAGGGAGAGAGAAAAGTAGAAGGGAGGAAGGAAGGAGGGAGGGAGAGAAGAAGAAAGGGAGGGAGTAAACTTTGAGGCTGCATCTCCCAAAGTTCCTGATTCCTCCCAAATTGTATTGGTCTCAACTGCTGTCCCTTGCTCCTAGAATGGCATCCTCCACTAGAGGTCTGTTGGGTTTTGTTAATTTGTTTTACGCAAGTGTGCAAACAAGTGCCGCGTAGCCATTAGCTGTCTATAGCCAGCTCCTGAAACCCAGCTCCAAACAACGAGTCCTCAATAGAGCCATCTGGGGAGTGACTTCAAACTCTGCTGTCCAAGACCAGTTTTAAGACAGAGAGCACACTAAGGATCATTCTGGTCTTCCCCTCTCATCATACAGATGGGATTGCTGAGGCCAGAGAGGAGGCAGGTCTCTCCCAAAGTCACCATGTCAGGCCCAATGCAAGGGACAGTCCCCTCATCAGCCCCCAGCTCCAGCCTCATCTGAGATACAAGGCCTGCAGTATAGCCCTGTGGCCTGCATGGGAGATGCTTCTGGACATCTCACGGAGGCATGTCCATTTGGGAGACTGGCAGCCCATGGTGCTGGCTTGGGGTACCAGGTGGGCATGCACCGGGGCATGAGCCTACAGTGTCAGACTTTGGGACAGCCCCTGAGCAATGCTGGAAGCACAGAGATATTGAGCTCCACAGTCTGACCAGACGGCAAGTCTGCACTCCCCACCCCCGCAGGCCTGAGCACACATGCCCAGGAAACACAACCCGGAGACACTTCCAAACAAACACGCAGTCAAATAAAGCCCTGCAGGCCTGGCCCAGACAGGTGCCAAGTTCCTGCTGCTTTTGTGGGAACGTCTCCTGTCAGCGGAAAATCTTGGGGAGGGGAGTGCATCACAGCCCCTTGGGCCCAAGACTGTGGCTGGTCTTGAGCTCTGGTCCCTAAAGCCTGACCTGGAGCCAGGGGACCACTGGCCTGAGAAACTGACTTTTGGTGGTCAGGCTGCTCTGAGATGTGGTCCTACTGTAGTGGGAAGAGCACCGTCTGAAATTGGGCTACCTGTGTTCGGATCCTGCCTTTGTTGCTAGCTAGCTGCCTGCCCTGATCAGTCAAAGGGCCTTAAGAACCAAAGTGTGGTTTACCGAGGAGGAAGAAATTCTGCCTCAAGCCTGCAACATCAGCTCCTGCCTGAGTTTCCAGCCTGCTGGCCTGTCCTGCAAATTTTGGACTTGCCAGCCCCTACAATCGCATGAACCAACTCCTTAATACATTCCTTATATATTTATATCCTACTGGCCCAGTTTCCCTGACGAACGTTGTCTGATACAGTGAGTAACTGTAAAGTGCTTGGGATGGCATCTGGGACATAAGTAAGGGCTACACCAGGGATTGTAGGAGAGACACGTGGCAGCTGGGGCCGAGGGCAGGGGTGAGGAGCAACAGTGTGGGCAGTGCCTGAGCACTCACATTTGCCCTGACCATCCTTCCACTCATCCCCAAGGAAGCTCACGTGCCCAGCAGACTTCTCCAGCTAAGTAGGGGGTGAACAGAACCCCCTGACACTCATGAAATGGTTTCCCACTCAAACAGGGTCAACAGAACTGTTATTCTACCAGAGCCTCTACAAAGGGGCTGCGTAGTACTTTAAATCCAGCTGGGGAATACTCTCTCTCCTGAAAATTCAAAGCCTCCATTGCCTAATGAAGACTCTCATTAGTCCAACCACAAAGAGCACCATTTAATGTTGTTTAACCCAGGATCCCCCAAACTCTTTTGATTTCAGAATTCTTTTTTCTTGGAGCACCTTCTGTTCACATCTGGCAAAACTCATGGTCCAGCTCCAACAGGTTAGGATTTTCTAGGATTTCCACAAGACCCATAATCCTGGTTGATTCTCTATTAATTGTCATCCATTCATTGGGATGTTGGGGATGTTATGACTCACAGACTACATTCTGGCTAAATGCAAATATCTGTGGCCACAACACCAGGCATTTGACTGTCTGGATTGGACGCTTGGCAGATGAGTTGTGCAGTGGGGTGTAAGCCCACTACAGGGTGTGTCCCGCAAGAAAGGTCCACAGCCATGATTCTGGGCTATGAGGGGGTTGTAGATCTTTTTGAAGGGCTGAGAACTTCTTTCCAGAAAAACACACAGAATCTCATACACGTGCACACACAATATTCTGGGTCCAAATCCAAGGGTCTCCTTGATAACCTGAAGCTCTCCCTGGTCTTCCTCCAGTTGCCTAGACTTGGCTTGAGAACACCTGGAATGGTCTTGGGGCTCCTGGATGGGGCTCACCTCTGACAGACTTTGACCCCAAAGGAAATCTGGACTTCTTATTTGCCTATGTGCAAGATGGGGGGGGGGGGGGGGGGAGGGAGGCAGGCAGGACACACAGCCTCTGCCCTTCAGACCTGGCATTCTAACATAGGTCCTGAGATAGGTGCTTGTCATCTCCCAGTCCTGGCTAAATTCATAAAGCAACAGGAATTATAGGAGTGCATGGGACAAGAGGGCCAGTCTGGGGTTTCTGCTGAGGGGTTCGAGAATGGTTGGTATTAATCACAAAGATAGCTTCTTAGAGGTGGGGCTTTGAGCTGCGATTTGAAGAATGTGGGTTGTGGCTTGGGGGGGATCTAAGACCAGTTGTTGCTTGCATGAAGGACAACTCAAGCAAAGCCTTGGGGATAAGAAGGGGGTGCATTGGAGACAGTGGGGGTGGCAGTAAGGAGAACGAAGCATGGGTAAAGTGGAGGGTAAGCGTGAACTCACAGCAATTTCGGCCACAAATGTCAAACCCACCCTACATTCAGCGAACATCCCAAGGCCCTCCTCTGTGCGAAGTCCCATCTGCCTGGCTGGCAGGTAGGGCAGGAGGCGCTCCCTCTGTCAACTCAATCCCTCTGGAATTCCCCACAGCAGCTGTCCAGAGCCTCTCCACCAGCCTTCTCCAGCCCTAGCCCCACCCTGACTCTGCCAGCAGCAGGTTCAGCTTGGGCTTTGCAGAGAAGACCAAAGTCATCCGACCAGAAGCTTCCATTGTCCTCTCCACCTCAAAATCACCACACATCTTCTTTCCCTCTCTTCCTTCTTTCTACTCAGTCTCAAAGGAAAAGGGTTGCTTTTTCCCCTGTGTATGGCTGACCCAATTCCCTGGGTCCTGGACCCCCTCTTGTCCCATCTCTTCCAGGGCCTCACTTCTAGAAAGAGTTCTTTGCTCTGGTTGGCCCAACATCCTCTGCATCCCTGTAATCACCCCTGCTTCTAAGGCTGAAACAGCAAGCAATCTCTGATGCATCCTCTCCTCCCCTCACCTCTACAAAAAAAAAAACCTTCTCCCCCAAAGTGTTGGCTCACACCCCTTTTTCCTGACGAATCCTCTACTCACGCTATATCAGCTAAACCATCACAATTTAGGAATGCCCTCCTAAGCACCTCCCCCCAGATTACTTAGGGCTCCTATGATCTCCCACATCCTGCTGCACTGGGTACAGCCCCTGTGTGAGACATGTTACACCACATATATAAATGTCCTGTATCTGTCTCTGCAACGAGCCTGGAAACTCAGTGAGGACAGGCATGTCCTGTCTCTCTTAGCCTGCACTCTCCAGAAAGTCAAACCTGAGACAAAGGCTTATGTGTGAATATTTTTCAGTGGAGAGTGACCCCAGGAAGCAGAAGTGAGGGGCATGGGGAACAGTGCAAGGAGGGAAAGAAAGTCAACAGAATAACGTGTTTATCAAGTTGGCCACTGTGAAAGGCAACTGGCTGATTGAACTTATGGGCCCATCTAAGAAGCCATATGAAATGCATCTCGAGATCATCCATGACAGAAGAAAAAGGAAAGTCGTTACCTCATGGGATGTTAATACCCGCGAATGCCAGAGTGCACGTGTGAGGGTGCTGAGTGCATTTCCAGAATCCCATCCCTAGGCATCAGAGAACCCCAAGGTAGGAGAGGAGAAGCATCAATCATAGGCACTGCAAGGAATTGGCAGGTTGCATCAGCATGAAGGTGGCCAGAATCTCCACAGAACTGGTCACAACAGCAGTGGCTGAATAAAAGATGGGTGAGGCCAGGAGAATCTGAAATGTCTTATACAGTCCATTCCCTGTACCTGCAATGTTTGCAAATACTTAAGGCAAGAGGGTTATTGAAAAAGTGACAGTCCCTGGGGCCCCAGCTGATCCCTAGGCCATAATTGAAGTCATTTTCTCCCTCCTCCACCCTCTCTTCTAGAAATGTTCTTCCATAGGCTAGTACTTTGGCTGGTCTGTGTTGCTTGTCTGGTGAGGTGACTCAGGCCTCTATCTCCAAAGACTCTAAGCTTTTAGCCACCTTGCTCTTATTGGGCCAGGATTCCTACAAGCGGCCATTCAACTCTATTACTGGACATACAAGCATCAAGAAAATGGCCCCATTGAATTCCCCAGGCTTTAAACATATTCCTCCTTGCCACCATTGTATGGCAGCAACCCTAACCCCTCCTTTCTTTTCCTGCTGGTTTGCTGGCATGAGAAACCCAAACTGACCAGATGGTCATTGCATCTTCAAGTTCAATGGAATCCTTTCTGTGACCCCTGGTGGAAACATTCTGTCCCATCAAACCAGAACTTCTAATCTGGCAGAGACTAAAGCTTCAGGGACAGGAAGCACAAATTCAACAAATGGGTCTCTGGGAATGATGGTGATAAGGTCCACTCCTATATCCACACCTTGGCTTCCAGATCTGTGGGTTCTAACTACTGGGAACCATATATCAGCCATTGGATCCATGTACACACTGCATTCTGAAGGATAGCATGTCAACTCCATAGTGTGTTGTCCCCAAGCTGGCATCTTAGATAAGCCTTTAACAGGCTATTCTATTACACCTGCTACTACTGAGTGATTTGGTACAAGGTGACCCCATTGTTGTACCTCCTTTGCCATGAACATGGCTTTCTAAGCATGTTCTTTCCAGGACCCTACCAATTAGTGTATTAATTTTGCTAGGGCTGCCATAACAAAGTACCACAAATTGGGAGACCTAAAGGACATAAATGTATTGCCTCTCAGTTCTGGAGGCTAAAAGTCCAAAATCAAGGAGTAAGCAGGGTTGGTTCTTTCTGAGGGCAGGGAGGGAGGCTTCTCCTTGGTTTGTAGATGGCCACCTCTCTGAGCTGTGTCTCCTCACATGCTCTTCCCTGTGTGTGTGTCTGTGTTCTAATCTCTTCTTCTTGTAGGGACATCAGTCATTTTAGATTAGGGGCCCACCCTACTTCAGTATAACATCATTTTAACTAATTCCATCTGCAATGACCTTATTTCCAAATAAAGGTCACAACCTGAGATACCAGGGTTAGGTCTGCAACATATAAATTTGGAAGGCAGACAAAATTCAACCCATGAAAACTAGCTAAGCCACCTGCCACTACCCACTGGTCCATCCTTTTATAGGCCAATTCTTCCTCCACACCAAGTTAATGACCAACTCTACCACTTGCAACTCCACCAACTAAGAATGTTTCCCATTGCCACTGTTCTTTATGCCATTTCTGAGTGGGTGGGAAAGTACCAACAGTCCATTTCTTTTTCAACTTTCACCAATATATCATGCCAACCAATCTGAGAACCAGGCCTAAATTATTTTATCCTCTATCAGTTGGTCATAGGGAAACTCCTTAAAGCACAGGTATGGGCTGAGGGAAAGGCATGATCAATGTAACTGATATAGATGACACAAGAGCCTGGACCATCTATTTGTGTAATTTAGTTGAGTTTATGGACCTTCTTGGATCCAAAGTCAAATTACTATTTTCATCATACAAAAGATGTAGTTGCTTGACCTTATAAGGTAATGGGTCTAATAATACCTAGCTCATGGAAGACAACTGCAGTCTTATAGTTACTCAGGGTTCCATGGGCAAGCACTAATTCTCTGCCAAATCCCAGTGGCACTCCAAGAGCTGTTTTATAAAAGGAGAACAAAAAAGGGGGGCGGTGCCTGGGTGGCTCAGTCAGATAACCAACTTTGGCTCAAGTCATGATCTTATGGTTAGTGGGTTTGAGCCCCCCATTGGGCTCTGTGCTGACAGCTCAGAGCCTTATGCCTGCTTTAGATTCTGTGTCTTCCTCTCTTTCTGCCCCTTCACTGCTCATGCTCTGTCTCTCTCTGTCTCTCAAAAATGAATATACATTAAAAAAATTTTTTATAAAAAAAATTTTAAAAAAGGAGAACAATTCTCTAATTCTCTGCCATAGAAAGCATGACCTTGCTCTAAAACCTTACGAGTCCACACTGTGACTCTGCTATTTGAGCTTGCCAAAGCCTCCACACAGCATTCTCTTCTACCACAGACACATCTAGCACCATTGGGCCTGATGAGTCATTGGGCTCAAGAGGCAAAGTAGCATGTACTTCAGCCTGGGCACATTGCAGAGCCCTCTCTTGTTCTCAAATCCACTTAAAACTGGCAATGTCTGAATAACCCAATAAATATCTTGGAGAAAAATTCCCAGATACATTCTAAGCTGCATCCAAAATCCAAAAAGATCCACCAAGTTCTGTGTCTCTTTCTTAATGGTAGTCAATTCGAGGAAAAATAATTTATTCTTTTTCTTTTATTTTCTTTTTTTAATTTTCCTTTCTTTTTTGTCTTTCTTTCTTTTCCCTTTTTTTGAGAGAGAGAAGGCATGCTTTTACATGTGCATGAGTGGGGAGAGGCAGAAAGAGGGATGCAGCAAAGGTGGTCATAAGAGGGAAGTATGTAGCAATCCAGGCCTAGGACTCTTGAAGAAGGAAGAAAGGTCTCAGATACACAACCTAACCTTACACCTAAAAGAGCTGGAAAAGGAAGAGCAAATAAAGCCAAAACCAGCAAAAGGGAAATAATAAAAATTAGACCAGAAATCAATATCAAAAAAAAAAAAAAAAAAAACACAGAACAGATCAATGAAACCAGGAGCTGGTTCTTTGAAAGAATTAACAAAATTGATAAACCCCTAGCCAGACTGATCAAAAAGACAAAGGAAAGGACCTAAATAAATAAATTCAAGAATGAAAGAGGAGAGATCACAACCAACACAGCAGAAGTAAAAACAATAATAAGAGAATATTATGAGCAATTATATGCCAATAAAATGGGCAATCTGGAAGAAATGGACAAATTCCTAGAAACATATAAACTACCAAAACTGAAACAAGGAGAAATAGAAAAATTGAACAAACCCATAACCAGTAAAGAAATTGAATCAGTAATCAAAAATCTCCCAACAAACAGGAGTGTAGGGCTAGATGACTTTCCCAGAGAATTCTACCAAACATTTAAAGAAGAATTAAAAACTATTCTTTTGAAGCTGTTCCAAAAAATAGAAATGGAAGGAAAATTTCCAAACTCATTCTACGAGGCCAGCATTACCTTGATTCCAAAACCAAAGACCCCACTAAAAAGGAGAACTACAGGCCAATTTCCCTGATGAACATGGATGCACAAATTCTTGGGATACTAGCCAACTGGATCCAACAATACATTAAAAAAATTATTCACCATGATCAAGTGGGATTCATTCCTGGGATAAAGGGCTGGTTCAATATCCACAAATCAATCAATGTGATACATCACATTAATAAAAGAAAGGATAAGAACCACATGATCCTTTCGATAGATGCAGAGAAAGCATTTGACAAAATACAGCATTCTTTCTTGATAAAAACCCTCAAAAAAAAGTAGGAGTAGAAGCATCATACCTCAAGATCATAAAGGCCATATATGAAAGACCCATCACTAATATCATCCTCAATGGGGAAAAAGTGAGATATTTTCCCCTAAGATCAGGAACACAACAGGGATGTCCACTCTCACCACTGTGGTTCAACATAGTAGTGGAAGTCCTAGCCTCAGCAGTCAGACAACACAAAGAAATAAAAGGCATCCAAATCGGCAAGGAGGAAGCCAAACTTTCACTCTTTGCAGACGACATGATACTCCATGTGGAAAATCCAAAAGACTCCATCAAAAAACTGCTAGAACTGATACATGAATTTAGCAAAGTCACAGGATATAAAATCAACATACAGAAATCTGTTGCATTTCTATACACCAATAATGAAGTGGCAGAAAGAGAAATCAAGGAAGTGATCCCATTCACAATTGCACCAAAAACCATAAAGTACCTGGGAATAAGCCTAACCAAAGAGGTGAAAAAGCTATACACTGAAAACTATAGAAACCTTATGAAAGAAATTAAAGACAACACAAAAAAATGAAAAAATATTCCATGCTCATGGAGTGGAAGAACAAATACTGCTAAAATGTTGATACTACCCAAAGCAATCTACATGTTCAATGCCATCCCTATAAAAATAACACCAGCATTCTTCACAGAGCTAGAACAAACAATCCTAAGTTGTGCATGGCACCAGAAAAGACCCCAAATAGCCAAAGCAATCCTGAAAAAGACAAACAAAGCTGGACCCGGACTTCAAGCTGTGTTACAAAGCTGTAATCATCAAGGCAGTAAGATACTGGCACAAAAACAGACCCATAGATCAATGGAGGGAAAGAGAATCTAAGCAGGCTCCACGCTGAGCATGGCGCCCAACTCGGGGCTGGATCTCACCACTGTGAGATCACGACCTGAGTCAAAATCAAAAGTCAGACACTTAACCAACTGAGCCACCCAGGCACCCTGGTTTATTCTTTTTATTAAAAGTAGATGCTGTGGCACATTTAGATCATTAGAGCCCTAACGATTTTGCTGTCACGGCAGCCTATGCACCTTCTTGGGGCCTATCTCCCACCCTCTTAATTGCATGTATCCTACAAAGACATCTGGTGTACTTACCACTTGATGCTCACCAGATCCAATTTGCATGATGTCAGCAGTTTCATCAGTATGATGGACCTTGTGGTGTTCTAGGAAATGTCAAGAAGACCAAGGCCCCCACAGACCACATCAGGAGAGAGCTGAGAGCAGAGAATTCACCTAGCCCTGGGACGACACACTAAATATGTACTGCTGGCCTGCTCGTATAAAGGCAAACTTCTTTTAATCCCACTTACTGGTGGGGATTAAGATAATGCATTCTCCAGACCAAGAGCCACACACCGAGTGCCAAAGGATGTTCTGGTCTGCTTCAGTAGAGATAGCACAAGCAGTGCTGCAACCACCTGGTTAAGTTTGCAGTAAGTGGCCGCCATCACCTGCCACAGTCCATCTGGTTTTTGTTGGAACCTTACGGGTGAGTTGAATAAAGATATGATGGGAACCATTACCCTCGTACCCTTTAGGTCTTTGAAAGTAGAACTGATTTTTGCAATTCCTCCTGGTGTTGCTTCTGATTTACCATCTTGGCTGAGGGAACAGACAGTTTCAGTGCTTTTTACTTGCTTCCTCCTGTCAAAATAATTTTTACCCCACAAATCAGGGTACCAATATGAGGGTTCTTCTAACTGCTAAAAATATCTATCCAAATTACATACTTTGTGATTCAGGGAAATGACCACAGGATGGGTCCACAGATCCATTGAACCATTGGGTCAGAACTCCATTTATCAGCTGACTTCATAAGTTCCCACTCTAATGAGAAAACCACTGTGGCATTTTGGGTTTCCTGATACTAGTGTAAGTTCAGACCCTGTCTCCAACAGCGCTTAAAAAATAGAAGTAGTTCCCTTTCCCTAGCATAATTACCTCCACAAATGTCTTTATGTCTGTTTGGGGAGGCTTGGGAGAATATTTGTCATATGTAACTGCAGTGACACTGTAGGGTTCTTCCACCAAGAAACCAGTCTCCCCTTCAATCTGGGATCTGGGTTTGGGAAGTGATATAGATCTGGAAACTGGGTAAGGAATTGAAGTTTTCACTGTGGTGGCTAACATGTACCCTCTGCTCATAAGGTTTAGATATTTTTTATTATACTAATCAAGGGACACTCCAGCTACCTCTCCATCTATCAGTCCTAGGAACACAATGGTTTGTTAGTTATCACACAGATCCCTGCAGGCATGGCACCCTGGTTGCTACTCTGACTTTGCTCCCCACTATAATAATGGCAAAGTGTCACCACCTGTCATTTTTGAGTCTCATCATGTCTACTGGTATCAGGGAACCCAGTGTCACGGTGGCATCTCATACTGTAAAACTCAGCTTAGAGAGGACAGCTACCCACCTAGCTTCTCAAATGTGCTAGTGCCCTCTCCCCTGTTGCCTTGGTAAAGGAAATGTTCTTTGTCCCATACAAGGAACATAGTCAAATGGTAGGTTTTCTGGTGTCATATAACAGATCTGCTCTAACAGCTTTCTGAACATTATGCTTCCATTCTCAATACTATAGCATCCTCAAGACTATATATACCAAGTTATAACATCTACATCTCATTTATTATAGGCTATTGTCATGTCCAAGTTTCGAGGAGCCATCCCAACAGAGTATTAGGATCCATTCCGAGTGTTTTTGAACATTGAATGCCTAGACACAAGTGAAAGCCACTATTTTAATCAATTCTCCCCCGTCTACTCCCTGGGTCCAGCACCTTCAATATCCAACTTCCATAAGTGTCCTCACAACTGTCACAAGCACATATTAGCTAGTCTCTGTAGTTCTTTTGGCACGCAAGCTATTTTCTTTCAAAACAAGAACTGCACTTCCAATCTTGGGGTATACTGAGATCTGACTCTGGCTGTCATCCTGGAGACAATAAGAGACAGTGGAGGTGAGTCTTGAAAAGGAAAAGCATCATTTGTAAAGCACATGCATCAGGTGTGGTCATTGCAGGGTCTCCAGACAGGGGTAGGCTACTGTCCCCTGGCAAAAGAAAAGAGGCTGCCAGCCTGGAGGGTTCTGGAGAATATGGGGTTCAATATTCTCAGGCTTATCCACCCAAATGTCTCTATCCCAGCTCTCAAGGCCCCACTATTTTCCCATCAAGACCTTGATATAGAAGCTATCGAGTCTATATTTAATCTTTTTCACGGCACTCTGTCCTTTCAATTTGATGTTGGGTCTGCTTTTCACCATGGTCTGCCCTAGTGCTAAAGGAGACGTGAATGCCTTTAAATGCTTCCATGAAAGCCCTCTAGCTTTTGCAGGGTTTGTGAATTACAAGCTTGTAATTTTCTTTATTGCAAGTTTCTAAAAAATAACAAAAGCCAGAGGACCCCCAAATCCTTATGATTCCTGCCATCCCCATGCAGTTTGAGTGCTACAACTACCACACAACTAGATGCTTGACAGCTGAGAATATGAATAACTGTAAAGCCACTACATGTCAGGGGCTGTCACCACTTTTCCCACCAGAAATGGGGTCTTTATTGCCATCTGACTAGTAAGAGATCTGGTTCCAGAGTCCCATCCTCGGGATTTCTAAGACCCTCCCTAGTACCAATTACCTAGTTTTCCAGAAATCAGAGCATAAGAGAAAAAGGCTTATCTGCAAGTATCTTCATTGGGAAATGTGATCCCAGAGAGCAGGAGTGAGAACTGGAGGGAGCAGGGATGGAATAAGGAAGGAGGAGGGAAGAGCCCAAACAAGGCTATGATATGTAATTACGCATTATAGTGTGTAACCGGTTGCTTGATGCCATGTAGCCCTATGAGAATCCACACGAAACATGTCTCAGAACTAGGGATGGGGTGGGGGGAGGGTAGAAGTTACCCTTCATCTCCTTTCCCCACTGGCCAAAGTTTCCCTGCACGGAAACTTAACCCCCCTGCATGTGTGCCTAGCAGACAGGTTCCCCTGGTATTCCACACCCAGGATAGAGACGTACAGTGTACGGTTGCTTCAGAAGTAGCAGGAATCAGAGACAGGTGAAGCTAGGCAGATCAGATATGGTAGCTAAGATGTGTGGGTAATTCTCCCCCCCCCCTTGTTTTTTAAGCAGATCTTTCTTCCATGACCAGTGTAGTGCTGGGGCAAACTGCTCAGGAGACGCTTGGGAGAGAGCGTTGAGTGCCTGCTCCTTCTCAGGTTGGAGAGTGAAGCTTAGGATTCTTTCCAGGCCCAAGAACCTGGTGGTGGGAAGGATGAAGATCACAGGCAACAGAGACTACTGGTCTAGAGGCATCTGGTTCCTTTCTGCCAGGGGACGGAATGCCACCATTTTCCAAACCGAGCGACAATGGACCATTCCAAAGAAGTAGGAATGGGGGGAGGGCAGAGCTGGGCTCTGGGAGTGGGGGAGAGGATCCAGTCAGGACCGTGAAAAAAAATCATAACAGCATCCGCATAAAGTCCTGTCTGCTCCCATCTGTAGCTGGGGTTTTACAGGAAGTGGGCTAGAGGGTTCTTCAGGAGACAGTGAGTGGAAGCTGAGCAGCAGGAAGCGGCTCCGGCTGCCTCCCTGGGAGCTTTCGGCGGGGAATGAGCTCTTTGCATTTCTGGGTGCTCTTGGCAATGGATAAGCTGCTTGCATCTGAGCCCATGGCCTCAAGCAAATGGATGGACATCCACGGGCCGGATGCCTTCGATTTGTGCCATCCCACAGTCCCAGGAAACCACAACTGAAAATCAATAATAACTAATAAATCGCTAAGTAATGTTACACTGGTGAAATGGCCATTTCATTAGCAGGAACAAACCCTGAGTGGAGAGCTGGCTAGTTCTGGCCTCTGTCAGGGGCAGGAAATGCTCACTGCTTGCTGGTCGTTCAACTGTAGAGAAACATGGTCCCTTGTGGCTACAGCTTTTTAGGGCTACAGAAGTTTTTCGAGGCTTCTGCTCCGGTTCCCCCAGCCTCACTGAGCTCATGGAGAGGCATGGTGGGGTGGTGCACTGCCACATTCGCGCTTCAGGAACAAGGAGCCAGTGTGTGGCTGTGGCTTCACAGCCAGGGCCAGGACTCTGGAATGGACAACGATGCATCCTGGGAAGGGGGGTTTCTGTGGGATAGGGCAGGATGGGAGGAAGCTGACTTCCACCTGGTCACCGGTAGGAAGCTTCTAGAGACCTGTTTGAAAGGGTCAGTGTGGCACCACGTCTAGCTTGCTTAGACTGAAGCCCTAAAGTGGGGCACCATGGCCCTCCTAGCCAGTCAGGCATCTGCCACCAGGTCCAGGGGATTTGATTACTAAGGCTGGTTGTTTTGCTGCAACATGACACCAGCCTGCGCTATCTGGCTCTGGGCATCACGTTGCCGGCACACAGCTATGAGATGGAAATTTGGCTGCTGCAAAAGGCACCGATTTTGCCTTATTCTCTGAATCTCCTTTCTCTGAACAGCAGGGACATTTCAGTCCCATGTAAAGCACACACTCTTCCTCTTGGCAAATTCCCAGTACCGTAATTCCCTATATAGTGCCACCTTGGAAGTGCCTCGGGCAGCATCTCAGGGGCAAGAAGACTGTTCTGCATCGTAGGTCCTGAGACACTGAGGGAGTAATGAGGTACTCAGGGAGAATGTGCTTGGGTAGCAAAGCATCTGCTTAGCCTCACTTGCCTCTGTGCTCAGGAGAAAGGGCCGGGAGACAAACTTCCTTGCCCTTTTGGTTTCATGACTCAAACTGCACCAGATGCCATCCATGCTCATTCCTCAAGGCAGCATGGCTTCCCCATTGGTGGACGTGCCATGCGGCCGGAAGCAGGACTGTGACGGCATAGCCACAACTCCAACATGACCAGTGGCCACCCTGCAGCAGGACTGGTCTCTCGGTCACCAGGGCAGGTGAGATGGTGGGGAAGCCCTCCCTGGAAAATGCTGCACATAGGAGGTCCAAGCCCATGTCTGAGCCACAAAATAAAGCCTAGAGATGGGTCTCATGCTGGGCCGGTTGCAAGATTGAGCGAAGTCCCCAGGGTCTTGCCTTCCAGGCCAGGCGTCTTATCATTTGAAGGAGCTGCCCCTACAAGGCACCCAGTATCACTGGCTCTTTAGAGGATCGCTCCCTCCATATTGATTTGTCTGTGTTGCCTCTTGGTGCACTGAAGTCATTTCCTATGAGGGGCTCTTGGGATTTACTTGGCCCAGCTCTGTCACTGGGCAAATGCCTATGCTTTGCCCTTAGCAAGGATTTTGCAGCGGCAAGAGGTATACACTGGCTGTATATGAATAACAGCTAACATCTGATAGGTATTAACTCACTGAATCCTACTCTTACCCTGTGAGGTAGGTACCCCAATTAGCCCCATTTTACAGATAAAGAAACAGAAGCACAGAGAGCATAAGCAAGCTGTCCAAAGTCACACTGCTGGTAAGTGGCAAAGCCTGGATTGAAATCAGGCTGGCTCCTAGTTGCTTGCTTTTATACTATGCTATGTAATCTCTCCCAGGGTTGGTGTGAGGATCCAATGAGTTTGTACGGGTCAGGTATCATCATCTGCTGCTAAGGGCCCATCCAGCCCTCAAGTGGGGTACATGTGTTCTCTCTAATGAGTGTGAGATGGTTTGTCTTTGCCGACCCCGAGTGGACAGCCCAAGTCCAGCACTCTGCACACAGTAGGTGTTCAGAAAAGGCTCCTTGGTGCAATCACTCAGATACACAAGCATTTGTATTTATACATTGCATACCAGCTCTGTGCCTGCCCCTGTGCTGGGAACACATGATGAACCAGAGCTGGTGCCTGAAGTCAGGCAGTACCTAGTCTACTGGGGAGACAAGTGGATCCCCAGTTTACAGGCCAGGGCCATGAAGATGGCACTAGAGTCAGCTCAGCCACCAGAGGCGCTTTCTGTAAAGGGACGATTCCTTCTCCTGGGCTTCGGGGAGGAGGTGGGTCAACGAAGCCTGCACACAAGAGCACTAAGGCTTCAGCTGAGGTCTGGTGGCTACAGAGGAGTGCCCCAAGTGAGCTGAGGAAGAAGGGCTCTCTGCCACCTGCAGGGAACAGCACGTGCACAGCACAGAGGTGTGAAAGAACAATGTGTTTTGGAACAACCAGTTGTTCGCTGTGTCCATCACATGCGTTGTCTTCAAGGAGGCTGGGGGGCAAACCCAGAGGACAGAGCACTGAGCCAGAGGATTATTCTCAAGTGTTCAAATCAAATGGAATTTGACTTTTGCTCGTTTCAGACTTTCTTGGGACCTGTGATCCCTTTCTTCCTTCTAATTTCTCCCTTTCGGAATGGGAATGTCTATCCTATGCCTGTCCCACTATATAACTCAGGGTTCGCCAAAGAATCAGAGCAACAGATATCTATATCAATCTGTTGATCGATCAATAGATTGGAGATTTATGTAGGGGTTGACTCACACTAACAGAGGCCAAGAAGTCCCATGATCTGCTGTCTGCAAGGTGACCCAAGACAGGCAGTGGTGTAATTCAGTCGGAGTCCAAAGGTCTAAGACCCAGGGGGCTGCTTGTGTACCTCTGGGAGTCTGAAGGTCCAAGAACAAGGAGCTCCAATGCCCAGGGGCAGGAAAATATGGATATCCCAGCTCAAGAGGAGAGAGGAACTCGCCCTTCCTTCACTTTTCAGTTCCATTTGGACCCCCAATAGATTGGATGGTCTTTGCCCACAGTGGAGAGGGTGGTTCTCCTTGCTCAAACTACTTGTGCTCACAGATACCCGCCAGAAATGAGGTTTTACCAGCTATCTGGGTATTTCTCTGCCTAGTGAAGTTGACACATAAAAACAGTCATTACCCCCATTGTTACATTTTGGAAACAGACAACTTTTTACGTGGCTTCACAGGCTTACAACGGTGATGGCTCTGGATGAATTCTATCCCAAGTCTCATCCATATCTGATTTCAACGACATTAGGATGAGATTTTGGACTGAGAGCTGGTGCCAGAATGAGTCGAGACTTGGGGTGACATGGGGATGGGGTGTTGAATGTCATTTGCATATGAGAAAGACACATGAATTCTAGGGGCCAGAGGGCTGACTGTGATAGGTTGGATTGTGTCCCCCTCCTCAAATTTGTATGTTGAAGTTCTAACCACCAGCACCTCAGAATGAGACCATATTTGGAAGTAGGGTCATTGCAGATGTCATCAATCAACTTAAGGTGTGACGACACTAGTGTTAGGTGGGACACTAATCCAATTCCACTGGTGTCCTTATAAAATTTGGGGGCTGGGAGTATTTACACACAAAGATGTGTTGTGAAAAAGGACAATGTGAAGAGACACCAGAAGATGACCATCTGCAAGGTAAGGAGAGATGTGTGGGAGAGACCCTTCCTTTACAGCTCAGAAGGAACATCTTACCAGCCCCTTGATCTCAGACTCTGGCCTCCAGAACTGGGAGACAGTACATTTCTGTTGTTGAAGCCCTCCAGTCTGTGCTCCTTTGTTACGGTAGCCTGAGCAGGCTAAGGAATTTTAGTATTTTAGAGCAAGGACTTTTCCTTGAGGGTAATAGGGAGCCATGGAAATATTTTAAGCCGGGGAGGAATGAAGTAAGCTCTGTATTCTAGAAATTGACCCCAGCAGCCATGAGGAAGATGCATTGGATGGGGCGAGACAGGAGGCAAGAAGTCAAGTTAGGACATGTTGCTGTACTCTATAGATGAAAGTGGATAGCTGCCAAGTATGATACTAGTAATAATCCTGATAATAATTAGCAGCAGGTGCAGTAAACATTTGTACAACTAATACTGGCTGATCACTTGTACTGTGGTAGGTGTTTTACATGGATTCTTATATTCAATACTCACAATAACCTGATGAAGTGGGCACTATTGTCACCCCCATTTTGCAGGCTAGGAAACTTGCCCCAGTGGTGGCGCCAGGATTTGAAATAGGTAGTGTTCAGCTGCAGCACCTGCATGCGATGGCATGTTGGTAAATGTTTAACAACCAGCCCTGATTTGCAGCATTTGCCCATTTCTGGGATGTAGGTACTCCTGCCATGGCCAAGTCCAAGCTACCAGTGAGTCATCAACAGGTTCACAAAGTTTCTGAAAATGTAGCAATCCTTTCTCGTGAGCTGTGCAAGCCAGCCAGCTAGCCAAATGCCAGGCACAGCACTAGTAAGCTTGGGGAGCACAGGTTACTTCTGTCCTCCCTGGTGACCTTTATCATAACAGGATTCTATGGAGGCTGTTGAGACCCAGACTGCCGTGGACACTCAAATCTTGGTTCCACCGGTGAGTAACTGTGTGATCTCAGACAAGGTGCTGAACCTCTCTGAGCCTGTTTGCTCAGCTCTGAAATTAGTTTTCACAGGGCTTCATTGAGCTCATGATGTGAAGTATAGGGCCTGGGGCATAGTAGGTGTGCCCCAAGATTTAGCTGCTTTTATTGCTCATATGATTGCGTTTTCCAAACCCAGAACAGCAGGGGCACATTGTCTGGTTTTTCTGCAAACGTCTGCCTAGATAGTATGCCTGCCCGAAGCTGGGCCCTGGCCGGTTCCCTGGCGTTAGGGCATATTAACCTTCTGAATGGCTGTGGTGGTGGTGCGGCAGCAGCCTAACTGGTTGCTAGGACAGCCACAGGCCGGGGTTTTGTTGTACGTGTGGTTTTTTTTTTTTTTTTTAATCACAAAACTGCAAATGGTCTGAAGGGTCCTAGAAGAGTGGATGGAGCCTCTTCCCATGTGGGGCCTGCGCCGTGCCTGTGTGGTTGGAAAAAAATGTCATTGCATAAAGAGTAATAATTAGCAAGCCATCTGCATACTTTTTTCTATATAAAAGCTTTGACAATGTCTTTCAGCTGTATGTTTGGTGCAAGAGGAAAACTGGCAGCCATCTGGATTTACGTTAATTCCCTAAATTATTTATGCATTTCTGTGTAAATGACCATTGCCCATCCTTATCTATGCTTTGATGGTATTGCCTATGGCATTCTGGAAGTGGCATTCGTGGTAAGCAAGGAGCTGGTGGGGAGGGGGGTGGAATTGACTTGTAGCCACAGTTTTCTGGTTTCACGGTAAAATCAATGCAAGCCATTCTACAGCCCCTTAATTAACTGCTCACTTGCTAATGAGGGCCTTTTTTCTTAAAGGTTCCTTATTTTTTTAAATCAGTGAAGTCGCTAGGAAATTACAATCAATATTTTAACAATTTCCCATTTGTTTCCATTGTGATTTTTAAAAACACTCACTACCACCAATGTCTCCCCTAAAATTAAAATTGTTTAAGAACACGGGGAAGAGAAAGAATTCAACCCATTTCCCAGTGGCTCTCCTTAACCCCACCAGGACAAACTGCCACCTATCCTCTGTAAGTGCCCCAATCTGGCTTCCTACGTGGCATAGACTCACCTTTTCGCCAGGCATATCAACATGCTCCCAGTTTGCCCAATATCATGTGATGTCTGGACCTGTGTGTGGGACCTGAGCTTTCATTCTACATGTGTCATGTTACATTCAACACCTGCCTCCTGTCCTTGGGGGTTTGGGGACAATAATCATAACGGTAGCTTCTTCTCTGAGCACTAATGACCTAGGCACCCTGCCAGGGGTGGTCCCATGCTTAGAGGCCACAAGCCTGACTACAACGCAGTGAAGCAGGTACTACTGTGACCCCCATTTTACTAAGGAGACAGCTGGAGCTTGGGAGGTGATATAGCCAGGAGGCAGCAGAACCTGCATCGACATCTGGCCTCCAGCCTCCTGGATTGGCTTGCACTTCCTCTGCAGGGGGCAATCCCTCTCTACCTTAGGCTATCCCACGGGCATTTGTCTCTCCTGGTGCCTGTCAGTCGTGGCCTCCAGTCTGCTGTGGTCATCGGGGTGATGAGTGTCACCAGAAGAGTCAGCAAGCCCCGAGTGAATGCTTCAGGAGCCTAGAACTCAGAGCCGTGGCTGTGGGGCATGGCCTCTGCATGGGTGGAGTGTGGCAGGTGGACACAGCCAACAACCTCTATACATGCACAGCAGTGGTCGGGGGCTGGTGGGGGGACATGCCAAATTCCAGTGCTGAGCCCTGCCACACCCATTACCCATCTTCTTCCTCCTAGATCTGGATTCAGTCATCCAGGGGGCACCCCAAATCTCCTTCAACCGTGAGTTCATCAGATGGGCTTGGGGGGAACCCCAAAAGTCTCTAGTAAAACAGTGAAATGGGAGAGGCTGAGGGCAAGGGCCTGAGGAATCAGAGAGACACAGACAGGCCCATCGATGGTCAAGAGAGGGAGGGCACCCATGCTGTACTGTGATGGGTCTCAGGCCAGGCTTCACAGAAGAGGAGACTTTTGAGATGAGCCCTGAATGTCAGGTGGGATTTTGACAGACGAGCTGGAATTCTAGGCAGGGGAGATGCACAGGCAAAGGTGCAGAGGTGGGAAGAACTGGGAATTGTTTGGTGTCCAATTAATAGTCCAGCCAGGCAGGAGGCCCAGGGGCGTGTGTGAAAGCACCAGGTGATGAATCTCGAAATGGAGGCTGGGACCCACCAAATGGACGGCACTGAATGCCAGGCTGAGGAGCTGAGATTCAGTGCCACCAGCAGTAGGGAGCCACAAGATGCTTTGGAGCAGAGGAGTGATGAAGAACAGAGCAACGGGATATGTGGTTCTTATCTGCAGTCAGCACGCCTGTTTTCCATATTCTGCAGGCTGCCCAGTTAAGCTCCCAGCATTTGTCACGAGAACTTGGGAAAACTCACTGCATGTCCGCAGGAATAGGACAATGAGTGACAGATGGCCACTGATTGTTTTCATATCCCTTGAGCTCCAGGTTTCAGTCAGACCAAAGGCAGGGCCCACATCAGCCTTGGCATGATGTGCGTGGACCTGCACAGCCCAAGCTCAACCCTTTGCTTGGCAGCCCTCTCAGCATCAAGGCCAGGAGAGTGTCCCAGGAGAAGAGGAGCCCCTTGAGAGCCTGGTGGGATTCTTTTCCTCACCTGGACCCACCTGCCAAGACTACACACACTAAACGTAAGTGGCCCGGTTGCAGGTGGAAACAGCCTAAGCTTTGAGGCCCAATTGTTTACCGCTCTGCAATTCTCAAGTTGTGTGACCCTGGACATGTCCCTTCACCTCTCTGAGCCCCTCTTTTCCTCATCTAGAACATGGAGGTGATGATGGCTTACACTTCGTTGTGTACATGGGCCCATGCAGATAAAGCACATAGTAAACCTAGGTAAATGTAGGAGCTGTCAGCTCCAGACGTCGTCTGCCTTTTGGGTGACAAAAAGGTCTCGTAGCCAGTCTATTCAGTGAGGAGAAAGCCCTCATCCAGCCTCTCCTCCCATTTGTCCATCAACCTTGGGATGCCCAAGGTGACAACCATAAGGGAACCTTTGTTTCCAACAGTAACTGAAAGAATGACAACATATCTGGGCCACAGTGCCCCTCGGTCACATGACCTGAGGCTGGTTTCAGGACATTAACACAAAGCTCTTTGCCTGACCTCCATCCTCTTTAACCTTTGTTCAGGCCATAAAACTCCTTAAAATGTACGACAGCTATGGACCCCTTTCCCAGTGTGTGTACAGTTCCATGGCCCCCAGAGTTTCCTGAAAGTTTCTCCCCAGATATTTCCAGAAAAATAGAATCCTACTAACATTCATTGAGCAGATACTCCCTGCCAGACACTGTGCTAGGAGCTGGGAAGACAGCATAGAGCAAAGCAGGCCCTGGCAGTAGCCCTCGTGGGTTCTAACCTATAGAGGTCAGCTGGTGGTAAGCGCTCTAGAGAAAACAAAGCAGGGAAGGCGAGAGGAAGTGCCACAGATGGGTGTGAGGCTTTGAAGCGTTACATTGGGAGGCCAGGTGACATTTGTGTAGATATTAAAGGAAATGAGGGAGCCAGCCCCATAGATTTCTGGGAGAATGCATTCCAGCAGAGGGAACAGAGGGTGCAAAGGCCCTAAGGAGAGATGTGCCTGGTGTGTTGGGAAAGAGTCGGGAAGCCTGCAGTTCACTAGCAAGAGTCAGGGAGGGCAAGAAGGAAGATGGTACCATCCAGATTGGGGGTGGGGGCATGTTTTACAGGCCCTTCTAGGCCACCAGGAGCACTTTGCTTTTACTGAGTGAAATGGGGAGCCACTGCAGGTGTGCAGAGATGAGGGACTGGACTGGGGTTTGGGGAGAAGGTGATGGGGAGGAGGTAGGAAACAGAGCCATCTGTTAGCTGACCACTGGAGTAACCCAGGTGGGAGATGCAGGTGGCTGGGCTCGGATGGCACCAGTGGAGACGGAGAAAAGGCTGGGATGGTGGATGCACTTTGAAGATGGACGCTTGAATGATGGAGCCGCCATGAACTGAGGTGGCAGACCTCAGGAGGAGTGTTTTGAGGATGACCAGGAGCTCAGCTGGGGGGCATGTGGAGTTTGAGATGCCTAGTGGCCATCCAGGTGGACAGGACCCTTGGGGTCAAATTTTAAAAGCACTCTGCAATTCTCTGTGAAGGACTCAGTTATCCCCTGATCCGCTGCGTTTAATCAGATTCTCTTCAAGACACTCATGAGCTCTCTATCGCTCTAGGGGACACGGTAGCTCTAAGATGACTCCCCCTCCTTGCAGGAAGGGACAGGCCACCGGCCAGGACTCCACGGCAGCCTTGTGTGGGTTGAAGGTAGGGATTGCGATCAGTTTGATCACCAGAGAGCAATAACTTCTCCAGAGCAGCCCTGGCTGGACCCAGCCAAGGTGGATTCCTATCCAACAGCCTGGCTGAGGGGCACCCTCAAGGTGCCTGGGCGGGGGGGGGGGGGGCGGGGGGGGGGAGTTGCTGTAGAGGCGTCTGACACCTGTGCCTCCCGGTAGTCAGGACGCCGCTCCTCGGTCTGGGAACTTTGTGAAACGCTCGGAGGCAAGCGTCCAGTTCCCCAGCTCCGTTGCGCCTACGTAGCCCACGAAGGGACTTTGGTTGGTTCTCATAGGGGGCCCCAGCGCTTTCCGCGGGCCGAGGGCGTGGGCGCGGAGAGAAGGAGGGGCCGAGTGGGCGGTGGGCCCACCCCTTTATTCCTGGCCCGCGGCTCCGGCCGAGTGCGACCAGATGTGGTGGTGACAGGTCGCTACTCAGAGGTGCGGGCAGGAACTGTGATTGGGCTCTGGGGCTTCGCGGGCTCTGCTGCCTCGGGACGAGACGCGGCGTCCGTGGGCTGAGCTCAGCCCCCGCCGCCGCTACCACCCAGGAAGTCCAGGTAAGGAAACGCACCCCGGCCGGGGCCCCCGGAGAAGGGGCGCAAGCCAGTCCCCCGGGCATGGGGGGAGGGGAGCCGCTGGCTTTGGCGCCAGGGAAGAGGGCGGACAGCGTGCTCTGGCCCTCCGGGCGGTTCACAAGGAACCCATGTTCGTACAGAAGCCGCAGGTGTCTGCCCTGGGATAACCCCGCGCAGAGGCGGCAGGTCCAGCCCAGCTCGGGAAGGGGCTTCGGCGACCCCGGGGCCAGTGGGGAGGGAGACCGGCTGGCGCCCCTGGGCTCCCGGCTGAGCACACCGGCGGGCGGCCCAGGGTCTGCGCGCAGGCGGGGGGTGGGGTGGTGGCGGGCAGTGGAGGAGGGGAGGGGGAAGAGGGCGGGGGACAGGAGAGGGGGAGGGAGGACGCTAGGCGAGGGGGTGTGTAGTTTAGTAGCCGCCACCTGAGAGCACGGGCCCCCACTGCCGTCACAGCAGGTCGGCTTGGCTGTCGTGGCGGGAGCCAGCTAGCAGACGCGTTGCCAGTGGGACGGGCGCTACCTACCCAAGCAGCCACCGCTGAAGGTGAGCGCCCTCCCAGGGCGAGGGGGAAGGGGGGCCCGGCTCCCAGCTCTTGAGTCAGTCTCTGCTCTGCTCAGAATGGGGAAGGGGTGTGTGGGGAGGGGATTGAACAGGCTACTTTATGGTGAGACTCCCGTCCCTGTGACTCTCCGGCGTCCTCCGGGGATCGGCTCGCGCGTCCTCTCTCTGTCTCTGTCTCTGTCTCTCTCTCTCTGTCTCTCTTTCTCCCCCCTGGTGTCTTTCTAGCACTCTGTCTCCGTCGTTTTCTCTCGGTCTGCCCGTGCGTCTCGGTTTCCGTCTCTCCCTCGGTCCCTCTCGGTCTCTGTCAGTCTCGCGCGCTTGTCTCGCCCTGCCGCGGGTGAGTGCCGGCTCTCTCGCTCTCCCTGCTCGCTCTCCGTCTGTCAGGGGCGCGCGCGGCTCACCGGCTCGCTCGGCCCAGACGCGGGAAGGCTACCTGCCGCGTGCGGGTTTCCAAGTGCTCCGGGCTCCGCCTGCGGCCCTCCCGCGAGCTCCATCCGCCCGTGCCCAGGGGCCCGCGGTGACCCCGCTGTCGCTCTTCCCCATCAGCGCACCGTCTAGACTGGCCACCTGCCGCCGAGGGCACAGACCGCCTCCCGCTGAGAGCGGAGCCACCGAGGTACGTGCGGCCGTGGCCCTTCCTTCCTTCCCTCACTCCCCAGCTGCCCTGGCTCGAGTGGGCTGGAGAAACCAGGCGACCACGGCGAAGCCAGCCTGCGGCCGCTTTCCCTTTCAAAGAGTGGCAGGAGGGTCGGGTAGGCCCCTTGGGCGGCCGCCGCGCTTCCGCTGCCCCCGGCCCCATCCTGCCTGGAAACTCGGCCTTTCGGGGCTCAGGGCTGGCGGGGTCGCGGGCGGGGCAGCGTGGCTTCCCCTTTAAGACCGAGCCGCTCGTCGCCGTGAGTGTGAGGGTGTGTGAGTGTGCGGCGTGCGTGTCTCCTCCTCCCCGAGTGACACAGCAGTGAGAAATGCCTATCAGTAACTTAAACCCCCGAAACTCCACCTTCCGGGCGCGCGGCGCGGAGCCGGGCGGTGGGAATGGAGCGAGCAGATTGAGGCCGCCACTGCAGCGCCGCCGGCATGAACTTGGCCGCAAGCTGAAGCAGCCGGCGGCGGGCGGGCGCGGGGGCACCGGCCGCTAGCCAGAGGGTGATCTGCAACCGGGCTGGGCCACTCAGCCGGTGCCCGAGGCCAGGCTGCCTGCGCCGGCGGCCGCCCGCCCCTCGGGCACTGCCCCCGCCGCCGCCGAGGGAGCTCCGCAGCACGGTAAGGCTGAGGGCGGGAGCGGGAGGTCCGGCTACTCTGAGGGGTCCAGGGGGCACTTGTGGCCCCCACTTGTGGTTCCCGTCGCGGAGGAGCTGAGGGGACCCCAAAGTTTGCTCCGAGCACACGGCCCACCTGGCGCTATGCGCGGCCAGCCCCTCTCTCGGACCGCCGGGGCCGGCCTGAGCGCAGCTCCCATCGTCCGGGACTTCGGCCTCTGCCTGCTCCCCAGCGCCCAACGGGCGTCTGGAACCGGGCGGGGGCCGTTAAGTACCGGCGAGGGAAAGCAGAGGGGCGCGAGCCACATGATCTTCTCTGGCCCTGCCGGGCTACCGGGAGGCTCCCACTCCGTTCCGGCGCTCCCCGGGCCGCTGGCGGCCCGGATGCCACTGGCGACGTTGCCATCGCATGCCAGCTCCCTGAGCGTTGGCCAGTCGACAGTGGGCGCTGGGCACAGGATTCCACCCCCCCCCCCAACCCGGTTTGCCGCCACCGAGTCGGGAGTGTGGAGTGTGCGTGCGCCGAGCCCGCTGCCTTGCGCTCCCTCCCCTGCCAAATCCTCCTCTGGAGAGCAGCCCCGAGCAGAGCTGGCGGCTCGAGGCAGCCCCGACTGGGCTCCTGCCCGGAGCTCCCGGCGCCCCCGCGCTCGGAGCTCCCAGGCCTCGGAGCGGCGGCGGAGCCGGGCGCCCGGCGCCGGCAAGGGAGGGCGGGAAGCCCCCCGGAGCTCCGCCAAATACTTTTCTGGGCCAGTTGGCTCGGCTCGGCTCCGTCCCGATGCAGTGTGTCCGAAGCCACTTGGAAAGCTGGCCGTACCGTCTGATTTTGATCCGTGATTAAATGCGGACTGAGCAGACACTAATAGGATTAGCCTGCCAGAAAACTGCCCTGAAGTCGTCGGAACCTGAGCAAACTGACGCACCTCGGGCGGGGGGCTTAGCCCCACCGCGCTCCTGCAGTTGAGCGGCTAAGCGGGGCACCCGGAGTGTGGGTGTTGAGTGTGTGCGCGGGAGGGAGCACAGGATGGCTGGGGGACTCGGGGAGAAGGGACTCCGCTTGCCGGGGTGGCTTGTCGTCGTTGTTTGGCAGCGCAAGGAATCCCCCCCCCCCCGCCTCCGGGGTGCCGTCCCCACAGCGAACGTGTCGTTTGCGGGTAGCCGAACGAGGCCGGCTCCGGGACATTGTCTGTGAGGGCGAGTGAGCCGAGCGTACCAGAGGCGGCCGCGCTGGAACAAAGACGCAAAGTCTCCCCGAGCCCAAGCAATTTCGAAAGAGTTGGCTGGGAAGAGGGCCCGGGTCTCCCAGGGGAGACCCCCGCGGGAACCGTGCGGTCCCCAGCGCCCGGGCCCCACGGCCCGAGTGATCTGTTCCCGGGCTGCGGCGAGCCGGCGGGCAGCATCGCAGCGGCTCAGCCCAACCCTTGGCAGGCGCGGGCCGCCGCCCGAGTGTGCCCGCGGGCCGGGCGGGGTGGGCCGCGCACCCGTGGGGGCTTCCCGGCCGCCTGGCCGCATGGGGCTCCCGGAGGCCGCACAGTTTCTCCCCCCACCCCACCTCTTCTTGTCTTTATAGATCCCCCTCCCTCCTACCCCCGCCGCCGCAGCCGCCAACAATCCGCTTTATAAAAAGCCCCTTTGTTTCCCAGGAGGCTGGAGAGAGGGAAGGGGAAAAGGGACGCAGAGGCAGGGGGCGGGGGCGGCTGCCTCCCAGTGGCCTCGAGTCGCTCGGGACAGGAGGGCAAGTGTAGGCGGTGGGGGAGGGGGTGGTATTTCGAAGACCCTCCCCAGGAACCCCAGAACGCGTGGGGAGCCCTTGGCTCCTGCCGCCCACCGCGCGCCCCGCCTGCTGGCTGCGGACACCCGGGGCTACGGCGGCACGGACCGCCGGGCGGGAGGCACGGCGAGCAGAAGGACGCGGAGGCCAGAGGCCGAGCACGCTCCGCGGGAAGGACAGACGCGGCTCGCCGCTGCGCTCGCGGGGCGCGGGCATAGGGGGCGCCCTTTCCTCGGTTTCGCTTTGCAGCCCGCGCCCCTCACCTCCCGGCTCAGGGCGGCTGTCGCGCCCGCCCGTGGCGGAGACGACGGTAGTGACTGAGGCTTTCGCCACCCTGCGGCTACACTCCTCACTCCTTCCTGCGCCCTCCTGCCGGCCACCCCCCCCCCCAACACACACACACACCGGGGCTCAAATGCTCTGCGGACCCCCTTTGTTTGGAGGCAGGGAGGGAGTCGGAACCGCAGCCTCGGGGGTTCCTGATGCCTGAGTGGACAGTGGGGATGGGGTTGCACCTCCCGACCATGCGTCGGTTTGTCGCCTCTACATGGACCCAGCGCCGGACAGTTGGGGGTGTCCAGGATGCATGGGCTGCCGGCATTAGTTGGATTGAGAATTTAGCGGGCCCCTATCCCCTACACCTGCCCTTCCCCCCAAACTTGTGGGAACCCGGACTTGCACTGAGGAATGTTAAACATGTTAGAAGTAGCCTTTCGCCATCCTGTTGGCCTGCCCCGCCTCCGCCCTCCTCTCCAAATCTGTCCGCTTCTCTCCTAAAGTTTGTTCCGTTCCGAAAAGGAATACTGACAATAAGAAAAAAATTGACAAATAAGGAGAAGTAGGCGGGGTCCGAACAGCTAAGTCAGATTCCTCCCGATCTCTTGCCCGCCTCCGTCCCCCTTCCCATTTAATCTTGTGGCGGCATATTATTTGTACCTTTTTGCATATCTTTCCCCTAATCTCCATTCCCATCTCTGGAGGTTATTCGAAAGTGTTGGTCAAACATTTGTTCTCTGGTTTTTGGAATTGAAGGTGAAGCGTTAACCTCCCCCACCCCCTCCTCTCTCTCACACACAGACACAGACACGCGCCCGCGCGCGCGCGCACACACACACACACACACACACACACACACACACACACATCCCAACTGCATCTAAAACCACAAGAAAGTACTCAAAGGGTAAACCACAGGCTCTACCTTCTCCTCCCCCCTTTGTGCTTCCCTTCTGTAGCAAGATCATTGGAAAATAAAGCTGCTGATGTGCGAGATGGAACATATGGTGCCTCCATAAGAGAGTAGCTGAAATGGCCTTGAACCTGCCGGACAGACCAGCTGTTTGCTGCCAGCCAGAGCAACTAATCAGCTTCTTTGCCTTAAAGTAACATCCCTCTTTTCTCTTGATGACCAGTTTGCATATTAAATAGGATATTCTCCAGAGGAGATAGGAGATGGGCTTCTATATTGCTTTGTGCTTTGGTGGTTCTCCACACGCCTCGCCCGCTACTCTGCGTGCTGCCTTGGCTTCTCTCTGCATGCGTGCCTACAGGGTGTGTTTCCTTTAACACTGATAAAAGAATGTTGCCCCAAGTGGAACTTGGGAAGAAGGAGGCAGGAGAGGGGCTGAGATGGTCCCAGATGCCTGGGAGGAAATCTCTCTGTTTTGTTCGTATTAGCTTTAGAAAAACTAGCAGTTCTCCCCCCACCCCGCACACACATACACACATTAAAAATATCACAAAGATCTTCCGGCTGCGACCATTTTCAGTTTTCCTTCAGTACAAAGTGTTTGAGGAGATACAAGGAAATTCCATGTTAGGAAATCATTAGCAAAGGGTGACTTCGTCTGTTTTCCTGCCACTGACGCTGACAGTGACACAGATGTGTGGGTTGAAACAGGAACGTCATTGAATTTTTAAACTCAACCAGGAAATAGCCTGTTGCTGGGTTGGGGGGGGGGGGCATCCATTCACTGCATCTTAAGTTAGGAGATTTACTGTTGTTGATTTGTTGATCCTTTTCAATAAGGAAAGGTTTTTTGTTTTTTCCTTTTTTTCTGAAGTGTGACCAGCATGTTTAGTATCATCCCCCCCCCCTATTTTAAGCAGATCACCTAAAGGTTTAAAATGCACCTGTTAATAGATCATCCCTAGGAAACTCAGTGGCTATCCAGCTTATAAAATGGGCAGAAACTGATCTTAAATCAGCAGTTCATCTGACAATAGTTGGACTACTCTCCTTTCAAGGGGCTTCTTCTATGCAGTAAACCTTTTCTTTCTTTTTTCTTTTAAGACCCTGATTTTCTTTCTTTTTTTTTAAGAGTCTGATTTTCTTTCCTTTTTTTAAGAGTCTGATTTTCTTTCTTTCTGTTTCTTTCTTTCTTTCTTTCTTTCTTTCTTTCTTTCTTTCTGTCTTTCTGCAGTGGTGCACTAGAGAGATAATCAGCCTAGGAGCTAGGAAACTTGTGTTCTAGAACACTCTCCCCACTAATTAGCTGAGTGATCTTGGGCAAGTCTGTCCCCCTCCTTCCTCCTCCTCCCCCCAACCTTCATGACCTAGGAGTCAGTGCCTTCCAGCTCAAACACACTGTGATTTGTAAATGAAATAGTCATTTTCTGGAAAAGTGAAACACCTTTGAGGAAAATGGCTACATATAGAGGGAAATGGGACTGAGATTTTTGAGGGGCAGCAAGAAGAGGGAGAAGTAAAAAAAATGGCAGAAGTCCAATCAAAACAATATAAAAGTGGGAAGTACTCCCTCTCTCTGTGTCTTATGCCAGTGTGAACTTCTAACCCAGAAACATAGATCCTGGAGGCTGGGAGGCAACCCAGAAGGCTTCTTGTCCAGTAACCCTAATCTGGTGATCTCAGGGCCTATTGACGGCCGGCCTCCTAATCATTGGGTTGGTTTACAGATAACGGGATCCAAACTCTTTGAAATTAGACTGGCATGTTTCCAAAGGACTCATCTAATGGAGAACAGATTTGCTGCTTTGCAGTTATTTAGCAAAGATTTCAAGGGCGAAAAGGCCTTCCCTCTACACACACGTGCCCCGCTGGAGTTTGGGCTCTGAACTCGCTGTTGAACCTTTTCTTTTCTTCCTAGTTCAGCTGGGTATTTTTTAAAAATCACATTTCCAACTTTGAGGACACAGCAGCCATGTAAGAACCTGCCACTGTCCTGCTTGATTTTAATATTGATTTTTTTTTAAACGTGGAGGGGGGTGCGAACATTATGGGGAAGGACCTTTTATCCTCTGAGCTCTTTGGCAATTATCTTGCTGCCATAAATGTTGATACACATATAATGGATGTAACTAGAAAATCTCCTTATCCAAGCAGAAAAGGCTGAGTGTTTGTTGGAGCAGACAGATGTGGCCAGGGAGGGAGATAGATGGCAGGGAGCAGCAGCCGGTTACCATGCACCCGCACAATAAACCGATTCCCATCACACCCCTCCCAGCTCCACCACCCAGGGTAACCTAGGCAGCATCAGTCAGCTGTACGGTAAGAAAGAAGCCTCTCGAAGTTCAGTTGGAAGCAGTCTGATTTTGCAGGCATTGAGTCCTGAAACATTTCCAGGTGGAGAGCAGGGAAGCTTCCTAAATCCACATGACTCTGATGGGGTTGTATGGCAAGGTGTATTACTTGTTGTCATTGTCACTGTTGTCATCATTGGGTTGCAACTGTAGCAAAGGAAGGACAGGCCCATGGAGTCACTGGTCAGGGGTCCCTTGGAGGTGAGGAACAGTAGCTTGCGTGATATAATATTTACCTTCGAGGATTGTGGCCGCACAACCCCAGTGGTGTCCTGCTCCCAAATGACTAGCCCCAGGAGCATTTTGTGCAAGAGGAGGGGATAGAAGCAAAAGAGTTGGGTTTCCTCCCTACCCTGCAGTTGCTTTCTTTTTTCTCCCTGTTCACAGAGCCTCCCCGATTTCCTTTGGGCCTTGAGTCCACCCCTAAAATCTGACCTCTTTAGATTTTCCAAAGCAATCAGATTTGTCACAGCCCAGAAAGGTCACCCAGGGTGAGGCAAATCGAGGGGTTTTGCTGACTATGGGCTCCCCGGAGTAAAAGCTCCTAGAGACAGGGCCTAACGAGCACCAGAAAGAAAGAGCCCTTTGCAAAGTCTGTGAGAACTGTCCTCGCCTAGACAGAGCCCCAGCTTCAGACTCCCCTTTCCTCCATGGCCCACAGAGGGTAGGCTCTTCCTGACAGACCAGACCACGGAGAAGGAGGCCATCCATAGCAACCCAGTCCTGCCCTGACTGCCTTCTGACTCTGGGGAGAGCCAGTGTCCCTTTCTGTGCAGTCTGGGTGCCAGCCTGGAAGTCCCTCCATTTCCTCAGGGTGGGGGGCCCAGCTGCCTTCCCCTCCCAGTATGCCCTGCTGCTCACTCTGCCCAGTAAATAACCATTAAGTGGGGCTTGGGCAGTGCTGTTTTCTGAGTGCCGAGAGCTGTTCCATGAGGCCCAGAGGAGCATGGGGCTGAACGTGGCATTCCATCATGCTGGGAGGGGGCCTGGCCAGCTGGCCATTGTGTCTCCCTGTTCCCTTCACCTGTGCCAGGACCTGGACACTGGGCCATAGGGATGTATTTCTGCTGATTCTAGAAAAGGCCCCTGGATGCCACCGGGCATGAGCTAGTCAATGGCATCAGCTTTCATATTTTTCCTAGTGTTTGATCCTGAACCCTACACCCTGCTAGCTTCTTTTGGAGGCTCAGGGACACAGAGAGGAGGGGGACAGGATCCAGCCCTGCCTTCCTTTGCATGGCCCCATTAGTTTGTTGACTACAGTTCCTGCACATGGTTGGCATAGATGCCCCAAGTCACCTACAAATTCCCGTGCTAAAAGGTGGAGAATTTTCTAGCTGAGAAGACCTTGTGACTTTACATAAGAGGAAGGCAAAGCCCAGAGAGGGGCCCAACTTTCCCGAGGGTACACTGACTCTCAGTTAACCATATTTGAGTCAGGAAACCCCACTCTGCACCCATGCTATGGGCACACAGGCCTCTCCTTTTGAGGAGGAGCCAATGCCGCGAGATCGTGGTGTGCTTGGCTTCTTAGCATTGTTAGGAAGGCAGAGGGGTGCCTTGTGATTAGAACTCCAAATCTAAACCAGCAAAGATGGCATGTTGTAAGTTAAGGAGCAGTCTGGGGCCCGGGCCTGGGGACCTCAGAAAGGAGTGTGTCTCCACTCATCCTGTTTTCAAGTCGTGGATGGACAGTCACGCAGAGCCAGCCCCTCCGAGGGCTTGGCCGGGTGAGCTCTGTTGGCAGTTTAGGGGATTGTTTGGGTTCGGTTCTTAAAGAGATCTCAGGGTTACCATCTGCTTCCGGAAGTTTCAGCGCCGACCTCGGAATTTTGAGTGGGACAGTAGTTGTGGTGTGTTTGCCAGAGTCACATGAAAGACTGGCATGCGTTATGCTAGGTCCAGGGAGGAGGGCACAGTGTCTCTAAGCTGCTTGTCTGTCAAGGATTAATTTAACCCCTAATTACTACATTTTCTTCGCAGTTTGCCGTGCAAACGTGCTGTAACAAAAGCTCAAAGAAGTATGCCATTTCGTTTCACTGCCACTCTTAAGTTAATTTGGGGGATACGGAGTCAAATTCGACACACTTGGTGTTAGAATAATTGGGCTGCCATTTGAACTAAAGTTGAACAGTCCATGCCATTTGAACAATCCATGGAGCATGCGCGATTCCCTGTGCAGTAGCACGGCCTGAGCCCTGCCTCCCGCCTCTCCAAGGCTGGGTGGTGAGCGCTGGTCCCACGGTGCAGGTGAGGTCAAAGTGGAGCCCCCCAAAGATCTGCTCCCGAGGTGGCAACAACGAAATAGAAACCGCAGGGCTCCCCTGACAGGAGGTCTCCAAGCAGGCTTCTCTCTCTCCTCCTCCCTGCATCCCTCCAGAGTGACAGCCCCTTGGCGCCCCTACGGGCCTTTTCTGCCCCTCTCGCCAAAGGGCAGTGGGTGAGTGTGGGAGCCAGAGACCACTCCCCTCTCTGGGGTGGCTGGGAAGCCTGGCTTCTCAGACCCCAGGCTGGAGGCCCCCAAAGCATCATTTTTGCTCCTATTTCCGAGTGTACCGCGCTAGGCTCTGGCGCGGAATGTGCACAGGGCAGCACGTTGTGCTGGAAAGCCAGACTTGTACTCTCACAGGCACCTCTGTCTCAGGTGCGGAAAAGCACGATCACTCCTCATTACCTCTCAGGAAGGAGAAGCACTTTGCCTTCTAGAGCTCATGTCACCCCAGAAGTTGAGAACTAGAAGCTGACATGGTCTCTCTCATCCTCACCACATCCTTTCTGGAAGGTGGGACCCAGATAGAAAGGGCTAGGTCTGAAGCCCTTGTTCCCCACATGGCTGGGGACAGGCTCTCTGTCCTTTTCAGTCACGCCTTTGGGTTGGCCCTTTGCAAAATCCTGAGCAAACCAAATTCGGGTCCAGTCTCCCTTCCTGGGTCCTAGACCTGCCCCTCACAACCCCTCCCCCTTACCTGGAAAGACACCATCCTTAGCCCTCTATGCTCTGATGTCATTCCCTTCCTCCAAAGAGTCTGGAACCTTCAACTTGAATTATGGGATGCAAGGGTTGCCATGCTGTCTCTTTAGCTTGGAAGTAGGAGGGTTTGGGGGTTTAGGGAGGCCCTTTTGGACACCCCCCAGAGTGGCACCATGCCCTGCATAAAGCTGGTTCTGTTCATAAGATTGGAGAATGGCCAGGACCACCTGGCTGCCAAGGTTTTCCTGAGCTTGCCCCCAGGGAGGCCGACTCCAGCTAGCCTCCTGAGCCCCAAATCGTAACAAAAATAATACCTGTCTCTCTGGAGCAGGGATAGCTCTTTGCCTTTTGTGGGTCACAGACTTCTTTGGGAATCTGATGGAAGTCGTGGGTCTTCTCCTTAGACCACCACACAAGAATATGCAATATTGCATCTAATTTCAAGGGCTCATAGGCCTTTCTGGAAACCCATTCACGGTTCCCTCAAGGTTTCTTTAAGCCAGGTTAAGAACACCTCAATGTGGTGCCTTGGGCTGTGCCAGATTGCATGATCATCCCTGGTCACCTCATCGGCATAGAAATACTGCGATGTGGCAGGAAGAACAATGAGCTTTGCCTTGGGCATAGGTCATTGACCAACTGTGGGGTTTTAGGCAAGTCCTTGAACCTACCTGAGCTGCAGTGTCCTCAGTTGACAAATGGCAATATGAGAATGCCAGTCCAACCCAGCGAAATGGCATCATGGGAGATTCAAAAGACCTGGTGTTGGTGAGATGGTCTTGCAGACATCAGGCTCAGGATACACTCTTGGGTTGTCACTGGTTACTCTTCATTTTGCCTTCCCATGTGGCCTGAGAAGTGTAACAAAATAAAAACAGGTCTCTTTTGACACAGAAAGTCCTTTTGTTTCTTCCTTTGATAATCGTGTAAGTTACACCCAGGCAAACAGCATGAAAAAGTCTCTTGCTTAGGAGGGACCCCCAAGGCCATGCAGTGTTTCTGGGATCTAGACAGTTCTGGAGGCCTTCCCTGGTTAGGGATCCTGCTCACCCAGCCCTCAGCAGCTCCAGAGTGGGGCCAGGGCATGTGTATCTGGCCCGTGCCCTGGGGGAGGTTCCCTGTCTGCCTGCTACGGAAGTCAGCAAATGAATCTGAGAAGGCCAATGATTTGGTTTGCTTTTCTACATTTCCACTGTCACACCTGGCATTACGAGGTCAAAGCGGGTCTTTGACTTCCCCCAAACCACTGAAAAGGTCTAGCCAGCTCATTGCGAAAATGGGGTGGTGGACCTGCCCGGGTATCTGGCCAGGGCCCTGTCCTGAGGGAGGGGAGCGTCGTGTTCCCTGTGTTCTCCGTGGTGAGGACAGCAGCCTCAGGAGGGGTATGCAGGCACTGTGATCGGAGAGGGGGCTGGCCTGCTGGGCACAGTTCAGAGGACCTCCTCCACCATCCACGTCCAGCACTGCAAATGTGGAAAGATTTGTGGCAAGGCCAGGAGAGCTCATAAACCATAGGTAGGGAAACTGAGACACTGAGAGGGGCTGCGCAAGAGCACAGGTGAGCATGAAGGCGAGTTCTTGGCCCCTGCTGGGCCTGTGCTCTTCCAGGCCCCCTGGCTCCTTACAGCAGGGGCTTTTTACCTCTCTTAGAGACAAGCCTGTCTGGCCCTAAAGAATTCTCAGTTCCTGAGAGTCAGCTGAGACAGTAAAGAATAGGTTTGTGAAGCCATCTGAACCCTCAGAGGATGATCCTGGCCTTGCCTAGCCAGTTGCTGTGCCTTGCCACACATTTGCAGATTTGGCTATGCCCATCCCCCACCCTCAAGGTAGAACCGTTTGGAAGGCAGTATGTTGCTAGGAGCTTGGACTTTCTCTCTCCTTTATAAAGAGATGCGTGCTGTTTTGCTTTGAACTGGTTTGCACACAGATTGAGGTGTCCCCCCATCCTTTGTTTCTTGTGTTAAAGAAAGCCAGATTTGCCAGGGGGCTCGTTAAGTAGGGATCACATTGAAGATGGCTGTTCGGTACTGGGTCCTTATGCATGCGGAGTGGCACCAACTCTGTCCTTTGCTGGGGTGTCTTAGCCTCAGCTTCAGTGTTCATCTGGAGGGGGAGGAGTTGTGCAAGTCATTTGAAAGCAGATGACCTCTAGCAATTGTAGGCACGTGGAGTAATCAACTGAAAATTGGAAATCATGGCAGTTGGCACTTGCCTTTTGGAAGGTTCACTGTTTAGGACCAGCTTTGAGTCTGGAAAGGGTCCCTAGTGCTATAGTGGGAAGAACATCCACCTGGGGGTCAGCCAGTATGTGCTCCAGGTCCAGTTCTGAGCCTCAGTTTCTCCATCTGTACAATGAAGGAACTGACTGAATCTGAAAGGGAATCTGAAGAGCTTCTCTAGCCCCGATATTCCATGATTCTCTGGTTGCAAATTAAACTCTAAGTTACTTAAAATATTTGAAAAGGATAAGTCAAATATTTTGAAAGTTTTTATTTTTATTTACTTTCAGAAAGAGAGAGAGCACACACACGAGAGGGGGAGGGGCAGAGGGGGAGAAGGAGACAGAAATTTAAGCCGGACTCCAACTCAGGAACTGTACCACAAGATCATGACCTGAGCTGAAATCAAGGGTCAGATGCTTAGCCAACTGAGCCACCCAGATGCCCCAATATCAAAATTTATTCTTTTTTGACCAGAGACTTGACAGTGTGGGAGCTTTCTGTTAGCTTGGTAGGTGGAGGCTGTGACTGTTATATAGGCAAGAGTAGTTCTGAAAGTTTGGGTAAAGACAAAAGGAATTGATATGTATTTATGTAGGACCAATGAATGGGAAAAGTGGAAGTTCCCTTAGAGAACCCTGGTTTTACACAGGAAGATTCTGGGGCTGAGCTAGTCCAGGACTCAGGTGTTCCCACTCTCAGCCCACTGTGGCACTGTTTGCTCCACCCCATTGTACAGAGACTCTTACAGAAGCATCATCCAGCTTGTGGGCAGCAGAAGGAAGATAGGGCTGATTTTGATTTCTAGCTATCAAATAGTAGCTTATCAAAAAGTCCTTGCCCCCAATAACTAAGAGTTGTTCTCAACTAAAGTAAATATTTAATATTGTTGGTACCAAATGCTTAATTTAAGATAAAACAGATTTTTTTAAAAATAATGGGGCGGGGGTAGGGATATGGTCCTTGGGCACTTGTTATTTGGAATTATTTTAATTTAAACATATGGGCTGTTTAAGTGGGACTTAATATTTGCTAATTTTCATTATGAAAAAACCCTCAAGCCACCCCACCCTTATTTTTGTAACGAGTAACAGTTTTTTCTTGTCTAGAAGAAGCTTTAAATTTCTCAACTGTTTGTACCCACAGTACTTGGCATATTTGCTTATTGTTTGTTTGTTTTAAAAATTACTTTGGGTTCCAGGTGTATACTGACCCCTGACCTGTCCAAATTGGAGAGGAGAAGCAGCCCAATGTGTCCCACCACCTGCAAGTGTCCACAGAGCAAAGGGTCTGTGTTGGCCACCTATAGCTCGTGGGGCACTTACTAAATCTACCCGGCCCATCCCCATACAGCCACCAACCCTGGGACTATTTTTCTTGGTTGTGGCCCACCCAACCACCTCTTATCTGTGCCCAGCCACCCCTTCCTCTGGCCTGAAACATGACCAGCATCTGGAAGGGAGGCAGCCTAGGTGCTAGGCTCAGTTCTGCTGCCTCACTGTGTGACCTTTGGCAATTCTCTTCCCCTCTCTGGGCCCCATGGCCCCCATCACTCCATTGGGCTGGCCGAGAAGAGTAAACAGCTCTCTGAGATTTTCCTCTTCTTGGGTTGGATTATATTTAGAGGCTGTGATTTGACCAATGGAATATATGACCTTTAAATCCTTTCTAGAGGTAAAATTCAGTGATTGCCTGAATCACTGAAAGAGGTAGGTAGACATTGAGTGCAAGAAAACGGAAATGGACAAACACTCTCTAGTATATGTGCTCCTCTGCCCACATAGTTCCTGACGGCTGTCTGCCTTTTGGAAAAATGTATCTATCTCCTTCCCCTCACTCAGATTTTTTAGGAGTTTTGGCCTTGAAACCAAGGCAGGAAGGGAGGTGGAAAGGAGGGCAGTGCCCAAGACCCTTCTCTGTAATGTGGACCCTTACAGGTAGTAGGGTACATTGGGTTGCTTCTCCTCTCCGATTTGGACAGGTCACGAGCCAGTATGAAACTGGAGCCCAAAGTCATTCAAAACTGGAACTTGGGTGCTGATCAATTCAAGAACAGGCCAAAAGTCATTCTGAAAAGTTGATTCAGTGAAGCTACTTTGTGTATTGACCATGTGCCGGGCACTGTGGATGGATGGATGGATGGATGGATGGATGGACAGAAGGAAGGAAGGATAGGCAGATACATGAGACATAAGATGTGAAAGGCTACTAAATACCCAATGTGAAAGAACATATGCAAATTAATGATTTGTCAGGGCAGAGATGAAGGAGTGAACAAAGCAGACAAAAAAAAAAAAAAAACAACAACAACAACACTCATGGAAGGTAGTCCAGTGGGGGAGACCAAAGGGAGACAAGATTAATACGTAAAAAATATAATATGTCTGAGGTGATAACTGACTTGCAGCAAAATAAATCAAGGAAGGGAATTGGGGAGTGGCAGGGAAGGGTGCACTTTTAAATAGGGTGGGAAGCAAGGACCTTGCCAAGAAGGTGAGATTTGAACAGAAACTTGCAAAACCACGTTTCAACTAGGCCACTGTTGTCCAATAGAAATGTAATGCTAATAGCCACATTTAAAAAGTTAAAAAGCAGGTGAAACTAATTTGAATCATATATTTTATTTAACCCAATCTATGCAAAATATTATTTCAACATATGATCAACTTAACAATTACTGAGATATTGTACATTTTTTATCACGCGAACTCTTTACATTCCAGTGTGTAGTTTATACTCACAGCACATCTCAGTGCAGACTAGCCACATTATAAGTGCTCAGCAGCTGCATCTTAACTCTCCGTCTCCTGTCCATCCATCCATCCATCCTTCCATCCATCTATCTTTCCATCCAGTCATCCTCCAAAATGACTCCGTTTTTCTGCCTCGTGAGGATTCCCTTTTCTGCATTAGGGAATTCAGTGAAACAGCTGGTTTCTGTCACCCTGAGCTGGGCTTTGTGAACATTGGCAACAGGTCTTTTGTCCAAGGAAGGCTCCAGTTTTGACCTGAAATTTATCAAAACGACAGTAACTGTTCCCTGAATTCCTGCGTATGCCTAGAGACTCCTGTCCTGTTGCTTCTGGGAAACCCTGCCATCAACTGTGAGCATTTTCTAATGGTTGACCCTTAAGCCTCTACTCTTTGCTCTCTACACCTTCATCCTCGGGGATTAATTGATGGCTTCTAAGCTTTTTTTGAATTTAATATTTTACCTTGACATGAATTCAGATTCAAGAAAAGTTACAAGAATAGTACAAATAATTTCTGGATACCTTTCACTCGATCCCTAAATGTTGACATTTTACCACATTTTGTTTTATCCACTCCCCTACACACACACACACACACACACACACACACGCACACAGAGAGAGAGAGAGAGAGAGAGAGAGAGAGAGAGAAAGAGTTTCTTTTTCTGAATTGTGTGAGAATAAATTGCAGACATGATGCCCCCATTCCTAAGTAGTTGAATGTATATTTCCTAGAAACAGGCATTCTCTTGTACAAGCACAGGATGATGATCAAAATCAGGAAGCTAACATTGTTTCCAATCGAATCTAAAGACCTTATTCAGGTTTTGCTGATTGTTCCAATAATATCTTTTACAGCAAAAGAAGGTTCAGGGTGATATGGTATGTTTGGTCATTATGTCCCTTTAGTCTCCTTTATTCTAGAACAATTCTTCAATCTGTCTTTTTGGTTTTAGTGTTGATATTTGTGAAAATTATAGGCCAGTTATTTGGCAGAATGTCCCTCCTTTTGGGTTTGTCTGATGTTTCCTTGTGATTAGATTCAGGTTCTGCACGTTTGGCAGGAATTGCCATAGAGGTGATGCTGTGTCGTTCTCAGTGCATCATATCATGAGGTCTGTGATATCTAGATGTCTCATTACTGGTGATGTTAACCTCTATCGCTTGGTTAATGCACTGTCTGCCAGGTTTCTCCACTGCCAAGGTACTATCTTTCCTGCTGAAATGATCAAATGGGGATATATTGGAAGAAGTGTTAATATCCTGTTACTCTGAAAACTTTCACTCACCAGTTTAGCGTCCATTGAAGATCCTCTTGCCTGAGGCAAATTTATTATGCTGGTTGCCAAAGAATGAATTTCTAATTTCATCGTGCCTTCTATATGTATTGTTCAGCTTTATACTATAATAGAGAGTTTTCCTCCCCCCGCCCTCCCTCCGATTTCTTTACTTATATATTTATATCAGATAAGCTCGTGGGTTATTTTTTTTATTCATTGACTTATAATCCTTTATTATCATTATTTTGATGCTCAAACTGCCCCATTATTTGGCCAGTGGGAGCCCCTTTGTACTAGCTCTTAAGTCTTTTTGACACATCTCTAATTATTATCTGAGCATGGCCTTAGTTTCTGACATAACAAGATGCTCCAGGCTCATCTTGTACATTTTCTGCCTCAGCCCTAAAAATCAGCCATTTTTCCAAGGAGCCCTAGTTTCTTTTAATGGAGAATGGTATTTAGAAACCAAGATCTGGGTACTAGATATATGCTTATTTCTACAAGAGCATCATTCCTAATAGACTCTCTCAGCTTACAAAGGTAGGAAAATAATTAACCTACATCTATATTTCATTTTATCTTACTATTTTATCAGTTTTTTTTTTGTGGTAATTTCTCCTTCTACCCACCTACATGTCTGTCTACCATATATCTGCTCTTTTCCTCTCTCTCTCTCTATCATCCAGCAGTTCACACTGATACATTTAAATTCTAATCCGACAGCAAAGTCAGTTCTCTTTCCTTGTCCATATTTGTAACTCCCTTTTAGGACAGCGAGAAATCTCTCTGCTATTATCCATAATGTATTTACTCATTTACTGAACCCTAAAATACACAGAAGGTAGTCCCAGAATTGCTAACCCATAACTCTGTGAGAAGAAGCCCATTAACTAGAGTACAATATTTGTTTAGAGTTCTTTTTGTCTTTAGCTTGAGGTTATATCATCCAAAGACTGTGTTAAAAAATTACCTGAGCTAGTTTTCCATCCCCTTATCCCCAGTGTGGTCATTTGAGTATGGTTCAGTTGACTTGTTTCTGTTTAGATTCCTTTTGGGGTTTTTGTTTCCCCGTATTTGTTAATCTTAATTCTTTGTGGTTTTTTTTTTTTGAGCGTGTGAAAAATAACAGAATTCCAAAAGTTAGAACTGTACAGAAAGTGACACTTCACATTACGTCTACCCTTCCTACCTCGTTCCATTCATTTTTGCACGAATGAGCAGATATGCACGTCTTTTCCCACAGCCCTTTTTTCCTACATGAAGAATAGTATCCTACAGATCCTTTTGGGGGAGCTTTGCTTTCTCACGTGACAGTACATCCTAGCAATCACTTCTTATCATTTCACAGAGCTCTCTCTCATTCTATTATTACAGCTCATAATATAGTATTATGTGAATATACCATAGATTATTCAACCACCTTCCTATGTATGAGCTTTGGGTTGTTTCCAGTATTTTGCAATTAAAACAACGCTGCACTGAGCAACCTGGTGCATATGTATTTTCATTTTGCTGAAGATATATGTTCAGGGCAGATTCCTAGAAATGATGTTGGCGTATCAAACAGTAAACACCTATATAGTTTTGTTAGGGATTGCCAGATTCCCCTCCTGAACGGTTTGCATTCCTATCAGTAACGAGTGAGAGTTGGGTCTGTTTTCCTAAAACCTTGCCAATAAAGTGTTTGCTATACTTTTTAATTTTTGTAAATCTGATAGGTTAGAAATGGCATCTCAGTAATTTTAATTAGCTTTTTTCTAATTATGAGTGACTTGGAGCATCTTTTCATATGCTCTAGAGCCTTTTGTGTGTGTGTGTGTGTGTGTGTGTGTGTGTGTGTGTGTGTGTGAATTATGTGTTTATGTCTTTCTCCCTTTCTCTACTGAGTTTTTGGTCTTTTATCCTCATTTTTAAGAATTTTTATATTAAGGCTATTTGTTTTCTAACCTGTGATATGTGTTGTAATTTCTCCCAATTTGTTGTTTTCTGATACTGTTTTTTTCTTTGCCATGCAAGAGCGTTTTTAAAAAAATATTTTAGTTTTAAGCTATCTTTACACCCAACCTTGGGTTCAAACTCACAACTCTGAGATCAAGAGTTGCATGCTTCACCAACTGAGCCAGCCAGGCACCCTGCAAAAGTGGTTTTATGTCGTCAAATATCAGCCTTTTCTTTTATTGCATCTGGATTTGTGTCACATGTAGAAAGTTTTTCCTCATACCCAGGTTAAAGAGGAATTTACCTGATTTTCTTCCACTGTTTGTAAGGGTTCAAGTTTTATATTTAGATTCCTAATCCATTTGGACTTTATTCTTATGAATGGTTATATGGGTTGGATCTCTGCTTATTTTCAAATGGCTACTCAGTTATCACAGCCCCATTTTTAAAAACATCTATCTTTGCCCCAGTCATTTGAAATTTCACCTTTATCACATATTCAATTTCCACATATACTTGAGTCTATTTCTAGATGTATGCTCTATTCTGCTGGTCAATTTGTCTGTTCATCTAATGCGACACTCTTTTAATATAAAAGACTTACATCGTGATTTTCAAAACCTTTTTATTTTGAGATAATTGTAGATTCGCATGCAGTTTTAGGAAATAATGAAACAGAGATCCCATAAACCCTTCACCAAGTTTCTCCCATAGGTAACATCTTGCATAACTGTAGTTCAATATCACAACCAGGACATGGGCATTGATACAATCCATCCACCTTATTCAGACTTGACCAATTTTACATGCACTTGTTTATGTATGTGTGTGCATTTAATTGAAAGCCATTTTATCAAATAGGCAGGTTAATGTGATCACTACTATGGTCAAAAGTAAGAGCAGTTCCATCACCTCCATGTTGCCCTGTTATAACCAAACCTACCTCCTCTTCACCCGGCCCCACCCCAAGTCCCAAATTCGTGGCAACCACTTAATTTGTTCTCTACTTCTATAATTTTTCCACTTCAAGAATGTAATATAAGTGGGGCTACTGAGTAGCTAAGTTGGTTAAGCAACTGACTCTTGATCTCGGCTCAGATCACGATCTTGTGGTTTGTGAGTTTGAGCCCCACATCCAGTTCTGTGTTGATGGCATGGAGCCTGCTTGGGATTCTTTCTCTCCTTCTCTCTGTCCCTCACCTACTGTGCTCTCTATCTCTATATCAAAATAAATAAATAAACTTTAAAAAAAGAATGTAATATAAGTGTAATTAAACAACATGTAACCTCTGGGATGGGCTTTTTTCAGTCAGCATAATTTTGGTAGTGGTGAAGTGCAATGTATGAGAGGTCCTTTCTGATTGGTGTGTAGTGCTATCTCATTGTCGGAGTTTGTTTGTTGTGTGTTTTCTTCAGGAGGAGAGCAGCATCCTAATGCCTAATGATATTGAACATCTTTTCTTGAACTTATTTGCCATCCGTATATTCTCCTCGCTGAAATGTCTGTTCATGACTTGGACCCATTTTCTAATTGGATCACTTGTGGGATTTTTGTTTGGTTTGCTTTGGTTTTTACCATTGAGTTTTGAGAGCTCTTTATATATTTTACATACTTGTCCATTATCCAATATGTAATTTGAAAATATTTTCTCCCGATCTGTAGCTTGCCTTCTCATCCTCTTAACATATTCTTTCACAGAAAGATTATTTTACGGATCATGCTTTTGTTGTTGATTCTAAGAACTCTTCATCAAGCCCTGGGTCCCAAAGATTTTCTCATGTATGTTTTGAGTTTTCTGGTTACGTACCTTACACATATGACTGATCTATTTGAGTTAATTTTTACATAAGGTGTGAGGTTTAGGTTGAGGTTTATTTCTTTATTTATTTTGCCCATGGATGCCCACTTGCTCAAGCACCATTTGTTGAAAAAGCTTTCTCTCCTCCATTGGATTACTTTCATACCTTTGTCAAAAATGGGTGGGGCATATTTGTATAGGTCTATCGATCAATGTGCCTATCCCTCAGCCACTGTCACACAGTCTTGATTAATGCTGCTATATAATAAACTTTAATCCCAGGTAGAGTGACTCCTCCCATTGTATTCTGTTTTTTCAAAATTGTTTTATTCTAGGACCTGAAGCTTCCATATAAATTTTAAAATAAGCTTACCTGTGTCTGCAAAAAGCCTCGCTGGGATTGTGATAGGAATCACATTAAGACCATAGATCAGTTTGAATGAAATATTTACTATGTTGAGTCTTCTAATCAATAGACAGAGGATGTCTCTTCATTTATTGAAATTTTATTTATTTCATTAGTATTTTGTAATTTTCTAGATGCAGACCCTATGCATATTTTCCTAGATTTTAATATCTAAGCATTGCATTTCCTTTGGAGCAGTTGTAAATGGTACTGTGTTTTTAAGACATGTTTCTTTTCTGGTATAATTCACATACCATAAAATTCACTTAAAGTGTTAAATTCAGGGATGCCTGGGTGGCTCAGTCAGTTAAATGTCCGACTCTTGGTTTTGGCTCAGGTCATGATCTCAACGGTTTGTGAGTTTGAGCTCTGCATGGGGCTCTGTGCTGACATTGTGGAGCCTGCTTGGGCTTCTCTCTCTCTCTCTCTCTCTCTCTCTCTCTCTCTCTCTCTCTCCTTCTCTCTCTCTCTCTGCCTCTTCCCCACTAATTCTCTCTCTTTCACTCAAAATAAATAAAAATAAACTTAAAAAAGTGGAGTGTTCAATTCAGTGGTGTTTTTAGTATATTCACAGAGTTGTGCAACCATCACCCATATCTAATTTCAGAACATTTTAGTTACCCTAGAATGAAACTACATACCCATCATCAGCCATTCCAAATTCCCCTTTACCCTCAGCCTCTAGCAACTATGAATCTGCTTTCAGTCTCTGTGGATTTGTCTATTCTGGACATTCCTATAAATGAATGCATACAATAGGTAGCCTTTTGTGACTGACTTCTTTCCCTTAGCATAATATTTTCAACTTTGATCCTTGTTCAAGCATGTGTTAGTATTTCATTCCTTTTTATTGGCAAATAATATTCCATTGTAAGATATACCACATTCTGTTGATTCATTCACCAGTTGTTACCACTTTCGTACTATTATGAATAATGCCGCTATGAACATTAACGTGCAAGTTTTTGTGTAGATGTAGCTTTTATTTCTCTTGGGTCTATACCTACAAGTGGCGTTTCAGGGTCATATGATAACTCTGTTTTTAATATTTTGAGGAACTGACAAAATGTTTTGCAAAGTAGTTTCAGCATTTTACTATCTCACCAACAATATATAAGGGTTCCAATTTTTCCACATCCTCACCAACATCTGCAATTTTGTCCTTTTGATTATAGCCACTGATGTTGAACATCTTTTTGTGTGTTGACTGGCCATTTGTATATCTTCTTTGGTGAAATATTTCTTTGGATCCTTTGCCCATTTTTAAGTTGGGTTATTTGTTTTCCTGTTGTTGAGTTGTAAGGGTTCTTTATGTATTCTGGATACCGAACCCTGATCAGGTATATGAATTGCAAATATTTTCTTCTATTCTCTGGGTCATTTTCCCATTTTCCTGATGGTATTATTTGTAGCACACAAGTTTGAATTTTGATGAAATCTAATTTATCTAGTTTTTTTAATCACATGCTTTGATGCCATATCCAGGAAACTCTCATCTAATTCAGACACAAAGATTTACTGCTATGTTTTTTTTAATGTTTATTTATTTTTGAGAGAGAGAGAGAGAGAACGTGAGCTGGAGAGGGGCAGAGACAGAAGGAGATACAGAATCTGAAGCAAGCTCTAAGCTGTCAGCACAGAAACCGACGTGGGGCTCGAACCTACAAACCACAAGATAATGACTTGAGCCTAATTAGGGCACCCAACTAACTGAGCCATCTAGGCACCACAATTTACTGTTAAGTTTGATAAGAGTTTGTGTGATTTTAGTTCTTACATTTAGGTCTGTCTTCCATTTTGAGTTAATTTTTGGGTATGGTGTAAAAGGAGTTCATCATTCTTTTGGCTGTGAATATCCAGTGGCCACAGCACTATTTGTTGAAAAAACTATTGTTTTGCCTTGGTGTTCTTGTAAAAAAGCAATGGAACATGAATATAAGATTTATTTCTTGACCCTCACTTCTGTGTAATTAATCTATACATCTATCCTTATGCCATTCTGGTATTGTGTTTTTAATTTCAGTTTCTAAATGTTTGTTGTTAATATATGAAAATGTGGTTGGTTTTGTGTGTTCATCTTGTATCCTGTGACCTTGCTGAACTCACTTATTTGTGCTAGGAGCTATTTTGTAAAGTGTTTGGGATTTTCCATGTAGACAATCATGTCATCTGCAGCTAGGGACAGATGTTGTTCCTCCTTTCTGATCTGTATGACTTTTATTTTATTTTCTTGCCTTATTACACCAACTAGAAGAACTACAAGTATTTTGTTGAATAGCAGTGGTGACAGCAGACATCCTTGCCTTGTTTCTGATCTTAGAGGAAAAACATTCAGTGTTTCACCATTAAGCATAATGTTAGCTGTAGGGTTTTTGTGGATGCTCTTTGTCACATTGAGGAAGTTCTTATTTCCTATGTTGTGAAAGGTGTTTGTTTTTAAAATGTTTATTTATTTATTTTGAGAGGGAGAGATACAGAGTGAGCGGGGGAGGGGCAGAGAGGGAGGGAGACAGAAAATCCCAAGCAGGCTCCTCAGCTATCAGTGCAGAGCCTGACATAGGGCTCAAATTCATGAACTATGAGATCATGACCTGAGCTGAAACCAAGAGTCAAACGCTTAACCGACTTAGCCACCCAGGTGCCCCAAAAGTGGTTTTTTTTTAAATTAATGAATGGGTGTTGAATCTGTCAAATGCTTTCTCTGCATCAATTGATATGACTATGTGGTTTCTCTTTTTTAGCCTGTTAATACTGTGGATAACATGAGTTAATTTCTAAAAGGTGAACCAACCTTGCAATCCCAAGATAAACCCCACTTGATCATTATATATTATTCCTTTTATATATTCCTGGATTTTATTTGCTAATATCTGGTTGATTTTTTTCAATTTATGTTCATGAAAGATACTGGTTTGTAGTTTTCTTTTTTTGTACTGTGTTTGTCTGGCTTTGACAGCAGAGTCGTCAAATGAATTGGGAAGTTTTCCTGCATTTTCTGTTTTCTGAAAGAGATTGTGTAAAAGTGGTACTAATTCTTCTTTAAACATCTGATAAAATTCCCCTGTGGAACCACCTAGGTCTGGAGATTTCTCTTTGAGAGGTTTTAACTGCAAATTCATCTCTTTAACAGTTATAGTTCTTCATATTGTAGAAGTTGTGGTAGTTTGTTAGAGTTGTGGTAGTTTGCTAACAATTTCTTAAGGATTTTTGCATCTTTATTCATGATGGGCTCTGGTCTCTAGTTTTCTTTCTTCAAATGTTTTTGTCTGGTTTTCATATCAGGGCAATACTAATTTTATAAAATGAGTTGGAAAGTGTTCCCTCCTCTTTATTTTCTGTAAGAGAATGTGTGAGTTGGTATTCATTCATATTCAATGTTTGGTAGAATTCTCCAATGAAACCACCTGGGTCTGGTGTTTTTTGGAGGGAAAGTTTTAAAATTATGAATTCAGTTTCCTTAGTAGTGATAGGACTATTCAAATAATCTATTTTGGTAGCTTGTGCTTTGCAAGGAATTGGTCCATTTTCATTTGTCAAATTTGTGCATGTAAAGTTTTCATAATATTCCCTTATTAGCCTTTTGGTGTCTGCCAGGTCTGTAAGCTATATCTCCCTGCTTTATTTCTGATATTGGTAATTTGTGTCTTCTCTATTTCTTTTCAGTCTTCCTAGAGGTCAATTTTACTGATCTTTTCAAAGAATCAGCTTTTTGTCTCATTGGTTTTTCTCTATTGTTTTTTGTTTTCAATTTCATTGATTCTTTGTCTTTATCATTTTTTACCTTCTGCTGCCTCGGGTTTATTTTAAACTTCTTTTCCTAGGTTCTTAAGGTATAAGCTTAGATTATTGATTTATCTTAGATACTAATTTGAGACCTTTCCACTTTTCTAGTGTATGCATTTAGTGTTACATGTTTCCCTCTTGGCACTGCTTTAGCTGTGCCCCACACATTTTTAGAAGTTGTGTCCTCATTTTCATACAGTTAAATGCATTTTTTATTTCCTTTGAGACTTTCTCTTTGACCCATTGATTGTTTAAAAGTGTGTTGCTTAATTTTTAAGTATTTGGAGATTTTCCTGATTTCTTTCTGTTATTAATTTCTACTCTGATCAAAAACATTGTGATTAAAGAATATACTCTGTGTGGTTTCAATGCTTTTAAATTTGTTTAAGTGTGGTTTTGGGCCCAGGATATGGTCTATCTTGGTATATGTTCTCTGGGCCCTTTAAATAAATGTGTAATCTGTTGTTGTTGGGTGGAGTGTTCCATAAATGTCATCTAGATCCTGTTAGTCCACAACGTACTGTTGAGTTCTTCATTGTTGTTGGCTGTGAGTATTACTTACATGGGGCGTTGAAGTCCCCAAGTATCATGTGGATTTGTCTACCTTTAGTTCTCTCAGTTTTTGCTTCATGTGTTTTGAGACTGTTGTTTGGTGTGTACACATTTAGGATCATTAGGTCTTACCAGTGGATTGATTCTTTTATCATTAAGTATTGTCTATCTCCCATAATTTGCTTTGCTCTCAAGTTTTTTTCTGATGTTAATGCAGCCATTACTGTTTTTTTTTTTTAAATTACTGTTTGCGTGGCATATCTTTCCATCCTTTTACTTCCAACCTACCTATGCTATTATATTTGGAATATCTTATAGATAGAATATAGTTGCACTATTTTTTATAATCTACTCTGCCAGTCTCTTTCAATTGAAGTGTTTATACCATATAAATGTGAGGTAATTGTTGCTGTGTTCTAACTTAAGTATACTATTTTATTGTTTTCTGTTTGCTTCCTCTGGTTTTTGTTCCTCTGTTTCTCATTCCTTGCATTCATGTGGGTGACTGAGACATATTTTTGAATTACATCTTGATTTATACTTAGCGTTTTTGAGTATCACATTGTATAATTTTTCTTAGTCATTACTCTAGTAACCACTTAATGTTATTCTCATAACAATATGCATAAGTAATTTATCACAGTCTACAGTCTACACTTTATCACTTTGAGTGAAGTGTGGAAATCCTACTTCCATTTAGATCCCTTTTCCATCCCCACTTTTTAAATATAATTGTCTTAACCATTTCTTCTGTATACACTGAGAATTACATGAGATGGTGTTACAGTTTTTGCCTCACCCATCAAATATAAGATTCAAGAAACTCTTGAGGAGAAGCATTTATTATACTTATCACTGTCATTACCTATTCTGAATTTCTTCTTTCCTTTATAAAGTTTCTTTTTCTGTATTATTTATTTTCTGGAGAACCTCCTTTAGCCATTCTTTTTTTTTTAAGCCATTCTTTAATGGTGGGATTGTTAGCAACAACATATGTTAGTTTTCCTTCATCCAAGAATATCTCGATTTCCCCTTCATTCCTGAAGAATATTTTTTGCCAGAGTTCTAATTTGGAGTTGACAGTTCTTTTCTTTCAGCACTTGTAAAATGTTATGCCACTTCCTTCTGCACCCCATGGTTCCTGAAAAGAAATCCCTTTTCTTTTAAATTGATATTTCCCTATGATTTTTTTTTGTCTTTTAGTTTTTAAAAGTTTCATTATGAAGTGTCTTGGTGTGAATTTCTTTGGATTTTTCCTGTTTAGGATTATCTCAGATTCTTGAGTAGATTTATGATTTTGCCAAATTTTGAAGATTTTTAGCTATATTTTCTTTGACTAATTTTTCAATCTCACTCTCTCCTCTTCTTCTGGGTCCTTGAAGGTCTCCTTCTCCTTTTTTAGTTTATTTTCTCTATGTTGTTCACATTGGCTGAATTGTATTGATATGTCCTCAAGTTCACTAACTCTGTCTTCTCTCATCTCCATCCTACTGATTAGCCCATTCAGTGAGTAATTTTATTTTTGTTACTATACTTTTCAGTTTTATAATTTCCATTTGGTTCTTTTTTTATAACTTCTATTTCTTTGTTGAGATTTTCTATGTCATTAATTTGTTTCAGGAGTATTTGTAATTTCTTGTTGAGCTGACACTACTCCTGTGGGAAAATGGGAGCATGCTTGGACCCCCAACACCTCTGGGCCAAGGAATCAGAGCATGGCCATCTGCTTACATAGGGCTGGGAGTGAGGTGATGTGGAATATCAACTTCCTATTTTGCCTGGCTGAAGCCACAGGACAAGGATGGCTTTTCTGTTGGTGTTGGCTGGTGTAAGGTAGGGAATTTTAAGAAAGTTCTCTGTCATTTAGGCCACCTTTCCTCAGTTTTTTGACTAGTGGAAAAAGACAATAATAATAATTATTATATCATTATTTATCACCTGTACTTGTTGGCAGTTATAGGTTGTAGGTTTCTGCAGTATCCTGCCCAGGATCTATGGGAGTCCATAAGGAAACCCATCCAACTCCCTGACATGCTGTTCTTCAAGTCTGTAAGTCCCTAGGCTGACCACCTTCTCTTTCTTCTAGAGTTTTCCTATGCTTGTTATATTATGTCCAAACTTTCTAATTATGGTAAAATACACATAATGTGAAATTTATCATCATAATCATTTGTAAGTGTACATTCAGTATTGTTAAATATATTCACATCGTTGGGCAATATGCAGGGTTTTTAGTTGTAAGAGGGAGGACCTGGGACAAATGGGACTACTCCATCTTGGTTGAAAGCAAACATGTCCTAAAATAGGTTTTCCTGGCTATTTTTGTGTATTTATTTTTCCATATGAAATTTAGTGTCAACTTATGCAGCAGTGTTAAGAAGCTTGTTGGTACTTTTTATTAGGATTGCATCTCATTTATACACTAAGTTAGAGAGAACTGATGTTTTTGTGAGTTGAGTCATCCTATTCAAGAGCAAAAAGTATCTTTCCATTTGTTTCTTCCTAAGAATGTTATTTTCTTTGTTGTTTCTATAAATGGGGTTTTCTTTCCTATTGTGTGAATACCATCCCTGGTTGTTTGGGTACATGAAGTAAACCAGTGACCTTCAAATCTAGATCTACAGCCTGTCACATGAACTCCAGTCCCAGGGAGCCTGTTCACTGGCTGGCCCTCTCACACCTTCAAGTCAGTGTGTGCAAGGATCACTTGCTCCTCTTTCCTTCTCACTCCAATACGTTATTTCCAACTCATTCTTATTCACCCCCTAGCCAGCTAATTCGTCATTCAGTCCTGATTCTCTAGCAGTTTAGAAGCCATTCGTTTCCATGTTAGATGGAATCATAAAGTCATCTAGCATAACCACACTTCTGCTCCTTAAATTCTCTATTCATTTTCTTCATTATGTTGTTTCCTGCTTGAACATACATTTCCAGGGGCAGGAAGGTTATTCCCTTAATGGGCAGTCCATTTTATTCCTGGTCATTTCTGTCTGTCTGTCTCTCTCTCACTCTCTCTTTCCTTTTATTTTATATATATATATATATATATATATATATATATATATATATATCAGGGCATTTTCTGAGCTGACCTAACCTTCCTCTCCCACGTCACCTCCAACTATTCTGGCTGGGGGTAGAGGTGGAGGCAGGAGAAAAGAAGGAAGAAAAGGAGGAAGAGAAGGAGGAGAAGGAATAGGAGAAGTAAGAAACGAGATCACACTAGGTTCCCAAAGGCTCATTTCAATATTAGTTGTAGATATTCCTTCTTTCCTACTCTATCAGTGCAGGTAAAGAGAACTGGCAGCATTGGCACATTTTGTAGGAAGGCTGTCAGTGGTCAGTGATAATTACACCAGGGCATTTTTGATGTGAATTCAATAATGGATGTTCAGCAGCCATTCCCTACTACCTTGACATAGTTGGGGTATAGTGACACACATATATTGCCATCGAAAAACTTTGGGCTAGTGGAAGAGACAGACCAACAAAGAAATATAACACCAGTGACCATAAATAGAAAGTAAACTATAGAATGCTACTTCCTCCATTAATCTCCAAAGGACATTTCTGTTTGCTGAAGGTATCGGTTGCCTCCAGCCTTGCAGTATAATTATTTCTAGGCAGTTCCTGTAGGAACTGTCCTAGGTCCTTGGACCTAGCATTATTTTGATGTTAGGAAGCATGCTAGAAACCACTCTGTCTTGTTTTCCTATCAGTCTTCTTAGTCAGAATTCATTCCACAGACATTTCCCAAGCACCTGTTCTGTGCCAGCTACTGTACTAACTACTGAGTATGAAATGCTGGTGTGTTGTGCTTTCTGCCTTGTAGGAACTTACAATCTGGTCAGGCTTTATCACCCTCAAAACCCTTCTGTTTTGGTGTTGAGCACCTTCTGATATGTGTCATAGGTCAATTTCTCCCACTGAGATCCAAGCTTAATGTGCAGCCCAGAAAAAATGCTCAGAGGGGCAGATGAATGGATGCCAGAAGGGTCCAAACCAAGTGATAATTCAGGTTCAGGGAAAGGAGGGGGATGTATGGCTCAGAGGTCACAGGCAGTGAGGAAGAGGTCATGAGGAGCAGAAGCCACCACTGAAGAAGCCAGGCCTTTGTTTAGGCCCTGAGGTGGTCAGGTTGGGAGCAGCAGGTGCTCCAGGGGGCTGAAGGCAGGACAGAAAGGAGCAGGAAAATATGGGGGACTCCAAAGGCCATGCTTTGGAACTTTCCCAAGAGGGACTGTGGCACCACCCATAGTTTTGAGCAGAGAAGATGGTCAGATCAGTGTTTTGGAAAGATGGCTCTGAATGCAGTGTAGAGGAAAAATTGGAAAGAAGAGACCAGAGGCAGAGGAGGTCCCCTGAGAGGAGGTTGTGGCAAGAGTCCAGAGGAAAAATGATGAGGATAAGCCAGGGCAGTGGAAGGAGACAGGCCTGACAGACGGCTGAGAGGCAGAATCAACAGATGGCTATTACTCCGAAGACAGGCTTGACTGATGTCTCACCCACACAGGGATGTAAGCTAGAATTTGTGATAAAAATAAGTTATTAACGAGTATGGAAGGTGTTCAACTTGGAGACTCGAACGGTGTTGTGGGTGGAGTTGTGTCCCCTAAAAAGATACGGTGAAGCCCTGACCCCCACCATCTATGAATGTGACTGTACTGGGAAATGGGGCCCTTGCAGAGGTACTCAAGTTCAGATGTGGTCATGGCAGTGGGCCCAATTCAATCTGACTGGTGTCCTTACAAGAAGAGGGAAAGGTGGATACAGAGACACAAGAGAAGGCCCCATGAAGAGTGACAGAGATGGAATGATGGAACCACAGACCAAAGAATACCAAGGCCCGTTGGCAACACAACAGGAGCTAGGAGAGAGCCAGGAAACAGATTCTCTCTCAGAGCTTCCAGAAGGAACTGACCCTGCCCACACCTAGATTTCAGACTTCTGGCTTCTAGAAGCAGGAGAGAATACATTTCTACTGTTTTATTTGTCACAGCCACCACAGAAAACTAACACAAGTGGTATGAAAGATAACTGAATGGGCTTTTGGGGACTATTGAGGAGGTTATGAGGGGGACATTCATGTCATAAAAGTCTGGCAGTGGCTGTCGTGGCTTGGGGAGAGATTGTCTTATACTTCAGACCCAGGTTGCCTCACTTCTCTCTAAAAGGAGGAACATTAGAAAAAAAATTCTGGGTGTTGCTCAGAAGTTGTCACATGCTATTATCAGAGAAACAAGATGGCGGCCTACAAATCCATGCAGTGGAATATTGTTTGGCCATGAAAAGGAATGAAGTCTTGATCTGTGTTACCACATGGACGACCTCCCAAAGTCTGTAGGGAAAGAAGCCAGACACAAATGACCAACTGTTGTAGGATCCCATTTATATGAAATGTCCAAAAATGGCTAAATCCATAATGACAGAAAGCAGATTAATAGCTTCCAGGGGCTGGGTTGGGGGGTGGGACATGGGACGTGACTGCTAATGGCTACAAAGTTTCCTTTTGGGGTGATGAAAATGCTTTGGGATCACATAAAGCCTATTGCAGAACATTGTGAAGAGACTAAACGCCATTTTAAAATGGTTAGCTTAATGTTGCATGATTTTTACCTCAGTAAACCAAGTCACTGCAGGCCTGACATGAGGTTTTATTATTCATTTTCTGAAAGTTGAGAGGTCAGTAACCCTATCTGTGGCCCTGCCACCACCTTCAGCTGAGCAGCAGGCAACACAGAGCTCCCATTTGTCCCCATGAAATAAAGAGCAAGGTAGGAGAGCCACCGCAGGTCACCGTCTGCTGGGGCACTCTCTGCTCTGTCTGGCCTCTGGGTGGATTAGCAGCATCCTGTGGTGGGAAAGGGTGAAACCCAAGTGTAAGGAGGCAAGGCCCACTGCACTCACTCCATTGCTGCTAAAGGATCTCCACAAATGGCTATGAGTTTAAAGAGGGATTTCCTTCACTGGTGGCTTCTCCCTAGGCTGGGGTCTCCTGGAACCCTCCAGAAAATTCAAGTGAAAATATACTGGAGATTGTCATCCAGAGAGCTAAGGAAGCACGGGCACCAGAACAATGAGAAGGCGTGTTGATGCATCATATGAGATGCCAAAAGTCGCCCATACTGCCATAGTCCAAAGCTCAGGGGTGGCACACAAAGCTGGCAGCTGAGCCACCAATCGGATTGGTTCATTGCGTTGTCGAGGTAACTGGCATGCAACAAGCTGCTCGTATTTAATCAGTTTTTTTTTTTTTTTTAATTTTTTTTAATTTTTTTTTTAACATTTATTTATTTTTGAGACAGAGAGAGACAGAGCATGAACGGGGGAGGGAAAGAGAGAGAGGGAGACACAGAATCTGAAACAAGCTCCAGGCTCTGAGCAGTCAGCACAGAGCCCGACGCGGGGCTCGAACTCACATACCGCGAGATCGTGACCTGAGCCGAAGTTGGACGCCCAACCGACTGAGCCACCCAGGCGCCCCGTATTTAATCAGTTTTGACACGTGTGTACAGCATCACCACAGGCCAGATAATGATGTACTCACCACCGTAGGTCCCTCCCTCTTGACCCTCTTGGTCATCTGTGGGCAGCCGCTAGTCTGCTTGCAATCGATGTGGAGCAGTGTGCATTTTCTAGAGTTTTGCATAAATGGAAACACAGAATTGGGACTCTTTTTTGTTCTGGCGTCTTTTTTTTTCCTTTAGTGTTTTTTTTTAACATTTATTCATTTTTGAGAGACAGAGTGTGAGCAGGGGTGGGGGGGCAGAGAGGGAGAGACACACAGAATCCGAAGCAGGCTCCAGGCTTCGAGCAGTCTGCACAGAGCCTGATGCAGGGCTCGAACTCACGAACTGCGAGATCATGACCTGAGCCAAAGTCAGATGCTTAACCGACTGAGCCACCCAGGTGCCCCATGTTCTGGCTTTCATTCAGCATAATGACTGACACCCATGCCCTTTTATTGCTGACTAATACTCTGTTGTATAGATTATGCCGCATCGGTTCATCCATCTACCTGTTGGTAGGCGTTTGGGTTGCTTCCAATTTTTGGTGACTATAAATACAAGTGCTGTCAACAGAAGTTACAAGTATTTGTGTGGACATAATCTTTCATTCTCCTAGGTAAATGGCCAGCAGTGGAATGCTTGGGTCATGAGATACATATTTAACTTTTAAAGAAACTCCCAAATGGTTTTCAAGTTTATTTATTTATTTTGACGGACACACACACACACACACACAGAGCACACGAGCGCAAGCCAGTGGGGGAGGGGCAGACCGAGAGGCAGAGACAGAGAGAATTCCAAGCAGGCTCTGTGGTGTCAGCGCAGAGCCCGATGCAGGGCTTGAACCCATGAACCGCAAGATCATGACCCGAGCCAAAATCAAGATTTGGACGCTTAGCCGACTGAACCACCCAGGTGCCCCTACGCTGCTGCGATTTTTAAAATCCATGCCTTTCTGTGGGGTTGGCAGAGGTTTGTGGGGTTTTGACCGGTTCTGTAGCAAATCAGACGTTAGGCTGTGTCCAGAAATCACCTTTGGTCTAGTTCTCGGAGCTATATTATGAAACCAGATCAGAAGGAGGGCATGTGGTGAAGGGCAAACTGGATGTGGGGGACAGAGGCACATTGGGGATAGGGGAACGTCATCAGGAGTCAAACTGGCTCCTTTGAAGGAAGACTGATAATGGCCAGTGGCCGAGGGATGGGAGCAGCAACAACTAAGCATGTGTTCAGAGCCTTTCTCCTGGCTGCCTGCCAGAGAATTGGGACCTCTCTGTGGAACGAATGGGCAGTTTTCCTGGGCACCCACTTCCAGGCCTTGGATCCCACCTATGTGGCCACAGTATTGCCTGGGTCTCAGAACCCATTGCAATGGGCAGTGCCCATTTGGCTTATAACTTGGGCTAAGTCAGAAAGAGAGGGCAGTTGTGAGGTTACCTGTTTCCCACCTGTTGCTTACTTCCTCTTTTGTATAGCCTTTCTTTCTTCTATTATCTTTTAAAAGACTGACTGGAGAAAGGCAAGGCGGGGAGGGAGCTCGGGGTGAAGTCCTTGCTCCCTGTCATATGGCCAGGGAAGATGAAATTCAAGCATGCAGGTCAGGAAGGAAGGGCACACTGCCCTCGGACCGCCATCACCTCACAGAGCCTGGGTAGAAATGAGCAAAACCAAGTGCCGTCCAAACAGAACTCCAAACCCCAAACTACAGCTTTGCTTCCTTAGTCTGTTAGAATACAAGTGCCTCTGGATCCTGTGGGTGCCTTTGGGATTCCCTTGATGCCCAAGCCAAGAGGAGGTAGGTGTCATACTCCCTGGGACCCACCCTATTAGTATTTTTCCAGCAAGATAGTAACACACTTGTTCTAGAATTTCTCTGGGGCGGACATTGGGTCTGGGGCCCCACCAAGGGAAATGTAGGCGGAGGAGCCGAACCGCCCCCAAGTGATTCAGCCCCCGGGGAGGGCAGACCAGGGCCCCCTTTCCTCAGAGCAGGGCTTCTAGGATAGCCTAGAAGAGTGGCTGGGGTCTGACTCAACCTCTCCCCTGCCCATCCCTCAGTCACCCCCTCCACTTCATTCTCATCTCTGAAAGCTGCTTCTCAGCCATTTCCCAGGAAGGACTGACTCATGATCCCAAGCTGTCTCACCAGGGAAAAATGTTGGAGTGCCCGTGGACGATTATAAGCCATGGGCATGGCCTCTGTCCGAGTGGGCCCAGCCATCCTAAACAAACAAGCATGCCTGTTTCTGGAAACCAGACACAGAGCTCTCGGGAGAACCTCTCTAACTAGCAATCAAAAAGCTCATTATACCTGGAGATGGGGGCGGGGGAGGCTGTAGATTCTAGGAATCTTATAGCAATTGTGAGGGGTGGCTTCTGAGCATTCTGGGACCAAGCTGGTCCTCAAACCTTCTGGAAGGCTTTCTGGTGAAACTTATGGACCTTTTTCAAAAAAAAAAAAAAAAAACTGTTCTTAAATGCACACATAAAGCAATGGGATCGCAAAGGATACCAGTTAGACTGAAATCATTATCAAGATAGCTATCATATATACATATATCACAAATTTGTTCTGTTAGTAAGTGCTTCTTAACACATGAGATAAGATCTGGCAGCAGGTCTCATAATTACTGTAATTTCAAGGTAGTGCTATTTGGAGATTCCTGCTATGACCATAATGTGAAATAAAAATATCTGCGATTTCTCTGGTGACAAAGTCACAGGTTCTGTAAATATTACTGTGGTGTGTTGCCAACATTCATAAGCGAAAGGAATGCAGTTAGAGGTTAGTGAAAATAGAAATGTAATTTTTTCCTGCATTGAACATTACAGTCTCTCTGAATTCTACGCATTAACCCTAGGTTAAGAGCCCTCTGCTAGGGCAACACTGAAACCTAGTTCATTGATTGAGTGTTGTTTTTTTTTTCCTGATTCTTCAGCTAAGTCAAACTGTTGACCTTACAACTTTTTCTGATACAGTGTTGTGCTTTCTTCTTACTGCCAAAGCACAACCAGGGAACTTACGTTCTGGTCATCACCCCCCACACACATACCACTTGTGAGCTGTGTGACGATGGGTGACTTCCTGAACCTCTCTGAATTTAGTTTTCTCCTCTGTGAAATGGGAATGACAAGAGTACCCACCTCCTTATGTTGACATGAGGATTAAATGAGGTAATGCTTGTAAAGCATCCTGGCCCGGTGTCAGTCCTTAATAAAGACTAGGTTTAATAACTATCATTAGGGAAAGAGTTCCTAAACCAGAAGGCTGCATGTGTATGACCGTTAGAGTAATCTGCGTTCTCTGGTGATTTATCTTTTTGCCATCTCTACAATCCTGGAGTAGAAGACCTAGGATACGCGCAGACGGGGAGTTGCGGGGGATGGTGGTGTGCTAGAGCTGGTGCACACCTGCTCCCGAAAGCCTATTGTTACATTTGCAGGAATTTTTCTGGTGGCCAGAAACTGGCCCCCGAGAGAGTTTTTTTTTCCCCTGGAGAGCTGCATGTTAATTATTTACCAGCACAGCACTCAGAGAGGAGGGTGAGGGGCGCCTCTCACCCTGCTGATGGTGGGACAACCTCTGCTGTGTCTGGGGAGGGCGTGAACGTCAGATGGATTTCGGAGGAGAAAACTAACTGTTCCTTGTGGTGTAAGTTAATTCCATTTTCAGTCTATTGATTCGTCTATCTACACCGTTTGGGATTGAGGAAAGAACAGGTTTTTCTTGATTAATGTTCTCAGTTCTTCATAATTACCTCCATTTCAGCAATTCTGCAAAAGGATCTGTTTTTAGATAAGGAAAAAAAATCTCTGTTCTCTTTATCTTCAGGGGACGATATTTTTTACTTAAAATCCAATATTTTTATGTACTGGTAACTTACTTCCATGTCAGCTTTTATCTGTAAGATTCCGGTGCCTCCTTCCCGGAGAGTGTTGCAAAGCCACACAGCAGAAAAGGGAGTTTACTGATTATGCAGCCCTGTTAGCATTACTTGAGTCCAAATGTTGGCTTAGATGGTGTTTTCAGAACCCGTAAGTGGATGTTTATGTCTGCAAATGGAAGCGCTGAGTAGCTAGACTTGCAGGGCCAATGCGGGGGAGGCAGGCCTAGGGTGGTGGTTTGCTCAAACATTGGCATTTGGTTGCATGAGCTGTTTTCCAGTGCTTCTCTGCTAGCTTGCCACAGTCTATAAGCCAGTTGTATTTGCTGCTCTCCACCTGGTGTGTCTACTAACACATGATGGAGAAGGCAAACATGGTGGAGGTGGGCTGCAAGAGAACCTAGAACCGTGGAGAAGTGGGTTCTGGAAGGGACGGAAGGCCACAGCCTCTTGTGTGGGGATGTGGTGTGGTGCTCTGCCAGGGAAAGTGTGTAGCTACACTCCCTATGGCCTTGTGGAGCTCTGCAGAGACTGTGCGGCCTGCTGAGCATTGGTCTGACGCTCTCCCCACCTCGATGCGGGTTTCTCTGCGATCGTAGGGATTCTCATGAAATGTGGCTAGGGTCAGTGGGCTGGGTGCCTCAGCGCATTCCACTCTTTCCTTTGCCTGTAGTCAGCATTATTGTGATGCGCACAATAGTCGTCCGTGTCTCTGTCTCTCCTCCCCTTAAAACCTCACTCACTTGGATAATGCCTCTGGCTGGCTGCTTGGCAGTAGGTAGATGAGCCAGCCTCATCATCCAGACTGGATATTAATATCGTCATTACCCAAAGATGACAAGGAATTAGGGATGGGGACCATTGCTACCAACATGGGCACTGGCTTCTGAAAGCAAAAGTCGTAAGCTGACAACCTAAAACAATGCCAACCACTTGGCTAGTCTGGGCTTCTCCTTTTCTCTGGTATGCCATAGTTCATGCCATTCAGAGAAAGGGGCCAGCTGAGGAGCCTCTGCACAGACGATGTGGCTCTCTGAAGCAAACCAGACAGACAGCACTCGCTATTCACGTGTGTTTACACCCGTGGCAATTTCAAATCGTTCCTGTCAAAATGTACCTGCTTCACAAAATGTGTTTTTTAAATATAAGTTTCACATTTAGGCATGGGGGAGGGGAAGTGAACATATAATAAAGTAAGCCAGAGAAATTGGCTCCTATAATTGACATAGAAATGGTGTGTGGATATTGCTGTCAGGAATTGAGCCTAAAGGGAAATAAAAGCAAAAATGAACTGTTGGGACCTCATCAAGATAAAAAGCTTCTGCACAGCAAAGGAAACAATCAACAAAGCTGAAAGGCAACTGACAGAATGGGAGAAGATATTTGCAAATGACATATCAAGTAAAGGGTAAGAATCCAAAATCTATAAAGAACTTATCAAACTCAACACCCAAAAAACAAATAGTCCAGTTAAGAAATGGGCAGAAGACATGAATAGACACTTCTCCAAAGAAGACATCCAGATGGCCAACAGACACATGAAAAAATGCTCAACATCACTCATCATCAGGGAAATGCAAATCAAAACCACCATGAGATATCACCTCACACCTATCAGAATAGCTAAAATGAACAACTCAGGAAACAACAGATAAGGATGGGGAGAAAGGGAACCACTTTTGCACTGTTAGTGGGAATGCAAGCTAGTGCAGCCACTCTTGAAAATAGTAGGGAGGTTCCTCAAAAAGCTAAAAACAGAACTACCCTATGAGCCAGCAATTGCACTACTAAGTATTTATCTAAAGGATACAAAAATGCTTATTCAAAGGGGCACATGCATCCCAATGTTTATAGCAGCATTATCAACAATAACCAAATTATGGAAAGAGTCCAAATGCCCATTGACTGATGAATAGATATATAATGAAATACTACGTGGTGATCAAAAAGTATGAAATCTTACCATTTGCAACAACGTGGATGGAACTAGAGTTCCAAAATAAGGCATAGAAAGACAAATATCATAGATTTCACTCATATGTGGAATTTAAGAAACACAACAGCTGAACATAGGGAAAGGAAGGAGAAAAAAGATAGACAGGGAGGCAAACCATAAGAGACTCTTAAATACAGAGAACAAACTAAGGGTTGCTTGAGTGGCGGCGTTAGAGGGGATGGGCTAAATGGGTGATTGGCATTAAGAAGGGCATTTGCTGGGATGAGCACTGGGTGTCACATTAAGAGATGAATCACTGGGTTCTACTTCTGAAACCAATAGTACACTGGATGTTAATTAACTTGAATTGAAAGAAACATAGAGGGAAGGGAAGGGGAGGAGAGGAAGGGATTGAGCCTGACCTTGAACTTGATAGTAGTGAGCTCAAGCCTTAGAATTAGGTGTATCCCCCTTCCCCTCTTGTTGTGCTACTGTGCTAGTGCCTTGTTCACACGCACACACACGTGTGTGTGTGTGTGTGCGCACGCGCACGTGTGTTCTGGGACCTGATGGAAAGGAACTTCATGGAGGGTACAGACCATGGTCCCACCTCACATTGTCATCCAGAGAGGACACTGAAGCCCAGAAAGTGGCAGGGACTGCCCAAGGCCCCACAGCAAGGGAGCAGCAAAGGTTCTCAAAACCCAACCTCCAGACTCCTAGGCCAGCTCTTAGCTCTGTAGAGTGTCTGAAGCCTGTTTAGGTCTCTTGTTGTCTGTTGCCCACCTGTGTTTGCACCCAAGTTAGGAATTTTTAAATGTTGGGACTGTTTCCAGGGGGGATTCCTGCACCTGCTCTTTTACCATGTAAAAGGCTGTCTTCCAGGAAGCGGGTATTCAGCATGTGGCTCATATCCAGTGGGGGGAGACTGGACAGAAAAACAGTTGACGTTGCTTTGTGCACCTGACATGTTTCATTCCACCCAGCAGTTACTGCCACAGTGGCCAGGTTCCCCTCTGCTGGGCCTGGATGGGGGTCTAGAGGAAGACAGTACCACTAGCCAACATTTGGTTGGGTTTACTACATGTCAGCAACTATTCTAAGTGCGTTATAGGTATCATGCCTTTGATCCTTATCACAACCTAATGGGCAGAGGCAATTATTATCTCTTTTACAGATAAGGAAACATGCACAGAGAGGTTGAGTGACTTCCCCAAGGTCACATAACTAATTGGAGGCAAAGCTAGGATTCAAACCCAAACCATTGAGTGCCAGAGTCCGTGTTTTAACTGTTCAGCTACTACCCTGCCCCTCAGAATGTGAAGTCCCACCAAGTTCCAGGAAGGTCCAGCTCCGATCACTCCAAATTCCCTCCCCACAAAACGTTTAGCAGCACTGACCATCCCCCACCCCAGTCTGGGTCCAAGCTGGGACAGTAAGTTTTGCAGAGAACCATAGATTGTTGTCTTGCCGGGCCAGATGAGCACCAGCTCTGCCTGTGATTTGGAGCAGTCTTGCCAGCTGCAAGGCCATTTCTGCCTTTATCGTGCAAAGTGCTTCTTGGATTTGGCCTCCAAACCAGCTGGAGAAGCTGTAGCTGAGGCCACTGTGATGAGCGGAGGAGACATGTACAAGTTGGATCAGCGGCTGCCTAGAGGCTGTCAGTGTGCCTGGGATGCTGTCACCACACCCCACACTGCCCTGTCTCAGGATTGCCCTACAAACCTGCCTAACAGGACCCTTTGTTGCCAGGGTGGCTTTCTCTGGCCCATTTCCTTCTTTCCTGGGTCCCAGCAAGCCAGCTGTCAGAGCCATGAGAGCAGAAATGGCACTTACTGGCCGGAGAAGCAGGAAGGCCACCAGTGAACTGAATCCACTTTATTTAACTGGCCTGTGCACTTTGCAAATCACATTGTTTGGTGTCACATTTAAGGAATCAAAGTTTAGTGATTAAAACCATGTGATCGACAACCATGTTAAAAGCGAAGGACTTTCAAGTGCCCCACAAAATGCTCTAGAGCTAAAATGGTGTTAGTGTGGCCATACAGATTTTCATTCAAGGGGACATACTCACTCGTTAGGAAGAGAAGAGTCCACGTGTCAGCAAATCAACAACACTGGGGTTCTATTTTGTACTTTTAGCCACAGACAGTAATGTTGGGGCCCTGAGACCCATGACCCAATGTCAGAACACATGAAAATAATCGTGAGTGTGAGTGCCTCAAGCCCATATGGAGTTGTGACAACTTCCCCCACTAATTTGAGTTCACAGCCACTTTTCAGCTCCCTTACCTCTCTCTCTCATAAATAGCCACGTGAGTTTGTTTTTCAATTAAACTGAACACTATCAATTTTATTCCAACCACAATACTCCTTTAGCTACCTGAAGCGTCACAAACTCAACTTTGGAATTTTCTATGTGTTTGCTGCTGGTCCCTGTATTTCCCGTTACTGTGGGTAATCAGATCACCTCTCCTATCTATTCAGGCATCTTGAGAAATAATCTGAGATGTCTTTTTGGTCAATGACCACGCAGTTCCCCCCACCTCCCCAGGATTCTCTTGCACAGTGTTTCTCAGATCTCTTCTTCTGCACAAACATTGTGTGTTTCCTGTTTTGGAAATGCAGCAAGTGACACTCAGCCATCACTGGAAGGCTGGGGGCCCAGGGCAATTCCTAACAAGCTTACACTGGACGTTTATGAGTTTGTTATGGAAGCGCATCTCTCCCCTTCGCACGTTTCCCAGGAACGCTGCTTTCTAACAGAAGATTGAGTCAGGAACGTGGAGAAAGGCATGATACAGGGAAGACCAGAAGAAACCCTTTTCCACGAGCAAGAAACAATAGTTTAGAGCTCATCACACCGAGAGGAAGAGTCGAGAGCTCCTGGAGAGGCAGTAGCATCTGATGGCAGTGGCCGAGATGCAGTGGAGTCTGAGGTGGAGAGCTGGAGGGGTGTGACCCGAAAGAGAGAAGGTTGCGAAGAAACCCCACGGCCTGGAGTCCCTGGATAGTGAAGAGACTCGTCGTGCAGAGATCCATGGACTGCTGGTGCTGCTCAGCTAGACTTGGAGACCATGACAGATGAGGGGATTGTGAGAGGGGGAGTCAAAGGGCCAGGCATTGAAGGGAAAGCACTTGCTAACAAAACCGTGAACCTTCATCACGGAGCATTAAGGAATCACACACAACTGCAAAAAGGAACCATAAGCCATCAGATGGGCACGTACTTCCATACTGCCAGAAAAGAAGTTCCCCATGCTGGATATCTTATGTAGCTGTAGTCAGAGTGGTATGTCTTCCTGGAAAAATTGTGGAACATGCTATTAGAGAAAGTGAGCGAATGCATGCTTAGAAAAGGAAACCAGTAGGGGCGCCTGAGTGGCTCAGTTGGTTGAGCATCCGACTTTGGCTCAGGTCATGATATCACAGGTCTGTGGGTTCAAGCCCCACGTTGGGCTCTGTGCTGACAGCTTGGAGCCTGGAGCCTGCTTCAGGTTCTGTGTCTCCCTCTCTCTCTGCCCCTTCCCACTCATTCTCTCGCGTGCATGCTCGCTCTCTCTCTCAAAAATAAATAAACATTAAAAAAAAGAAAGGAAAAAGAAACCAGTAAAAATCGAGTCTAAAACAAAAGCAGGAGTAGGGACCCCGTGGAGCCACGATGGACTCATTAAGAGCAGTTAATTGTGTTAGAATAGCCTGCTTTTTGGGGCGCCTGGTTGGCTCAGTTGGTTAAGCGTCTGACTCTTGATTTCGGCTCAGGTCATGATCTCACGGTTCGTGGGATGGAGCTCCACATAGGGCTTCTCGCTGGGTGTGCAGCCTGCTTGAGATTCTCTCTCTCCCTCTCTCTCTGTCCCTCTCCTCGGCTCTCTCTCTCTCTCTCTCTCTCTCAAAAAAAAGTTTTAGAATAGCCTCCTTTTTTTGTTGGAGTTGCTCACTGGGCAGGTAGGTCAGAGAAAAGCAAGCAAGTGTTTTTTTAAACCTCAGCAAAGCAATTGGTAGTGTCAGTTGTGAAATCCTTGTTTACAGCCCAGTTATATGGTTGTGTAACCAATTAAAGGATTGGATCTCAAGGCCATGGGTAATGGATTAATGTCCTCCCTTAGGGAAGGAAGTCTAGAGGCAAGACCCAGGGCTCTCTCATGGCCAGTTTCACTTGTTCCTCAATGATCTGGGTGAGAATAGAAAAACCCAAATCTGGTGTTTGTCCCTGACATAGTGCCAGAGGATGATAAATTCTCTGTATCATGAACTTGGGATCCAAAGAGATCTTGACAAGCGTGAGATCGTCATGGCAAATTTAACAGGGACAAATGGCAAGTCTTCCATTTTGGTTGTGAACCCATCTGCCCAAGTGTAGGATGCGGGAACCGTTGCTTGAGAAAAAACTAGGGACTTTTTATTGACTGTGACCTCAGTGTAATTCGGCCTGCCAGAATAATTCGGCCTGCTGGGCCTGCCAACGGTGTCACCATGATCTTAGGCTGAGTGCCCGCAGTGAGCTGTTGGGTGTGATGTTGAAGGTACTGCTGTGTCCTTCCCTGGGGCTTGGTCCTTGGTTCATATCGAGTGGTATAGACAAGCAGAAGTAGCCAGCAGGATGGTGAGAGACGGGGTGATAAAGAGGCTCAAAATTACGTGCATGCAGCCAGCAACCTCCCATGCTGGGACTTGAACCCAGGGACCCTGATTCCAACTTCAGAGCTTTTTCATAAACACCCATGCAAGACGCTATAGACACTGAACACCAAGCCTTGGAATCATTTCATTCTGATTCTTCTGAGCATGTTGACGAATGCTTTGAGAGTTGGAAAACATTTTAATAGAAAGCAGAGACCCTATCAGCCTTTGTAGATGTGCAGGCTCCTCCCTCTAACTTTGATACCCGAGAGAAACTCAGCAGAGATACTCTGTCATAAAAAGCAATTTCTTAAATGAATATGAAATCAATTTCAGAAACCATCAGAACCTTCTTAACCGTTTTAGAAGGGAAATATTACAATTACAAAACAATACCTTTTGGATGCACCAAGGTTATACAGCTAGCAGAACTTTATTGTACCTTAACTTCACTGCAATAAACAATGAAAAGTTTGTCTTATACCTTCAGTATTTCTCCCATCCTTTTTTTTTGTATAAGTAAAAAGAGGAAGGATGAACCAGTATGACACAGGCAGCTTGATTAGATGAATAAATGGATGGCTGATTGGATGAATGAACTGTGGTCTTGGCACAGAAGTGTGTGTTTGGAATGTTTCTGAATTCCTAACCAACCTTGTGCACAGTTGACGGGTGATGATGGATGACACTCTAGTGAAGAGCCTGTGGCTCTGTGGCTCTGTAACATGCCCTAGTGATATGCCTTTCAAGCTCTGGCTGTTTGAACCCTTAAACCCCAGAAATATACATTTACATTTAATCCAAGAACAGAGTTAAATATTTCTCCTTGAAGGAATTAGAGCATGATGGACTAGTGAAGTTGTGGAGGTGGTACTGATTTGGATTGCAAAGAGATCAGTCCAGAAGAAATAAATGCAGTGGATAGAGTCAGGCTCAGGAGAAGCTAGAATTGCATCTTTCCTAGCGGGCTCAGGATGCCTCCTCAGGTGATTGGAGCCAGCTGGGGCCCTTGAGCAGGATAGAATCAGCCCAAAGTAGAACTTTAGTCACTTTCCTGAAACTTCCTCCTGGTGAGCTAGCACACTGTACATGTGGCCTCACAGTCTTAAGCCGCAGCCAATGGCATGAGTTTGTTTGTTTTCTGTCTCAGGCAAGACAGTTTTGATCAAGAAAAGATGTCTTATTCATTCTGTATTAGCATTTGAATTTATGGGATGTGTCAAGTGATTTGCATGTAAGATCTGCTTGGGACGCAGCAGTCTGTCCTTTGCTCGTGACAGATCACAGCAGTGCAGTTTCATGTTGGATAAGTAGGCGAACTCGGCATAGGACTGGGAACAGGAATCGGCTCGTGTAATTTGAACTGTGTAAATTCACTCTTGCTATCAAGCCAAGTAGCCTCCAAAAGTATTCATGACAGTTTTCCCTTTCAGCCAGTTGCCTGCTGATCACACTTGTGTGCATTTTGTTGACTGTGTCCTCAAAGGGGAGTGTCTGGGAACCATTTCCGAAATGCACAGCAATTTTCCCACTTTTTGTGGAAACCAGGGCCATTGTTGCCAACTCGTGATAAATATCTTGAAAATTAGAATGTTTCATCCAAAGCTGGTGGTAGCAGCCTTGACTGTTTTCTTTCATTTGTGAAATAATATCTAAAATATTTGCAAAGAAGCATTTCCAAGAATGGAGAGAATTTATTTCATCATCATAAGTCCTGAAAGCACATTTTCCTCCCATCAAATGAGATTTCACATGAAGTCTGTAAGTGCAACACTAGGGTTTTTTTCCCATTATTCTAAATCCATATATAGAGTGGAATGTGTTAAGGAAGACAACTTAAACATGAACTCTTCACAAATCTTTTCTTTCCTAATAACAGTAATCTTTATTTTGAAAGAAACGGCTGTTCTGTTTCTTCTTTTAACTCACTGCTCCTATAGGCCATTAAGTACGCTTCCCTTGTACTGCTCACCTTCTTAGGTAGTTTTCTGAGTGGACCCTTGACAGTGTAGTTGGAGACAGAAGGCTAGACTGTGGGTGGAGGCCTTACAGGGACATCTTCTTGCCAGGCCCAGTGACAGCTGGCCACATTCCTCTCTTAACTGTGGCCTCATTTCCTCCCACTTTCTTTTTTGAGCATTTTGGACTCTGAGGTTGATGAAGAGTTCTTGAACATTGTCCTAATTAGTGACCCAGGGCTCTGATCCCCAGATTGCCTGTGTACCACCCAGGGGACAGGGAGCAGGGGATTCCATGGGTCTTTGGTTTAATGCAGAAAGAGAGGATCCCAAAGTCCACCCAGCCCCACTGGGAATCAGGAGCCGGTCTAGAGTGTTTCCAGTAGCTCTGGCAAGGAAGTCAGAACAGGTAGATGGCTGTAGAAGAAAGTTGATGTTGAGGTGGTGCCGGCTGATAAGCCTCATAGGGTCCTCCAGGCCAAAGTCATTAAGACGTTGAGAGTAGGTGAAACCCAAAGAGGTAAAGAGGCTCGCCCATCAGCCTTGGCAGGGACAGACTGAAACCTCAGTGTGGCTGGCAGGGTCATACTTTGAAGGGAGGCAGGGTCATGGACAGCCTGGGAGGCAGCCTCAGGGTTTTATTAGGCTTCCTCTGCCTGGTACCTTTCAGAATGTGAACCCGAGGGAACATTAGCTCATGCGCCTGTCCTCAGTCCAGCTGTTGCCATGGTGCCCTGACTTGGGATTCATTGTCAGCTCTCCCTGCCCATCGTTCCTGTGATCCTGAACAAGTCTGTGCCTTGGTTTCCATACTGGTATACCTATAATCTCTAGTTTTCCCTCCCAATATTAACATTCTAGGATCCTAATCAAACTTTACTGTAAAGGAGGAGGGCACAAAAAGGGACTACTTCCTTTCAGCACAGTGGCTTGCTCCATTTCCTGCATTGTAGAAAGGGCCTACCCACCCCATGCCCCCGCCCCTCTGTCCCATGGGTTTTCCAGTTCAGGTTCTCCTCTGACCCTCACATGATACATGTGAGGGGGAGAAGAGCCAAGGAGATCAGTCCCATTTTGCAGATGAGGAGCCTGAGGCTCACAGAGGTCAAGTGGTTTGTGTAACATGGAAGTGGAGCCCAGGTCCCCTGGCTCCCAGGTCCTGCCTGTGATTTCACCTTGGCCACTAGCTAACAGCACGCTACACACCACTATGTGCCTGGTTTGGCTGTGGTTACGGTTGGCTGCTGGCACCTGGGCCCAAGTGACAGGTGTTTACAAGCTGTTTCTACATTCTGAGGCTATTGCCTGGTGAAGTTACTGCAAAGTCAAACCGTGTCCAACGCTTTCCCCCTCCGTAGCCCAGCACTGCCAGTTTTACTTGTATGGGAAGTCCAGGGGACAACACTGCTTTTGGTCACTTCGAGGGGAATGGACCTTGCTTGAGTGTGTGCCTTACCATAGCTAAGTGGCAGGAAGGGCTGGAAAGGAGGAGGGCAGCTGCCGCGTGCTTCCCTCTGCTGGCCGCCACTGGGCCCAGCCAGAAGGTAGAGAGGCCAGGCTCCCACCAGTACTGAGGCAGTGTTCCCAGCTGAGAGAGGGACCGCTTTCTCCAGGGCACCTAGTGCTCCCGGCGGGGAGATGGAGGGAAATCTGTGTGTCTGTGTCTGTGTATCTGTGTATGTGTGTGCACGTGTGTGTCTGTGTGCATGTCTGCGTGTGTCTGTGTGTGTGCACGTGTGTGTCTGTGCATGTGTGTATGTCTGCCTGTGTGTGCATTTCTATGTGTATCTCTTTCTGTATGTATGTGTGACTGTGCATTTGTGTCTGTGTCTGTGTGCGTTTCTGAATGTACACGCAACTGTATGTGTGTATGTGTGTGTATGTATGTGTGACATTTGTGTGTGTGTCAGTGTGTTTCTGTGTGCATATATGACTGTGTGCATCTGTGTCTCTGTGTACGTTCATGTAACAACATGTGAGCGGGATGGTCTGGTTCTGCAGAGGACACCACAGCAGTTTCCTGAAACCTTCCAACACAACCCCAAATTTAATGATCAGCTCTGCAGAAGCTTAGAGAAAGTCAACTTATAGGCATTCAACACATGGAAAAGTCAGCAAGTAGTGGGCCCGGCCTTCACTTGCACTACCATGTTAAATCTCAGGGCTCTTTCAGTTCTCAAAGTATATGATGTCTATAACAGGAAAAGATAATGCTGCACAAGTCTAATAAAAAATGACGTCTTGACAAAACTTGGCCTCACATCACCTCGCAGGCCAGTCCTGCCGCAGTCATTCGTGACAAGATTAGCATTGTCATCACTGCCCTAAGACTGTCTCAGTCTGCCCTAATTTCTTGGTGTCCCCATGTTCCAGAAAACTCTGCTCTCTGTTTGCCATAATGGGTGGCCATCATGCACTGCTCAGATTTAAAGTCAAATCCCTTTCAGGGCGGGGCCAACTGGACAAACAGTACTGTCAGCTGACTTAGTGGTCTGTACCAGTCTTGGCCCCCTGAAGCAGGACTCTGCCATCTGAGCCCACTGTGTGGGACTGCAGGACATTTGTACTTGCCAGGAAGCCCCAACTCCAAGTGTATCTGTCACTGAGTGGCACATGATACCCAGATGGGGGTCATTTGGGGAGGGAGGACATTTTTAACATCAGTGGCATGAAACCCCAAAGGCAAAAGGAGGCAAAGTGGGGAGTTCCTGGGGAGCAGCAGTGGCAGTGCGAAAAGTGTAATCAACCAGACCTTGAGATATCATTTCCACATCAACTTGGTAAATTTTCTCCTGAGTATGTGAGTCACTAGCAAAAGGTCACCAGCAACAGGTGAAAAGGCCCATTGACATCCCATTTCACAAGGAGCCAGTTTTACTAAGAGTAGAGGATAGGTGAATGGATACAGAAGAGTTGGTTTATATACACAATGGAATATTACTCAGTCATAAAAAATGAAGTCTTGCCATTTGCTACGACATGGATGGAGCTAGAGAGTATAATGCTAAGCCAAATAAGTCAGTCAGAGAAAGACAGAGACCATATGATTTCACTCATATGTGGAATTTAAGAAACAAAATAAATGAGCAAAGGAAGAGAGAGAGAACCCAAGAAACAGACTCTCAACTATAGGTAGCACACCGATGGTTACCAGAGGAGAGAGGGTGGGGGGGGGGGGGGTGGAATGGGTGAAACAGGTGATGGGGATTAAGGCGAGCACTTGTGTTGATGAGCACAAGGTGATGCATGGAAGTGTTGAATTACTATATCGTACACCTGAAACTAATATAACACTGTTATCTAACTGGAATTAAAATAAAAACTTAAAGAGTAGAGGATATAGACTTTCTTTTTTTGAAAAACTTACAAGATGTTCTTTCATCCTTTCTCTAAAAGGAGCGTCTTTCTAAAATCCCAAGTTAGATTAAGGAGTGATAATTTGGGCTTTTTGAAAAAGTTCAATTAGTATGTAATTCACATATCGTACAATTCACTGTTTGAAAATTTAGAATGAATGAATTTTAGCATATTCACAGACATGTGCAAACCATCATCACAATTCTAGAACATTTTTATCTCCCTCAAAAGAATCCCAGCCTCCATCACGCCACATTCTCCCCTCTCCCCACAGCCCTAGGCAACTACAAATCTAGTTTCTTTCTCTACAGACTTGCCTATTCTGGACATTTCATATAAATGGAATCATACAATCTATAGCCTCTTGTACCTGACATCTTTCACTTAGCATCTTGATTTCAAGGTACCTCCATGTTGTAGTACATATCACACTTCATTCCTTTAAAAAAATGTTTGTTTATTTTTGAGAGAGAGACAGCATGTGAGTGGGGGAGGGGCAGAGGGAGAAGAAGACACACAATCGGAAGCAGGCTCCAGGCTCTGAACTGCCAGCACAGAGACTGACGCCGGGCTCGAACTCACAAACTGTGACATCATGACCCGAGCCGAAATTGGATGCTTAACCACCTGAGCCATCCAGGTGCCCCACATTTCATTCCTTTTTATGGTTGAATAACATCCCATTGTATAGATAGACCACATTTTCCTTCTCCATTCACCAGTTGATAGACATTTGGGTGATTAAACCTCTTGGCTGTTATGAATAGTGCTACTATGAACATTCATTTGCAGGTTTTTGTGTAGACATGTTTTCAGGTCTCTTGGGTATACACCCAAGAGCAGAATTGCTGAATCATGTAACTACTCTATGTTTAACTTGCTCAGGAACCATCACACTGTTTTCCAGAGTGCGCCATTTTATGTTCCCACCAGCAATATTTGAGGGTTCCAATTTTTCCACATCACTTTGGACTTTTTAAAGCCAACTTTTAAAAAGTAAGAGTGGTATTGGTGTTTTGGAATATTGATATATTTATTAGCACAAGGCTATATAATTCTATGCCTTATAGTTCTGCACACTATCAAAGCAGTCCTTTCAAATGCACAGAAATATTGAGGAACATGTCATGTATTCCTACGGACACATGGGCTCCAACACACCAGGTCATCAGCACCCTAGACTGAGGGACTGCTTTAGAAGGTTCTAGTCCAGGCTTCCACCCAAACTCGAATCCACTCTACAGATCCATCCAGCAGATAGTTCCTGGCCCCCTACTGTGTGTTCTGACTCTGGAGCTGCAGCCACATAGAAGCCATGCTTCCTTCCCTCAGAGAGTTTACAAACCAGAGGGGAAGCCAACTGTTAGACAAGTACATCCTGCCCTGGCTGATGGGGACACAAAGGGAGCTCTTCATATGTACCTTGTAGGAGGGTTGGAGAGAGCCAGTGAAATGCTCTGTGTGAATTGCCAAACAGATGCCTGATTCATGGTGGGCACCCAGTGGTAGCTGTTGTATTTCTGCATAGAAGTTTGCACTTTACACAAGAGGAAACTGAGTCTTTAAGGTTAAGCAGCTTTCCCAGAGCCCCATAACTCATGACTAAGAATCTGGTCTTCCTGCTTCAGGGCCTGTCATTGGGCTCCAAAGCCCTGCCTATACTGACATAGAAGCCTGGCCTCTTTAACACTTGAGCTGCCTGTCTCCAGCCTGGGTTCTGCCTGCTTCTCCTAGGTCTGAATCCTGCTGGACCATGGCATCCTACTTGACTTGTGCCCAGCTTAACACTAAGATTGCTAGTGGCAGATAGTAATTATTCACAGTTAGCCAGTACCTTTTAGTGATCTGCTGTGATTAGTACCCACAGTGGCCATGATTGATGGCAGTGAGCTGCTGGGTCTGTTCCTCATGCAATGTTCTCTGCCTATCAGCAGCCCCATACTTCTTCCCACCATCCAGCCTGGAAGTCTGGAAGGTATGAGTGGCCTTAGCTTCCTGGTCTGCATGCAGCCAGCCATCAAGCCAAGGGAATCTTCATTGGAGGAACCTCTTTCCCTTTGTTTCCTTGCTTCTCCTTTCCCACGTGGCCCCTGCACCACAGTTTTGTCTAGAGAATTTTTGTAAACTGTTTGCCATGAGCACAGCACTGCATCAGGTGCTCTGGTTCCAAGCTGCCTGGGATAGGTAGGATGATCCCTGGCTTTAGGTTAATGGGGTGGGCAGATGAATAATAGTCCAGAACCGAGTGTTCTCTAAGTGCCCAGAGCCGAAGACTGCCCTGGGCTCTGAACGCTCCAGCTCTTAGACATCCTAATGAGAGATTATATTTCGCCACAAAAGAAGAAGTACCCTGAGCCCAACCAGTGAGTGTACTCTGCTGTGGACACAGGCCACTCCTTGCTGGTTTCCACCTTCTCATAAAAACAGTTTTGTCCCTGGTGTATGATTTTGATGGGGCTGCCATAACAGAATTCCACAGACTGGGAGGCTTAGACAACAGACATCTATTTTCTCACACTTCGAAGATAGAAGTCTGAAATCAAAGTGTCATTAGGGCCACACTCCCTCTGAAGGGGCCACAGAAGGATCTGGTACTTCTTGGCTTGTGGCAGCATCACCCCAGTCCTCACATGACCTTCTCCCTGTGAGTGTGCCTCTGGATTCAAATGTCCCCTTTTCGTAAGGACACCAGTCATACCAAATTAGGGGCCCACCCTACTCCAGTATGACCTCATCTTAACTACTTACATCTGCGATGACCCTATTTGCAAATGAAGTCACATTCTGAAGTACTGGGGTTAGGATGACAATATATGATTGGGAAGGGGACACAGTTCCACCTGACCTATAGCAGTAGTGCGCATGTTCGAAAACAGATTTGACTTATTTAGCCATCCATATCGTAGATGTGTTCATCTGCAAGCCCATTCGAAACCTGGAGGTCTTTGGGATTTTTTCTTTGCTTTGGGGGCTAAATTTCACCCTTGAAAGATGAGGGCTCTCCTATTGAATGGCTTCTGTCCTGACGAAAAATCTGCCCAACAACCTGGAGCCTCGGGGTGGGGCATCATGGGCTCAGAGGTTGCCTGGGGAATGGCTGAGCAGTGCCCGTCTCCTCACCCTCACCCCACCCAGGGTACATAGAGGAAGAAGTGGTTGGGATGAGGGACACTCTTGGGTCCGTTGGTGAAGCTGAGAAGTAGGCCTCACGGTGCAGCATGCCGTTTGGCTCTTCTGGTCCAAAACCCAAGGCTATTCCTGGCCAAGCTGGTAGGGGCTGGGGGTCAAAGGCGTGAGGACTGCTTTGTGCTTTTTTTTTTTAATGTTTATTTATTTTTGAGAGAGAGAGAGAGAAAACGCATAAGTGGGGGGGGGGGGAGAGGGAGACACAGAATCTGAAACAAGCTCCAAGCTCTGAGCTGTCAGCACAGAGCCCGACGCGGGGCTTGAACCCATGAATTGTGAGATCATGACCTGAGCCGAAGTCTGACGCTTAACCGACTGAGCCACCCAGGCACCCCAGGACTGCTTTGTGCTTTTAAAGAAGATTCCAGGGGACCCCTGAGTGGCCTAGTCAGCTAAGCATCTGACTCTGGGTTTTGGCTCAGGTCATGATCTCATGGTTTGTGAGTTCGAGCCCCACATCAGGCTCTGTACGGACAGCTCAGAGCCTGGAGCCTATTTCAGATTCTCTGTCTCCCTCTCTCTCTGCCCCTTCCCTGCATTCTCTCTCTCTCTCTCTTAAAATAAATAAACATTTAAAAAAAGAAGATTTCAGGGTTGCTCCAGCAATATCCTCATGCTCCCCTTCCTTTCTTGCCACGTGCCTTTAATCTGGCTCCTCGTTTCCTTCCACTGTCACACGTGAAGTTAGGCAGCAGAAAGGTAGAGTTGGCCCCCGCTGGCACTTAGAGGTGGACATCAGGGATCTGGCAGAGTCTGCAGACCTGCAAGAGGTCAGGCACTAGAGGCATGGCTAATGCGGGGTGGGGTGAGCCGGTGATAGCCCCAGAGGTACTAGTGTGCCTTCAGAGCTCAGGCTGATGTCTTCCAGATGTGGGTGGCCAGGAGCTCCCAGGTATGCACTTAGAGCCTGAGGGGGAAAGAGAGACTGCCCACCGGCCTCTGTTCTGAAGCTGAAGTCTGAGATCAGTCCTTGCCCCACCCTGATCCCCACGTGCTCAGTCCGCAAACTCACAAAGCAACACATATCCCTGGAGCATTTCATTTCTTTATGAAATGGCAAGTTGAGTGTACATGGATTTGTGAGACTCAAATCCAAACTGCGTGGCAGATGGTTTTAGGGTTCGTCTACAGCCCTGGATTGTGCTTGGCTGAGAAAAATTGCTGGGGGTTGGTTTCTTTTAATGCAAGGGGCGTAGACTTCCCAGACAGGTGCTCATGGGCACTGCCAGGGGAGGAGAAGCCCAGGAAGGCCTCAGGGGTGGGAAGGTGGCAGACCCCTGCTGTGGACAGAAAGGTCTGCCCAAGGGCTCTTTCCCAGGCCCAGGTTCATCTAGAGGGAAAGAGAAAATGAGACCGTGTCCCGAGGCTGGGGGTGGGAGACTCCTATGACTTGGACCAAACAAAGTCAATTTCCAGGTGGGACATCCTGCCAGCGCCCTCCTCCATTGGCTGTGATCCCCAGCCCTGGGTCCATCCAGTACCCAAGTGCACTGATGTGATGCTGAGCCAGTAGGCTGCTACTGCGGACCAGAGAATCAGGCCTTTGTTCAGGAAGCTCTGGCCATTACCCCCACTTGTCCCCTTTACATTGGCTGCTGGGAGCCACAAAGGGGCAGGACAAGAAATCAGTGGAGTGAAGTCTTTAAAAGCAAAAGCGGCATTTTTTTTTTTTTTTTTGCCTTTTTTCTTTCGAGCTGAATGGGTAGCTTGTTTGATGTCGATAGGTTTTGTGTTGCCAGCCCTGAAATAAGATCCGGGCCTCCGTCCCCCACACGGGCTCCAGATGCCGGGCCAGAGAGTTAGTGATGGCCTCTGTGGTAAATGGGGTCTCTTTTTTCCAGTTTTCTTTGGGTGCATTGTATGTTATATGCCATTTTGTCCCCAGATCCTAGTATTTGAGTGAGGTCACAGCCAAGGCCTCGGGCTTGGCCCCTGAAGTACTCAAGAAAGATTTGGGTGGGAATTGTTTTTTAAAGAATAAAAAGGTCTATACAAACTTCTGGATCTGGACACTGAAATCTGTTTGGAATAGCAGTTCGATTCTTATTTTGAAGTAATTACAGATGCATGGGAAATTGCAAATCACAGTTGTATAATATTAAAACTAAAAAATCAATATTACTGCAGGTTTTTTTCTTTTTTATTACAGTTTTATTTTAGAGAGAGAGAGCATGCATGAGTGGGGGAGGAGCAGAGAGAGGATCCCAAGCAGACTCCATGCTGTCGGCACAGAGCCCAGTGCGGGGCTCGATCTCATAAACTGTGAGGTCATGACCTATGAGCTCAAGAGTCAGATGCTTAACCAACTGAGCCACCTAGGTGCCCTGCTACAGTTTTATTTTTTTTTCTAATGAGTCTTGCTACAGCTCTCTCCCATGGACAGAAATTGTTACTTGCAGGGGTACCTGGGTGGCTCAGTCGGTTAAGTGTTCAACTTCAGCTCAGGTCATGATCTCACAGTTCATGGGTTCAAGCCCCATGTCAGGCTCTGTGCTGACAGCTTAGAGCCTGGAGCCTGCTTTGGATTCTGTGTCTCCCTCTCTCTCTGCCCCTCCCCTGTTTGCACTCTGTCTGTCAAAAATAAACATTCAAAAAAATTTAAAAAAAGAAAAAAGAAATTGTCACTTGCATGTTTAGTTTTAGAAGAAACTACCAAACCATCTTGCAGAGTATTTGTACCATTTTACATTCCCACCAGCAGTGCATGGGTGAACCCATTTCTCCACATCCTCACCTGGTTTTGCTGTCATAACTGGTTTTGATTTTAGCAATTCTCTAATGGTTAATGACATTCAGCATCTTTGGATGTCCTTATCTGCCACCCATGAAACTCGACAGTGGAATGTCTTTTCATGTCTTTTGCCCATTTTCTACTTGGATAGTAGTTTGTCTTCCTACCATTGAGTTTTGAGGTTCCTTACATATTCTAGATACTAGTCCTTTATCACATACGAGATTGCACATATTTTCTCCTATTCACAGGGTCACAGAGCCAAAGATTTTATTTTTGATAAGGTCTGATTTTTTATGGGGCATGCTTTTGGGATCACATCTGAGAAAGAACATTTTGTCTAGCTCTTCATCCTGAAGATGTTCTACTTTTTTCTTTTCATGAAACTTGTATATTTTGACATCTTACACTTAATTCCATGGTCAATTTTGAGTTAATTTTTGTGTGAGGGGTGAGGTTGAGTTTGATGTTCACTTTTTGCCTACAGATGTTCCTTTGCTCCAGAACCATGTGTTAAGAATGCTATCATTCCTGCACCGGATTGCTTTTGTGCTTTTGCCAAAAATCAGTTGGGCATATTAGTGCGGGTCTTTTTCTGGGTTCTGGGTTCTATTTCAGTTATCTGTGTGTCTGTCCCTCTGCCAATACCAGACAGTCTTGATTAATGCAGCCATATAATAAGTCTAGCAACCAGAAAATCGTTTCACCTCTTCTACTTCCATTGCCTTTCCACTTAATATTGGAAAATTGTTCCCATTTATTTTAAATCTTGTAAATCTTGTCTGTATCTACAAAGGAATCGGGATTTTGATAGGACTTGGTTAAAGCTGCATATGAATTTGAGAAAAACTGACATCTTTACTATGCTGAGTCCTCCAGTCTATGAACACAGAATATCCCTCCGTTCATTTAGCTCTTCTCTCTTTCCTTTCATCAGTGTTGTGCAGTTTTTAGCATGTAAGTCCTATACATGTTTTGTTTGGGTCTCACCTAGGAAGTTTTGGGGCAGTAGTCCATGGTACTGTATTTTTAATCCAGTGTCCATTTATTCATTGATGGTACTTATAAATGTAATTGATTTTTATTTGTTGATCTTGTATCCTGAGACCTTGCCGAACTCACTTCTTGGTTCTAGGAGTTTCTTTGTAAATTTCTTAAGGTTTTTCAATGTAGACAATTATGTCAACTGCAAATAGAGATAGTTTTACTTCTTCTTTTCTAATATGCATGCCTTTCATTTCATTTTCTTACCTTAATGTACTAGCTAGAACTTCCCAGTGCTTCATTTTTTTTAATTGAGATATATTTGACAGACAACACTGTAAGTTTAAAGTGTACAACATATTGATTTGGTACAAGCAATGAAGAGAGCAGACATCCTTGCCTTGTTAACAATCTTATAGGGAAGGCATTTTTTTAAATGTTTTAAGTTTATTTATTTATTTTTGAGAGAAAGAAAGCACAAGTCAAGGAGGGGCAGAGAGAGAGAGGGAGACAGAGAATCCCAAGCAGGCTCTGCAGAGCCTGACGGGGGGCTCAAACCCACAAGCCACGAGATCATGACCTGAGCCAAATTGGGACTCTTAACCAACTGAGCCACCCAGGCGCCCCTTATAGGGAAGGCATTTATTTTTTAATCATTAAGTGTGATGTTATCCGTAGGTTCAATGTAGACATTCTTTATCAAGTAGAGTAAGTTCCCACCTATTCCTGGTTTCCTGAGGATCTTTTTTTTTTTTTATCATGAATGGATGTTGAATTTTGTGAAGTGATTTTTCTGCATCAAATGATATGATTATATGATTTTAATTGAAGTTTTTGTTTTGAGATAATTGTAGATGAACATGCAGTTGTAAGAAATAATGCAAATAGATTCCATGTCCCTTTAGCCAGCTTCCCCTAATGATAACATCTTGCAAAACTATAGTGTGATATCACAACCAGGATGCTGACTCTGGTACAGTCAAGGTACAGAACATTTCCATCACCACATGTACCCCCTCATGTTGCCCATGTGTGGATGCATCCACTTCCTTCCCTCACTCATTCCTTCCTTAATCCTTGGCAACCGCCAATCAGCCCATTTTTATAGTTTTGACATTTCGAGATTGTTACATAAATGGAATCACACAGTATGTAAATTGAGGGGATTGGCTCTTTTCACTCAGCAGAATTCTCTGCAGATTCATCCAGGTCATTATATAGATCAACAGTTATGTCTTTGTATTGCTGAATAGTACTCCACAGTATATATGCACCAGTTTGTTTAATCATTCATCCATTGAAGGACTTCTGGGTTGTTTCCCGTGTTTTGGCTACTATGAATAAAGCTACTACAAACACTCCTTTGCGAATTTTTGTATGAACGCAAGTCCTTGTTCCTCTGGGGTAAATACCCAGGAGTTCAACTGCTAGGTCCTATAACGGTTGCGTGTTTGGTTTTAAAGAAACCACTAAACAGTTTTGCAGTGACTGTTTTTGCGGAGTGACTTTTTCATTCCCACCAGCAATGCGTGTGCAATCTGATTCCTCTCACTGTTGCCAGTATTTAGTGTGGTCACTAGTTTCTTTTTTCTTTTTCTTTTTTTTTTTTTTTTTTGGTCACTATTTTTTTAAAGGTGAAATTCACATAACAACTTAGTGTTATTTAATACATTCACAATGTACTAAAGCATCACCTCTATCTAGTTCCTAAACATTTACTGAAATAAAACCCCTTACTCATAAAGCAGTCATTCTCCATTCTCCCCTCCCCCAGCTCTGGAAAACACCAATCTGATTTCTGCCTGCATGCATTTACCTATTCCGGACATTTAAGATAGCTTCATACATTACGTGACTTTCTGCGACTGGCTTTTTTCACTTAGTGTAATGTTATAAATGTTCATACACATGGCAGCATGTGGCAGACAGTACTTCATGCCTTTGCATGACAGAGTAACAGTCCATGGTATGGTTATACCAAAACTTGCTTATCCATTTATACATTGATGGACATTTGGGTTATTTCCACCTTTTGATGATCATGAATGATGTGCTTATGAACATTTGTGTAAAAGTATTTGAATACCTATTTTTGATTCTTTGGGAGATATACCTAGGAGTGGGATTGTGGGGTCAGATGGTAATTCTGTGTTACTTTTTAAGGAACTGCCAAACTGTTCTCCCCGGCACTTGTAACATTTAAATTCCCATCAGGAATGTACGAGGGTTCCGATTTCTCCACATTCTTGCCAACCCTTGTCATTTTCCTTTTTTTAAGTATGCCATCCTAATGGGCAGGATGTGGTATGTCATGGTTTTGATTTGCATTTCCCTAACACCTGTGGTATTGAGCATCTTTACACGTGCTTATTGGCCATAAGTTTATCTTGTTTGGAGAAATGTCTATTCAAGTCTTTTGCCCATTTTTTAGATTGTATTGTTTTTTCATTGTTGGGTTGTAAGAGGTCTTTATACATTCTAAATACTAGAACCTTATCAGATATATGATTTGCAGTTGTTTTCTTTCATTCTGTGAGCTATCTTTACTTTCTTGATAATGACCTTTGATGCATAAAAGTTTTTCATTTTGATGAAGTCCAACTTACCTATTTTTTCCTTTTGTTGCTCATGCTCTTGGTGTGATGTTTAAGAACCATTGCCAAACCCAATGTCATAAAGATTTTCCCTTATGTTTTCTTCTATACGTTTTATAGTTTGAGCTCCTATGTTTAGGTTGATCCATTGAGTTGATTTTTTTTAATGTAGTGTGAGGGAGGGGTCCAACATCATCCTTTTGCATGTGACACATTTGCACATTTTGCTAAAGAGACTATTTCCTCCACTGAGTGGTCTTGACACCCATTTTGAAAATCAATTGGCCACAGTTTTATGGCTTTATTTCTGGATTCTCGAGTCTATTCCATTGGCTTATATGTCTGTCTTATTCCAATAGCATGCTGTTTTGATTACTGTAGTTTTGCAGTAAGTTTTAAAACTGGAAAGTGTGAATCCTCCAATTTTGTTCTTTTTCAACATTGTTTTGAGGGGATCATATGAATTTTATTATTTTGCTTGTCAGTATGGTGGATAATGTGGGTTGACTTTTGAATATTGAACCAGCTTTGCATCCCTAGAATAAACCCAACTTGATCATAGTGTATAATTCTTCTCATAAACTGCTAGAACTGTGTTAAGGATTTCTGTGTTGGTATGCATGAGAAATATTAGTCCGTAGTCTTCTTTATACAGTCTTCATTCTTACAGTCAGGGTAACACAGTTCTTGGGAAGTGTTCCCTCTAGTTTCTGAAGAGATTATGTAGAATCAGTGCTAATTCTTCTTTAAACAATCGGAATAATTCTAGTGAAATTGTCTAAGCCTGGAGTTGTCATTTTCTGGAATTTTTTAAAATTAGGAATTCCTTTAATAATTATCTTGGGTAAATTTTGGTAGTTTGTGCTTTTAGAATAATTGGCCCATTTCATCTAATTTCCAAATTCATGTGGGTAGGGATACTTGTAGTATTTCCTTATTCTTTACATGTCTACAGGATCAGTAGCAATATTACCTTTTTCATTCCAATATTGGTAATTTGTGTCTTCCCTCATTTTTCTTTGTCAGTCATTCTAGATGCTTGTCAGCTTTATTGTTTTGTCTAAGAACCACCTTTTCCCCATTGGGTTTCATTGTTTTTCTGTTTTCAATATAATTTCGGTATCAATATCTGTTGTTTATATACCCTTCCTTCTGTTTGTTTTAGGTTTATTTTACTCTTCTTTTTCTTGGTCCCTTAGTTGGAAACTTATATTATTGTGTTTAGACCTCTCCCCATTTCTATTATAAACATTTAGTGCTATAAATTTCCCCTCCCAGCACAGCTTTACCTGTGTCCCACAAATTTTGATATATTGTATTTTCATTTTCATTCAGTTCAATATATTTTTAAAATTTCTCTTGAGAACTCCTCTTTGACTCATGTATATATTAAAAAAAAATTTTAATGTTTTTATCTATTTTTGAAGGAGAGAGACAGAGCATGAGCGGGGTAGGAGCAGAGAGAGAGGGAGACACAGAATTCGAAGCAGGCTCCAGGCTCTGAGCTGTCAGCACAGAGCCTAATGCGGGACTCAAACTCACAAACTGTGAGATCATGACCTGAGCCAAAGCCAGATGCTCAACCAACTGAACCACCCAGGTGCCATATATATATATATATATATATATATATATATATATATATATATTTTTTTTTTTTAAGTGTGTTGTTTAGTTTCCAAGTGTTTGGAGATTTTCCTATTGTCTTTCTGTTGTTTTCTAATTTGATCCCATTGTAGTCAGAGAAAACACTGTGAATTACCTCAATTCTTTTATTCCTTGGGTGCTTGAAAAGAATGTAAATTCTACTGTTTTTTTGCTGGAGTGTTCTATAAATGTCAATTAGATCTTGTTAGATGATGATGTTGAGTTCTTTGTATCTTGTTGATTTTCTGTCTAGTTCTATCAGTTGTTGAGAGAGGATGTTGAAGTCTCCACTAGAAATGTGAATGTTTCTATTTCTATTTTCAATTCTTTTAATTTTTGCTTCATGTATCATGCAGCTCTATAGGCTGGTGCATGCATAGTTAGGATGACTATGTATTCTTGGTGGATCGACCCTTTTATCATTATGTAACACCATTCTCTGTCTCTGGTAATTTTCTTTGTTCTGAAGTTTACTTTATCTACTAATTCTAGAGCCACCCCATTACTATTTTTATTAACTCTTGCATGATATATCCTTTTTCATCTTTTTACTCTCAACCTGTTCATATCATTATATTTGAGATGAGCATCTCACAGACAGCATATAGTTGGGTCATGGTTTTGTTTGTTTGTTTGTTTTAATCCACTCTGCCAATGTCTGTCTTTTAATTGGTGGATTTAGATCATTCTCATTTTAGCGAACTTACTGTTAGTTAGTGCTTAATTATACCAATTTATTTTGTTCTGTTTTTGTTTCTTTCTAAAAAATTTTTATTTAAATCCAAGTTAGTTAACATGTAATGTAATAATGATTTTGGAAGTAGAAGTTAGTGATTCATCACTTATGTATAACACCCAGTGCTCATCCCAACATGCCCTCCTTAATGCCCATCTCCCATTTAGCCCATCCCCCCCACCCAACTCCCCTCTGGCAACCCTCAGTTTGTTCTCTGTATTTAAGAGTCTCTTATGGTTTGCCTCCTCTCTCATTTTAACTTATTTTCCCTCCCTTCCCCTATATTCATCTGTTGTGCTTCTGAAATTCGGCATATGAGTGAAATCATATATTTATCTTTCTCTGACTGACTTATTTCACTTAGCATAATACATTGTAGTTCCATCCACATTGTTGCAAATGGTAAGATTTCATTCTTTTTGATTGCTCAGTAATATTATATATACACAGGGGCGCCTGGGTGGCTCAGTCGGTTAAGCGGCCGACTTCAGCTCGGGTCACGATCTCGCGGTCCGTGAGTTCGAGCCCGCGTCGGGCTCTGGGCTGATGGCTCAGAGCCTGGAGGCTGCTTCCGATTCTGTGTCTCCTTCTCTCTCTGCCCCTCCCCCGTTCATGCTCTGTCTCAAAAATAAATAAAAAGTTAAAAAAATTATACACACACACACACACACACACAGACCATGTATTATTTATCCATTTATCAGGTGATGGACATTAGGGCTCTTTCCATAATGTGGCTATTGTTGATAGTGCTGGTATAAACATGGGGGGTGCATGTGCCCCTTTGAGCCAACATTTTTGTATCCTTTGGATAAATACCTAGTAGTGCAATTGCTGGGTTGTAGGGTAGTTCTAGTTTTATGTTTTTGAGGAACCTGCATACTATTCTCCAGAACGGCTGCACCAGTTTGCATTCCTACCAATAGTGCAAAAGTGTTCCCCTTTCTCTGCATCCTCGCCAACATCTGTTGTTTCCTGAGTTGTTCATTTTAGCCATTCTGACAGGTGTGAGGTGGTATCTCATTGTGGTTTTGATTTGCATTTCCCTGGTGATGAGTGATGTTGAGGATCTTTTCATGTGTCTATTAGCCATCTGGATGTCTTCTTTGGAGAAGTGTCTGTCCACGTCTTTTGCCCATTTCTTCACTGGATTATTTATTTTTTGGGTGTTGAGTTTGATAAGTTCTTTATAGATTTTGGATACTAGCTCTTTATCCAATATGTCATTTGAAAATACCTTCTCCCATTCTGTCAGTTGCCTTTTAGTTTTGTTGATTGTTTCCTTTGCTGTGCAGAAGCTTTTTATCTTGATAAGGTCCCAATAGTTCATTTTTCCTTTTGTTTCCCTTGCCTCCAGACACATGTCTAGTAAGAAGTTGCTTCTTCAAAGGTCAAAGAGGTCAAAGAGGTTGTTGCCTGTTTTCTCCTCTAGGATTTTGATGGCTTCCTGTCTTATGTTTAGGTCTTTCATCCATTTTGAGTTTATTTTTGTGTATGGTATAAGAAAGTGGTCCAGGTTCATTCTTCTACATGCCACTGTCCAGTTTTCCCAACACCATTTGCTAAAAAGACTGTCTTTCCATTGGATATTCTTTCCTGCTTTGTCAAAGATTGGTTGGCCATATATTTGTGGGTCTATTTCTGGATTCTCTATTCTGTTCCATTGATCTATGTGTCTGTTTTTGTGTCAGTACCATATTGTCTTGATGATTACAGCTTTTTAGTATAGCTTGAAGTCCGAAATTGTGATGCCTCCAGCTTTGGTTTTCTTCTTCAGGATTTATTTGACTATTTGGGGTCTTTTCTGGTTCCATACAAGTTTTAGGATTGTTTGTTTCTAGCTCTGTAAAGAATGTAGTGTTATTTTGTAAGGGGTTGCATTGAACGTGTAGATTGCTTTGGGTAGCATTGACATTTTAACAATATTTGTTCTTCTGATCCACAAGCATGGAATGTTCTTCCATTTCTTTGTGTCTCCTTCAATTTCTTTCATAAGCTTTCTATAGTTTTCAGCATACGGATCTTTTACCTCTATGATTAGGTTTATTCCTAGGTATTTTATGGGTTTTTGTGCAATTGTAAATGAGATCAAGTCTTTGATTTCTCTTTCTGCTGCTTCACTGTTGGTGTATAGAAATGTTTTGGTTTCTTTATTTTCTCTGTCTTGACTTCCTGTAGGTTACTTAAACATTTTTTGAAATTCATTTGATGATTCATGTAGAGTGTTTTTGCATGGATCTTTTTGTGTGCCATTTTAAGTGGTTATTCTAGGTATTATGTCATATATACATAACTTGTAATAGTCCATTGATGTCAACCTTTTTCCATTTTGAGTGAAGTATGGGAACCTTAGCCCTCTTTTCACCTCTTTACCCTCCCCTGTTTATAATGTAATTGTGTTAAATATTTCTTCCACATAACATTTAGGACCACAGCATGTAATGTTATAATTGGTGCTTCAGCCATAATTTAGAAAACTTGAGAGGAGAAGGAAAGTCTATTATATTTACCCATATTTTTTCTTTCCATTGTACATTCTTCCTTGGTGGTGTCCAGAATCCCTTATTTTATCACTTCCTTTCTGTTTAGAGAACTTCCTTTAGCCATTATCTTAGGAGGGGTCTGTTACTAACAAATACTTTTAGTGTCCCTTTATCTGAGAATATCTTGATTCCCCTTCCATATCCGAAGCATATTTTCCCTAGGTATAAGATTCCGGGTTGACAGTTCTCTTATTTCAGCACTTACTTAGCTCTTCTGTTTTAGCTGACTTCTCTGACAATGCTTTGGCAGGGAAGGAGGCACCGTCTCATTTCTTTCATGTGGGTATTGAAGTCTAGGCTCCTCACTTAGCCTTCATTGACACCAAGGAGTTTAGGGTGGCTCATTACTGCTGGGCAGTGTGGTAGTTCTAGCTTCCTACTAGGCTTTCACTGATACCATCCTGGCTGGGATCGGTGGAAGTGCCTCATTACCATTCCCCATATGATCCCACTGAAATTGGCGGTGATGGGATGTGCACTCATTACCACTCTGCAGGGTAAAAGATCCTGACTGTCTGTTAGGCCTCCTTTGATACCACCCCAGGGGGACAGGAAGAAATAAATCATTATTGCCAGATGGGGGTGGAGTCTAGGCCCCACTTAGCCTTTGATGTTGGGACTTGGTGGGACCACACTTTTTTTCGGTGGTATTTAGGTGAATTGTACCAGTTCTTGGATACAAATTTTCTGCCTTGGTAGTCTTCCCTTGTCCTAGTCCTTTAGCTAAAGAAAGTAAACTTTTGTTGGGGGACTTTTTGCCTGTGTCCATTGGCATTTTGGGGTTGCCAACTTCTTCAGGTCCATGTCTGATATTGGTGAGCCAAAAGGAAACCCAGAGAACTCACCACCACATCGTTCCTCAAGTCCCAAGGTCCCTTCTTCTTTCCACTTTTTGGGGTCTTCTTATGTTTGTTTTATATAAATACCCAGAGATTTTAGTGTACTCAGTGGGAAAATGGGAAGAGTACGTTTCCATTTTTCCAGAGGCAGAAGTGTAGACATTGCATTTTAGTGCCTGATGCCATACTGTCAAGGGGATTTCTGAGGAGAAATGAATGAATGCAGAGCAGTTATTTCATGTCTACATCATGAAAAACAAAAAGAAATGAAATAAAATAAAGTGAAAAAAAAATAAAAAAGCTTTACTTGGTTTAGCACAGGTCTGCTTATCTGTTGTGGAGAGCATACCTTGGGGTAGACCTTATCACAGCCTGCTTTGTTGGTTTTTTCATAAACCAGTACAGCAGGGCTTCATGAGCCCTTTCCAACACCCATTGCCTCGTTCCACTGACAGTCAGGCTATAAACTGTTAGTCAGATCACTTGGCTGGGTGCTAGTGGGGCCAGAGTTGGGAGCTGCTCCTTCAGTGGGCCATAAGGCTTACTCTAGTAGAGCAGAAGTGGCCATAAGCTGTCACCTGACCCACCTACCATGGTTTTAGTATAAGAAAATTGTGCTAGAGAACAGAAGAGTCTTTCCCTCGATTTCACTGCATATCTATCACACATGCAAAATAGCCAGACCTAGGACCCAGATTCTCTGCCTTTAAGCCTAGTGTTATTTTAGTTACATCAGGCTGCTTCTCTACCCATCCTTCAGCTCTCCAGTGAATTCTGCTCTGCCCCATAGCTGGGGACTGCCATCTCATCCCAGCCAACTGCTTTACAGAAGTGCCCCTCATCCCTGGGGGTGGGAGGGACTCAATGAGGGTGGTGGGGTGGGGAGAGAGACATGAAAGGGAATGTGGCTGACTCCACCCAAACCTGTCCTCAGAGTGAAAGTCTGTGATTCATGGGGTCTATGGTCTCATCTTCATATCTGAAAGACAGTGTACTTTTTGTCTCCCTAAGCCCTGTGTCTAGGTCGTTTGGGAAGCGCCTTGGAGAGTCAAGAATAAAATTGCAGGTCAAACAATGGATGACTGGAAAAGTCGGCTTGTAATCAAGAGCATGGTTCCCCATTTCGCCATGGTGGGAAATCGTCAGGAGCCCAGAAAGCTCCAGGAATCGGTCAGACAATGGGCTATTGGGGGGAGGGGGGTGTTGAATGCTTCTAATCTTAAACTTGAACATAAGATGTGTTATTGAAATTCTCTGTGCAAATTTGTTGGCAGGGAACCAACCCAAAATGTAAGGGACTAGAATCTGACCTAGAAAAGATGTAGGAGATGAGCTGACCTTACCCCTTATGAATTTCTGGAAGAGCAGGAAATATAGTCCAAGGCCCCATCTGGATTCCCGGTCTAATGATCTCTGCACTGCACCCCTTCAGCTAGAAAGAAAGGAAGAGTGAGAGGGAAGAAAAGCCTTCTTTTTCTCTTAATAGAAACCAGGGAATGTGGGACTGATGGGCACTAGATATATTTCATTAGCTTCCTAGTACCACTGAGAACAAGAAGCCAGTGAGTAGGGAACAGAATGAGATTCCCATTCAACTCTCTGGCTCTGGTGTCCTTTTAAAAACCCATTTGACAAATTCCTACTTTCCCCCCTTGGGACCCAGACATCATCCAAATATCTGAAACTCGGGGTTAGGGCTTCCAGTGGTAGGTCTAGGAGCCAGGATGATAGAGGAGACCATGAGAGCCACTGGTTAGTTGAATTTGACATCAAAAGCCTGAAACATCACTAGTCTACCAAGATTAGCTCCATTAGTAGGAGTTGCAGCAAACACAATGGCTGTTATCTCAGTGTATTGGGTCCACAGAGGAGTGGCTTACTTAATCTCTGAAATTAATAGAGCAGAGAGGAAATGGCTCTTATAGAGCCATGGGTCTGCTTCCTTCCTGTTCAGAGAACTGGGAGCTTGGGGCTCTGAGGTAACGTCATTTCACATAACTAGAGGGCCTGGCCTCTCCAATTCCAAGGGCAATCCACTTTCAGTAAGTCAGCTTTCTATTTAGTTTAGGATTCTGAGATGTGCACAGGTGTTGGGAAAGATTGTCGAAATCTTGCTTCTTTGTTTTTCCTCATTGTCTACCACCAACAGTGTATTGAGAATGTAGTATCTGGTTGAGTACATAGACATTAACAGACTTTGATTACTAGAGTTCCAGCTCACAGAGATGGCAGTCAGATGGGATGACAGTCATGGAGCAATCACTTGGCCAGCCACCTGTCCTCCAAGTTTCCAGCCCTTCAGTCAGGCATCTTGTAGCAGGCAATCTCTAACCTCCATCCTAATTACCCCTCAGATTTCTTGCTTCTCTTTTATGGTCAACAAACGAATCAGTGAAGGAAAACCTCATGATAATACATCCAGAGTCCAGATTCATTTGGGCGTGACTTTCAATTTCTCCTTTGTTTCACACCTGTTTTTGTTCCTAGGAGCCATGGGTAGGTTGTATTTGCAAGGGTCCTCTTCTCCTTCTCCTCATGAGCCCCACCAACACCCTTTAAAAAAACTATGACTAGTAAGTAACTGCTTTGGTTTTCATCAGTATAAACTCAATGCTGAAAGGGTTTTCCTTAGAATAGGCCCTTGGAACAGCCATCCATGCCCTCACGTGGGAGAAGTTGCCATTGCTCATGCCATTTCTGGGCTTGGCGTCTCTTTGCAGATGGCCTTTTAGAGTCCTTTGTAAGCCTTGCCAAAAGCTCACATTTATTGCTTTAGACTCACTCCTTGGACTTGATCAAAATCAGTCCTTCTCCTTCTTCTGTGGCACACCTTGTTCACTGCCCTTGGCTCTAACTGAGCAACCTGACCGTTTCCAAAATTCCAAGCTATCCTAGAAGACCGAGGATTTGCCCCAGTTGAGGGAATCCAAAAAACATGCCTCAGGCTCCAAAAGCACCTCTGTCAGATGAGTCCTGTTTGCAACAAAAAGCACATGTGTCTTCTTGGAAGATGCATGCGGCCTCTGAAGGTGATGATATTGAAGGAGCCCACTCCTTTGGCTGGGCCTGATAGGTAGGCATAGAGTCTGGCCCAGCAGGTACTGCTGTTGCTATCAGCCAGCAGCCAGGGCAGTCCTTGGCTTGAGCATAGCTGAATTTTCCTGGTTGTTAAATCTCTGCAGCCTTGGGAAGACACCGGCTCTAACATGGAGCTCTGCAGTACACACTGAGGTTCTCAGCAGCCTGGGTGTTTGTGGCCTGAGGGACAGAGACAGATGAAATGCAGAATGGCCTGTTGGTTTGCCTCAGCTGTATCTCCACTGTTTCCGTTGCTTACTAACATCCAACGATGACACCCTGCCCCCGCCCCCAGCCACAGGAAACTGTGTACACCACTCTCCCTCATCCTGCAAGCATCTTTTTCCCATGGAGACCTGATTGAGACACTCAGCTGACTTGGTTCTCTTGTCTTTTCCCCCAAAACAAACTATCAACAACAACAAAAATGTTTCAAGTAAAGATCTGTTAATAAAATTCTATCACCCTCAAAGGAGAATTCTTTTAAATTAGCCCCAGGCTTTCCAGGAATGCGAATAATCGAGAATCCCCTTGCAGGAAAATGTACATCTGATGTGATGATTATTCTTGGCCTAAGACCAGGGCTCGGGACACCTGGAGTCTAGTCTTGCTTTTGCTCCTAAATAGCTCTGGGACCTTGTCCATCCTTTGCCCTCCCGGAGGCCAAAAGTCAAATGAGCCAGGAGTAAGGATAGCCACATTTAATTGAGCACTGACTAGGTGCCAGGCACTTGTGGAGCATTAGCTCTTGTAATCCTTAAGCTAACCCTGAGATGAAGAGGCTATCTCCAGGAAACTGAGGCTCAAGGAGGTTAAGCAACTTGACCGAAGTCATAGAGCACGTTGAAAATCACAAAGCGCTAAGCACATACCAGGCAGCGGTAGCCATCATTAGAGATCTCAGCGGCACAAGTACCTTTTCAGTATTTGTTCATTCATTCAGCAGCATGATTGCTTAATGAGTCTTGTGATCTGGAGAAAAGCAGAGTTTTACCTTTTGAACATTTGGGCATCCACCCAAGGTTAATAAGGCATCCAGTCTCTGCCATCAGTGTATATGGAGTTTTAACAGGAGGCAGAACGTTTGGTCCTTCCCTTTGAAGTTAAGATCTCCATTCCTCCCCCAGATTGGTGGGCTGACTGATTACTAGTGTGAGAATCTCTAAAACATTAGCACTGCAGATGGAAATGCTTTGGAGCCTGCATGGAAGTAGAACTCAGAGTACATGTCACATGTCATCACTGTCTCAGTCTACACCCACTGCAGGTGCAAAGATGGCCCAGCTCTGAGCAGCCACCTAGTCCATTCGGCTCCAGACAAGATGGGGGTGTCAAGGGCACACAGTTGGAGAAGGAAGGAGACACTGTGGTCTCTGCTTATCTTCTGTGTTTTGTCATTTAATCATACTAAATGGCTCGCTATAGGTGACAGTGAGTTGGCATGCTCGGCATTACTTCTGAATTTTCCAACCATTCTCCCTCTTTATGGATGAGGACACTAAGGCCCGAGAAACCCAGTGACTTACAGAAAGATGCCCATCAAGAAGGTGGCGAGCAACACAGAGTCCTCATGTGGGTAGCCCCAAGTGCAGCCTGCTTTCCAAACCCACAGACTGCCCAAAACCAACACATCACCCCTTCTGCTTCTCACCTCTAAAGGCAAGTGGGGCTGAGTGAGGGGGAGAGAGGAGCCCCAAGTGTAACAAGGAATGTTACCCAGGAGGAGGAGGGCTAGTCACTTCCTGCTGTGGCATGTGATCAGGTTCAGGATGTATATCCATCGTCCTTGGAAGCACATGCTTTTCCTTCCAAAACAAGCACAGGACCCTGTAAAGAGACCTCGAACTAGTGCTTCGGGAGACCTTGAGCATGCTCCTTTCCTCTTGAGCTCGGGGGGCCTGTCTCTGGCCTCCCACCACATTTCCAGGGTCTCTCCTGTGTGCCCAACCCAGTGCTACACCCCGGGCTCCAGCAGTTCCCAGTCGAGGAGTGGACTGTTCCCAGGTTTTCTGCAGTGGGAACAAATCAGTCATACTCTGTAGTTCTACTTATCCTACCTTGAAACTGGGAGGAGAGAAGAGTGGAGTGGCTCTCTTGCATGACCTACTTTGTATACATTGGCTCATTTGCTCCTGTGACTGGAGGATTAGTATATCCACTTCAGTGATGAAGAGACTGAGGCTCAGAGAGGATGTTGACTTTCCCAATGTTACAGTCAGTAGGTTGGAAACTCAGATCTCAAATCCAGGCGTCCTGACTCCAAAGGTCCTCCTCCTTTGCTGCTTCCCATTCCCAGATTAGGAACCCAGAGAGAGTCTTCTGTAGGCTGGCCATGACTCTGGGGACTCAGGCCAGAGCAGTGGATCAGAGTCCCAGGTTGCCTGGAGATTTCATTCCAGTGGCAGAGACAGCCCATCAACAGAAATAGAGTGGATGCATCTTTATTTCATCCCGGTGGTTCCCTGGAACCTTCTGACCGGCATTGCCTACAGCCCAGCCCGTACACAGTGAGCCAGACTGATTAAAAACCCTACAGGGAGATAGGGACAGCCAGCCAGGATCTGGACTAAGTTGTCCAAACGGCCTTCTTGGAATCCTGGAGGGGAAAACCAGTGTCCCTTGCGTCATGCAGGCTGTGGGCATGTTGCAGGTACAGGTCTGGCCCCAGGAGATGGGAGGTATGTGTATGGCCTCATTTCCAGGCACCAGGTGGTCCAGGGACCAGGTCCTCAGGTAGGTCACTGTACCTGATGCTTAGTGAGATCTTGCCTGAGTGTTTGGGCTTCAGTCCGCACCAGTACCGTAGGGTTGATAATCCACCCTCTTCCCATACCAGGGTTTCTGGGATGATGACGATCAAGATGTGGATATAAAGGCAGCCTAAACACCACCAGGTGTTACTGATGTTTGCACTTTTTTTCTAATGATCAGAGATTGGCATTGACTCAGAAGGCAGTGGGGAGCGTGTCCTTGGAGCTCAGGTAGAAACTCACGGGACCCCTGAGGACACCTCAGTCTCATCAGCAGCCTCTCTGACTGAGAAGAGCTGGATTTGTGCTGTAGCTCTGAACATTCTGGGTCAAGGCCTGCAGTGCGTATGCGCCTTTCTATTTTGGGGATCCTCCCCACGGAGCACGCAGCTGCTCGCTCCCTTTTCCCCTCCTCCTCCTCCTGCAGGAAGGGCCCTTTCCTGCTTCAGACATTCAGCCAGGGCGGCCACCAGGCAGAGGCCTTGCCTCCAGACCGATGTCTTCCACCAGGTCTCAGTGCTGCTCAGCCAGCAGGATACCGCTGGGCTCCGCATCTGGGTCCTGCCCGGGCAGCCCAGTTCAGCAAGCCGGTGACCTGAAAATCGCAGTCTGTTTGAAAGAGAGGATGCTGGGAGGCGAGTTCCATTTGGCAGCTGGCTTCTGCTGGCATCTGGGGGCTCGGTGCTGCCTTGTCTGCACTCCTGCCTGGCCCCTGCCCCTGGCTGCCTTGACATTAGGCCCAAGGTGACAGGTTTCTGGAGGTTGAGCTTCCCGGGAAGGAGAGTGGACTCTGTTGGGCCCCAGATCTGGGCAGTAGAAGGGCCCAGCTGAGCAGAAGCTCAGGCATCACTCCCCACAGGATATGTGCAAACTGGGGGCAAGCCCTGGAGATGAGGGCCTGGGGCTCCCCCAAACCCTGGGCTGGCCTGTGTCAGCTAAGGCCTCTTGCTTTTGCTGAAAATCCCCAGCTAGGAACTCAATATAACTCCGCTTGCAGACAGATATATGGGTCATGAGCTGCCCCTGGGGTGCGGAGTTCCAGACCTCACAGGGGAGCAAGGGAAGCATGTGCTTCTGAGGTTTGGGGTTCAGGTTTTGATTTCTGCAGTCGACATAGAATAATTTAATACCCTCCCTTCTCCCCTTTGCCTTTCCTTCTCCTCCCCTTCCTTCCTGCTTTTTCTCTCTCCTTGTCTCGCTCCTCCCTTCTCACCAGATCTCCAACCCCCAAAATACCAAAGTTAGAAAGGCAACCATGAGCCACAGGCCACTGGACTTGACCACTGGGGGCCCAGGCCCAAGGCCCAGGTGTGGCTACCACTGCCACTACCTCCCACTCTCCCGCTACCCTGACCCTCCACAGAAATGTGCCTTTGTCTGTCTCCTCCAGTGCTGCGGGGTTTGGTCACCCTCACAGTTCAGTTGCTCCCCAACGGGCACAGGCAGCCCTGTGACCCCGAGGTCTCCTGTCCCACCCGAGGCTCAGGCCTGGGCACATAATAAATGCTCAGTAAGCAGTGGCTACTGCTCCTCTTTGCCATAAAGTCCCTTAGCAATCGTTCAGTCCACCCCCTGTGTTGAACATAAGAGGCCAAGGGCACACAAAGGAGAAGGAACATGTCCAAGGTCACTGGGCCAGTTAGTGAATTTAATCACAGTTTCTGAAAAGCAGTTGTCTCTTGGCCTTGTGCTTAGAAACAAAAAGAACAGAATAATTTGCAGGAAACCTTTTGCTCCAATGGTTCATTCAAACCTGCAGATGCCAGCTGAGCCCTGTCACAAGGCTAGGTGCTCTGGGGGTACAGAGATGAGGAGGAAACAATCCTTGCTGTCAGAGAGCTATAGGCCTAACATGGCAGCCTGGAGGTGGGCCAGAGCAGTGGGCTGGGGGTAAAAGGGGTAGAAGACGAGGCTGCATTATCATAGAGATCCGTGAAGGCCTGAGGGAAGAGGGGGTGTTTTAAGCTGATAGACAAGATGTGAATGGTTCAAGGGTATACCAAAGCTGGAAGAGCAAGGCAGACAGGCATCCTGGAGGAGGTGGTGTTCTCTCCTTTCACTGTCATTAGTGAAGGCGAAACATGGCATTTGAGACTGCTGCCTACATTGCCCAGTTCAGGCCCGATTCAGAAATGGTCACCTGACTTGGGCGATGGTAGAAACCGTGAAGCTTTTCAGCTCTGGAAATGTCGCATAATGCTCTTGTGAACGGTAGACCTCCGTGCCCCCCTGCAGCGTAAGGAGGGCAATTTGGTTGTGTTTTATTTTATTTTTTTTTTATTTTTTATTTTTTAATATATGAAATTTACTGTCAAATTGGTTTCCATACAACACCCAGTGCTCATCCCAAAAGGTGCCCTCCTCAATACCCATCACCCACCCTGCCCTCCCTCCCACCCTGCCCTCCCTCCCACCCCCCATCAACCCTCAGTTTGTTCTCAGTTTTTAACAGTCTCTTATGCTTTGGCTCTCTCCCACTCTAACCTCTTTTTTTTTTTTTTTCCTTCCCCTCCCCCATGGGTTTCTGTTATGTTTCTCAGGATCCACATAAGAGTGAAACCATATGGTATCTGTCTTTCTCTGTATGGCTTATTTCACTTAGCATCACACTCTCCAGTTCCATCCATGTTGCTACAAAAGGCCATATTTCATTTTTTCTCATTGCCACGTAGTATTCCATTGTGTATATAAACCACAATTTCTTTATCCATTCATCAGTTGATGGACATTTAGGCTCTTTCCATAATTTGGCTATTGTTGAGAGTGCCGCTATAAACATTGGGGTACAGGTGCCCCTATGCATCAGTACTCCTGTATCCCTTGGATAAATTCCTAGCAGTGCTATTGCTGGGTCATAGGGTAGGTCTATTTTTAATTTTCTGAGGAACCTCCACACTGCTTTCCAGAGCGGCTGCACCAATTTGCATTCGCACCAACAGTGCAAGAGGGTTCCTGTTTCTCCACATCCTCTCCAGCATCTATAGTCAAGGAGGGCAATTTGGAAATAACTTATGTCCCTCGGGGAAAATGCTCAGCTCGGGCTCTAGGTCAAGAGGTGGCGAACTCCAGCCCGTGGGCTAAATCTAGCCAGGAGCTTGTCTTTGTAAAGTTTTATTAGCACACAGCCACGTCCGGCCGTTAACATATTGTCTACTACAGAAGGGCGACAGAGACCACAGGGCCTGCAACGTCTGAGATATTTACTGTTTGGGCCTTTACAGAAAAAGTTTGCCGTCCTCTGACCTAGGTCACTGGGCTGTGGTTCATTTTTTCTGAAGCCACAGTTTCTCCTAATAAGTGGGTACCGCTTGGGGGAGGAAGCACAGACCCTCACACCTCCCCGAGTGTTCTGCTTCCTCTTCTATGCCACAGCCGGCTCGGTCCCCTGCTCTGGAGCCTTTCCCTCCTCTGGAGTCCTTGCCTCTGTGACTGTTCCCCATTCTTCCCACAACGTCCATTTCTCCCTGTCCCGTCAGCGTCCAGAGAGGTCTTCCACAAACAAGCTGAACTGATCATTCCCACTGCTGACAACCACCTTTCCACCGCCTTCTGTGGCGCCCTGTGCCAGCACACGGCTGCTTCCCTGGCTCACTGCGCACCAAGCCCGCTGGCCACCTGCCTGCCCCGGGAACATGCCAGGAGCTTCCCCACAAGGCCTTCTCACTTCTGTCCTCCTGCCTGGAGGCCTGCATTTAGATTTCCACTTAACTGTCTCCTTTCAGGGGAGCCACCTAGCCTTTGTCACGTAGTCGTTTCTTCAGTCCTGTGACGAACACCGCTCACTCTGTGCTCACTTTACTGTCTGTGCTGCTGGAATTCCAGCTTCTTCTCAGGCTGCCCCACCACTTCTCTCTCTGGTGTGTGCTCACCTGAGACCCCCTAGACAGCCTTGCTTTGCACAATTAGTGGACAGAAGCCATGTGCCACTCTCTCTAGCTGCCTCTTTTTCTAGAATGAGCCTCTGGTGCTAACACTGTCTAGTGATAGGACTGCCGGTGGGACACTGTCAAGAAAGCTGGACGTTTTCTTGCCTCTTTTTGTCCTTTAAGTCAAGCCTTTGGGGTTTAGAACAATGAGCTTGGCCAATATAAAATATCTCCAGGAAGCCAGCCCCCAAACACCAACACCCAACATCTGCTTTCTGAATATATGGCTTCAAAGAGCTAAGTGTACGGGGGCTAACTGCTGTCCATCCTATTTATTTTAGCCACATGACAGCTAAGGAACTGAGAAATGCCTTGCCCTTTCCTGTAGTTAAATCTGACATAAAATTACTTTATCGGCAGCATTTTAACAAACAAAAATCTCCTGCATTTTCACCAGTAATTCAGTTTGCTTTCTGGATGAGAAAAAGAGAATTAGAAATGACCGCAATGAGACCGTTTTGAGGGTTTCGCTAATTCAGAGAGAGTCTTCTTCCTCTGGCCCAGCTCGTGGAGCTTCTGACAGAGATGTAGAGCAAGGAGGAGGGGTCCTTAGGGTTACCCCCAGATCCGCAGCACCACCGCCACCCCCGCCTCCACCGCCACCACCCCTGCCACTGCCTCCAATACCACCACATCACTGCTGCCTCCGTCATCGCCACCACCTCTACCACTATCACCACCATCACTGCCATCTATACCACGGCACCACCACCCTCGCACACACACGCACACACACACACGCATGCATACACACACACACACACACACACACACACACACCGAGGCAGGGGAAGTTTTTATATTCTATGACATATTCCATGAGGCAATCACAGACACTTTCCATATACAGTGAAAGAAATGAATATTTGGAATTGTCATTGTTTTCAATATGTAACCCACTCCTGTTGCTGTGTGCTTTTTGGAACATCAGCGTGAGTTTGTGGGCAAAATTAAATTAGGATTCATTACCCAAAAAAGCCTATATCCCCAAGTGCACACCTTAAAGAGCATGTGACTTTGGATGAAAGATCTTTTACTTCATAAAAGGATTGACTAACGATTTCCTTTCAATGGCACATTCTTTCTTTTCCTAATGGCAAAGTCTACTTGCATTTTATTATGATTTAGTTTACAAAAGTTAGCCTTGCATACAGCTGTTCAGAAGTACAGCCAGTGAGTAAATGTAGATCTGCCTTGAATGACAAATGCTGCTGAGTAAACCATGTTAAAGGCTATTTTGGGACCACCAAGAATGTGTTTGCATTTTCAAGACTGGAAACAGAAAGAATATTTATTTGGCATGTGCACCATGCTGGACACGATGCTCACTTTACATTTCTAAACTCATGTGATCTTATAAAAATGTGTGAAGTGGGCCCTCCTATCCCCATTTTGGTTGCACAGCGTTGTGAACGACCGAAATGCCACTGAACTGTACATTTAAAAAAGGTTCATTTCATGCTCTGTGAATTTAACCTCACTTTAAAAAAAAAAAGACCTAAATTATTTCACAGCATATGTGTCTGTTAAATCATCACACTATACATTTAAAATATCTCATTGTATAACCTAAATACATACAATTTTTACCAATCATGCCTCACTCGATAAAGCTGTGGATAAAAGAGGACCTAACCATGGGGAGGGTCTCTGGACTGACCTGATGCTCCTTATCCCATATCCCCTCCCAGCCTCTGTGTCTGTGGCGTCACAGCTCAAACAGCCTGGTGCTAAAATCTACTGACGGGGTTGATACATCTGCAGACAGTTAGTAGATTTTAGAGTCAGAAGTTGGCACTCAGCTGCTAAAATGTGCTTATTCACCGAGCATATGACCTTCAGAATGCACGAGACTGACCAGGTGGCTCTGGATTCTTCTCCCACCTACACAGCTGCTGGGTTTCTCAGGCAAGGGAATCCCTGCCGTGTTTGAAAGCCTGTTGCCTTTTGACTTAGCCCATTGTTGGGGTGCAGGCAGAAGTGAGGTCACATTGTGCGTAAGCTTTAAGACTCGCCCTTCAAACCTTCCAAGGCCTGGCACTTAATTTTGTTCTTTTTTTTTTTTTAAGATTTTAAGATTTTTTTTTCATGTAATCTCTACACCCAACGTGGGGTCAAATGTACAACGCCAAGATCAAGAGTCGCACGTTCTACTGACTGAGCCACCAGATGCCCCTAATTTTGTTCTTTTCAGGTTATATTCTCTTCCCTGAAGAGAGCCCCCCAAACTGTATAAGCATCAGCCAGTCCCCACAATGTAGAGATCTGTTCCTGCAAACAGAGAAGGTGATGAACAATAAGCAACCATTCTGTTTTCTAAACTACTCAAGTTGGTGTCCCGGCAATGGGGAGGAGCGCCTCCCACAAAACCAGGACTGTCCCCGTGGCCCTGACTCAGCCACAGCAATCCAATGGGGCCTTGCTATGAGGAGACATATTGCTGCTGTGCTCACCTGTACACAAGCACAGGTCTCTAGAGTTATCTGAATAGAGACCCATGAGTACCCAATGGGGTGCATGATTTCCATACAGCTCAAACTGCTCCAGCGCCAAATGACCCAGGACTTGTTTCCAGTTCTTGGATTATCAGTGGCTGGTTGTTACCCTGGCTTAGCTGTGCCAGAAGTCACGTCCCTGAAATGCACCAACACCCCCTCTCAGAACTCAGCCCATCAGGGCCCAGACCAGAGGCGTCCCGGCTGACCCCACTCCTAATCTCATAAGCATCAGGAAGGAGACAACCACTTCCTGATGGAACCCACATCCAGAGTTCCAGCCAATATGGAGACACTTGTGAAAGGAAGGCCTGGGGAGCCAGGAGCCAGACAGCAAGGGAGGGGGGATAAGAGCTTCCCATCCAATGTATGGTCATCAGCCAAATCGGGGGCCTCACTGGAGGCTTCGTGGTATGGATGCAGGGCCTACCAAGTGGGTCCAGAGCTACCAGTGTGGCTGCGCCCCACCTTCCTGGGTGGCTCTGAGCACTAGACCACCTGTGCATGTGCTCTGGTTAGAGATGTGAAGAGCTGTGGACAGGGTCAGCCACAGCCCAGGGCAACATAGAGATGTTAGCAACATGACAACCAGACTCAACAGTCTGCCAGCATAAGAGGTGTCAAGACCCCACTGGCTCAACAGGGTGTCTGTGGGTTACTGCTTGAGGGTGTTTTCCATTGGTGTCAGCCTCTGGATGAAGGGAAGTTTGGCTTCAATGAAAACTGCCTAGCCTCCTGGTGGGGACTTTCTTTCCTCACCTCTGAATCCTTCCACCTCTCGAGCATTCTAGACAAAGAGTGTTTTCTCAAGAGCTGCCTCCATGGATTCAACAGAGATTTCTTTTGGCTATGAGGTAGACCAAGAGATGACCTAGACCTCAGGAAATGACAGCTCTGTGACCATGATTTCACACTGTCCATACCTAAGAGTCCACAGGTGAGCCAGGCTGGACTGAAGCTACAGGGCTGAGGGGATGCCAGGCCCCAGTTACAGAAGCACTCCCTGGCAGCTAGGCCTGACTCCTGCCAGGAGGCTTTGCCATCAAAATATAAGAGCTCACGACCTCTGGAAAACTGGAAGCACTGTGGTGCCTTTGGCATAGTGTTCTCTGTGAGCTCACTCACCCTCCCTTCAGTTTTGTTCATTTCCTATGTGCTGGATTCCAACTGGAGATATCCAAAGTTGCAGTTGGACAATGCCTCCAGTGACTGGTTGAAGCAATTAAGGGCAGGCAGGGGGGGGACAGAGGCCCAGATGACTGACATAACACATTGCCGAGTTGTCCTTCTGGATAGATCTCTAGGAACAAGCTTTAAAACAGCATCACTGATTTTCACATGCCCTTCGAGCTGGTTGGGGAGCTGGCAGCCTTCCTGGTGACTGGTGACTTGGTAGGATTCTAATAGAATGTGTAAGTAAGCACAGCTCATTTGACCAAAATTGTAGGCCACCTTTCTCGATTCAACTGGAGCAGACCTGCTATTCTCAGGACTACAGTGCTAGTCTACACACACACACACACACACACACACACACACGTTCAAGTAATCCCTTATTAAAAAGACATAGAGATATTCGGGGATGACCACAATTTGACCCCCACTGGGTTGGGGGATGTTGTGCTTTCTTTAAGAGTATCTGCAATTGGCAATAATGTGCACTTCCTGTGCATGGAAAGGGCGTTTGTGGGCCATTGGGCCGTCCTTGGCCTACTCCCGCCCCAGGGAGAGAGGCCCCCTTGGGTGAAAGAGAAGAGAATCCATCATTTCCCTACAGGAGCAGTAGAGGAAGAAAGTCACAGCATTAGCTTACCAAAGCTGGGAGGCATTCACTTTATAGCTAGGAAAAGTGAAGCCCAGAGTGGGGCAGAGACCTAGGAGAGATCATACCACAGGGTCTTTAGAAGCACAGCCCAGAGGGAAGTGAGGAGGTTCAGTTTAAATGACCTCTGAATGTTCCTCTGCCCTCTTCACATATAGAGACCCGGGTCTGCCCAGCGGCCCTGGCAGCCTCCCAACATCAGGTGTGTGGCCTCCAACCTTGGCTCCGCCTCCACTGTTCCCCTTCTTTGCATGATTCTGGGCTCATCAGCATAATTCCAGTGAAACGCAGATAAAGCTTGTTAACCTGGGTCCTGCACAGATGGGATTGTCTGGACTCAGGCAGGGCCTTTTGCCTTTGACCTTCGGTTTCTGTTCCAGCCCCACGCAGTACCTGCTTCATCTGTAGGCCAGCCTCGCCAAATTCGTCCAACCGTTTGAGACTTTCTCTTCTCCCCATCTTTCTCTTCTCCCCAGAGTGATCATCCTTATCCCACCATTGAGGGTACATGGGAATGTGTTCAGAGGAAATGAGGTCAGGGTTTCTTCCTGTGAAGAAAGACCAACCTGAGAGTCAGAGAAGCTGGCCCATGGGCGCATCTGTCCCTGGCTCCAGGCATCACCAGTCCTAACATGAGTGGGAGGCCCCAGCCTGTCTCTAAGAGCCTGGAAGCTCTGGCAAGCTAGGAGTGCAAGGGTAGCGCTCCAGAAACCCATGTCCAGTGACAGAATATTTCAATTCTCGGGGTGAGGGGGGCAATATGAATTATGAGCTCATTGGATCTGTATGTGTCTATAAGTTTGGGGCCGTTCTTAAGACTTGCCAACTCTTCTTCCAACTAGTGTGTCTACACTAAAGGGAGAATGCAGTTCTATAAAATTACCCACTCAGGTCTGCTCATTTCTACATTTGCTGGGGCTGCTGCTTAGATGGGTCTGGTGGATGCTTGCCAAAGCCACAAGTCCCCAGTTTGGGGTAGCAGAATGCCACTGGCAGTGTGACAGTGCCCAGACTATGGGGCGGTGGCACGCAGAAGGAGGCAGCACTGCTGGCTGTCAGGTCTAGGCTGCTCACGTCCCTCTGCTCCCTCCAATCCTCTATCCAGTCCTAGTGGGCATGTCCTTCTTTCTCAGAGGGCAAGCCAAGGCCGAGGCTGGAGGGCAGTAGGGCGGAATGGGGACCCAGGGCCTGGAGAATGAGATCAGTAACAATTACTGCTCCCAGTGTGCATGCTTCAGTGATGCCATGTGGCACACAGTGCAGGCTGAGTGCCCATTTTACAGAAGAAGATACTGAGGCTCAGAGAGGGGTGGTGACTGGCCCACAGTCACACAGCAAATGAAGGAGTAGGACTTCAATGCAGGTCTTTCAGTGCCTCCTTCAAGGCTCTGTCCTGCACCCCTGCCTGCCGCCGGCTGCATCGGGTGCTGAGGCTGCACTTTCTGCTGGATCAGGGCAAGCCAGGGGCACCAATAAATCCCCTATGTGTAGCATCAGACTCTTGCTCCAAACCGCTTACTAGCAGAGGTTCCTGCTTGGGACCAACTGACTCCTCTTGTAGCCAATCGGCTTTCAGGTTCTCTGCCATTCTCAGCTACCCTGGGGTTGTCCAAAGCATCATGTCTTACAATTCTGGAAATGCTGAAAATCCTGTTTGATCCACAAGAAAGTCCATTTCAGTGTATGAGGAGGTTTTTCTGAAGAACAAACATGCAAATGGAATATACGCCCCAATATCGGCCTTTATACTGTACACATAGACACTCATCTGATCCCCTGTATATATCTGGGCATATTCTTTCCCTCCCTCCCTCCCTTCCATCTTCTCTCTGCTCCTGCAAACCCAATCCTGATGCATCATTGTCTTACCTATTCTGAGGCTACGTCCACCATGCATGATACCTTTATTCCTTCCTTCCAAGCAAGCGTACTAGGGATCATACTTGTCTCCGAGGGCTTGAAATCCAATCTAGTGAGGCAACATCAGGCCCTCAGAAACTCAGGGAATGTGGAACAGTACTGAAGAAAGATGTTGATGGAGTACAGATGTACTTGGGAGAGAGACTGAGAGAACCGGCAAGCGGACTGGCCTAAGCTGACCTGGAGGAGGCACCAGTGGGGGAGAAAGGGGGAGACTAATAAGCCACAGGCCATTTACACCTTTTTGACAATTTTGCTCAGGCCCCATGTGCCCAGCGACCTCCGGAGGGAAATGAGGCTCCCTGAACTGATCTCTCCTAGACGCTTTTGGCCTCCTATGAACTTACCCAACAGGAACCGTGTCCATGTTAAACCTCTAGCTACAGTTTCCAAAATTAAGTGTTCATACCAGCCTGCCAGGTTTCTTTGGGAAGCGTAATATATTTATGTATTTTACATGCATATATATTTATAATGTATACACACACACATATATTATATTCTTTATTCTTATGCCCATTTTATGAGCCTGGACTGTACTCTTATAATCTAGACCTTTCCCAAGAAATCCTTGCTCTTTTTATCCAGACAGAACCAGAAATAATATTGAGTTCAGAGCTGAACTTGGCCCTTATCGGAAGGGTTGCCTTTCTTTTCTCATTATTTAGGGGGTGGGGAAGCCATCACGTGCTTTTAAATGCAGTTTAGTGAATTTTCATAAGGTTTTGGGGACCCATCGGTGGCTGTGTCTGCCTGCCTATGAAATGGGACTCTGCAGGCATTTGGGGATGGAGATGGTCATTCCTTTCTAAAAGACACCAGGGAACCTCCCTCACTTCCCCTCCCTGCCCCACCTCCTGCCACCAAAGGGCCTGTGAGGGCTCAGGCTGGGAGTGGGGACACCTGGGGTCTAGTGTTGCCATCATCTACTAATTAGCTGTGTCCACCACAAGCAAATCACATCTCATTCTGTTTTCTGTAAAAAGAGAAGGTTGAGATGTGGTCTCTAGAAATCCTGCTACCATCCAATGATTTATTTATTTTCTTTCTGATTTACTTATTGTAAAAAAAAAAAAACAAAAACAAAACTCACAGCAAGTGGGCAGGATCATGCACTATACATGGCCTGAGGAAAGAGGGGCTGATGGTAGCTGGAACCAATAGTTTGCTGTCATAGAGTCCAGAGACTGGAAAACAGGACACGTGCAAAGCTGGAAGGTTTGTTTAAGAAGGTTCTGGAAGCTTAGGGAGGGACTTGCCACCAATAACATGACGTTGAGAGGGAAGTCATTCCAGAGTAGCAGCTTTTGTTGCACTTGCAACAAGGGTGCACCCAAGGGTGGCCTTGGGATTCAGTCAGCAGCAACCAGCCCAGTCAGGCAGACCTCAGCCCAGCACCCACTGGCCCAGGTGACCCGCAGAGGAGCCGGTGTGGCGCTGGGGAAGGAGGAAAGCCCAGCTGGCTGCTGGAAATTGAGATGAGTAACAAATCCCGGGGGTGCACAAGAGAAGGCATGCATGCAAGCCTGTATCTAGGCGCAGAAGTCACTGGATAGCAGACTTCCAAGCCTTGGCGGTGCCTGGGGGAGGCAGATGCTGATGTCAAGAGGCTGAGTGCCTCTGTGTGAACACTTCCCTTGGCCTTGTGCACGCTTGGCTGGGGTTCTGGCCATTCAGCCAGGGTGCTTCAGGCTGGCTGTTGAAAGCTCTCAGCATAAAACCTGAAATGCAGAGCTGAGGCCTCTAACAAAGCGAAGTTTCCCTTAACGTCCATTGAAAAAGGGAAGCGCCAAAGAGGCTCCCGCCTGCCCTGCCGAACCAGTAACCTCAGCCAGCATGTCCCCCCCCCCAACCCCCGCAACTGCATTCCCAGGGACAGCGAGGCCAACGTGGCCCCTGGTTAGGCATCCTCCCAAAGTGTTCAGTGAGGCGTCCAGCTGCCAACTTGGCGCAGCGAGGGGGGGCACCCACTCCAGCAAATTGGATTCACCGGCAGCGAGCTAACACCCTGGAGGGGCATCCTGGGGTCCGCTTTGTTGTTGAGGAGACAGCTGGGTTCCAGAATTGGGACTGAGTGGGGACCATTGGGTTGGGGGCCTGGAAAGTTGCATGCACGTGCCCTCTCATTTCAGAGAGTTAGAGACCACTTTCCCTTGCCAGTGGTTCCTAATATTAGCTGTCGCATCCCGTGGCCATGCCTGGTCTTCCCCATGTCCTGCTACCTTGGTTCCAACGAGGTAACGGCAGACTAACAATTAAAGAAATGGTCTGGGAACCCACAGAGTCTGCCAGGGATTCCAGGCTGCTGCAACTCACAGCCCCCGCCCTCCCTTCCTTCCCCTGTCTGGTGCCACATATGCTTCCCTGTCATTACACCTGTAGTGCAGTCCAGGATACCACCCACAGCACGCTGGGCCCAGCCATTGCCGGCTCAGACTCCCCGCAAGGGGTCTGCTATAAAACCTGTACTCGGTCATCCATTTCTATTTTTGATATACGGGAATTCTTTCAAGTCCTTGGGGGAATGTAGACAAAATGGAATTTTCGTTTGGGACTCAGTGACTTGTTTGTGGGCTGCCCCATGACTGATGGAATGAACGGCCGGGAAAGCATGCGGCAGAACTGCCTGTGTCCCGGGGCATTTGGGTTCATTTGTCCATGGATTCATTCAGCTGCTATTTCCTGAGCACCTGCTCCGGGCCAATACAGAGTCCACTGCCCCTGGATGGAAGAGCAGACGCAGATGACCAGATAGGCCTCTTCTTACACCTTCTCTACCCTGCCCAGTGCATTTTTGCCTCCCCTGTGGCCCTCACCCCCAATGGACTTGATGGCAGAGCGGCCCCTCAAAGTGCCCCTGTCCAGGTTGCAGAGAAAAGGCAAAGAAGGAGCCAAGTCCCGTTACTCCAGGTGGTGGAACCCCTCCTGCAGAAGTGACACAGTGTCCTGCCACCAGGGCGGTTTAAGGCGGTGGGTTGTGAGGCTGCCCAGTGGTCATGGAGGGGCCCTGCATTGGCCTGTGCCCTGTTGCCCTCCAGCTGAGCAGCTCTGGGCAAGTCCTTCCCCTTCCCTGGGGGTCAGGGCCCCTGTCTCTTCCTAGGATAAGGTTGGACTTCCAGGGCCCTTCCATGGCTGCCCTTGGTAACGCCAGCTACCAGTCAGTGAGGATTTACTAGGTGTCACAGAATCTGCTTCATTGTACTCAATAGGCAGAGTAGCATCATGAGATGAGAACTAAAATAAGGCTCATTTTGCAAATGAAGAAACCGGGGTCCAGAGAGGTTAAGTGGCAAGGCCAAGACCTGCTTGTGTCTGCCTCAGAACCAGGACCTTTCACCACACTGCCTCCACTCGCGCTCTGGGCCAGTAGTTCCCATCTTGGCTGTGCATTTAGAATCGGCCCAGGAGCCTTGAGAAAACTCAGATACCCGGGCCCTGCTCTGGATGAGACTGAAGCAGTTCGTCTGTGGTGGGAAGCCCTGGGAATGTGGATGTTTCTCAATGAAGCTGATGAACACCAAAACGTGACATGTGCATCCCTCTTTTGATGTTCACTCTGTCATGACAGTCGTGGCCGGTGTGGCGCTACCACACACATTGACCCTCCGCCCCACCAGTGAGCCAGACGTGAAGGGACATCAAAGGATCAGCAACGAATGTCCCAGGAAGACTTCTAAAGCTAAACAGGGTTTCTTTACATGAAAAAGTATGTCAAGAGAAATACAGTCGAGCCTGGAAACACAGGCTTGAACTGCACAGGTCTGCTTAAATATTTTTCGATAAATACAGTCCAGTGCCGTAAATGCATTTTCTCTTCCTTATGATTTTCTTAATCACATTTTCTTTTCTCTAGCCTACTGTGTTGTAAGAATACAGTACATGATACATATAACATACAAAATATGTGCTTAGTCGATTGTATGTTATTGTAAGGCTTCCAGTCAACAGTAGGCTATTTGTAGTTAAGTTCTGAGTGGCGTCAAAAATTATAGTCGGATTTTTGACCACAGAGCATTTTTCAAGGTTCACCTGTATATGTGTTCCACTGTTGGCGTGTAGGTAATTCCCAAGCCCTTCTCTTTTCACACATGCCTCCACTCCACCCCACTTGCTTTCCCCTCTACTTGCAGGTCATGGTCATTAACATGACAGCCACAGATGACTGTATGAAGCCTTGAACGAGTAGGAAATAGTGCCTCGCTAACTGCTTTGTTCCCAAAGGCTATGCTTTTATAAATGGTGAACAGCTCCCCCAAGGTGCAGGTTGCAGATCAGGGCCTTTTCCTGTACTTTGAGGGGGACGGTTGTAAGTCATTCTCAATAAAAACAAACAAGTGATAGAAAACCATAGAGAATAGAAAGGCACTTGCCAATCTCCCCAAAAGATCCCTACTCCCGATGGTTGCATGTAGGTTCTTCCATGTTATTTTTGTATGTACCTAGCAGTGTGTGTGTGTTGTGTGTGTCCGCGCGTGCAAAGATAAGTGAAACCATGCCTCAGTGACTGTTCTGCCACTTGTGTTTTCCCCTAGACAGTACATCTCAGACAGTTGCCCCAAAGCACACACCTAGATCTACTTTATTCCTCTAAAGATTCTGTTGTGTTCCGTCTGGTCACCACAGCCCAGTGCATTTAAACGAGACGGGGAGGCAACCTAAAAGTTGCCTGTCTATGTTGTGCTTTTCCTTTTTAAAAATGGGGATATCTGTACACAGGTAGGAATTGAGAGCATCTGAACTACTTCCAGTTTGCCCTCCAGTGCCTGTCTGGGGCGGCTCAGTTCAGTTAGTGACTTCCGCATAGTTTTGGTGAGCTCTCCCTTACGTGGGCACAGAAGATCCTTTGTGGGACTTTCTGCGGTGTTTAGTATACAGACAGCATAATGCCTAATTTGAAGTGTAACAAGACAGTTTAAATGAAACACAGCAACAAAGAAGCAAGCATTATGGTCCCCCAAAATAGGCTGTATTGTATAGTTTTGACAAGTCTTGAAACTGAGAGATGTTTTATGTTGCAAGTTTCCTGTTCATTAGCTTTCATGTGCCAAGGCTTTATAAAAATTCCTCCCTCCCTCTCCCTCTCCCTCTGTCTGTCTGTCTCTCTCTCTCTCTCCCTCTCACTCTCTCTCTCCACCACAGGGACCCACTAAAAGGAGACAGGAAGGAGATAGCTTCCAGTTTCCAGGCATGGCTGACGGAGGTTACCCTAATAAAATCAAGAGGCCTTGCCTTGAAGACGTTACCCTTTCTATGGGCCCAGGTGCCCATCACAGCACACCCTGTGCAGAGCTACAGGTGCCTCCATTGACAATGAACCCTAGCCCTGCCGCCATGGGAGTACCTGGCCATCCATTACCACTCGAAACTAATCCCATGAATGGCAGCATAATGGGCTCACCGTTTGCAGTGCCATCGGCTGCAGAAATGGGACTGAAAGGGCCTTCCGGTCCCTACTATGACAAAGCCAACAGCATGCCAGCTGTGGACCAGGAACTTCAAGATCTCCTGGAGGAGCTAACAAAAATTCAAGAACCTTCTCCGAATGAGCTAGATCTTGAGAAGATACTGGGGAGCAAACCAGAAGAACCACTGGTGTTAGAGCACCCGCAGCCAACCCTCGGTGCCAGTGCCAAGCCTTCGGTTCAGATGCCACACTTGGAGAGCCTCGGTTCCGGCAAGGAGTTTGCTTCCAGCTGCGGCCAGCTCCCGGGCGCACCACTGCCAGTCCCGCCCTCCCCGGCCGGGCTCAGCTATGTGATTCCTGCCAGTGGGAAGCAAGTGGCCTCCCCGGGCTCTTCGGCAGCACAGACCAAGAGCCAGGTCCAGGGGATGCTCCCTGTCGCTCTGCCCCCACTCCCAGTGCCTCAGTGGCATCACGCCCACCAGCTGAAGGTGCTGGCAGCCAGCAAGCAGGGGTCTGCTACGAGGCAGCCAGGGCCCAACCCCAGTTGGTCTGGCCTGCCTCCTCCAGGCCTCTCCCCGTCTTACCGCCCGGTGCCGTCGCCACACCCGCCGCCACCGCCGTTCAGCCCTCAGAGCCTCATGGTGTCCTGTATGGCGTCCGGCAACCTGCCCGGGAGCACTTTCCAAGGCTCCCCCAACGCCTTACTGGCCAGCATGGCATCCGGCAGCAGTGCCGCCCTGGGGCCCCCCGTGCTCTACACTCCCGAGAAGCTCCCCAGCCCGGCTCTCAATCAGCAGCCGCAGTACAGCCCACAGAGCTCCCTCCTTGCCAACCTGGTGTCCTCTAGTATCAAAAGTCCTCAGGGACACCTGATGTCTGCTTTGCCCGCCAGCAACCCGGGGCCATCCCCGCCCTACCGCCCTGAGAAGCTCTCCAGCCCAGGCTTGCCGCAGCAGTCCTTCACTCCGCAGTGCTCCCTGATCCGGAGCCTCACCCCTTCCGGCAATCCGCTAAGTCAGCAGCAGCAGCCGCCTTCGCAGCAGCCGGCAAACACCATCTTCAAGCCCATGGCCACCAACCCACCCAAAACCCTGAGCGTGATCATGCAGCAGGGGCTGGCCAGCCCCAGCCCGGGAGCCCCGGAGCCGTTCACTTTTGGCAACACCAAGCCCCTGTCACATTTCGTTTCTGAGCCGGGCCCCCAGAAGATGCCCTCCATGCCCGCCACCTCGAGGCAGCCGTCCCTGCTCCACTACCTGCAGCAGCCGACGCCGACCCCGGCCTCTTCTGCCACCGCCTCCTCCACCGCCACTGCCACCTTGCAGCTGCAGCAGCAGCCTGACCACTCCTCTCTCCTCCTGCAACAAATGATGCAGCAGCCGCCCCCACGCTTTCAGCGGCCAGTGGCCCCGGACTCCATGCCTTCTCTGCCCAGACAGGTAAGACGGTCTCGCGTCCAGTTGCGTTCCTTTGTTTTGGACATAGGAACCGTGTCTCGTGCTATTGATACTTGGCTCTGGAGGCAAATCTGGCCGTAGTCCTCTCTGAGACTGGACTTGACTCTGGAGAAGTCTATTGAAGGCAGCTAGTTCTGTGTGGTCGAGGTGCAGTGTTCATGAGGCCGAGGTTATGGTTTTAGCTCCTGTGCAAGTCACTTAACTTCCCTGGGAGGAAAAGTGCACCCAGAAGGTGCTGTTAGGGGAAGGAACCAGGGGAGATGAGTCAGAATCGCCTAGAACTGCCTTCCCCTGCACCGGGCCAGGTAGCGTGTTCCCTCACACAGGACTAGTGAAGCCTTCGTAGGACGCAAGGAAATTGCACCAAGGCATGTAAATCCTACCCTGCTGGCATATGGCTGCACGCTGAGCCTTCCAGAAGTGCCACAGCAAACTTCTGCTGAGCAGCCCCAGTGTGCCCTTCACCACTGTGCTGGCTTGGACACTGAGGCAGGCCCTAAATGAAAAGGACAGATGCGAATAAAGTAGTTACTCTTACCATCTCCATTCTACAAAGAAACTGAGGCTCGGAGAGTTGAAATGACTTGCCCGGAGTCACATAGCCAGGGGACAGAGCAGGAACTGGGAACCAGGAAGTGTTAGTCCAGAGCCTGTGCTCTTCTCAGAATCACTGTGACTTCTCCCCCTCCCTCATCTACAATATGATCAATCACTGAGCTCAGCTGATGCCCGCCCAGGGGTGTTGATCACAGTTTCCCCATGTCATTGCTCTGACCCCTGCCCTCATTGGTTATCTATTGCTGTGTAACAAATGACTCCAAGACCTCTGCTTGAGACAACACAAGTGTATTACCTCACGGTTTCTATGGGCCAGGAGTCTTGGCATCACCTAGCTGGGTCTTCTGGCCTTGAGTCACTTGTAAGGTTATCATCATCTCCAGCTCAACCGGGAAGGTTTTTGCTTCCAAGCTCACTCCTGAGGTGGTTGGCTGGAAGCAGTTCCTTGCAGGTGTTTGGACTGAGGCCTCATTCCTCATGAGCTGTTGGTTAGAGGCCTCTCTTAGTTCCTTGCCACGTGGGCCTCTTCATAGAGCATCTCACAGCATGGCAGCCGGCTTTGTCTGACTAAGCAAGACAGAATGTGCCAGCAAGACAGGCAGAGGGATTGCCAGCAGGTCAGAGGTTACAGTCTTTAGAACATAGTCTTGAAAGTGATGTCCCATCACTTCTGTTGTATTCTGTTCATTGGACACAAGCATGAAAGTGTGAATACCAGGAGGCAGGGGTCACTGGGGACCATGTCAGATATCTGCCTACCCAGAGCACTTTCTGCCTACCCAGAGCACTTTCTATCTTGGTCCCTCCTTTCCATTGCTCTCAGCCTTGCCCAAGTTCAAGTCCTCTTGATTCTTTGCCTGGACTCAGAGTTGACTCTTAAGTTGGTTTTCCCCAATAAACCAGCCATCACTCAAAACATTACCTTCAAGAGACCTGACATAACAGAGACCTGATCATGTTTCACATTTGGCCAGAAGTTTCCGGGGGCCCATAACCTGGCTCCATCCATCTCCTTGGACTCTGTGCACATCAGGCCCTGTCTGGCACTTTGCTTCTATCATTCGAAGTGCTGGCAGTCGGCTTTATTCCTACCATCCCCTGTGCCTGGCAGTGCCTTCTCACCTTCTTTCTCCTGCCCCACCCCCACAGCTCCTAAGGCTCAGGAACCATCCCCTCCAGGACCAGCCTTGGTACTTCTGTCTCCCACTCTGCCTCTCTCTTCTCTAAAACAGCCAAGGAAGAGAGCTTGGCCGGCGACCTGGCCCAAGGGAAGCACCTGTCAGGGTTGACCTCTTTTCTGAGGGCCCTGGATGAGTGTGACTGGGGCAGCCCCCGGAGGAGAGAAACCAAGTCTTTTTCCTCCATGCCTCATGAAGCATAAGCAAGCAGAGAGCTCCACACCAGGGAACTGGTCCTCTGATGGACTTGTGCGGCAAACAGAGCATCCGTGGGTGCGGCCAGGGCGAGCCACAGGCCCTCATGTGCAGTTCGGGAGCACTTGGGTTTGAGTCTGCGGCGGGCTTACCGCCATCTGCCTTCGTGGAGCTGGAAGTCTCCCCCTAGCAGGCAAGGTCCTCAGCCTGGAGACCGATCACCATCTAACACTGTGAGCCGTTTGGGGTTTTTCTTCAGTGGGGTACATTTGTAGCCCATGTGGCCTCAGAACCCAATCAGCTGGCTCAGAGGGAGAATCCTTAATGACCTGTGTCATTAAAATCACACCCAACTGATTACCTAGGTGAGCTGGAGAAAGTGCTCCGGGGAAAGACCAGCAGCCAAGCTCCCTGAGGCTAGGAAGGGCTCAGGTGATCGCCACCAGCAGAGGGGGGAGCCTGGGCTCCCTGGATGGGAGGCTGTTGCTGCCAAGAGCTGCCTTCGCTGCCAGTGCTGGCCAGTGCCCACGGGCCAGGCATACAACTCAGCTCTTCACCTGCCTTTTTCTCATTTTAGTCATCAGAGATAGAGGCCGTTATCATTCCCTTTAAAGCCAAAAAGACTGAGGCACAAAGAAGTGACTAGAATTGCCCACACAGGAAGTTAGGGCCAGAGAAGGGAGTCTGGCTACAGAGCCCATACTTGTAAACCCATGCATGGGGCACTGCTTCCAGAGCCTTCTGATCCTGCTGTAACCTCCAAACTGTTGCCTCTTCTACAAAATGGGCAATAGGTTATGACATGTTGATTGAGGATTCAATGCATTAATACGTCTAAAGCGTTTTGAACAAGGCCTACCAGCACAAAGTACCTGCCAAGGAAGGTTTGCTATCACTATGACTAACTCCTGGCCTTGAGCCTCCAGATCCATTTGGTGAGGGCTGAGATGTGTCAGGACAAAATGTGAGCAGTGCTCTCTCCAGACCCCCTGCCTACCACAAGATTGACAGCCTACAGCCTCGCGGGTTCTCCCTGTCCCAGGCTCTGCCCCACTGACACAACTCCAGGCCTGGTGGAAAAGGGAAAAGGCGGGGGTCACCTGGGTGGCTCAGTCGGTTAAGCGTCAGTCTCTTGGTTTTGGCTCAGGTCATGATCTCAAGGTTCGTGAGTTCCAGCCCTGCATCAGGCTTTGCGCCGACGGTGTGGGATTCTGTCTCCTTGTCTCTCTGCCCCTCCCCAACTTGTCCTCATGCTTTCTCTATCTCTCTCTCTCTCTCTCTCTCACACACACACACACACACACAAATGAATCAACTTAAAAAAAAAACAGGGGCGCCTGGGGGGCTCAGTCGGTTGAGTGTCCGACTTCGGCTCAGGTCATGATCTTGCAGTTCGTGAGTTCAAGGCCCATGTCAGGCTCTGTGCTGACAGCTCAGAGCCTGGAGCCTGCTTCAGATTCTGTGTCTTCCTCTGTCTCTCTGCTCTTCCCCCACTTGTGCTCTGTCCCTCAAAAAATAAATAAACATTAAACAAATTTTTAATTAAAAAAAAAAAAACAGAATACACTTCCTACGAAAAAAAAAAAGGAAAAGGAAAAGGTCATCTTTGCCTGGCAGGCAGGGATCTCCTTCTCACTACCCCTCTCCTGGCTCCCGGTTCTGTCCATGGCACTCTTCTAGCCAAAACACAGAGTAGACATCCAGGCTGAGCACATCAACAGCTCACCATGCCTTCTCATGGCCTTTTGCATTTGCTCTGAGGCCTGAGAACTCAGCCCTGCTCACCCTTCCAGGGGAGAGAAAAGAGCACAAGCTTCTTCCTTCCAGCAGGGCCAGCTGGTCGAATTTCACTGATGGCCAGACTGAGCCTCAGAAAATACTCTTCACCTACTACGTGGTGACACAGACTACCTTGTTGCACTTCCAGATGTGATCGTGGTTACCACAGAGGCACTGGGCCTTCATTTGAATCCAGATTTTGGTTTCTGAAAAGAGTACTTTCTAAATGAAAAGTGAGAAACCAACTCTTGAGTAAGCAGAAAAACCATGTCCAGTCATCTACAGGAGCTCATATTTCTCAGCTCTGAGAATTTCTCTTGACCAGTTAGGTAAACGACCCAATTTCAGTGGATAATTTGCTTGCACTGAAGGTAAAAGGCAAATGCCATCTGGCTCCAGGGTGGCAGTTTAGCATGGCAGCTGAAGCGAGGGCACTGGGGTTCAAGTCTAGGCACTGATACTGACTGAGCTCTAGGTGGGGAGCAATGTCATTTAGTCGCTCTGAGCCTTAGGACATTGGAAGACAAAGGAAGCGCTAAGCTGAAATTGCCCAGAGCCCTGCCTGGCACACAGTACGTGCTGGGCTGGGATCCACCACCTCTGAGGACAGGTGCGTTTCCAAATTGAGGACATTTGGGACTATAGAAAGATCATGTGGTGCATATACCAAATATCACACAAGCCTCCGATAGAACCTGGGGCAGCATTTCATTACTTTTGCAGAGAAATACAAATATTTAAGTCCACATCAATTTTGTCCCCAAATAAATTTTGATGCCCAACTTACCAAAATAAAATAGGCTTTCAGAGCTTTTGGGGTTTGAAATTACAGCTAAGGGATGTGGGCTTGGAATTACTAAGGGAGTGACTTTTTGGAATTGGGGCATCCAGCCCTTCTGTGTCGGATTTTAATGACCCCAGATCTCCTCACTGTATTCCCCACCCTACTCCCAAGGCTGGGTGACGTCTCTCCATTTTTAATCAAGATGAATTTTGTTTCCGTAATTTAGGTCTCCTTCTCCCTGAAGACTTATTGGAGATACATGCAAAAATCAGTGTTAGAACTTCAATTTTACCACCAACCATGGGTGAATGGAACTTCCATTTGCTCAGAGACGAACACAGGTCCATTGAGGAGATGGGGGCGGCGGGAGGCGGCCCAGCTCGAGGGCCCTCGGTGCACATGGCTTGGAGAGCTGGGAGCGCAGCATCCTGGGGAGGAGGGATGTGGATGGCGGCCAGTTGGAATAAGAACAAAAAGGCCTGAAATCTGATCCTTGAGGCAGGCTGAGGCACAGGGGAAGGGGGCAGCTGTGGAGAAACAGACCAAAGAGGCACATGATATTGTTTGGACAGATTTTGAGAAGGGTACGAGGGGAGTCCAGCCCGACTGGAGGGAGGCTGGTTGAGGCCCCTCCTGGGTTTGCTACACTTTCTACCTTTAGTGATAAGCCTCCCATCCGCTTAGCTGAGGCAGCGATGAGCACCCAGCAATTGCGGAGACAGTGGGCAAATTGAGAGAACTCGCCATCTCCCCTCCTCGAGGGGCTGGGCCTGCAATGAGGATCTGGGCAGCTTGGTCCAAAGTGGGGCCTTGGGGAAGCCCTCTCACTGCCCTCAGCCATAGGTCCCTCTTGGCCTTGGCAAACGGAGCCCTCTAAAGTGCAGCACTCCCACTGCCCAGGGCCTGATGGAGACAGCACAGGGGAGGGGACCCCAGGGCCTTGGCAGGGTGTAGGCCCCAGGACTGGGCTTGAGACCAGGTTCAAGAGAGCCCAGGCTTTGGAACACTTGGGTCCAAATCTCGGCTCTGCTACTTTTTAGTTTGGCAAGCTATTTTCCCTCTCCGGGCCTCAGTCTCCCCATCTATAAAATGGAGATACTAGTATACCTATCTAAGGGGGTCACTGGGAGGATTAAATGAAGTGAGGTAAAAGTGCTTGGCATAGGGCCTGGCTCACAACAACGTTCCATACATGTTAGCTGCCACCACATCCGGAAAGTTCCTGAAACTTAGAACACCAGTAAGTAACCCAGTGGAATGGGTTAGACTGCCTCAGTGTCCAGGTTCCTCACCAGCTCTTGGGGGGGGGGTTGGGGGGGACTAGTCAGGGAGGACATTTGCGAGGTGGCTGAAGAGAAGCCAAGTGGTGGACAACACTGGTCGGTGACACCAGAAAGGAGCAGAGCGGCTGAGTCAGGCCATAGCTTTCTGAGCACTCCTGGTCAGGGAGAAGGGGGGAACGTTGGCTGCTCCTCCCTCCCAGTGCAGACCGAAGAAGTGCTATGAGCTGGAGGGGACGGGGCGGGGGATGGGCTAAATGGGGGATGGCCATTGAGGAGGGCACTTGTTGGGATGAGCACTGGGTGTCACATGTCAGAGATGAATCACTGGGTTCTACTCCTGAAACCAATATTACACTGTATGTTAACTAACTTGAATTTAAATAAATAAGTTTCTAAAAAATGAAGTGCTAGGGGCCTTGGGCGGGGGGGTGGTGCAGTGAGTGAATGCTGAGTAACAAATGGGCCAACCCCAGGACTGTGGCTGACAGGCAGAGAGAGCAAACAGCAGGGAGAGCAGAGAGTGAGAGTGGGAGAGTGGGAGAGCAGAGAGCCAGGGAGAGCGAGGGCCAGGACCGCTGCTTCCACTTAGTCATTGGCATTGGGGGATGGGGAGGCTTGCTAAGGGCCCCAGATGGATGATGGCGGTGCTCAGAGCACCCATGCTGAACCTTCAGGGATGCCTCCTCCGCTCTCCTCCCCCCTCCCCTCCACCACTCACTCCGCTCCCAAAGCCTCCCACAAGAACCTTTGCAGAAACTCAAGATTCCTTTTGGTTTGAATTTCCAGGGCTGTACTCACCTGCTCAGTAGAGCAGAACCTTTAATTACTGCTGTCTCAGTTAGCACTGCAAATTAAAATCTTTGTATTTGCACCATGACCTCTCATGGAAAACAAAATGATAAAAGCAGGCTACACCAAGAGAATTGTCTATTCTTGTCAAAGTCACATCGGCTCCATTTTTCACTAGAGAAAGATTCAGAGATGTACCATGTAATGATTCAACAATTCTATACATTAACTCCGTGCTCATCACAATAAGTGTCCTCTTAAGACTAATATAACACTGTATGTTAATGATACTTGAATTAAAAAACTTTAAAATTAAAAACCATTTTAATTTAAAAACAAGAGAGAGTCAGGAGAGATGGTGACATGAGCCTTCTTCTAGTCTCAAATTGTCTGTTAGCGTTTAAAACCAGGTGGCCGTTCTCTGGCCTGGCACACTTGATCCCCCTGGAATCAGACACAGCACATATTGTCGGGGTCGGGGGTGGCCTGTGACCTTGGGCTCTTGAGTCCTTTCGCTGCTCCCCTTCATTATTCTCTTGTCTTGAGGGTAAGGGTTGGGGGAGAGCAGCATGCTCCCCTATTATGAGAAAAGTTTCTTTGCGTTTGTCTTTTACTAATTCTGGCACGAAGCATCACAGCTTCATTTCAAAGGTTACTCCTGCTGAAATGCGAGAGTGGAGGCCTCTGGGGAAGCTCTAAGCACCCTGGGGAGGACGGGGCAGGTGAGTCAGGTTCCCAGTGCACTAGAGCCAGGGGCCAGCTCAGCACATATCTTCTCTGCCAGATGGGGCAGCATTTTCCTGAATAAGCGTCTTCATTTTGTATGTGAGAGTGATTGTACGTAACGGCTTACTTTTTCCTTTCTTCCTAAATTGGGCCACAACATGCTATTTCGTTTGGGGAAACCTTTTTTTAGCTGCTTTGGGAGGAAATATAATTAGACACAGTGTAACATACATTTTTGAAAATGTAGGGGCTAGTTCCTCCGTGTTGACCAAGTTTTGTTTTAACCACTCTGAATTGCCAGGAAACGAAACTCCAAAGGGTGTTGAATTTGGGAAATGCAGTCTCAGAACTTGGTACTGATATTACCAAGACTCAGGTTTTTCTTTCTGTTTCTTTTCCGGTTTCTGAGAATCATTAATGACCCTCCACCTCAAAGCGATGGCTCTTTTTTAAAAAGTGGAAATTCAAAATGTGCTGCTTGTCAAGTGCTAACCCTTTAAACGTCAACTTTTTTTTTTCTGTTGGAAGTTGAAGAACGAGGTGGCATGTTGCAGTGAGGCAGGGGGTACGTTGCTTTGCACCTGGAGTCACAACCCATCACTCAGTGAGGTCCACAGCCAAATCGTGGGGATGCGCAAACCCCCCCCCCAGTACAGACGCCTCAATCATAGAGATCGATAGGTATAATTTTGTAGTTGCTTAGTGATTGACTTGTGAAGGCCGAGAAGGCCACCAGTTTCAGAAACCTCCTGTGTCACGTTTGTTTGGGTTTTTTGTTTGTTCGTTCTTCTTGCCTTCACATACTTGACGAGAAACCGTGAACTTCGCTGAAGCCAGGGTATTGAAAATGAGGCGTTTAAAACGAAGTGTAGCAAAACCTATTTGTCACTGTAAAGCAAAAGAAGGTTTGCAAAGAGCAAAAGAAGACATAAATTTGTGTGGTGAGCACCTTTCAATGGACCCCACATGAAAAATTATAAGATGTAAAAACTGTCTAGGGAGGCTGGAAAGTCACGGGGGGCCTGCGCCATTCAGCTGTGGCCCTGATACCTAGAGCCCGCCATGTTGCTGCATTCCTCCGCCTCCCTCCCACATCCCCCCCCACCCCCAGCCACCATTGAGGGCCCGCATAGCACAGATTTAGGAAACCTCTCCTGAGTCCATTTGTACTCTTAGCCTCTTCTGTCCCTTGGGGGTTGACAAATTCGAAGATCTGTGTGCTCTGGCCTGGCTACTGGTGAGCTTGAAGGGGGCAGCAGATGGTAGAACACTTTATGGTTAAAGCAAAACCCTTCCCATCCCTCCCCCTCAAAGAAAAAGATTCTGCTTTTTCCTATGGGATTGAAAAAGTTTGGGTTTCTCTTTGGTCTCGTTAATTTTGCCCACGGTGACAAATGATGCTTTCTCCACGTTACTCCGTCTGGTTGTTGTTCTTCCCATCGAAACAAGTGAGGCTGTCGCGAGTTGGAACTAGGTATGCAGGAAAAAGGGAAGTGGGCACTTTAGGAAAGTATCATATAGTGTTGGCCTAAATGTGGCCCTGAAGGCCTGACACATGTGTAGCCCTGTTTCAGCAGAAAGTATTCCAAGTCTTGCTTTGCTTTGGCGGACTTCAGGTTTGAAGCTGCCGGCACAGGTTCCACCCGGCTTTTCCCCCTGTAGCATGCTGCTGCGTTCGGCCATCCTCCATGTTTGAGAAGAGAACGTGAGCATAGTGGTGGGGACGTAGACTCTTTTTTGCAGGCCCATGGCCGGGTGGCACCAGAAGAGAGTTTGCCAAAGCAGCCAACTCCATAGGCCAGCAGACGAAGGTAGACTCCTCACTTACAATTTTGACCAATGATCATTTCTTTCCGTGTGACAAAGCTTTGAAAGGTGTGGGAGGCCCCCAACCACCCCTGAGTGCAGATAAGTGGGAATAGTTCCATGACCCTTTCCCTCTATCAGGCAACACTTTCAGAAACAAGCTGTGGAAAATGTAAACAGACAAAATGTTGACACCTATTAGAGTGGCTATTATTTAAAACAAAACAAAAGAGAAAATAGCAAGCATTGGCAAGGACGTGGAGAAATTGGAAATCATATGCACTATCAGTAGAAATGCAAAGTGGTGCAGCCACTGTGGAAAACGTGATGGCAGTTCCTAAAACTTTAAACATAGAATCACCATTTGACCCAACAATTCCACTTCTAGGTATAGACCCCAAAGAATTGAAAGCGGGGTCTTGAACAGATATGTGTTCACCAATGTGCATAGCAGCACTATTTATAGTAGCCACAAGGTGGAAATAACACAAATGCCCATCAACTGGTGAATGGAAAAACAAATCCATATGCCCATATTATGGATTATTATTTAGTCTTAAAAAGGAAGAGAATTCGGACATGTGCTACTACATGAATGAGCCTTGCAACCATTATTCTGAGTGAAAGAAGCCAGACACATAAGGACAAATGCTGTGCAGTGCCACTTCTATGAGGCACCAAGAGTAGGCAGATTTTTAGAGACAGAAAGCAG